>NC_135841.1:2582500-3782500 GCF_029677425.1 Wolffia australiana | reverse complement strand
ATCTCTATCTCTATCTCTATCTCTATCTCGATCTCTATTCCTATCTCTACCTCTATCTCTATCTTTATTTTTATCTATATATCTATTTTTATCGCTATTTTCATTCTATTTTAACTTTATCTCTATCTTTATCCCTATCATTACCTCTATCTCTATCGCTATCTCTATCTCTATCTCTATCCGTATCTTTATCTCTATAATTATCTCTATCTTTATCTTTATCTCTATCTCTTTCTCTTTCTCGATCTCTATCTCTATTTTTATCTGTATCTCTGTTTCTATATTTATATTTATCTCTATCCCTATCTCAACCTCTATATCTAGTTCTATCTCTATCTCTATCTCAATTTCTATTTGTATCACTATATCCTTCATTTTCTCTATCTCTATCTCTATCTGTAACTCTATCTCTATCTCTATCTCTATCTCTATGTCTATCCCTATCTCTATCTCTACCTCTATCCGCATCTCTACCTCTATCCGTATCTTTATCTCTATCTCTATCTATATTTCTTTCACTATCTCCATCTCGGATTCTATCTGTATGTCTATTACTATCTCTATGTCTATCTCTATCTCTTTCTCTATCTCTATCTCTATCTCTATCTCTATCTCTATCTTTGTCTCCTTCTCTGTCGCTACATCTATCTGTATCTCTATCTCCATCTCTATCTCTATCTCTATCTCTATCTCTATCTCTGTCTCTATTTCCATCTCTATATCTATCTCTATCGCTATGTCTATCCCTATATTTATCTCTATCTCTATCTCTATCTCTATCTCTATCGCTATCCCTATCTATACCTCTTCCTTTATCTTTATCCCTATCACTTTTTCTATATCCATTTCTATCGCTATCTCGATCTCTGTCTCTGTCTTTTAGTCAATCTTTACCGCTATCTCTATCTCTGTTTCTATCTCTATCTCTGTCTCTATCTCTATCTCTATCTTAATCTCTATCCCTATCTCTATGTTTATCTCTATCTCTATCGCTACCTATATTTCTATCTCTATCTCTATCGCTACCTCTATCTCTATCTCTATCTCTATGTCTTACTCGATCTCTATCTACATCTATATGTGTATCTCTAAATCTATCGCTATCTCTATCTCTATCACTATCTCTTTCTTTATCTCGATCTCTATCTCTGCCTCCTTTTCAATCTCTAACTCTGTCTCTTTCTCTACCTCTATCTCTATCTCTATCTCTATCTCTATCTCGATCTCTATTCCTATCTCTACCTCTATCTCTATCTTTATTTTTATCTATATATCTATTTTTATCGCTATTTTCATTCTATTTTATCTTTATCTCTATCTTTATCCCTATCACTACCTCTATCTCTATCGCTATCTCTATACCTATCTTAATCTCTATCTCTATCTTTATCTCTCTCTCCATCTCAATCTCTGTCTCTTTCTCTATCTCTTTCTCTATCTCTATCTCCATCTCTATCTCTATCTCTTTCAAAATCTCTATCCCTATCCCAATTTATGGATCTATCTCTATCTTTATCTCTTTCCTATCTCTATCTCTATCTCTATCTCTATCTCTATCTCTATATCTATCTCTATGTCTGTCTTTTCTCTATCTCTATCTGTATTTCTATCCGTATCTTTATCTTTATAACCATCTCTATGTCTATCTTTATCTCTCCCTTTATCACTATCTCTATCTCTACCTTTATCTCTATCTCTATCTCTATCTGTATATCTATCTCTATGTCTATCTCTATCTCTATCTCCATCTCTATCTCTATCTCTATCTCTATCTCGATCTCTATCTCTATCTCTTTCTCTATCTCTATCTCTATCTCTATCTCTATCTCTATCTCTTTCTATATCTCTATCTCTATCTCTATCCTTATCTCTATCCCTATCTCTATCTTTATCTCTAATTCCATCTCTTTCTCTTTCTCGATCTCTATCTTTATATTTATCTCTGTCCCTATATCTATCTCTATCTTGATCTCTATCTCTATCTCTATTTGTATCGCAATCTCCTACTCAGATATCCATAACTATCTCTATTTTTATCTCTATCCTTATCTCTACCGCTATCTCTATCTCTTTCTTTATCTCTATCTCTATCTCTATCTCATTCTGTATCTCTTTCTCTATCTCCATCTCTATCCTTATCTCTATCTCTACCGCTGTCTTGATCTCTGACTCTATCTCTATCTTTATCTCTATCCCTATTTATTGCTCTATTTTCAACACTATCTCTATCTCTAGCTTAATCCCTCTCTCTACCTCTATCTCTATCTCTATCTCCATCTCTATCTCTATCTACATCTATATGTCTATCTCTGTCTCCTTCTGTATCACTATCTCTATCTCCATCTCTATCTTTATCTCTATCTCTATCTTTCTCTCCATCTCTATCGCTATCTCTATCTCTCTCCCTATCTCTATCTCTATCTCCATCTCTATCTCTACATCTATCTCGATCTCGATCTCCATATCTATCTCTATCTCTATCTATATCTCTATCTCTATCTCTCTATATATATATATCTATCTCTCTTTCTTTATATATATATATATATATATATATCGCTATCTCCATCTCTATCTGTATCTGTATCTCTATCTGTATCTATATCTCTATCTTTATCTCTGTCTCTATCTCTATCTCTATCGCTATTTCTATCGCTATCTCTATCTCTTTCTCTATCTCTATCTCTATCCTTATTTTTGTCTCTATCTCTATCTATATATATATCTCTATCTCAATCTGTATCCCTATCTTTATCTCTATCTCTATCACTATCTCTATCTTTAACTCTGTCTCTATTTACATTTTATATCTATTGCTATCTCATTCTTTATCTCTATCCCTATTTTTCTTTTCGTATCTTTTTTTATCTTTATCTCTATCTCTATTTCTATCTCTATCTCTATCTCTATCTCTATCTCTGTCGCTATCTCTATCTCTATCTCTATCTATATCTCTATCTCTATCTCTATCCTTATCTCTACCTCTATCTCTATCTCATTCTATATCTCTATCTCTATCTCCTTCTCTATCTCCATCTCTATCTCCATCTCTATCTCCATCTCTATCTTTATCTCTATCTCTACCTCTCTCACGATCTCTGACTCTATCTCTATCTTTATCTCTATCCTAATTTATGGCTCTATCTTTATCCCTTTCTCTATCTCTTACTCTATCTATATCCCTATCTCTTTCTCTATATCTATTTCTATCGCTATCTCGATGTCGATATCTATCTTTCAATCAATCTTTACCGCTATCTCTATCTCTGTCTTTATTTCTATCTCTGTCTCTATCTCTATCTCTATCTCAATCTCTATCCCTATCTCTAGGTTTATCTCTATCTCTATCGCTACCTATATTTCTATCTCTATCTCTATCGCTACCTCTATCTCTATCTATATCTCTATCTCTATCTCTATGTCTTACTCTATCTCTATCTATATCTATATGTCTATCTCTATATGTATCACTATCTCTATCTCGATCTCTATCTCTGCCTCCTTTTCTATCTCTAACTCCGTCTCTTTCTGTACCTCTATATCTATCTCCATCTCTATCTCTATTTCTATCTCTATCTCTATCCCTATCTCTACCTCTATGTCTATCTTTAACTTTATCTATATCTGTATTTTTATCCCTATCTTCATCTCTATTTTATCTCTATCTCTATCGCTATCCCTATCACTACCTCTATCTCTATCTCTATCTCTATACCTATCTTTATATCTATCTCTATCTCTATCTCTATGTCCATCTCTATCTCTGTCTATTTCTCAATCTCTTTCTCTATCTCTATCTCTATCTCTATCTCTATCTCTATCTCTATCCCAATTTATGGATTTATCTCTATCTCTATCTCTATCTTTATCTCTTTCCTATCTCTATCTATATCGCTATCTCTATCTCTATCTGTATCTCTGTCTTTTTCTCTATCTCTATCTGTATTTCTATCCCTATCTTTAACTTTATAACCATCTCTATTTCTATTTTTATCTACCTCTATCACTATCTCTGTCTCTACCTTTACCTCTATGTCTATCTCTATCTCTTTCTCTACCTGTATATCTATCTCTATCTCTATCTCTATCTCTATCTCTATGTCTATCTCTATCTCTATGTCTATCTCTATCTCTATATCTATCTCTATCTCTATCTCTATCTCTATCTCTATCTCTATCTCTATCTCTAACCCTATGTCTATCTTTATCTCGATCTGTATCTCTATCTCTATCTCTGTCTCTATCTCTTTCTCTACCTATATCTCTATCTCTATCTCTATCTCTATCTCTATCTCTATCTCTATCTCTATCTCTATCTCTATCTCAATCTCTACGTCTATCTCTATCTCTATCTTTATCTTTATCTTTATTGCTATCTCTATATCTATCGCTATCTCTATCTCTCTCTTTCTCTCTATCTCTGTTTCTATCTCTGTCTCTATCTATATCACTATCGATATATCATATAAATCTCTTGATTGAGGACCATCCTGGTGACGGAACGACGGGACAACATCAGCCACGCCGAGGAGCTCGTGTCAACACTCTCCACCCGGGGTTCAAGTACCCTGCGTAAGCATCTCTATCTTTTCTTGTGTTTGTTTATGTTTTGCTTGTGTCTTTGGATTTTATGGATTGGGCCAACGTTGCGCCTCGCCTTTTGTCTTTTACTTTTGAAATTTCAGTTTTATTTTCAAATTGTAAGGAGAGGCCAAACCACGTCTCGCGACGGTTCGTCCTCTCCCTACGTTCACTTGGCACCTATCGTCACTATATAAGGGGATAGCATGCCCAAGGAACATTTGAGTCATTTGTTGAAAGAATTTTTACAATTCTTGTCTCCACCTATAGTAGGGAGTAGAGTAGAGGGAACTGGCTATTCCTGCCCACGTCGAGACCACTCCGTGGAGTAGAGCCCGCGTCCCCCACGTCGAGACCACTCCGTGGGAACGCGTTCAACGTCTTCGTCGAGATCACTCCGAAGAAGCTAAAAGATTCAAGAATTCCTCCCTTCTTGAAGCCAAGAAGCCCTCTGTCGAGATCACTCTGAAGGGTCTCAAGGATTCAAGAAAGCGTCACCAAGGGAGAAGCATCGTCAACCGTCATCGTCGAGATCACTCCGGGTACGCGTCACCGTTGTTCCTCCCCAAGATTTCACCAACCTCCTCCAAGAACGCCCTCTCCTTGGGAATCTTGGGTTGTTAGTCCCCAAGAAACGTCCAAGAAACCTCTTCTTGGAGGTTATCATCCCCGCCACCGCCGTCGTCCGCCGCCACCATCGACCTCCTCCAAGATCCATCCAAGAAGATCAAGAAACACCCCTCTATCACAGACTTCTTGGGTGGTTATTTTCAATAACCCTCTTCTTGGAGGCTATCGTCCCCGCCGCTGCCATTGTCCGCCGCCGCCATCGCCATCCACCAAGAACCACCAAGATTTCAAGAAACCGCCACCCTCTTGGCGTTCTTGATCAACTACCGCTCAAGAACCCCAAGGTTTCAAGAAACCACCACCTTCTTGGCATTCTTCATCTACTACCGCTCAAGAACGATCAAGGTTTCAAGAAATCATCACCTTCTTGGCGTTCCTGATCAACTACTGCGCAAGAAATTCAAGAATTGACACGAGCCACCATCCAAAGGCATTCTTGGGGTGATTACAAGCCAAGAACCCCATCCTCCGCCCTTGTTGTGCCTCACACACGCAGAATCTCCTATCCAGAGGCATTCTTGTCGAGACACCATTTCCCACGCCGTGGACTATCGACATACAAGGTACCCTCTCGTCTCCCCTCCGTCATTCCAGTATTATTACCGCCTTCAGTGTCCTCTTCCCCTATCTCATCCGCTGCCCTCTTTCAATATAATCTACGGATAGAGTTAGCCACATTCGTCGAGAGATAGGATCTTATTTTTGTAGTTGAAAGGATATTCGTTGATTTGAACGCCGAACATCTTAGGGCCGTCACACGCCCCTTAACTCGTAGTCGTCTAGTCGGTCAAAAGGGTCATTGGGAGTTTGATCTAGGGTCAATATCTTCCCCTTGATCGGCGAGGTCTTCTTCCCTGCTTGTAAGCGACCGAGTCTTGCTCATTCGACGTTTTCTTCATCGTCATATATTCATATCATTCATGAAATTATTCCACGAACTCTTGTAGCGTAATACGAGCCGCTCGATCCCGGCCGATGGTATTACATCATCTCTATATCTATATCTATCTCTATCCCTATCTCTATCTCTATATCTATCCCTATCTCTATATCTCCATCGCTATCTCTATCTCTATCTCTATCTCTATCTCTATCTCGATCTCTATCTCTATCTCTATCTCTATCTCTATCTTTATCTATATGTCTATCTCTATATCTACTTTTTTCTCTATCTCAATCTCTATCTCTGTCTCTATATCTATCTCTATCTCTATATCTCTCTATCTCTATCTCTATCTCTATCTCTATCTCTATCTCTTTCTCTTTCTCTATCTCTATCTTTATCTTTATCTCTATCCCTATATCTATCTCTATCTCCATCTCTATCTCTATCTTTATTTATGTCTCTGCCTAAATCTCTATCTCTATCCCTATTTATGTCTCTGCCTATATCTCTATCTCTATCCCTATCTCTATCCCTATCTGTATCTGTATCTGTATCTCTAGCCCTGTCCTTATCTTTATCTTTATATCCCTCTCTATGTCTATCTCCATCTCTATCTCTATCACTAACTCAATCTGGACCTTTAGTTTGATCTCTATCTCTTTCATTATCTCTATCTCTATCTCTACCTCTATCTCTATCTCTATCTCTATCTTTATCTGTATCTCTATCTCTATGTCTATCTATATCTTTATATCTATCTCCATCTTTATCTCTATCTCTAAGTCTATCTTCTATCTCTATCTCTATCTCTATCTCTATCGCTATCCCTATCTCCATCTCTATCTCTATCTATATGTCTATAAATACCTCTATCTTTATCTCTATTCAATCTCAATCTCTATCGTTATCTGTATCGGTATCTTTATCTCTATCTCCATCTCTCCCTATCTCTATCTCTATCTCTATGTCTATCTCTATCTCTATCTTATATCTCTATCTCTTTCTTCATCTCTATCTGTATCTCTATCTTTATTCAAAATTTTAAATGTATGTTTAACTCTATCTCTATCTCTATTTTTATCTTGATCGTTATATCTATCTCTATCTCTATCGCTCTATCTATCTTTACCTCTATCTATATCTCTATCTTTGTCTCTATATCGATCTCTATCAATATCTCTATCTCTATCTCTATCTCTGTCGGTCTCTCTATCTCTATCTCTATCGCAATTTCTACCTCTATCTCTATCTCTATCACTATCTCTTTCTTTATCTCATTGTCTATCTCTATCTCTATCTCTATCTCTATCTCTGTCTCTATCTCCATCTCTATGTCTAGCTCTATCTCTATCTATACTTCTATCTCTATCTCTGTCTCTATCCCTATCTTAATTTAATCTCTATCTCTATCTCTATCTCTATTTGTATCTATATCTCGATCTCTATTACGTTATCTATCTCTATGTCTATCTCTATCTCTATCTCTGTGTCTATGTTTATCTCTATCTTTATCTCTATCTCTATCTCTATCTCTGTCTATATCTCTATCTCTATCGCTATCTTTATCTCAATTTAATGTCTATCTCAATCGTTATCTCCATCTCCATCTCTATCTCTATCTCTATCGTTATCTCTATTTCTATCTCTATCTCTATCCCTATTTCTATCTCTGTCTCCATCTATATCACTATTAATATCTCTATCTCTATCTCTATCTCTATCTCTATCTCTACCTCTATATCAATCTCTCTCTCTATCTCTATTTCTATTTCTATTGCTGTGTCGATCTCTATCACTATCAGTACTAATATCTGTATCTCTTTCTCTATTTCGATCTCTATCTCTATCTCTATCTCTATCTCTATCTTTATCTCTATCTCTATCTCTATCTCTATCTCTATCTCTATCTCTTTCTCTATCTTTATCGCTATCTCTATCTCTATCTCTATCTATATCTCTATCTCTATCTCTACCTCTGTCTATATCTCTATCTCTATCTCTATCTCTATCTCTATCTCTATCTCTATCTCTATCTCTATTTTTATCTGTACCTGTATCTCTATCTCAATCTCTATTGCTATCTCTATCTCTATATCTATCTCTCTCTGTATCACTATCTTTATCTCTATCTCTATCTATATCTCCTTCTCTATCTCTATCACCATCTCTAGCCCTATCTTTATCTGTACATCTTTCTCTATCACTATCTCTATCTCTATCTCTATCTCTATCTCCTTCTCTATGTCTATCTCTATCTCTTTCTCTATATCCCTATCTCCATCTCTATCTCTATTTATGTCTCTGCCTATATCTCTATCTCTATCCCTATCTCTATCTCTATTTCTTTTTCTATCTCCATCTGTATTTCTATCTCTATCTCTAGATCTGTATGTATCTGTATCTCTATCTCTATCCCTGTCTTTATCTTTATATCCATCTCTACCTCTATCTCCATCTCTACCTCTATCAGTATCTCTATCTGTACCTTTATCTCTATCTCTATCTCTATCTCTATCTCTATCTCTATATCTATCTCTATCTCTATCTCAATCTCTATCTCTAGTTCTATCTCTACCTCTATCTCTATCTCTATCTTTATCTCTATCTCTATCTCTAGCTCTGTCTCTACCACTATCTCTATCTCGATCTCTATCTCTATCTCTATGTTTATCTATATATCTATATTGATCTCTATCTTTATCTCTATTTTAATGTCTAACTTCTATCTCTATCTCTATCTATATCTCTATCTCTATCTCTATCTGTATCTCTATCTCTCTCTCTATCTCTATCAATATCTCTATCTCTATCTCTATCTCTATCTCTATCGCTATCTGTATCTGTATCTCTATGTCTGTCTCCATCTCTCTCTATCTCTATCTCTATCTCTATCTTTATCTGTATCTATATCGCTATCTATATTTTTTTCTTTATCTCTATCTGTATCTCTATCTATTTCTTTATCTCTCTCTCTGTCTCTATCTCTATCTCTACCTTCTATCTCTATCTCTATCTGTCTCTGCATCTCTATCTCTATCTCTATCTTTATCCATATTTTTTAAATCTATCTTTAACTCTATCTCTATCTCTATATTTATGTTGATAGCTTTTTCTATCTTCATCTCTATCGCTATATGTATGTTTATCTCTATCTATATCTCTACCTTTATCTGTATATCTATCTCTATCTACATCTCTGGCTCTATCTCTATCGGTATTTTTAGCTCTCTCTCTATCTCTATCTCTATCTCTATTTCTATCTTTATCTCTATCTCGATCTGTATATCTATCTCTATCTCTATCTCTGTCTCTTTCTCGATCTCTATCGCTATCACTGTCTCTATCTCAATCTCAGTCTCTATCTAAATCTATATTCCCATCTTTATCTCTATCGCTGTCTCTATCTCTATCGCTATCTATATCTCTATCTTTATCTCTATCTCTATCTCTATCGCAGTCTCTATATTATTCTTTATTCCTATCTTTATCGCTATCTCTATCTCTATCTCTGTCTTAATCCTTATCTCTGCCTCTATCTCTATCTCTATCTCTATATATATCTCTATCTCAATCTCTAGCTTCATCTCCAACTCTATCTCTATCTCTATCTGCATCCCTATCTCTATCTCTATGTCTATCTCTATCACTATCTCTATCTCTATCTGTTTTTCTATTGCTATCTCTATCTCTATCTATAAACCTGCCTCTATTTCTATCTCTATCTCTAACTCTATCTCTATATATATCCGTATCTCTATCTCTATCTGTATCTGTCTCTCTATCTCTATCTCTATCTTTTTCTCTATCTCTGTCTTGATCTCTATCTATATCTCTATTTCTATCTCTATCGCAATCTCTCTCTCTATCTCTATCTCTATTTCGACCTCGGTCTCTCTCTCTATCACTATCAATATCTCTATGTCCATCTATATCTCCATCTCTGTTTCTATCTCTGTTTCTATCTCTATCTCTATCTCTATCCCTACCTCTATCTCTATTTCCATCTTTCTCTTTATCTCTGTCTCTATTTCCTTATCCATCTCTATTGCTCTCGCTATCCCTATCTCTATCTGTATCTCTATCTCTATCTCTATCTTTATCTCTATCTCTATCTCCATCTCTATCTCTGTCTCTATCTCCATCTCTATCTCTAGCTTCATCTCTATCTAGACTTCTATCTCTATCTCTATCTCTATCCCTATCTTAATTTAATCTCTATTTCTATCTCTATACCTAACTATATCTCTATCTCTATCTCTATTTGTATCTATATCTCGATCTCTATCTCGTTCTCTATCTCTATCTCTATCTCTATCTCTATCTCTATCTCTATCTCTATCTCTATCTCTATCTCGATCTCTATCTCTATCTCTCTCTGTCTGTATCTCTATCTCTATCTCAATCTCTATCTCTATCTCTATCTTTGTCTCTATCTTTATCTCTATCCCTATCGCTATCTCTATATCTATCTCTGTCTATATCTCTATCTTATTTTAATGTCTATCTCAATCTTTATGTCCATCTCTATCTCTATCTTTATCTCTATCTCTATCTTTATCTCTATCTCTATCGCTATCTCTACTTCTATGTCTATGTCTTTCCTTATTTCTATCTCTGTCTCCATCTATATCACTATCAATATCTCTATCTCTATCTCTATCTCTACCTCTATATCCATCTCTATCACTATCTCTTAATCTATTTCTATCGCTGTCTCTATTTCTATCACTATCAGTACTAGTATATGTATCTCTATCTCTATCTCTATCTCTATCTCTATCTCCATCTTTCTCTTCATCTGTATCTCTATCTCAATATCTATCTCTATTTCTATCGCTATCTGTATCTCTATGTGTATCTCTATCTTTATCCTTATCTCAATCTCTAACTGTATCCCTATCTCTATCGCTATGTCTATCTCTCTCTCTCTGCCTCTATCTCTATCTCTATTTCTATCTCTATCTCTATCTTTATCTCTATCTCTATCTCCTTCTCTATCTCTATCTCTATCTCTTTCTCCATCTATATCTCTATCTCTATCTCTATCTCCATCTCAAACTCTATCTCCATCTCTATGTCTATCTTTATCTCTATCTTTAACTCTATATCTATCTCTATCTCTCTCTCTAACTCCATCTCAAACTCTATGACCATCTCTATGTCTATCTTTATCTCTATCTTTATCTCCATATCTATCTCTATCTCTATTTCTCTCTATCTCTATTTCTAGATTAATCTCTATCTCTATCTCTATCTCTATCTCCATCTATATCTCTATCTCTATCTTCGTCTCTGTCTCTATCTCTATCTCAATCTCCATCTCAATCTCCATGTCCATCTCTATCTCGAACTTTATCTCTATATCTATCTCTATCTTTATTTCTATTTTAACCTCTGTTTCTATATCTATCACTATAATTATCTCTATCTGTACTTCTATTCTCTATCTCTATCTCTATTTCTATCTCTATCTCTAGCTCTATATGAATCTCTTTTTCTAATTCTATGTTTATCTCTATCTCTATAACACTCTCAATCTTTTTCTCTATCTCTGTATGTATCTCTATGTCTATATCTATCTCTATCTCTATCTCTATGTCTATCTCTACCTTTATCTCTATCCACGTCTCTATCTCTATGTCTACCTCTAGCTCTATATCTATCTCTATCTCTATCTCTCTCAATATCTCTATCTCTATCTCTATCTCTATCTCTATGTCTATCTCTATCTCTATTTCTATCTTTATGTCTATCTGTATCTCAATGTCTATCTCTATATCTATCTCTATCATCATCTCTATCTCTATATCACTCTCTCTCTCTATCGCTATCCCTATCCTAATCTCTATCTCCATCTCAATCAAAGTCTCTATTTCTCTCTCTATCTCTGTCTCTTTATTTATCTCTATCTTTATCTCTATATCTATATCTTTCTATACTGAAATCTCTATCTCGATCTCTATCTCGATCTCTATCTCTATCTCTATCTCTATCTCTATCTCTATCTCTATCTTTATCTATATGTCTATCTCTATATCTAGTTTTTTCTCTATCTCTATGTCAATCTCTATCTCTTTCTCTACGTCTATCTCTATCTCTATCTCTATATCTCTCTATCTCTATCTCTATCTCTATCTCTATCTCTATCTCTATCTCAATCTCTTTCTCTATCTCTATCTCTATCTCAATCTCTATCTCTATCTCTATCTTTATCTCTATATTAGTCTCTATTTCTATCTCTCTCTTTATCTCTATTTCTATATCATTGTATATCTATACTTGTATCCCTATCTCTATCTCTATCTCCATCTCTATCTCTCTCTATCTCGATCTCTATCTGTATCTCTGTCTTTATCTCTATCTCTATATCTCGCTATCTCTATATTTATCTCTATCTCTATCTCGATCTCCATATCTGTCTTGATCTCAATCTCTGTGTATATTTCTATATCTATCTATATCACGATCTCTATCTCTATATGTATCTCTATCCCGCTTTTTATCTCCATCTTTATCCCTATCTTTATCTTTATCTTATTCTATATCTCAATTTCTATTTCTATCTCTATCTCTATCTCTATCTCTATCTTTATCTCTATCTCTACCTCTATCTCTATCTTTATCTCTATCTCTATCTCTATCTCTATCTCAATCTCAATATCTATCTCTATCTCTATCTTTATCTCTATATTAGTCTCTATTTCTATCTCTATCTCTATCTCTATCTTTATCTCTATCTTTATCTCTATATCTACATCTTTCTATATCTATATCTGTATCCCTATCTCTATCTCTATCTCTATCTCTATCTCTTTATGTTTCTTTATCTCTGTTTCTATCTCAATCTTTGTCTCTATCTTTATCTCCATCTTTTTCTTTACCTCATTTTTTTTGGCAATCTCTATCTCTATCTTTATCATTATCTCTATCTCTATCTCTATCTCTCACTCTATCTCTGTTTCAATCTTTATCTCTATCTCTATCTCTATCTGTATCTCTATCGCTATCTTTACTTCAATGTCTATCCCTATATTTATCTATATCTCTATCTAGATCTATATATCTATCTCAATCTCTATTTCTATCTCAATCTCTATGTCTATCTCTATCTTTATGTCTATCTCTATCTCTACCTCTATGTCTATCCCTATCTCTATCTTTATCACTATCTCTATCTCTATCTCTATCTCTATTACTATCTCTATCTTAGTCTCTATTTCTATCTCAATCCCTACATGTATCTCTATCTTTATCTCTATCTCTATATCTATATCTATCTATAACTTTATTTCTATCTGTAACTCTATCTCTATCTCTATCTCTATCACTTTCTCTATATCTATCTCTATCTATGTCTCGATCTCTATCTTTATCTCTATATCTCTCTATCTCTACCTCTATCTCTAGCTCAATCTCTATCTCTAGCTCTATATCTATCTTTATCTCTATCTGTATCTCTATCTTTATCACTATCTCTATCGCTATCTCCCTGTGTATCCATATCTTTATCTCTATCTCTATCTCGATCTCTATCTCTAGCTCTATCTCTATCTCTATCTCTATCTCTGTTTTTATCTCTTTCCCTGTATCTATCTTTATCTTTATCGCTATATTTATGTCTATGTTTTTCTATTCTCTATCCTTTTTTCTATCTCTATCTCTATCTCTATGGCCATCTGTATCTCTATCTCTATGTCTATATCTATCTCTATCTCTGTCTGAATCTTTATCTCTATCTCTATCTCTCTATCAATCTCTGCCTTTATCTCTATCTCTATCTCTATCTCTATCTCTATTTCTATCGCTATTTCTATCTCTATCTCTATCTCTCTCTCTATCTCTATCTCTATCTCTATCTCTATCTCTATCTCTATTTCTATCTCTATCTCTGTCGCTATCTCTATCTCTATCTATATCTCTATCTCTATCGCTATCTGTATTTCTATGTCTATCGCTATCGCTATCTCTATATTTATCTCCATCGCTATCTCTCTCTCTATATCTAGCTCTCTCCCTATCTCTATCTTTTTCTCTATTTCTATCTCTATCTCTAACAGTATGCTTATCTATATCTATATCTCTATCTCTATCCCTATCTATGTCTCTATCTCTATCTCTATCTCTATCTTAATATCTATATCTATTTCTATCTCTATCTCTATCTTCGTGTCTATTTGTATCTCTGTCTCTATCTGTGTCTCTATCTTTATCTCTATCTCTAAATCTATCTCTATCTCTATCTTTATGTCTATCTCTAACTCTATCTCTATCTCTATCTCCATCTCTATCTCTATCTCTATCTTTATATCTCTCCCTATCTATATCTCTATCTTTATCAATATGTCTATCTCTATATCTACTTTTTTCTCTATCTCTATCTCAATCTCTATCTCTGTCTCTATATCTATCTCTATCTCTATCTCTATATCTCTCTATCTCTATCACTATGTCTATCTCCATCTTTATCTCTATCGCTGTCTCTATCTCTATTTCTATCTCTATCTTTATCTCTATCTCTATTTCTATCTCTATCTCTATCTCTATCTCTACATCTTTATCTCCATTTATATCTCTTTTTCTATCTCTGCCCCTATCTCTATGTCTATCTTTATCTCTATCTCTTTTTCTATCTCTATCTTCTATCGCTATTGATGACTCTCAATAAGTCATCAAATATTTAGACTTTTAAGCATTAAAGCATCAAGAATATCTAGTTAATTCATTTGAGTTGTCATGCATATGCATTATTTCATAAATCTACTAACCCCACTTGATTCTTCGAATCAAGTGGATTATATTTGATATTTTTTGGTTAGTAAGTTCAGAAACAGGTTAAGACAACCAAGGAGGACGTCAAGGATCAACAGGAGCTGGCGAAATCTCAAAGAAGAAGAAAATTCCAAAAATGCGCCTTGGCATAGCCAGCCGCGAGTAGTCGGTTGCACACAGGCCACCCTGTGTGCAGCATAAGCAGCACACAGGCCACACCTGCGTGCAACCTTCACCGCGCGTAGGCCACGCCTGCGCGCAGCAACACCCGCGAACAGGATCAGCCCGCGCTCAGTTTACTCCTCGCGCAGAACACCCTTGCGCGCTCGCGCGCAAGGTGTTTATTGTTTTGTCTCTTCCTTAGGCGTGAGCCTTTCGGTAAGATAAACAACAGTAAAGATTGGTTCACCAGAACTAATCTTAGGGAAGGATTTATTAATCTGCTGAAGGAGTAATCTGTGCATTGCTCCTGAGGAAACTAACTAAACTTCACTTAAGATAAACTTTCTTTAATTGAAAAAAATCCGAACCATACATTTTCTGAGATAAACTGATAAAAAGGAGAGAATCATTACTGTTTCCTTACTCCATGTGGATCGACCCTTACTCGCCCTAAGGCTGTGAGGTTATAAATTGTGTTGCATAAGCCCATTCCTCACACATCTAACTGATAAATAACCAGTAAAACTACCCCTAAAATTGTGCTTATCATCTATCTCTATCTCTATCTCTATCTCTATCTTTATCTCTATCTCAATCCCTATGCCTATCTATATCTTTATCTGTATCTCTATTTATATCTCTGTCTCTATTGGTATCTCTATCTCTATCTTTATCTCTATCTCTATCTCTATCTCTGTCTCTATCTCTATCTCTATCTCTATCTGAATCTCTATCTGTATCTGTATCTCTATCTCTATCTCAATGTCTATCTCTATCTCTATCTCTATCTTTATATCTCTCTCTATCTCTATCTCTATCTCTCTTTCTATCTCTATCTCTCTCTATCTTTATCTCTTACTCTATCTCCATCTCTATCTTTATCTCTATCTCAATCCCTATCTCTATCTCTATCTCTATCCATATCTCTATCTTTATCTATAACTCTATCTCTATCTCTATCTCTATTTCTATCTCTATCTCTATCTATATCTATATCTTTATCTCTATCTATATCTATATCTCTATCTCTATCTCTATATCTATCTCAATCTCTATCTCTATGTGTACCTCTATTTTAGTCTCTATTTCTATCTCTATTCGTATGTTTTTATATCTCTCTCCATTTATATCACTATCTCTATCTCTGTATCTATCTCTATCCCCATCTCTATCTCTATCTTTATCTCTATCTTTTTATATTCTATATCTTTATTTCTATCTCTATCTCTATCTCTATGTCTATGTCGTTCTCTATCTCTATCTCTATCTCTATCTCTGTCTCTATCTCTATGTCAATCTCTCTCTGTATTTCTATCTCTATCTCAATCTCTATCCTTATCTTTATCTCTATCTTTATCTCTATCTCTATATCTATCTCTTTCTCTAACTCTATCTCTATCTGTTTCTCTATCGCTATCTCTATATCTATTTCTATCTCTATCCCTAATTTTATTTTTATCTCTATCTTTATCTCTATCTCAATCTCTATCTCTATCTCTATCTCCATCTCTATCTCTATCTCTATTTCTATCTCTATCTCTATCTCTATTTCTATCTCTATATTTATCTCTATCTCTAACTATATGTCTATCTTCATCTTTATCTCTATCTCTATCTCTATCTCTATCTCTATCTCTATCTCTATCTCTATCTCTATCTCTATCTCTATCTCTATCTCTATCTCGACCTCTATTTTTATCTCTATCTCTATCTCTATCTCTATCTCTATGTTAATCTCTATCTCTATCTCTATCTTTATCTGTATCCTTGCCTATATCTCTATCTCTCATTCTATCTCTATCTCTATCTCTGTCTCTATCTCTATCTCTATCTCTATCTCGATCCCTATCTCTATCTCTATCTTCATCTCTATCTCTATCTCTTTCTCCATCTCAATTGCTGTCTCTATCTCTCTCTATATTTCTATCTCTATCTCTATCTATATCGCTATCTATATCTCTTTTTCTATCATTATCTCTATCTCTATCTCTATCTCGATCTCGATCTCTGTCTCTATATCTATCTCAATCTCTATCTCTATCTTAGTCTATATTTTTACCTCTATCCGTATGTTTTTATCTGGATCCCATTTATATGACTATCTGTATCTCTATATCTATCTCTATCCCCATCCCTATCTCTATCTTTATTTCTATCTTTTTATATTCTCTATCTCCATTTCTATGTCTATCTGTATCTGTATCTCTATCTCTATCTCTATGTGTTTCTCTATTTTTATCTTTATCTATGTCTCTATCTCTATCTCTATCTCTATGTCAATCTCTCTATTTATTTCTATCTATATCTCAATCTCTATCGTTATCTCTATCTCTATCTTTATCTCTATTTCTATATCTACACCTATCTCTAATTCTATTTCTATATGTTTCTCTATCTCTATCTCAATATCTATTTCTATCTATATCTCTTACTTTGTCTTTATCTCTATCTTTATCGCTATCTCTATTTCTATCTCTATCTCGATGTCCATCTCTATCTCTATCTCTATTTCTATCTCTTTCTCTATCTCTATTTCTATCTCTATCTTTATCTCTATCTCTATCTATATCTCTATCTTCATCTCTATCTCTATCTTTATCTCTATCTCTATCTATATCACTATCTCTATCTCTATCTCGATGTTAATCTCTATCTCTATCTCTATCTTTATGTGTATCCTTGCCTATATCTCTACCTCAAATTCTATCTCTAATTCTATCTTTATCTCTATCTCTATCTCTATCTCTATCTCTATCTCTATCCCTATCTCTATCTCTATCCCTATCTCTATCTCTATCTCTATCTCTATCTCTAGCTTTAGTTCTATGTCTATCTCTTTCTCTATCTCAATTGCTCTCTCTATCTCTATCTCTATCTCTACTCCTCAGTGAACCGTACCACCGGGTTGAGCCCCTTTGAGATCGCCTACCACCAGGCACCCCGTCGACCTTTAGACCTAGCTCCCATAGATCCGCATATTAGGATTTCCGAAGACGGTCTTGCATTTGCCCAACATATTTCTGCATTACATCATCTCATTCATGATAGGATCACACAGCAAAATGCGTTGTATAAGCAAGCCGCCAACTTGCATCGCCGACCTAGAGCATTTGACGTGAGAGACTTAGTGATGGTCAGACTTAGGCTGGAGAGGTACTCTCCCGGGACGGCTACGAAGCTGCATGCTCGTAGTGCCGGCCCATTCCCGATCCTCCGAAGAGTGGGCGACAACGAGTATGTCGTCGAGATTCCCCCCACTTGGGGAATAGGCTCAACATTCAATGTGGCAGACCTAGTGCCGTATCGGGCTCCTTCTCACCCCCGAGACCCAGCCTCTCTAGACCCCATCAGTGTGAGTGAGTTTGCCGCGACCACTCCCCTGATTGTTTCACCCGATAGGCACGAGGCAATTGATTGTGCACTACAGGAGGTAATTGACCATGCAGGTGAGGGGATATCGAGGAGATTCCTGGTGCGTTGGGCGGGACGAACCTGCGCGGACGACACTTGGATTATGGAGCAGGAGCTCCGGCACCTTAGGCCAGATCTTCTTCACCCGCTGCCATTCATCCACCCTGACTCACCGGAGTAGAGTCCTTCCCACCCCGGGAGGGTGGATGGTGCATAACCGCTGGACACCACAGAGCCGTCACGCGAGGAGACAACACCGTCACCAAGCCTGCCATCGACATGTGTTCAGCCAACACGACGAGCCGCTGCATCGACGCACGACCCCGGGTTCAGATACTCGGCATGACGACGTGCCATCCCCATCGTCCGAACATCATACTTATCTATTTTATTTTATTTCTATTTCTATTTTCCTTCGTCGCTCACCGTTTTCTTGTTTGTCATTGTAGTAAGGGGAAGAGCCCATATGAGGACATCTTCCCCTCCCACAAACCCAATGGGCCTAACAAGCCTTATTTCCCCTTTTATTTCCCCTCTCTTTGTTGTTTAATGGGGGCCCATCTTCACCATCCTATATAAGGAGGGGTGGGCGCCCAAGACTTTTTCACCCTTGAATTTTCATGAAATTATAACGTCTATAGAAGTTGAAGGGTCACGCTCGTGGAGGAGAGGAAGAAGAAAGAAGAAGAAGAAGAAGAAGAAGAAGAAGAGAAGGAGGAAGAAGAAGAGCGAGGAGAGGAAGAAGAAGGAGAAAGAGAAGAGGAGGAAGGCACCGCCGCTACCGCCGACCTGCCGCCGCCCCCGCTGCTCTATTCACCGGCTGCCCTTTGACCACGCACGCCGACACCACTCGCTGCTCCCTCCCTTGGCCGCCGTCGCCCTTGACGTAGGACGACTACGGGGTAGACGAGGAAGGGCAGAACGACTGGGTATATGGGTAAGGATAGGTTGGATGTGTGAGGGATGACAAAGGGGAAAGGATGACGGACAGGTTGACGAAGGGAATTGGGTTTATAAGGAGGGATAAAACAATCCACAGAAATCCACACGGTCGGATCCGGACTTTAAAATCGATGAAAAATCTGGTGGTGCAGCTCCGACCCTTATCGAGGGCGGGAGTACTGTCTTCCCCCACCGTGACGATGCCTAAGCACCAAAATCAATACGTCGGATTCGCGTCGCGAGGAAACACTCGAGAGGGAGGTAGAAGAAGCAGAAACTCAAAACCAATTCAGATTCCGAAGGTGGTGGAAACTTCCCGAGAAAACACTAGACGGAGAACACTTCGACACCAGAGGGTTCAGGCGTACCTCTGCACCGCAGTGCGTGAAGAGGGAGTGGGAAATTGTGATCGTGATGCGACTGGACGAATCCGGGCGTTGAGCGGCCTAGTGGATGAGGACGAAGTTGGACGTTATGGGCGTTGAACAGCCCTAGTTGAGTGCAGTGGGCGCAGAGTCAAGCGTGGGCGAACACCCGCGCGCGCGAACGCGGTCTCGGGCGGTGACGGAAGCGCCGACGACGTTCAGACAGGGGCAGCCTGAACGCGGTCTCGGGCGGCCCGGTTTTGGCGGCTTGGGCGCTCCTTGGCGGCTTTGGCGAGGGCTGCCTGAGTGGCCTTGGCGGGGCTGCCTGGGCGGCCCTAGCGGGGCTGCCTTGGGCGGCCTTGGCGGGGCTGTCTAGGACGGCCCTGGCGGGGCTGCCTTGGGCGGCCTTGGCGGGGCTGCCTAGGGCGGCCCTGGAGGGCAGCCTGGGCGGCCCTGGCGGGGTTGCCTTGGGCGGCTCTGGGGTTGTGGGCGGCTCTGGCGGGCGGCCTGGGCGTTGGTCGGGCTGCTGCTGGGCGGTTGGCCGGGGCTGCCTTGGCGACCTGGGCGGCCATGGCGGGGCTGCCGGCGGCGGGCTGCTCGACATCTCCGGGGTTGTCTAGGCGAGAGAGAGAGAGAGAGAGAGAGAAAGAGAGAGGAGGAGAGAGAGAGAGAGAGAGAGAGACAGAGTGAGAGGAGGAGAGAGAGAGAGAGACAGAGAGAGAGAGAGATTTACGGAGGGAGAGAGCGAGCGAGAGAGAGAGAGAGAGAGAGAGAGAGAGAGAGAGAGAGAGAGAGAGAGAGAGAGAGAGAGAGAGAGAGAGAGAGAGAGAGAGAGAGAGAGAGAGAGACAGAGACAGAGAGAGAGAGAGAGAATGGAGGGGAGGTGGGAGGCCGACGTCGCGAGGCCGCTCTGGCGGCGGCAGCAGCGGCGGCGGCGGCAGCCACGACGGCTAGGGTTAAGAAGGACATGAGAGGCTGGGCAGTCCTCCAAGAAGAGTTAACAAAACTCAATTCTTGAATTAATGACTGCCTAATGTTTCTTGAAAACAATGGCCTATATATAGGCCTTGGAGGAAAGAGAAAATGATGAGAAAATAAAAACAGGAAAATAAAGACGTGCGCCGTGTCACACCAAAGGGCAGTTGTGGATTTGCCTCTGGCGTCGTGTCACGACGCGCGTAGGGACATGCGTGGGTGGAGACGTGCTTGTCGACGGTTGCGACGTGTTGACTTCGGTTGACTCCGGTTGACCGTGGTCCATAGCAGGCGTGTTGACTTCGGTTGACCGTGGTGACGCGTTCGATGCTGAAGTGTTGGCGTCCTCACCATCAGCCCTGCCCTCCAACATCGCCCGCTGGCCGCTGGTACCGCGCTACGTGAGCTGCTGGGTCGCGCGTGCTGTGCACTGTGCAGGCTGCACGTACCACGCGCGCCACTCCATCCGCGCCCGCCGCGCGAAGGCCCGGCAGTGCCCCCCAAACCCTGCACCTGCGCGGCTCCCCTTGCCGCCCACCAGCGACTACACGTGATTGTCAAGGGCACCCGTGTTCTCGGATGTGCTCCCCTCCGTACTACCCCATCGTCGCCCACCCGACCACCGATTGCATTCAACCGCTTCGGTCGCCCGAAGACACTTCACCATCGTTGACTACATCAACCGGCGCCCGTGACCCCTTTTGTTTCTCCGGACCCAGTTGATACGAATATCCGTCGCCAGCACGACGAAGGTACCCCTTCACCTTGCCCCTTTAGGTCTCTTACTTCAGTGCGCTTTTGTATTGCCTCCTCTGCGCTCGGGTTAGAAAACAACGATACTTTCACGAGAGTCTTACCTGCCCGGTACAAGTCGGATCCTCCTGACGTGTGTGAGCATTTCAGTGGGGTTTCCCCCTTTGACGACGTACTCGCCCTCGACCCTCTCAAGCGAGGTTCAAGAGGTACGTCTGACATCACGTATAGCGATCCCATCAATCTCTAGAACGGCCCCTTTGCTCTTCGGTGCATGCACGTACGACAGTACGATTTTCACGCATTCATCATCGCCATTTATACCTGTTCATTAGCCTTATCGGACGATGCAGATCCTCGTTGTCTGATCGAGATTTTGATTCGACACCGAGCTGCTACCATCGGTGCCGACCGGACGTCGTCTTGACAACGTCCCGCATCAAATTGGTATCAGAGCCTGGCTGTGGTCGCCCACAGCACGTCTCTGACTCCGCATCGCATATAGCTGCATCCGCATTCATCATCTTTTTCGAACATTCATATAGGATTCCCAAGAATGGCTGTAGAGACGCGATCCGCACGGATGGCACAACGCGGAGATTCTACCTCCCCGCGACGGACCGAACTGTCGCATGACGAGGGAGGCAATGAGATTGCCCTCTCGGGACCCCAACCCGCGACCCCGGTAGCCGACCCCGTCCTACTGCATGTCGAGGCTACGAGGATTACACCCGACGACACGGGTGCTCCTGGCATTTCGGGCCCACCGGAATTTCCCGGTGCGCCACGCTCACCACGATTCCTCAACAACGCCTCACGAGGATAGAGCTACCGTAGGTCAGCGCAGGCACGGGAAATCTCCTGTTGTCGAACACACCCCCCGAGCGACCCCCACACGGGGTTACGTTCGTGGAGGCGAAGAAGAAGAAGAGAAGGAGGAGAGGAAGAAGAAGGAGAAAGAGAAGAGGAGGAAGGCGCCACCGCTACCTCCGCCGTCGGTCACGCAGCCGCCGGCCCGCCATCGCATCACAGCCTGAACCGCACCTCGGCAGCGCCCATTCCCGCCCGATGTTGTCGCGCCGCCACCAGCCTCTCCGCCGCCGTTGGCTGATCTCGCCCGCCTGCCCGGCCGACTCAACCGTCGCCGGCCGGCTGCTCTCGCCCGCACGCACGACCGGCCCGGTCGCCGCCCCTGGCCTTTTCTGCCACCCGGTTGTGCGGCCGCTCGATCAGTCATCAACGATCGCCAGTCTATCGACAACTCGCCCATCGACCCCGCACACTGATGCCCCCGCTGCTCTATTCACCGGCCGCCCCTTGACCACGCACGCCGACGCCACTCGCTGCTCCCTCCCTTGGCCGCCGTCGCCCTGCCCTCCGACATTGCCCGCTGGCCACTGCTACCGCGCTACGTTAGCTGCTAGGTCGCGCGTGCTGTGCGCTGTGCAGGCTGCGCGCACCGCGCACGCCACTCCATCCGCACCCGCTGCGCGGACGCCCAGCGGTACCCGCCGAACGCTGCACCTGCGCGGCTCCCCTTGCTGCCCACCAGCGAGCGCACGTGATTGTCAAGGGCGCCCCAATTCTCGCCTGTGCTCCCCACCAGTACTACACCATCGTCGCCCATCCGACTGTTGATTCCATTCAACCGCTCCGGTCGCCCGTAGACACTTCGCCATCGTTGACTACACCAACCGGCGCCCGTGACCCTTTTTGTTTCTCCGGACCCAGTTGATAACACCCTAATTTCGGTCTTTATTTCATGTTATTAGCATGATTTATGCATTTAAAAGGCTTAAATTTGGGTTGTTATCATATATTTACACAAAAATAATGCTTCCAAGTAATTTCTGATTTTTTCCTAATTTTCTGTTAATTATATGAATTTTTAAGGATTTATTGAAGCTCGAAATAATTATTTTTGGATGAAAATGGCACATTAAAAAGTTTATTTCGACATTTATCAACATGGGAATTAATCAGGGAATTTTCTAGAATTTTCTAGAATTTTTTACGAATTTTTAGGAATTTTCTGGGATTTATTTCAAGAAGAAATGCATTTATTCTATGAAAAAAGGGCATATTTATAAGAGAAAAAAATGTATTTATGCAATTTCTAGATTTTTCGGGGCCTTTTTGCAACGTTTCATTGCAAAAAGACCCTGAAAACAGCTCTCGGTCACCACGGCAGGCGTAAAGATCCTATTTAAAATCATTCAAGGTTTTATTGCAATTTTTAATATATATTTTTAATGTTTTAGGAGAAATCGGAGGACAGAGAGTGCGCCAGGGGCATATACGCAATTACTTTTGGGCGGCGTCCAAAAGCAATTCCAGGCTTTTTAAGGACTTTTCTGCAAAAAGGAGGATTCAAAATGCGCCAGCCAATGAGAGAGCGACACGTCATTGCGTGTTTAAAAACAAAACTAATAAATAAATCAATTTTAAATCCAATGGATTAAATTGGTTTAAAATTGATTTATTAATAACTTTTGATCCTGAAGTCCGATTGAGATGATTTTTTTATGGATTTGTTCGTCTTGATCCCCTCTTTCTATCTGTATGGTTAGATCATTCAGATTTAGCCTAAATTGATAGATAAATATTAAGTACTAAACGGGGGTAAAATGGTGATTTTTACCTTATAACCTAAGTATAAAAGCTAAATTTTGAGAGGGGGAGCTCATTCTGGATGGTGCTCTATCACAGCTGCAAGACAGGGAAGAGCTCTAGCTTGGATCAAGTTATGTGGTACTTTTTTCCTTGATTGTATTTGAACTTTTATGCATTTTGAATGAATTAGGTTAAGTTGTTTGTTTCTTCATCTCTATTCTGATCTGAACTTCTAAATCGCTTGGCTTGAGCGGCATGTACAAGCCCTGATTAGGATTGAGAGGAGAAATTGAGGTATTTACCTTGGCATTCAATTGCATTCCAAAAGAAAACTCTAAAAAATTTAGTTTTAATTCTTAGGAGATTAAGATTCCCCTTTTTATTTCTGATTTAGCAAATTCTAAAACCAGCAAAACTTAAATCAAAAATTTCTTCCAACCTCTCTAATTGAATTCTTTGATCCATCCAATTGGATCAATTAATTCAATCTAGAGCCCACATTTCTTCTTTTCATCTCATCTCTTCTACCCCCATTTCTAACCTTCTCTTCCAATTAGGTGAGTGGATCTTCCTTGAAGATCAGATTCACCCTAATTAGAATTAAAAAAACCAAAAATATCACCAAAATAGATTTCTTACTAGCTTCCCTTGGACGACACTCGTACTTATCACTATACGTCTTAAGTTGAGTTTTTATAAATTTTATTGCATAAGCCAAAAATTCACAACGACAAGGGCTAAAAACTCGCGTAATTTTCACCCCTATTTTCGGCTTATCAATTACACATCATTTAAGTAATGAAACATTATGACCCACGTGGACTTATCTACTGTCTTGAGTAAATATATCTAAATTAATGGATTTTTTTAAAGAGCATAAATATAGATTAATAAAATTAAATTTGTCATATTTTAAAGATATGATTTCGGATATGCACCATAATTTCAAGAATTTTTTTGATGTTAAATTCGTGGAGGAAGTGCAATGATCGGGTTTATCTTTTATGACTCACAAAATGAATACTAATTTTTAATTATGCCAGCTCAAATCAAACTAGTTATCCTTTCTTATTTTTCTCTTTCATTTTAAATGTGTTTCACCATTTTCTATATGTGAAAAGTATACCTAGCCCCTCTGATTTTGAACAATATGCAGGACAACTTTAAGATTCTCCTAAACTGTTTAATTGTTGCTTAAAATTTTCATTTTCATGCGTGTATCGACAATAATTTAGGGATAAAATACTGCATTATACATGCACGCCGTCAATGACCTTTGTGACAAGATTATTTTGTGGAGTTATATAATAATGGTTTTTGAGGTTTTCTTAACATAGAATTTATTCTTAACTTCAACAGGAATCCGTGTAATAAGGATCATGTATTTATCCAAGATTCATAAAGATACAGCAAATGACTGACTTCTGTAGATTCACACTATTAGTGCATCTGTGTCAAGATTATTTATTGGAAATATTTACCAATATTTTTAGATTTTTTATTGATATAAAGTTTTCAAACTTCATTAAAATTCGTAACATTTGGAATCAAGAGATTGTATTCAGTATTGACTCACATGAAGAAAAACCTTTGCAAATCACACGGCCACCAATGCATCTGATAATATTAACTTCTACATATTTTAAATATGTCTTTCTACTTCAACACAAGTCTGTACAGTTATTTGGTTCAGGCATTAAGAAGGTGTTACAGTTAAAATTCCAATCAGTCTATCACCAACTGAAATCCCTCGAGGGAGGTCAATTTGATATATCTTTGATCTCTGTTATCAATCCCTCGAGCTTCAAGGTCATGTAAAATATCTGAAAAAAATCACTGTTAAAATTAATTCATAAGTATTTTTGAAAGTCTTACTTGTTAAACATCATCTTTATTTTAATTCACAAAGAATAATTGAGAAATATTAAGTGATATTGGGCATTAATATTTTTGTGATTTTAGGAAGATATCAATTGTATTAAACTACCATTGATATTGTGGTTATTTGAACTTGTTATACATAGTGTTCAGTATTTTTTGGAAGGCTTAGGAGGCTGATCTAGAGGAGATTTTCAATAGCATGTTTCAGGAAGGTTTCATTCTGATCATCCATGGGATACTTGTGGGGTAAAAGGGAATCATATACACATCATATTTACTTAATTGATTTCATTGTTAAATACAACTTTCTGAGTGTTTTGACTTGTAGGTTTCATATGAACGGGCAGGATATCCTCATATCAACATTAAGGTAGCATGAGCTGCATAAAAAATGCATGTCTCTAATATCATACTATTCACTATCATGATAGAAGAATATTAGCTTACATAGTCTTCTTCCAGAATTTTAAGAGGACCTAATACATACTCCCTTTTATGTCATATCCAAGCCACTTAAACTAAATGTAAGAACACCCAACTAGTCTTCTTCCAGAATTCATCATTGAATATCTCTTTGTTGTCTCCCATCTTCCCCCAAGTGTAACATTTATGGTTGTTTGAAAAATTAGTATTTAATACGAAGAATAAATTTTCCATCATCTAGTTTTTCTATCGTGATTGGGAGGTAATCCAAAAACCAAGTGGTTCACTATCATGAAAAGCGTGGCCTAGCGCCTGAGACAACAAAGAATCATTCATTTGCAAATATTTTGATGATTTCTATTCATGCTACTCTAAATCAAATGATTAACCACCAAGTTTTCTTTCCTTTCTATCTTTAATATAAAAGTCAAACTCTTCATATTAGGAAAAAAATTAGATATGTATCTATTTTTCTTCCTTATACAAAAATTAAGCAGAGTGGTTAGTGAGCTTATAATTTCTCTGACAACAGGACCCTAGATAATATATGCTCCTCTGTGGTTTTGTATTTAATTGAGCGTTGGGTAGTGCTCCTTAGACCTGAGATACGAAAGATACCTTTTAAATGGAAGGTTGTATTTGACCTATGGGTATCTGACCATGAGGTTCAAATCAGTCCTAGCTTAGATGTCACAAGAAGCCCATGAAGGTTATTATGTGCTCAAGATGAAATTCTTCGCCCTTGGTATAAGAGGAGACTGGCTCACGAAGAAGCTATAATTAAATCATTAGCGATGGCAATGGAAATATTGGAGAACATGTTCTAAAATTATTACCATGCATGAGTACCAACTAGAATGAGTTATAAGAGTTTTATGATTAACCATATTCTTATTATTTGGGAGTCTCATGTGGATGAAGGATTAAACATGCAGGATAACTGATGATGGTTAAGGTTCCATGTGAGAGTTGACACACTCATTTACATCTTCTCAAGCACAAGTCATAGCATGGTACCTCACATTTGTCAGCTCAACCTATCTATTTGGTTAGATCAATCCTTAATTAATTACTTAAAATGTTAATATATTTAGTTGATTAGGTTGGGTACTAACTCTATTAACTAGACTAATACATAGGCCACGAGGGTTGCACACAGAATATGTTTACATATTGGTGGATATGCTCAAAGTTTGGGGGCTCTATGAAAATTTTCAATGTGGCATAAATAATGGAGTGATGAACCCAAAATGAGGCATGAAACTATATATACTTTAAGGCCATTTTGGCATCTTTCTATCAATGTTACCTTCAGCTTTATATGGATTTTCATCTCATGCATTAAATGCAGCATTAATTTTAAAAAATACTTTTTAATGTAATTTTTGCATTATTTAGAAGTCCACTTATTTTCATGCAAAATAAATTTCAAATATATTAATTTTAACGGGCTAAATTTTCCCTATTGGTTATTATACAATTTCCAGGGCATAAATTAAATAACTAAAGAAAGAAAGAAAAAAAATGGGTTTCTAGTGAAGTGCCTAGACCAAGCCAAGTATGCAGCACTAAGCCAGCTGCACGCTGGCGAGTGTAGAGTGCTCAAGCCCACCCACAGTTGGAAAGCTCCAGCGCTGGTACAAACAACATCCGATCACCACAACACATGGAGCCACAAGGCCAGCCACATAGATCTCAAACACACAGATACAATAGATAGACAGAAATGCGTGCAAAGCGCATGAATGGAAGCAATTAATTAAAATATGAGAGATGGATGGAATTTATATAGCTATACTTGTTTTTTTAATATGGATTAAGTTTTTCTCCTTTCCCAAAATGCCCGGTCGACAAAGATAACAGAAAGATTACAACCCAACGGGCTGCACTCTTAAGAAAGATAACAAGAAACTATGTAGAAACGGTGTTTCCACCACCCAACTCAAAGCCCGCGCCCTAACATTCATATTTATTTTTGTTGATATAACTTTGGTCATCCAATCTTCTTAAAGGAAGATTGATAACACATTTTTAATAGTTTAATCTGGCCATATTTACATGTTTATTTGCATCAAATGGAATATATATGAGTGTTATCAAGATTTAAGTGATTCAACTTATTTTTAGAATAATACTTTAAATTTATGAATTTTTATGTACTTTTAATGATTTTTCTGACATCAAATTATGAAAGAATGTAATTTTGTTGAGTCAGAATTTTTTCTGGAATTTTTCAACATGAAATTCATAAAGATATGATTTTTCTAAGTCACAATGCATATTGTATATATAATTTGGGCCTTTATTAATTTAATATGAATTTTTAATATTTTTAAACCTGTTTATTTCCACGATGCCACGTGTTGCTGTTTGATTCATGAAAAGCAACCAACCATGGTTTGGGATAATAATTAACAGCCAATCATTAAACCTAGTTAATGATTGGTGTCAACCTATCATCACTCGCATACCATTATGGCATCATGATTACGAATGCAATAATGGCATTTAATGTTGATGAATCTCTCTCCAAATTCTTTCATAGGAGGGGTAAATTGGTCCAATCAAAAGAGGAGGTACTTTTTTCACAATAAATGTGATCCATGGACCAGGGAAAATATGAAATTAAAAATTCTAATTTATTTACTCGCTCTCCTCTAACTGGTCAAATATGGTTGTGATTGATGATGTGTCATGCAACATGTGGTGTCCAGTGTACACATGACACTGCCGTGTCGCATATCAGATGAGAATTTAAGAGAGGACACTGACATGACACGCACTGATGGGCCGCCATGTTACTTGTCCTTTTGGGATTAAAATAATATAATTAATAATATATCATTATTCCCTCTATTTTATCTTTTTCCATGGTGACACGTGGTGCGAGGAGATCTGTTGATCATGAATGACGAGGAAGAATCTGAGCTAATCAATGCATTAAATGCCAGGATGATACAAACCACTAACTGAATGACATGACAATTGATTAAATCGCAACATGAGGCAAAAACTTCTCTGACAAGGACGAGGAGAGAGAAATCTTTTGATTAAATCAACAGCTAGAAATAGTCACACTTCCAGGTTTGCTATCTAATGATCCAGAACTCTGATCGAGCTGAAATTTTAAAGGTAGCCTCATCTTTATTTCCTCTATCCATACATTTGGTTGAATATATAAATTGAATGCCAGATCTATGTAAAAAATATCATTCAGCTTAGTTCTTCCTAGAGAGGAAGATTGAAAGAAAGTGAAATTTTGAAGGTTTTTAAGCCCATCGATCACCCCTACACATCATCATGATCCCATAACGTTCCTTCTCTCCTTTTGATTAAGAAAACATACATCACTATTTCTTCCATTTTAGTCCTCATTCTGCCTTATTTTCACTACCTCCATCACCATGTTCCACATCATTATCTTCATTCTTTCTCATCTCCCAATCCTCCTATATTAAACCCTAAAATAGATACATCTTATCATTAATTCAAACCTCGTCTCTAAAAGAAAATGGATTATCTGCTTTTTGGATGAGCACAAGGAAAGTGGATTTCTAGCTTCTAGGAATGAATTTGCATGTAAATATCTCCTTGATAGACTACACTAAGTTTGTGCCTATGAGATCCCAACAAGCAATGTAGAACTCAGTTAAAACGCCATCAGGCCTTAGAGCCTTGTTCCTGCTAAGTGAGAAGACTACCCCCTTGATCTCTACGCATATGAAGGTTTGTGAGTATGGTCTTTTCCAGGTCAGTCACCAATTGTATGATGGAAGAGAGTATATCCTCAGTCATCTCTGTGGACTAGGAGGTAAGAAGGGATTGAAAGTATGTAACATCAGTTGTCGCCAACTTTTCTGGAACCTGATTCTATGTTGGTAGTAGAGTAGTATAGTTAGGTCAAGATCTATGTTGAATCTAGGCGTGTAAGAAGCATGTATTTATATCATCCTCTCGGAGCATAATATCTAATTTATGGAGATAATAAATCTCATGTCATCGCATGTCATCATCAAGTTGCTCACTAATTGCAATCTTCTGCTCCTAAACTCCATCAATCTAGGCTCCCTAAAGTTGGTGCTCAATTGCTGAGACTTCCGTTTTTAGCGTCTCAACCTATATGTGTATATCCATAAATGCATGTCTATTCTACCATTTCACGTGGAGTTTGAGATTCCTTAGTCGATAACTTAAGTTCTCCATAGGTGATGTAGAAATATCTCTATTCCAATGGTGCCGCACAAAGTTGTGAAAAGCCTCATGTTGGAGCCACATGGCTTAGAACCGGAAAGGAGGTCTAGGGACTCTAGCACTCATGTTTGGGAGAAGGAGGATCGGTGAGAGATCAGAATAATACCCCGGTGGAATTGTAACAATAATAGACTACTGCATCATGGCAATGATGTTTGTAAAACACCAATCAAGCCACTAGTACGTATGAGCATCTGATTGGCGCTCATCCATATCTCACCAGTCGATGGCTCAATGAGTGATGTCTAGTGTATGAAGTCATTGAATGCTTACATGGACCTTGACCTAGGGGTTGTTTGCCTAAGCGTTCACTAACTACATGTATGCATTTGAAATCCCCAGCCTTAAACCAAGGGTGATCAACAAGCCAACGGTAGTCCTGAGTATGTTGTGTAATTTCCCCTTATAAGGCCTCACATAGTAGATGTTGATGTGATGCATAGACTAAAGTTTTTAAGGATGCATGGAATATGGTACTGTGAAGGTAACGTGTGTCCCTTCAGCAAGTAAGTACAATGAATAATCTCAGGTGATAACCATCCATTACTAGTGCGATCTCGACTCATCTTCTCAAAATTACTACTACCTCTACTGTAATTACAATCTTCACCCCATTCACTACCTCATATGATACACATAATCCTTCTCACCTTCTTGAATTCCCCTGATAGAGAGCGATATTTCCCTAATATCCATTCCATATGGAGACAAACCTTACTCATCACTAAAAATTTTAATTAATTTATGAGCACAGGCTTACAAAAATTATTGAATAAACTCAATTTAATGACAATTAAATTAACCCTAATTTTATGTTTATCACAGATTGGACAGTGAGATTTAAAGAAGATTATATTATTATGTTTTCTTCTTCTCGTAGGTTTCTGATTTGCCAATAGATGCTGACAAGGATGGTGGAGCCACATAAACAATGAATCATGAGGATGGTTGTTAACAGGGCAGCTGACAGGGCAGTTGACATGGCAAGGAATGGTACACCATAAGCTCTAAATACATACTCACATTCCTCTTAATTAATCTTATTAATCCTTCCATCTTCTCTTAACATCTCTCTATATATCTAGTTAATTAAATTATTTTAAATATTATACAACATCCTCTCTATTTAACTCAATTCTTCTAAAATTAGACAACACCTATTTTCTCATCTATCTACCTTAAGATATTATTATATATAAATATTTCGTATCTTATTAATCTACATATAACTAAATAAAAATCATTAATATATGTATCTCTTATCTTGTATATAATCTACTATTCAATAAATAAATACTTCCTATCTTACACTAAGCATAGAATATGATTATTCTATCTAGAGTATTAAACTTATACAACACTTCCACCAGCTATTTTAATATATCCCTTCATTTTAATACTATAAATAAGTTTCATCATCTCACGTACTCACTACATCAAATGTATATAAATATATTAATCCGAATAAATGATATAATTAACATCGTATGTTATGCCTATCTTCCTCTTCCTTTCACTACTATCCTCTATCATTACTTTTTTATTACTTATTATCAGTATAGTCCTAATTTATCCACTTCCCTATCTACCCCTGTTTACCTACTTATCTTCACCTTTCACTATCTTTATTATTATCACTTATCTTACTCAACTTATAACTAACCTCTTTAATCACCCTTATTCTCACCCTAAATTCTCCATTATCCTATCTTAAGTATGAAATTCACCTCTAAAGGCCAGTCCCTTTAAAGACAACCTTGCTCCCATTATACAAATCAGAATGACATTAAAAACAACAACGTAATTTGCTTTTCATCAAGGATGGCACTGACTTCTGATACCAAGAAGCAATTCTTCCCTTTGTTGGGTTCTAGGGCCTTTTTCTAGATGAACAAATAGATTACTTGACGTGGAAGACTTCATCTTGATGAGGCATGAATCTCCTCCTTCATTCTAAGGATTCAACTAGAATCAAAACAACATCATTAAAATCATAAAATCAAATTACCTAGTCAAGAATCACATTCATGATTTCTTGGATCCTCAGTGAGGTGTGTCAAGTTGCTTAAATGTAAAGCCTATCGATGTATCATTATGATCCTTGGCACGTCAAATCTCCTCCTTCATCTTGACGAGATTTGTTCACCCTCTGTGATTATTGTTGTGCCATCATAATGGCATTGAGAATGGAGAGGAGCTAAGGGGAGACGGGAGGAAGGGAAACACCTCTCGCCAAGGTGAAATTCTTTTAGGGCATTCCCCTATTTATAAAAAGTGGATATTTTTCATAACAAACTTTAATTATATCTTTTGATATCCAAAGACCATTTGCATTTGACCCTATAGGCCCACGTATAAGTATAATTAATGACTCCAATGGACCAATAAACTTTATTTGCCTTCCAAATTAATGAATATATCATCATATAGATTAATTAATATTGGATCGATTGAACGTGATCGATAGTTCAAGTCTCCAGCCCCTAGGTTTCCAAGCTACATCTCATGTTCTAGTAGACACAATGAGTTCAAAAAATCATTAGCAAATATTTTGATATTTCAATATCATTGCCAAGGACTTCATCGCATCATGTTCCTTAATCTGACTCCTCTTATACCGAGTAGACAATCCCATCTTGATCACTCAATCATATTTTGAACTTCTTGTTGCACCGAACTAAGATTGTTCAGAGTTCCATGATTAGGAACTCATAGAGCGATTGATAATGGGTTTTCAATCATTCATCCACAAGATGTCTTTGGAGTCTCAGGTCTTAGGACCACTTGTACAACCACAATGTGAATAAATCTGATTGATAGTTTGGTGGAACACCATTCAAGGATCCATACGGATCACTTTAGTGTAATATTTACTCTAAAGAGCACCCACTATCTATCCTTAGTGTCTCCACATTAATTGCTACAATACAAGCCATACTCAACATATGAGTGGGACTAATTAATCTTATTGATTGGTGTCTTTCTCGATTGTCCTTTGAATATGAATATTTAGACTACATGCTTAAATATTTGGGATCTCCATATTTTGATCTCATCATAATTCACTAAGACCGATCATGAATTCATGGGCGTAATTATAAGCATCACATGTGCACTATAATGAATATATTTTATTAATGTACATGGAATGAGATATGTAATGTGTTATTTGCTTGTTGGCCACAAATATTCCATCACCCTCCTCTCTTATCTTCACTTTTGATACCCATTTGTGTCATTCTTCCTAAATGTTGCTTTTGGTGAGACTGTATGCTGCAAAGGAGAGATATTTTCAAGAGTGTTTTGAAAGAAAAATAAATTTTATTTATAAGGATTGAACAAAGGATTAAAGAGGTTAGGAGAGAGTAATAAGTCAAAGATTAAAGAGTGAGAGGTCAAATGATTAAATTAGAGAGAGTAAGGAATGTGGATTGAATAGGAAGTATGGACAAGGTTATCTGATATTGATCATGGAAATATTGGATTAAATAGAGTGAGAGATAGGCTATTGAATGAAGAGAAACAAATATAGATTCTTAGCGGGAATCCTATAAGTGATCTTTAGTATAGAATTCTTAGTGTGACTATTGTAAAATGAATCCCCACTAAGACTCTAGATTTTTTTCTTCATTCAATGTTTTTTTAAGGGGTCATTCTAAAGTGAATGTTAGTGGGCTCTATATTAGGTGATACTTATTGGGCTCTATATTAGATTTCTTTAAAACAAACTCAAAGCCGTTTGAAGAGAGGATAAAGATCAAATTGATAAAATCAAAAGAATAAGGTAAGACCTTGAGGACATGGATAATATGAAGAGTTGACTCAGAGGAAAATTCAATAAATTTAAGTGAAAGGCAAGGTCTAGAATGCATAATTTAATTATCTTCAATACATATTATCTTTGATATACTTGTGTTTCATGATTAAAATAGTTGATATATTTTTGTGGGATTCATTCCAATATGTCATCACTTGGATCATCAATAAACTTTAGAGGGTTTTGGACACCTTCTAGACTATGATAAGTGAGCCAAAGAAAGAGGATATGTGTGGTTAAACGAGGAGGTGTAAGAGTCGCACATCCAACAACGGCTACTAGGGCCGAGTTTGTGATTTCTTCCTCCAAATTTTCTTTACTTTTGGTATCCTTTGTATTCCCTTTCATCAATTTATTTTTTTCTTGGGGTTCATAAAACTTGGGTTTGGATTTTTAAGAATCCATGTGACAAAATTAAGGGATTATCCCCCAACCTGTAACAAAAAAACTGTTTTGATCTCCTTCAAAACTACTACATTAAACATGTTAAAGATCACATAATTACACCCCACCCTCTCTTTAAAGATGTAACCTAGCCACCATAAACTAACACTATACCACAAATTTTCTTGAAATTTTAATGGACCCAAATTCTTAGTTTAACGCTCTTGGCCTCCTCAATCCGTCAAGGTTGTGATCTGGGCTTCTCCCTCTGTTCCAGGTTGTGGGTTGACTTATCCTTTTCTCCCAAATGATACCATTTCTTATTAAATTTTCATTATTCTTGTTTGCAAAATAAACTCCAAAAAATGGGAGAAATTATCTGCTTGAATCAAAGGACTCAAGTGGCATTAGTCTCATAAATCAATAAAGGCAGAAAATTAGAACTTGGCAAATAGTTCACGAATTTTCTATTTAACCATAAATGATGGATAATATGGGGGCATAGCTGAATATTAATGATAAAATCAAGGTTAACAGCATACTACTAGTAGTACTAGTTTAATGTTACCACCTACTAATAGGGTTTGTGGTCCGGTCCGTCATACTTATAGCAAGGACCTAAACCTTACGTAAGGGTTGGTCGGTTCGGTCGGTCTTGTCCGGTCGGGTCCGATCCTGGTCAGTCATGTTGACTAGTCAAAGTCAAAGAAAAAGTCAATATAAAAATGGTATGGACTTCTCATCAAATGGAAAATTTGGTGCAAAGTCACCTATGAAGCCCATCTTGAAAAATGAAAAGAAGAAAATAAAAAAATAAAAAGAAAATAAGATTGAAAAAAGAATAATTGAACAATAAAAGAGGAATTAAAGAAGAAGAAAGGAACATGAAAAGGAAGAAGGTAAAGAAACATAACGATAAATAAGAAAATCAGGAGAAAGAGGAAGAAGGAAAATAGTAGGAAAAAGGTAACGAAGAAGAAAAAGTAAAAGAAGACTAGAAAGGAGAATAATAATAATAATAATAAAATAAGAGGAAAAGAAGATGGAAAGAAGAAGGAAGAAGAATAAAATAAGAATAAAAGAAGATGGGAAGAAGAAGAAAGAAGAATAAAATAAGAATAAAAGAAGATGGGAAGAAGAAGAAAGAAGAATAAATAAGAAGAAAAGATTAATTAAAAAGGGAGAAAAAGAAAGTAAAAGAAGAACGGATGATGAAAAGAAGGATAAAATAGAAAGAGAAGAAGACTAAAAGAAATGGAGAAAACTTGACAGAGTGTAGAGTTCAGAAACCTAACATAGCTCGAAATACAATGAACTAAACTTGACCGAGTTGGAGGAGAGAAAGAAACAAGGATAAACTAATCATTCTCAAGATTGAGAGCAAGAAAGGACTCAAGAGTGGGACAGAGATAGAACACGAGAGGAGAGGCGTTGTGTGAGAGAGAATGGGAGAGAGAGAAGAGAGTGTGCAAGAGAGAGAGAGAGAGGGCGAGGGAGAGAAAGAGTATGCGAGAGAGAGAGAGTGTGTGTGTGTGTGTGAGAGAGAGTGTACAAGAGAGAGAGAGAGAGAATGAGAGAGAGAGAGCGTGCGAGAGAGAGATAGAGAGAGAGAACGGGAGAGAGAGAGCACGCGAGAGAGAGAGAGAACGGGACAGACTGAAGACACCTAATCAAGATTAGTTTAGTAATGATGAATTTATTTTATACTCGTTAAGAGATTAGAAGGAATAGGAAACATATAAGTTTAAATATAGATTAGGATTAAACATAGTTTAGGGTCAAACATAGAAAGGATCAAACATAGATAGGTTGAACATAGATAGCCGTTGTATGAAATATAACGGCTATGTTTTAAATAGATCGAACGGTCTGAACCGTTCGATCCGTAGCTGTTATACCAGTTATAAAAGCTACGATTTAAACAGAACGACCGGAAACCGTTCAATCTGTAGCCGTTATAACTAAAATAACAGTTACGATATTTTTAAATCATTACTATATTTAGCCTAAACATACCCTGTATAAAGAGAACCAACCATTTTCACAGATCATCACGGGAATAAAGAAGAGATTCGAATCTCTGTGTTGCTCTTCTCCTCTCTTCCTCACTTCTTGTTCTTCTCTATCTCTCTATCTTTCTCTCACTCTTTCTCTTCTCAATCCCTCTTCAGCGAGGATCGATCCTTTTCAGAGAGAGAGAGTGAGAGAGATAGGGAAGGACACGGTCTGACCAAAGTTCGGTCAGGCGGACCGAACCGGACTGAAGACCACTCTCTCTCTCACCTGCTTCCTCTCCTCTGTTCTCTCTCCCCATTCTCTCTCCTCTCTCTCTTTCATCCTCTCTCCCTGTCTCCAGCTCATTCTCTCTCTCTGTCATTCTCTTTCCGCTTGCCTGTGCGTTCTCTCTCCTCTATCCCTCTCTCTCGTGCTCTCGTTGTCTCTCCTCTCTCCCACTCGTTCTCTCTCTCCTCTCTTTCTCTCCCTCTTGTTCGCTCTCCCTCCCGCCCTTTCGCCCTCTGGCGTTCTCACTCTCTCCCTCTCGTTTTCTTTCCCTCTATCCGTCTCCCTATCTTATTCTCTCCCTCTCTTTCTCCTCGCCCTCTCTCCCGCTCTCCTTCCTCTCTTTCTCACTCTTTCACCCACTCTTCCTCTCTCTCTCCCCCCCACTCCCTCTCTTTCTCTCTCTCCCTCTCTCTTACTGTCTTACTATCTCTCTCGTTTGCTCCCGTTCTCATTCTCTTCCACTCATTTTGTTTCCCTCTATCTCTCTCAATCTCGTTCTCTCTCTCTCTCTCTCTCTCTCTCTCTCTCTTTCTCTCTTTCTCTTTCTCTGATGTAGGACAACTAGATGAATGGATGCAGATGACTAAAGGAGACGGGGTGGATGACAGGGATACAGGTGCAGGAAATGGTTGAGGGTAGGATGGATACAACAAACAACACCCCCACACGATCGATTTTGAAAACTTAAATCCGATGAAATAATGGTGGTGCAGCCCTTTCCTCCGAGGCGGTAGTACTGTCTTCAACCACCGTGTGATGCTTAAGCACCAAATCCAATTCTCGTCGGGGAAAACTCACGAAACCTAATCCACTAATCGTTGAGAATTCCAAGGAATTCAAAGCAAATCCGGCGGTGAAGCGAATCCTCGAGGAATATTGGAGAACACACGACACCAAAGGGTTCAGGTGTACCTCGGCATCGGACTGCGTGAAGAGGCTGTGGGAAATTCTGGTTGTATTAGGGCTCAGCGTTCTGGGCATTGCGTGGCCCACTGGATGAAATGACTGGATGTTCCAGGCGTTGTTCGCCCGCAAGGGCGTGAGGCGAGTGGCTAGATGGTCAGCGTGCGGTGTGCAGCGGTTTGGTGTGCGGCTGGCGCTGGTGTCACGGGCGCTGGTGTGCGGTGGCGTCGGCGACGCTGGTGTGCGCTGATGTCGGCTGCGCTGGTGTGCACTGGCATCGACAGCGCTGGTGTGCGCTAGGCGTCGCGCGCCCGGCAGCGCTGGCATGCGCGCGCTGCGGGCGCTGGTGTGCGCTGGTGTCGATGGCATTGTTGTGCGGGCGTTGGCGGCGCTAGTGTCGGCGCTGGCGTCGCGTGCGGCCGTGTGAAAGCGGGCGCGGGCGTCGCATGCGGCGCCCGTGCGCGCGAACTGCGAGCTACTGTGCAGCGCGTTTGCGGCGCTGGCGCTGGGTGGTAGTGTGCGGGGCTGTGCGCTGTGGCATGCCGGCATGCAGATGTGATGGATGGGTTCAGGCGGCGCTGGTGGGGTGGGTTCAGCATTTGGTGCTGGCGGAGATCTAGGTCAGATCTCTAACTGGCGGCGAGGAGAAAGAGAGAGGAGGATGAGGAAGAAGGAAAGGAGAGAGGCGAGTGGAAGAGATGGTGGTGGAGGAAGCGTGGCAGCGATGGTGGCAATGGTGGCGGTGGTGGCATTGGCGTTGGCGATCCGTAGAAGGAGTTGGGAGTTGGGGCAAGTACTCCAAGAAGAGAAAACAACTCAATTCTTGAAATAAACTTGCCTAACTGTTTCTCGGGACATTGACCTATACTTATAGGCCTTGGAGGAAAGAGAAAATACAGTTGATGAAAATAAAAATAAAGACGAGCAACGTGGTTTAGTGTCACGTCAAGGGGCAGTTCTTGATCTGTCTTTGGCGACGTGTCAGGACGCGTGAAGGGGCATGGAGGCGTGTCTGATGCTGGCATGTTGACTTGGTCCGGTGACGATGGCGGCATGTCCTTAGTAGTGGCGTTGACTTCAGATGAAGGTGGTGGCACGTCCGGTGTCGATGCGTTGACGTCGTCACCACCACTCTCTCTCTATCTATCTATCTCTCTCTCTTTATCTCTCTCTCTATCTCTCTCTCACTCTCTCTCTATCTCTCTCTATATGGTATTCTCTCTGCCTTTACACTATCTCAGTGTCACTCTCTCCCTCTCTCATTCTCACACTCTTTCGCTATCCCCCTCTCACTCTCTCATTATTCAACACTGCTTCAGCACTAGAGGTGACGTTAGATGAAGTGAGATGACCAACTAAACTTAACATTGACTAGTAAGCATGACCGACCAAAGAACTGACTGGACCGAGCCCAGACCAAGACCGAGATCAGACCAAACTTCAGGTCTAGGTTTAGGTTTTTGGTAAAACTGGACTGAGACCAGACCGTTTTCTTCCCTAGGTAGAGACAACGAGAGAGAGAGAGAGAGAGAGAATAGGAGAGAGAGGGAGCATGCGAGAGAGAGAGAACAGGAGAGAGAGAGTGAGAGAGAGAACAGGAGAGAGAGAGTGAGAGAGAGAACAGGAGAGCGAGAGCATGCGAGAGAGAGGGAGAGCATGCGAGAGAAATATAGAAACAAAGTGAGAGAGAGAGAAGCAAGTGTGTGTGTGTATGTGAGAGAGAGAGAACGGGAGAGAGAGATAATGGGAGAGCGAGAGCATGAGAGAGAGAGAGAGAGAGAACGGGAAAGACAGATAGGGTTTGACCTAATCCGTCCCATATTAATTCAAGAAATGTATGATTTTGTTGGAGGACATTGATATAATATTCATTGAATAAAATCAAGGAATTGTATTTCCCCTCCAAAAGGATGTCGAAAGATCAGTTAAAGGTCAATCAATTCTTCATTTATATTTATAATTATGGGCCCTTCAATCTATAATTATTTTTTCAGACATATGTATAGTCACATGCCGAATAGATTCAGCCATACAGAAAGACCTCATAGAAGCATTATTATTATCTTAAAATATTTAATACAAAATTCCTAGAATCGTCCAATGCCTCCAAAATTTATTATACTATTTTGGTCATTCAAAGTTTCTGATTGTATTGAATCTTATTTTTTTCAAACATATTCCATCTTTAAATAGAGGATGATCAATTATTATTAGGGTTGAAGCTTATTTGTTCAAGTGTTATAGATAACCTATTTTCCAAAAACTGATATTAAGCTCTACTTCGGTGTTCTTAGTAGTATAATAAAACACCAAAAATAAAATCAAATTGAAATTCCTACTTGCCTCCCTTGGACGACACTCATACTTATCACTATACATATTCAGTAGAGTTTTATAAATTTTATTGCATAAGCCAAAAATTCACAACGACAAGGGCTAAAAAATTTGCATAATTTTCACCCCTATTTTTGGCTTATCAATTGGCGCCGTTGCCGGGGAAGCAACGCTAAGGAATTTAATTGGTTTTGATTCTTATCAATTGAGTGCCTATGAAGTATTTTGAAATCTTAAATGAGTTATTTGGTTTAGTGATTTCTCTCTTTGATTTTTAATAACTCTAAATTTCTGATAATTTTTTAACTTCAATAGAGAATATCATATTTTAATTTTCTTGAACATCTATTTGCAATGAGCGTTTGATTTTGGGAATAATTATCCTTTTAGTGCCTTTTTGTCATCCGATTTATCTAATCCTTGATTAGTGAATCTAGATTTACGTAAATGAAAAATATGCAGCCAAAGGTTAGAATGACAGTGAAAGAGCTTGCGATGCAAGCTGCAAGGGAGGGCAAAATAGAGACAGATAGTACCCAGACATCTTCACCTCCTATGAGCGTATTTGGACACTCTAGTAATCAAACGCGGCGAACAATACGGGACCATTACAAGGCACCTTCATTTGAGGAATATTTAACACTCAGAGAAAGATCATACAAAAGCCTTCATGGAGATGAGTTGAGGGTAGATGTTTCAAACAGAGAATTAAAGAGGACGGAAGAGGAAAAGAACAAAATAGTAGATGAGAATGTTCGATCTTTCCACGACTGTAGTACTCCTCCTATATCTTTAGAGGGAGCATCTTATGATCATGAATTTATTAGAAGAACAACTGATGATGCTACAATAGATTTATCTATGGAAATTGGAAGTAAAGTTCCCTCACAACCAATAGATTCTAAGGGTGATAGCTCTCGTAGGAGTTCTAGTGTGCCTAAGCTTCATACACAAGCTCCTATAGATCCCACGATCATATCAGTGCTATCACTAATGAAGGATCAAATGGTGAACTTACATGAAAGATTAGAGAAGATGGAGAACTCTAGAATATTAGAGCCTAGTAGGGAAGTGTGTAGGGAGGAGGAGCCTTTATTCCAACTTCCCCCAACTCAATCCGAAATTTTAGACGGGGAGGTACCTAAAGTTAGTCGAGAGTCGAGGAGGATTACAGAGCCAAAGGACTCTAGAATAGTGTGTGATATTGGAGGAAGTAGATTCCACAATGTGCTTATAGATCTAGGCTCAAACCATAGTATCATCCCTTCAACTGTCCTAGAGAGACACCCTATAAGTAAGGTGACGCCATCTTCCCAACTCATATGCTTTGATGATGGTATTCATATCACTCCTAGTGGCCAAATCACCAATGCATGTGTTGATAATAATGGATGTCGATTTAAATCTGATTTTTTCATCTTAGAGGGAACGACAAAGAAAGCACCTATTGTTTTAGGGAGATCTTTCTTAAGATTAGCAAGAGCGGTGATAGACGTAGAGTTTAAGGAAGTTATCCTTAGAGAAAATGATAAGAGAATTACCCTTAAGCTAGCTGACCCTTCGGCAAGTAAAAGTGGACACTTTAGGGTAGAAGATAAGGAACGGCCCCCGCGCTCTTCGGCGCACGCACGTACGATAGTAGGATTTTCACGCATTCATCATCACCATTTATACCTATTCATTAGCCGGCATCACTATCTCTATCTCTATCTCTATCTCCATCTCTATCTCTATCACTATCTCTATCACTATCTCTATCTCTATCTCTATCTCTATCTCTATCTCTATCTCTATCACTATCTCGATCTCTATCTCTATGTGTATCTCTATCTCTATCTCAGTTGCTATCTCTATCTCTATCTCTATCTTTATATCTATCTTTATCTCTATCTTCATCTCTATATATCACACTATCTCTATCTCTATCTTTATCTATGTCTCTTTCTCTATCTCAATATTTATCTCTATCTCTATCTCTATCTCTATCTCTATCTCTATCGCTCTCTCTATGTCTATCTCTATCACTATCTGTGTCTCTATCTCTATCTCTATCGCTATATCTATCTCTATCCTTATCTGTATCTCTATCTCTATGTGTATCTCTATCTCTATCTCTATCTCTTTCTCTATCTTTATCTCTATCTCTATCTCTATCTCTAACTCTGTATCAATCTTTATGTCAATCTCTATCTCTCTTTCTACATCTGTCTCTGTCTCTATCTCTATCTCTATCTATATCTCCATCTCTATCTCTCTCTCTCTCTATCTTCTCTATCTATTTCTATGTCTCTCTTTATCTTTATCCTTTTCTTTATCTCTATCTATATCTCTGTTTTGTATCTCTTTCTCTATCTATATCTCTATCTCTATATTTATCTCTATCTTTATCTATGTCATTATCTCTTTCTCAATCTCTATCTCTATCTCTATATCTATCTGTATCTCTTTCTCAATCTCTATCTCTATTTCTATCGCTATCTCTTTCTCTATCTCTATATCTATCTCTCTCTGTGTCTCTATCTCTATCTCTATCTCTATCTCTTTGTCGATCTCTATCTCTATCTCGATTAATGTCTCTGCCTATATCTTTATCTCTATCCCTATCTCTATCCCTATCTCTATCTCTATTTCTATCTCTATCTCTGTCTGTATCTGTATCTCTATCCCTTTCCCTATCTTTATATTTATACCCATCTCTATGTCTATCTCCATCTCTACCTCTATCACTATCTCTATCTGTCCCTTTATCTCTATCTCTATCTCTTTCATTATCTCTATCTATATCTCTACCTCTACCACTATCTGCATCTTTGTCTCTATCCCTATCTCAACCTCTATCTCTCTCTCTATCTCTATCTCTATCTCTATCTCTATCTTAATCTATGTCTCTATCTCTACCTCAATCCCTATCTCTATCTCTATCTGTATCTCTATCTCTATCTGTATTTTCACCTCTATCTCTATCTCTAGCTCTATCTCTATCTCTGTCTCTATCCCTATCTCAAACTCTATCGCTATAACTATCTCTATCTCCATTTCTATCTACGTCACTATCTTTATCTCTATATGTATCTCTCTCCGTATCTTTTTCTGAATCTTTATTTCTGTCTTTATCTCTATCTTTGTCTATATCTTTATCTCTATCTCTATCTGTATCTCTATATCTATCTCTATTTCTATTCCCATATCTATCTCTATCTGTATCTCTATCTGTATCTCTATCTCTATCTCTGTCTCTATCGCTATTGCTATCTCCATCTCTATCTCAATCTCTATCTCTATCTCTATCTCTATTTCTATCCCTAACTCTATCTCTATCTCTATCTTTATCTCTATCTCTATCTCTATCTCCATGTCTATCTCTATCTCTATCTCTATCTCTATCTCTATCTATCTCTCTATCTTTGTCTCTATCCCTATCTCAGTCTCTATCTCGATCTCCATATTTATCTCTATCTTGATCTCTATCTCTGTTGTTATCTCTATTTCTAACTCTATCTCAATCTCTATCTCTTTCTCTATCTTTATCCCTATCTCTTTTGGTATCTTTATCTCTGTCTCAATCTCTATCTTTATCTATATCTGTATCAATATCTCTCTCTTTATCTCTGTCTTCTATCATTATCTCTATATCTATGTCTATCTCTATCTTTATCTCTATTTCTATCGCTATCTCTATCTCTATCTGTCGCTCTATCTCCATCTCTATCTCTATCTCTTTTACTATCTCTATTTTTATCTTTATCTATATCTCTATCTCTATGTCTATCTCGATCGATATTCTTAATCTATGTCTCTATCGCTATCACTATCTCTATCTCTATCTCTATCTCTATCTGTGTCTCTATCTATATCTCTATCTTTATCTATCTCTATACCTCTCTCTATCTCTATCTGTATCTCTATTTCTATGGCTATCTCTATCTCTATCTCTATCTCTATTTCTATCTCTATCTCTCTTTAAATCTCTGTATCTATCTCTATCTCTATCTACGTCACTATCTCTATCTCTATATGGAGCTCTATCCCTATCTTTTTCTGAATCTTTATTTCTGTCTTTATTTCTTTCTTTGTCTAGATATCTATCTCTATTTCTATATTTATCTCTATCTCTATCTCTTTCTCTATCTTTATCTCTATCTCTGCCTGTATCTCTATCTCTATATCTCTATCTATCTCCCTCTCTATCTCTAACTTCTGTCTCTATCTCTATCTCTATCTCTATCTCTAGCTTTATCTCTATCTCTATCTCTATCTCTATCTCTATCTGTCTCTCTATTTCTATCTTTATCTGTGTCTCTATAACTATCTATATCTGAATCTCTATCTCTTTCTTTATCTCTATCTTTCGCTATGTTTGCGTCTGTATCTCTATCTCAATCTCTATTTCTATCTCTATCTTTATCTCTATCTCTATGTCTATCTATATCTCTATCTCTATCTATATCTCTAACTCTATCTCTATCTCTGTCTCTATCTCTATCTTTATATATGTCTTTATCTTTCTCTCCCTATCAGTATCTCTATCTTTGTATCTATCTCTATCTCTATCTCTATCGCTATCTCTATGTCTATCTCAATCTCTATCATTATCTCTATCTCTATCTGTATCTCTATCACTATCTCTATCTCTATCTTTATCTCTATCTCTATGTCTAACTCTCTTTCTAACTCTATCTCTGTCCCTGTCGCTATCACTATTTCTATCTCTATCTCTATCTCTTTCTCTATCTTTATCTCTATATCTGCCTCTATCTCTATCTCTATATCTATATCTATCTCCCTCTCTATCTCTATCTTCTGTCTCTATCTCTATCTCTATCTCTATCTCTATCGGTCTCTCTATCTCTATCTTTATCTCTCTCTCTTTTGATCTCTATCTTTATCTCTGTCTCTATAACTATCTATATCTGAATCTCTATCGCTTTCTTTATCTCTATCTTTAGCTATGTCTGCATCTCTATCTCTATATCAATCTCTATTTCTATCTCTATCTTTATCTCTATCTCTATGTCTATCTATATCTCTATCTCTATCTATGTCTCTAACTCTATCTCTATCTCTGTCTCTATCTCTATCTTTATATAGGTCTTTATCTTTCTCTCCCTATCAGTATCTCTATCTTTGTATCTATCTCTATCTCTATCGCTATCTCTATCTCTATCTCTATCTCTATCTCTATCTCTATCTCTATCTCTATCTGTATCTCTATCACTATCTCTAGTTCTGTCTTTATCTCTATCTCTATCTCTAACTCTATTTCTAACTCTATCTCTGTCTCTGTCGCTATCACTATTTCTATCTCTATCTCTATATCTCTATCTCTACCTCTATCTCTATCTTTATCTCTATCTTGATCTCTATCTCTGTCGGTATCCCTATTTCTATCTCTATCGCTATCTCTATCTCTGTCGGTATCCCTATTTCTATCTCTATCGCTATCTCTATCTCTTTCTCTATGTTTATCTCTATCTCTATCTCTATCTCTACATCTGTCTCAAGCTTTGTCTCTATCTTTATCTCTCTTTCTATCTCTGTCTCTTTCTCTATCTCTATCTTTATCTCTATCTCTCTCTCCATCTATGTCTTTTATCTCTATCTCTATCTCTATCTCTATCTCTATCTTTATATCTATCTGTCTCTCTATTTGTATCTCTCTTACTATCTCTATCTTTATCTCTATCTCTATCTCTATCTGGATCTCTATCGTTATCTTTTATTTTATCTATATCTTAATCTATGTCTCTACCTCTATCTCAATCTCTATCTCTATCACTATCTGAATCTCTATCTCTATGTTTATCTCTATCTTTATCTCTAAATCTCTCTCTATTTCTATCTCTATCCCTATCTCTATGGCTATCTCTATCTCTATCTCTCTTTAAATCTCTGTCTATATCTCTGTCTCTATTTCTATCTGTATCTCTATCGCTATCTCTTTCTCCATCTTTATCTCTATCTCTGTCTCTATCTCTATCTGTATCTATATCTTTATTTCTATCTCTATCCTATCCATATCTCTATCTCTATCTATCTCTCTATCTTTACATCTATCTCTATCTCTATCTGTATCTCAATTGCTATCTCGATCGCTATCTCTATCTTTATCTCTATCTCTATATCTTTCTCTTTTTTAGCTGTATCTCTATCTCTATCTCTTTCTCTATCTTTATCTCCATCTCTGTTTCTATCTCTATCTCTATCTATATCTCCATCTATATCTCCCTCTCTATCTCTATCTTTTGTCTCTATCTCTATCTCTATCTCTATCTGTATCTCTATCTCTATCTGTATCTCTATCTGTCTCTGTATCTCTATCTCTACCTCTATCTCTCTTTCGATATCTATCTTTATCTCTATCTCTATCTCTATCTATACCTCTATCTCTATCTATATCTCTATCTCTCTCTCTATCTCTCTCTGTATCTATATCTTTATATATGTCTTAATCTCTACCTCAATCTCTATCTCTATCTCTATCTCTATTTCTATCCCTATCGGTATCTCTGTCGCTATCTCTATCTCTATCGCTATGTCTATCTCTATCTATATCTCTATCTGTATCTCTATATCTATCTGTATCTCTATGTCTATCTCGATTTCTATCTTTTTCTCTATCTCTATCTCTGTCTCTATCTCTATCTCTATCTCAGTCTCTATATATATCTCTATCGCTATCTTCATCTTTATGTTTATCTCTATCTCTAAATCTATCTCTAACTCGATCTCTACCTCTATCTCTATCTCTAGCTCTAACTCTATTTTTATACCTATATCTCTATTTATATTTCTATCTCTTTCTCTATCTCTATCTCTACCTCTATCTCTATCTCTATCTTTATCTCTATCTCTATCTCTTTTTCTCTCTATGTCTCTCTCTCTATCTTTATCTCTTTCTCTTTCTCTATCTTCTATCTCTATCTCTATCTCTATCTCTATCTTTATTTCTATCTCTATGTCTATATCTATCCCTATCTGTCCCTCTATTGCTATCTCTATCTCTATCTCTATCTCTATCTCTCTTTCAATCTCTATCTTTACCTGTATTTCCATCTCTATTTATATCTCTATCGCTATCTCTTTCTCTCTTTCTATCTCTATCTTTATCTCTATCTCTATATCTATCTATATATCTATCTCTATCTCTTTCTGTATCTCGATCTCTATCTCTATCTTTATCTTTATCCATGTCTCTATCTCTACCTCAATCCCTATATTTATCTCTATATGTATCTCTATCTCTATCTGTATTTCAACCTCTATCTCTATCTCTATCTCTATCTCTATCTCTGTCTCTATCCCTATCTCAAACTGTATCGCTATCTCTATCTCTATCTCGATCTCTATCTCTATTTTTATCCCTATCTCTATCTCTATCTCTCTCTCTGTCTCTATCTCTATCTGTATCTCTATCTCTATCTTACGCTTTAGCACTATTTCTATCTCTAAATTCATCTCTACCTCTATAACTATCTCTATCTCTATTGCTTTCTCTCTCTGTATCGCTATCTCTGTATCTATCGCTATCTCTGTCTCTATCTCTATCTTTATCTCTATCTCCATCCCTTTCTCTATCTTTTGTTCTATTTCTATCTCTATCTCTATTACTGTCTCATACTTTATCACTATCTCTATCTCTCTTTCTATCTCTGTCTCTGTCTCTATCTCTCTCTCTGTCTATATCTTTATCTCTATCTCTCTCTATCTCTATCTTCTATCTCTATCTCTATCTCTTTCTCTATCTCATTCTCTATCTTTATCTCTATCTCTATCTCTATCTGTCTCTCTAACTCTATCGGTATCTCTATCTATAATAATATCTCTATCTCTATCTGTATCTCTATCTTTATCTATGTCGCTACCTCTATCTCAATCTATATCTTTATCTCTATCTCTTTCTTTATCTCTATATCTATCTCTATTTCTATCCCGATATCTATCTCTATCTCTATCTCTATCTGTCCCTCTATGGCCATCTCTATCTCTATCTCTATCTCTATCTATATCTCTATCTCTATGTCTGTCTGTAGCCATATCTTAATCTATGACTGTATCTCTATCACAATCTCTATCTCTCTCTCTATTTGTATCTCTATCTATACGTCTTTCTTTATCTTTATCTTTATCTCTATATCTCTCTCTATCTCTATCTGTATCTCTATTTCTATGGCTATCTCTATCTGTATCTCTATCTCCATCTCGCTTTAAATTTCTGTTTCTATCTCTGTCTCTATCTACGTCACTATCTCTATCTCGATATGTATCTCTCTCCCTACCTTTATCTGTACTTTATTTCGATCTTTATCTCTATGTTTGTCTATATCTCTATCTCTATCCCTATCTCTATCTCTTTCTCTATCTCAATTTTTATCTCGGTCTCTATCTCTAGCTCTATCTCTATCTCTACCTATATCTCTATCTCTATCTCTATCTCTATCCCTATCTCTATCTCTATCTCTCTCTCTATCTTTATCTCTATCTCTATATCTATCTCTATCTCATTTGCTGTCTCTATCTCTATCTCTAACTCTATCGTCATCTCTTTTACTATCTCTATCTTTATCTCTATCTGTATCTCTATCTTTATCTCTATCTCTATCTATTTCTCTATCTTTATCTTTATCTCTGCCTCTATCTCTATCCCTATCTATATCTTAATCTCTATCTCCCGCTCTAACTCTATCTTCTGTCTCTATCTCTATGTGTATCTCTATCTCTATTTCTGTCTATATCTCTATCTCTATCTCTATTTCTATCGCTATTTCTATCTCTAACTCTATCTCTATCTCTACCTCTATATCTCTATCTATATCTCTATCTCTATCTCTATCTTTATCTCTATCTTGATCTCTATCTCTGTCGCTATCACTATTTCTATCTCAATCTCTATCTCTATCTCTATCTCTTTCTCTATATTTATCTCTATCTCTATCTCTATCTCTATATCTGTTTCAAACTTTGTCTCTATCTGTATCTCTCTTTCTATCTCTGTGTCTGTCTCTATCTCTATCTTTATCTATATCTCTATCTCTATCTCTCTATCTATCTATGTCTTTTATCTCTATCTCTATCTCGATATTTATCTTTATCTCTATTTCTATCTCTATCTCTATCTCTATCTCTATCTTTATCTAGATGTCTATCTTTATCTTTATTTCTATCTATATCTTAATCTATGTCTCTATCTCTATCTCAATCTCTATCTCTATCTGTATCTCTATCTCTATCTCTATCTTTGTCTTTATCTATATCTCTATATCTCACTCTATTTCTATCTCTGTCTCTATCTCTATCTCTATGGCTATCTCTATCTCTATATCTATCTCTCTTTAAAAATCTGTCTATATCTCTGTCTCTATTTCTATTTGTATCGCTATCTCTATCTCTTTCTCTATCTTTATCTCTATCTCTATCTTTATCTCTATCTATATCTCAATTTCTATTTCTATCTGTATCCTATACATATATGTATCTCTATCTATCTCCCTATCTTTATATCTATCTTTTATCTCAATCTCTATCTCAATAGCTATCTCTATCGCTATCTCTATCTCTATCTTTATCTCTATCTGTAAATCTTTCTCTTTTTTTATCTCTATCTGTATCTCTATCTCTATATCCATCTGTATCTCTATCTCTATCTCTTTCTCTATCTTTACCTCTATCTCTGTCTCTATCTCTATCTCTATCTATATCTCCATCTCTATCTCCCTCTCTATCTCTATCTTCTGTCTCTATCTATATCTCTATCTTCTGTCTCTATCTATATCTCTATCTCTATCTTTATCTCTATCTCTATCTGTATCTCTATCCGTGTCTGATAAACTCAATTTTGGGGTGATTTTTTACTGGTTATTTAGCAGAAATGTAGTGTGAGGATTGTGCTTATTCAACAATAATTTTTACCTCACAGCCCTAGGGCAAGTAAGGGTCGACCCACGAGGAGCAAGGAATACAACAGAGAAGAATTTGGTGTTCAATTGGTATGTTCAGGTCTCTATGTTCACTTTAATCCAGCAATGAATTTATCTTCAGAGTTGTCAATGGGTTCCCTCCAAAGTGTGTAATTGCTCTTGCCAAATAGATTCCTCAATAAGGATTCCCCTCTAGGTTGTTTATTTCAGGTAAGGTAGTCTCTTGTTTATTTCACATTTCATTTGTGCGTGCACACACCTTGAACACCAACTCTATGTGGGATTTGCGCTATCGCTATCGCGCGCGCGAGGAAGCTGCTGCGTCTGAGCGCTGCCAGCCTGTCTTACTGCGTCTTGGGAGCTGTCTCTCAAGTCGCAAGCTGCCTATCGCTATTACCGACAACCTGCCATGCGCGACTGCTGCTCATCTGTGAGACGCGTTGCCAGGTCAGGTCGGGCAGATGGTGCGCAGCCCGGCCACCAGCTGGGTGGCGCTGTGTTGCTGGCGACCTGGCGAGCCTGGGTCACTGGCTGCTCCACTAGATGTTGCTCAAGGATGCATATTCAATGAATCAAGAGATAATTGTAGATTTTTAGGATAAACTAGAGGAAGACAGATTCGACAAACCTAAACTTTGCAAATCAAATCAAAACAAAACAATCTTCAGTTGGAAAACATTGGAAGATCTGGTGATTCTTCCAACCCAACCAAAACTGTCTGAAAGGAGAGGGATTACAGGGCTGAAGCTTGAGATTTCCCTCGCCGGGTGTCACGTCCTGCGGCGAGGCGGAGGTCTTCAATCCAAGCTATCTTCAGTCTGATCTTCCTCTTCAACTCCAAAAGCTCATCAGCTCCTGGAGGGTGCAGAAATCCTTCTTCTCCAAGCCCTAGTTCCCTTAGAGAAAATTCTGACAGACTAAAATGAACTCTCAAGAGAGTATTTATAGGTTTCTCTTAACTCATGCCCAGGGGCATTTTCGTAATTTTCCTTGTTTGAATTTTTTCCCGCTCCACTTGATCCTCGTCTTCTTCCTTGATCATCTTAACCTGTCTCTGAATGTTTACTAACCATAAAATGTTAAATATAATCCACTTGATTCAAAGAATCAAGTGGGGTTAGTACTTTCATAAAATGATGCATATGCATGATACTCACATGAATTAACACGATAATTTTAAGGAATTAACACTCAAAAGATTAAATATTTGATGTCATGTTTGAGAGTCATCAATGTCTCTATCTCTATCTCTATTTCTATCTCTCTTTCGATCTCTATCTTTATCTCTATCTCTATCTCTATCTATATTTCTATTTCTATCTCTATCTCCGTCTCTGTCTCTATTTTTATACATGTCTCTATCTCTATCTCAATCTCTATCTCAATCTCTATATATATCTCTATCGCTATCGTCATCTTATCTGTATCTGTATCTCTATATTTATCTCTAACTCGATCTCTACCTGTATCTCTATCTCTATCTCTAACTCCATATATATATATCTCTATCTTTATTTATATCTCTATCTCTATCTCTTTCTCTATCGCTATTTTCTATCTCTATCTCTGTCTCTATCTCTATCTGTCCCTCTATTTCTATCTCTATCTCTCTCTTTATCTCTATCTCTCTTTCTATCACTATCTTTATCTCTATCTCTATCTGTATCTATATCTGTATCTTTATCTTTATCTATGTCTTTATCTCTACCTCAATCCCTATCTCTATCTCTATCTAGATCTCTAACTCTATCTGTATATCTATCTCTATCTCTATCTCTTTCTCTATCTCTATCTCTTTCTCTATCTCTATCTGTATTTCTATCTCTATATCTGTCTCTATCTCTATCTCTATCTCTATCTCTATCTCTATCTCTATCTCTATCTCTATCTCTATCTCTATCTCTATCTCTATCTCTATTTCTATCTCTATCTCTTTCTCTATCTCTATCTATATTTCTATCTCTATCTCTATCTCTATTTCTATTTCTGTCTCGGTCTCTATCACTATCACTCTCTAGATCTCTATCTGAATCTCTATCTCTATCTCTATCTATATGTCTATCTCTATCTCTATCTCTATTTTTATTTCTAGCTCAATCTCTATCTATATCTGTACCTGTATCTCTATCTCTATCTTTATCTTTAGCTTCATCTCTATCTTTATCTCTACCTTTATGTCTATCGCTTTATCTTTGTCTATCTCTATCTCTATTTTGATCTATATCTTTATCTCTATCTCGCTCAATCTCAATCTCTATCTGTATCTGTATCTCTATCTCTATCTCTATCTCTATCTCTATCTTTATCTCTATCTCTATCTCTATCTCTATCTCTATCTCTATCTCTGTCTCTATCTCTATGTCTATCTCTATTTGTATCCCTATCTCTATCTCTATCTCTATCTCTATCTATATGTCTATCTCTATCTCTATCTCTGTCTGTATCTCTATGTTTATCTCGATCGCTATCTCTTTCTCTATCTATATGTCTATCTCTATCTCTATCTCTGTCTGTATCTCTATGTTTATCTCGATCGCTATCTCTTTCTCTATCTCTATCTCTATCTCTATCTCTATCAATATCTCTATCTCTAACGCTATCTCCATCTCAATCTCTATCTCTATTGCTATCTCTATCTCTGTCTCTTTCTCTTTTTTATCTCTATCGCTATCTCTATCGCTCTTTCTATATCGGTCTCTGTCTGTATCTCTATCTCTATCTATACCTCTATCTCTATCAATCTCTCTGTATCTCTGTCTTCTATCTCTTTCTCTATCTCTATCTCTATTTCTAACCCTATTTGTCTCTCTATCTGAATTGCTACCTCTATCTCTATTTATATCTGTATCTTTATCTCTATGTCTATCTCGATCTATATGTCTATCTCTATCTCTATCTCTGTCTATATCTTTATCTATGTCTGTATCTCTATCTCAATCTCTATCTCTATCTCTATCCGTATATCTATCTCTATTTGTATCTCTATCTCTATCTCTATGTTTATCTCGAGCTCTATCTCTATCTCTATCTCTATCTCTATCTATATCACTATCTCTATCTGTATATTTATCTCTATTCCTATCTCTATCACTATCTCTATCTTTATCCCTATCGCTATCTACATTTCTATCTCTATCTCTATCTCTATGTTTATCTGTATCTCTATCTCTATCTGTATCTATATATTTATCTCTATCGCTATCTCTATTTCTATCTCTATCTCTATCCCCATCTCTATCTCTATCTCTATCCTTATCTCAGTTGCTATCTCTATTTTATCTCTATCTCTATCTCTATCCCTATCTCTTTCTCTATCTGTATCTCGATCTTTTTCGTTCTCTCTCTATTTCTATGTCTCTCTGAATCTCTATCTTAATCTCTATCTCTATCTTTATCTCTATCTTTTTCTCTATCTCTGTATCTATCTTTATCTCTATCTCTATCTTTATCCCTATCTCTATCTACATTTCTATCTCTATCTCTATCTCCATGTTTATATCTAGCTCTATCTCTATCTGTATTTCTATTTCTACCACTATCTCTCTCTCTATCTTTATCTCGATCCCTATCTCTATCTCTATCTATATCTCTATCTCTATCAAAACGTCTATCTCTATCTCTATCTCCATCTCTATCTTTATCTCTATCGCTATATCTCTCTCTATCTCTATCTCTATCTCTAGCTTTATCTGGATCTCTCTTCCAGCTCTGTTTGTATCTCTATCTCTATTTATATCTCTATACCTATCTGTATATCTATCTCTATCCCAATCTTTATCTCTATCTTTATCTCTACCTTTATCTTTTTCTTTTCCTATATCTCTATCTCTATTTCTATCTCTATCACAATCTTTATCTCTATCTCTATTTCCACCTCTATCTCCGTGTCTATCTCTATGTCTATCTCTATTTATATCTCTATTTATATGTGTATCTCTATCTCTATATCTATATCTGTCTCTTTCTCTATATATACCTCTATCTCTATCTCTATATGTATCTCTATCGCTATCTCTATCTCAATCTCTATCTATATCTCTATCACTATCTCTATCTCTTTATCTATCTATATATCTATCTTTATCTCTATCTCTATCCCTATGTCTATCTTTATCTCTATATCTATCTCTATCTCTATCGCTATCTGTAACTCTATCTCTATCTCTCTCTCTCTATCTCTGTCTCTATCTCTATCTCTATTTCTATTTCTATCACTATCTCTATCTCGATCCCTATCTCTATCTCTATCTATATCTCTATGTCTATCTCTATCTCTATGTCTATCTAAACCTCTATCTCTATCTCTATCTCCATCTCTATCTTTATCTCTATCGCTATATCTCTCTCTATCTCTATCTCTATCTCTAGCTTTATCTGGATCTCTCTTCCAGCTCTATTTGTATCTCTATCTCTATTTATATCACTATATCCATCTGTATATCTATCTCTATCCCTATCTTTATCTCTTTCTTTATCTCTATCTTTATCTCTACCTTTATCTTTTTCTTATTCTGTATCTCTATCTCTATTTCTATCTCTATCACAATCTTTATCTCTATCTCTATTTCCACCTCTATCTCCGTGTCTATCTCTATCTCTATCTCTATATCTATCTCTATTTATATCTCTATTTATATGTCTATCTCTATCTCTATATCTATCTCTGTCTCTTTCTCTATATATACCTCTATCTCTATCTCGATATGTATCTCTATCGCTATCTCTATCTCTATCTCTATCTATATCTCTATCACTATCCCTATATCTATCTCTATCTCTATATCTATCTATATATCTCTCTTTATCTCTATCTCTATCCCTATGTCTATCTTTATCTCTATATCTATCTCTATCTCTATCTCTATCTCTATCTCTATCTCTATCTCTATCTCTATCTCTATCTCTATCTCTATTTCTATCGCTATTTGTAACTCTATCTCTATCTCTCTCTCTATCTCTGTCTCTATCTCTATCTCTATCTCGATATATATCCCTATCTCTATCTCTATCTCTATCTCTATCTCTATCTTTATCTCTGTCTCTACCTCTATCTCAATCTTAATGTCATCACTATCTCTATCTGTATCTCTATATCTATCTCTATCCATATCTCTCTCTCTATCTCTATCGAATTTTCTATCTTTATCTCTATCTGTATCTCTGTCTCTATCTCTTTCTTTTTCTCTATCGCTATCTCTATCTATATCTCGATCTCTATCTCTATCTCTATCTCGATCTCGATCTTTATATCTATCTCTATCTCTATTTATATCTCTATCTCTATATCTATCTCTAACTCTATCTATATCTCTACCTTTATCTCTATCTCTCTTTCTATCTCTATATCTATCTCTCTCTTTATCTCTATTTATATCGTTATCTCTATCTCAATCTCTATCTCCGTCTCTATCTCTATCTATACCTCTATCTTTATCTCGTTTTCTATGTCTATCTTTATCTCTATCACTATCTCTATCTCTTTCTCTATCACTATCTCTATCTCTATCTCTATCTGTATCGCAATATCTATCTCGATCTCGATCTCTCTCGCTATCTCTATCTCTATCTCTATCTCTATCTCTATCTCTATCTGTATCTCTATCTCTATATCTATCGCTATCGCTATCTCTATCTCTATCTTTATCTCCATCGCTATCTCTATCACTATCTCTATCTGTATCTGTATCTCTATCTCTATCTCTATATCTATTGCTATCGCTATCTCTATCTCTATCTTTATCTCCATCTCTATCTATATCGCTATCTCTATCTCTATCTCTATCTCTATCTCCGATAATCGATAATTTTAGTGTTTTAAATAATGATTTTTTGGACTTTATCTAGTTCACCAATATGTGTGGATTAGAGCTTATTCAACAACTAAGTTACCTCACTAACCTACAGTGAGTAAGGGTCGAACCACATGGAGCAGGTTTATTCAATTTAATTTCAATTCAATCTTCTCTGTTTTATTTTAGTAATAGTTTTAGGATTCAATAGATTTCGATTACTAATTATAGTTTTAAATATTTTATTTTTTAAGATTTTAAATTAAATTTTTAATTTCAAATATCAGATAGATCTGGACTAAGTCTCAGATCTGTCTGTTATTTGAGCAGGATAAATGCAGAGGCTGCTTGTGGCTGTACACAGCTTGTGTGACGGCGGTTAGCTGTCGTGCACTGTGCGCGTGCAGTGCACACAGCCGCACACCTATGTGCGGTAGCGGGTGCAGCCGCGCACAAGTCGTGCACTATGCACGTGCTGCGCACACAGCCGCACAACTATGTGCAGTAGCGGGTGCGGCCGCGCACAGCTTGTGCGCTAGTTGTGTGCGACGGCGCACAACTGTGCACAAAGTGTGCACTTACACACAGTGATCTATAAAAAACAGATTTAAGAAAGATTTTAAACATATCTAGTTGGAGAAATTAGAAATCTGAGCTTTCTAACCCAGCTTAGTCTGTCTCAAGAGTGATTCAACTACTATATTCTAAGAAATCACACATACCTTGTGTGACGCTCCTTCACGGCTAGGAGGTGATCCTCTTCCTTAGAATCTTCTCAGCTTGCTTCTTCACTCAACTCAAATGCTCATCATTAATAGAGGGTCTACAGAATTTCTATTTGAACAAAGCTTCCACTCTCAAAATGAAAATTCTAGACAACTTAAACATTGTTCTTGAGATAGTATTTATAGGATTTCTTCTCTCTAAACTGCTTGGATCTTTTGAATGGTCCAGCTTGATCCATAACCACCATTTGAGTTGGTTCATGTTGATTCATAACCGCCATTTGACTTAGTCCAGATTGATCCATAACTGCTATTTGACTTGGTCCAGGCGCCCTCCTTGATTCATTTTTGCCGATAAATGATGATCAATCATTGATTCCTTGTTTTTTATAGCTCCTGCTTTTATCTCATCAAGTGAAATTCTTTGTCAATTGAACATGGTCAGCTTTAGAAAAATTCCCAAAAGATATATTTCAGCCTTAACCAAAACTAAATGCACTTCTGGTCTATCAAATACATATAAGTAAGTACATATATATGGGATAAGGTTGAGTTAACACCCCAAGCGCATTACTGAACAGAGCGTGGAGAGTAGTACTAGTATTTTCTCAATACTAATGGCTATAATACCATCGGCTCAAGCATATGGGAGACAGCTTTTCCACTTTTCTTTTACTGCACATTTTTCTGCATTTTGGTCCTTTTTGAGATGACATATCAACGTTGTGCAGCTTTTCTTGATTTCTAAATTTTAGTGGCGCTTATCCACCACCCATATGCTGTCCTTAGTAGATCGGCAGCTTATTTCCCCAAAGAGGTTTTGTATCCTTCTATAACTTAGGGAGCTTCACTCATAGCAGTATTTAATATTGCCTTTGAGTCAACACTAGCCCTTCCCTCTACTAAAGCGAAAAATTTCATGCAAGTGTGAACTCAACCTGATGTGGGTGATAAGGTGAGAGGAATATAATGATAAGAATTGGGAAATCAAAATAGTATGAACATCCATGCACTTAGTTAGGCCTAATTCTTCTTTGGTTTACTTTGGCTGCCAAGTCTTATAACTCCAAACATCCTTGATAAGATTTTTAGTACTTGATCTATCATTACCTACATATCAACTGAGATCGTCATTCCTTTGTCAGAAAAATAATTTTATGATATCTCCCCCCTATTTAAAATATGGCGTGTTCCTACATGCTTATGATTAATATAATTGAAACAATCAGAGCGAGAAAACTAACCGATGATGTGGAGTTTGTGGAGATACTGGATTAAGTCAAGTTGGCGAAGATGTTGTCTGATCCTTTATTCAGTTGATGCTTTGGATAGCTAAACCTGCAAACTTAACGAAATAAAACAAAACAAAAAGAGAAAGAAAGCAGTAAAAACTAAATCATGCTAGCATTACTTGGAGACTTATCTAGAGGTATATTGATCGGTCCATGTAAATCCTCATTTTGCAAATAGGGTTTAAGTCTTTGTCCATTTAGTGTGAAGCATTTTTGAGATTGGGGATCTGTAATTACAAATGCTCCATTCTCAAAGCCTCCTTGACAATAAAGGGTCCATCCCACCTAGTCTTTAATTTTCCGGGAAATAATTTCAACCTTGAATTATAAAGCCAAACTTTTTGATTTTCTACAAATATCCTTCTCCTAAGATTTTTTTCATGAAATGCTTTCATTTTGGATTTATATATTTTGGAATTCTCATATGCCTCATTCCTAATTTCTTCCAGCTCTTGTAATTGAAGTATTCTATGCTTTCCTCCTTTATCCAAAGAAACATTAAGCCTCCTAATTGCCCACAAAGCTTTATGCTCTAATTCTAAAGGTAGATGGCAAGCTTTTCCATAAATCATTCGAAAGGGAGACATTCCTAAAGGAGTTTTATAAGCTGTCCTATAAGCCCATAATGCCTCTTCCAAATTCTTTGACCAATCTTTCCCATCAGGACGTATTATTTTTCTAAGTATTTTTTTAACCTCTCTATTACTCAACTCTACCTGACCATTAGCTTGAGGGCGATAGGGAGTTGTGACTCGATGATGTACTCCAAACTTCTTCAAAAGGTTTTTGAAATTATAATTTGTAAAATGAGAACCTCCATCACTAATTATTGCTCTAGGACATCCAAATCTATAAAAGATATTATTTTCTACAAAATTCACCACTACTTTACTATCATTGGTCTTGGTAGGTATAGCTTCTACCCTTGACACATAATCAACTGCCATCAAAATGTACTCATAACCATAAGAGATTAGGAATGGTCCCATGAAATCTATTCCCCATAGATCAACGATTTCTACTTCTAAAATAGGCTTTAAAGGCATACGATCTCTCTTATTAATATTAATCAAGGCTTGACATGTTAAGCATGTGGTGTAAAATTTTTGAGCATCTTGAAATAAAGAAGGCCAGAAAAAACCTGATTCTAAAACTTTATGAGCTGTTACCTTAGCAGAGTAGTGTCCTCCTCCTGGTTTTGCACAACAAAATTCCAAATCAATTTTGTGCTCTGTTTCTGGTACACACCTTCTTAAGATTTGATCGATTCCTTGATGAAATAACTCTGGCTCCTCCTAGAAATAAAATCTGCTGTCTCTGATAAGTTTCTTTCTTTCGTGTGATGTCCATCCTGTAGGTATTTTTCCCAAAACAATAAAATTCACCATATGTGCAAACCAAGGAAGCTCTGTTCCTTGTGCTGTTAGAACATGTTCATCAGGAAAATAATCATCTATTAAAGTTGGTTGGGTACCAATTATCCTAGATAGATGATCAGCAACTACATTGCACACCCTTTTTTATCCTTGATTTCTAAATCAAATTCCTGGAGTAATAGGCCCCATCTAATCAATCTTGGTTTAGCTTCTTTCTTTGATAACAAATATTTAATTGCTGCATGATCAGAAAATACAGTAATTTTACTTCCTAAAAGATAAGATCTAAACTTTTCTAAAGCGAATATAATTGCTAGTAATTCATTTTGTGTAGTTGTATAGTTGAGCTGTGCATCCATTAAGGTTCTACTAGCATAATAAATAGACACAGGTTTCTTGTTTTTTCTCTGGCCTAAAATTGGTCCTACAGCATAATCTGAAGCATCACACATCAATTCAAATGGCAAGGTCCAGTCAGGACCTTGCAAGATGGGTGCTTGTATGAGTGCTCCCTTTAATTTTTCAAAAGCAGCTTTTGCCTCAGTATTTAATTCAAAATCATTATTTTTTTATGACAGGAGGTTTGTAAGTGGTTTTGAAATTTTTGCAAAATCTAAAATAAACCTTCTGTAAAAACCTGCATGGTCGAGGAAACCCCTAAGGGTTTTTAGACTGGTTGGAGGTGGAAGGCCCTGGATGATCTCTATTTTTGCCTTGTTCACTTCCAGTCCACGATGGCTTACTAAGTATCCCAGTACTACTCCTTCCTGCACCATAAAATGAGATTTTTCCCAACTCAGTACAAGGTTAGATTCAATACACCTTTTCAATACTTCAGTGAGATTTAATAAAAAAATTTCAAATGTACTCCCAAAGACAGAAAATTCATCCATGAATATTTCTAAACCTTCCCCTACTAAGTCTGAAAATAAAGCATTCGTGCACCTTTGGAAAGTTGCTGGAGCATTACACAAACCAAAAGGCATATGCCTGAAAGCATATGTTCCTACAGGACTAGTAAATGTTGTTTTCTCTTGATCTTCAAGATGAATATTAACTTGATTGTATCCTGAATATCCATCAAGAAAACAGAAAAAAAAATTTCCTGATAATTTTTCTAAAATTTGATCAATAAAGGGTAATGGATAATGATCTTTCTTAGTAGCGTTATTGAGTTTCCTATAATCTATGCATACACTCCATCTAGTTGGTGATCGTTTCTGAACCTCTTCTCCTTTCTCATTTACCTCTACAGTTATTCCAGATTTCTTTGGTACCCATGTGAACTGGACTTACCCATTTGCTATCAGATATAGCATAAATAATCCCAGCTTTCAACCATTTTAAAATTTCTTTCTCAAGCACTTCTCTCATGTAAGGATTTAGCCTTCTCTGATGCTCTCTACAAGGTCTAGATTCTTCTTCCAAAAATATTTGATGTTCACAGATGGAAGGTGGAATCCCTCTTATGTCATTAAACGTCCATCCTAAGGCTTTCCTATGATCTCTAAGAACCCTAAGTAGATCTTTTTCTTGGGTTTGGGTCAGAGATGCAGATATAATCACAAGTAAAGTTTTCATAGAATCTAAATAGGCATATTTAAGAGAAGATGGTAAATGCTTTAATTCCAAGGGAACTTCTATTGAAGTGGTTTTTTTATCCACTTCTTCTGAATCCAATTCTTCTATACTCAATAGGTACTCCTCTATTTCCTCAATATCTTCATTTTCTTCTTCACAAAATTTTAATTCCTCATTGCTTCCCAATGCGCATTTTATCATTTTGGAAATATCAATCTTAAATCTTTCATTCCCTATCTTAAATTCAACAGTCCCCTTATCCCAATCCATAATTGTCCTAGCTGTCATTAAAAAGGGTTTTCCTAAAATAATGGGGGCTAAACTGATATCTCCCTTAACTTTCACATCTGTAACAATGAAATCTACAGGAATTTCACAATTCTGTACATTAATCATGACATCCATCAATCTGCCCTCATGTTATCTAACTGTGCCATCAGCTAGTAATAGATCCATACTAATTTCTTCTAATTCTCCAAATCCGTATTCTTCATACAATGTTGTAAGGATAATACTAATGCTTGCTCCAATATCTAATAAAACTCTAGAAAATATCTTTCCTCCAATCTCACAAGTAATAAATGGAGCTCCTGGATCTCTCATTTTTATAGGAATAGAATTCAAAATACTGGAAGCATTTTCTGATAATTTCAATACCTTTCTAGGCTTTCCACTAGTACATGAATCCTTAAGATATTTTTTTAATGAGGGGGCACACTTAATCATATCTTCTACAGCTACTGACATGGTGGCTTGTTGAAAATTTTGTAAAAGCCTAGTTTCATACTCACAAACAGGCTTCTTTCTGTTTAGAGCAGAGGGATAAGGAATATCTTGAGCATGAGTTGAAGGTAAAAGCTCTTTCTTATAAGAAAGCTCCTTTTCTGCATCCATATACTCATTCTCATTTCTAGAATTTTTTAAAGACACATGAGGATCTGGAAGTTCTTTTCCATTTCTCAGTTTTGAAATTGCTACAATTTCAAGATCCCCATGGTTCTCTTCTTCATGAACAGACTTTTCTACATGGAATATATTACAAGGATTTATACTAGGTTGAGTTGGAAATCGACCTTGTTGGGAGTCATAGTCAACTCCCTTACCTCCATGTTCACTTGATCCCATTCTGAAGCTCTCTAGCAATCTTCTGGTTTGCTCTTGAGATTCTAACATTTTCTTAATTTGAAAGTCCATCATCATTTGCATCCGCATTTCCATCTCTGTTCTAAGCTTTTGGCTCTGTTTTTCTATCATATCTGAAATCACAGGAGTTAGTGAAGAAAAATATTGAAGGGGTTGTGATTGAACCTGATAGGGTTGCCGAGGTCGATTGTGAAACTGGAGTTTTGGTTGAAATTGTTGTTTATTTCCTTGGTTGAAGCTTTCTGCATTATAGTTGTTTCTCTTCTGTCCAGCCCAAGAAGGTTGTTGTTGATTGAGTGCATTGACCTCTTCCTCTATGGGCTGACAAGCTCCATCTTCATGATCCTTGCTGAAACAGAGAGAGCAGATTTTAGCTTTAACAATAGGAGAATTATTTAGAAAAGCATTTTTCAAGGTTGGTCTCTTTGATTCCTGCATGTAATTCTGATTCTTTGATGTTGACCTACAAAGCACCTTCTCTATTTGGCTGTGAGTTCCTTCCATTGTGGTTTCCTCCTATTTCCTGCAAGTCAGTTTCTGCTACTCTCTCTAGCATATCAAAAACTTCATCTTCATAAGCAATATAAAAATTTCCTCTAGTAGCTAGATTTGCTTCAATACCATGATGAGGACATTTTCTAATTAAATCATTAAATCATTCCCATGCCTCACTAAATGCCTCATTTTCAGGACAATGAAAATCATAAATTTCTCTTTTGTAAAAATTTGTTTTGGAAAGAGGATAAAATTTTTGTAAAAACTTATTTTGCATTTCTTCCCAAGATCTAAATGTAATTCCTAAATTTCGATACTATGCAAAAGCTTTGTCTTTTAAAGTTAATGGAAAATATTTCATTTTTAAAGCTTCAGTAGATATACCTGGTACATTTTGAGAAGAACATCTGATATGAAAATCATCTAAAAATTCTAAAGGATTCTGTGAAGTATGACCATTGAATTCAGGTAAAGAATTTATTAATGCATTGTCATACCTAAACATGACTCCTTCTCCCACATTTATATTTATATCAGTTTGCCTTATGCTCCCTGATGGAGTAGATCTGTCTAACGTTGTTCTCCTTCTATCTTGATGCTGGTGTCCTTCTGCCATGCTTTGATTCTCTTTAGTTTGCTTTGTGATTGAAGATTCTGGAAATGAGTGCCTTGTTTGAGTCACCTCCTCTTCTATTCTTCCACAAGCTTTAGACCTTGTTACTACCATAAATCTCAAACCAAGATGTTAGAAATATAATAAGCTGAGGGGTTTTAATCCTTCAGCTTCAACAAGTAAACAGAAATAATTGAACAGAAATAAATATTTTTCACTGATTGACCGTGCTCCCTGGCAATGGCGCCAGTTGATAATCCCAAATTTTAGTGTTTTAAATAATGATTTTTTGGACTTTATCTAGTTCATCAATATGTGAGGTTTAGAGATTATTCAACAATTGATTTACCTCACTAACCTACGGTGAGTAAGGGTCGAACCACATGGAGCAGGTTTATTCAATTTAATTTTGATTCAATCTTCTCTGTTTTATTTTAGTAATAGTTTTAGGATTCAATAAACTTTGATTACTAATTATAGTTTTAATTAATTAATTTTTTAAGATTTTAAATTAAATTTTTAATTTCAAATATCATATAGATCTAGACTAAGTCTCAGATCTGTCCGTCATTTAAGTAAGATAAATGCAGAGGCTGCTCAGGGCTCTACACAGCTTGTGCGACGGCAGTTAGCTGTCGTGCACTGTGCGCGTGCGGCGCACACAGCCGCACAACTATGTGCGGTAGCGGGTGCAGCTGCGCACAAGTTGTGCACCATGCACGTGCTGCGCACACAGCCGCACAACTATGTGCGGTAGCGGGTGCGGCCGCGCACAGCTTGTGCGCTGGTTGTGTGCGACAGCACACAACTGCCCACAGCGTGTGCGGCAGTGGCTGCGACTGCGCACAGCTAGTGCGCTGGTTGTGTGCGACGGCACACAACTGCGCACAGCATGTGCGGCAAAGGCTGCGCACAGCTTGTGCGCTGGTTGTGTGCGATGGCGCACAGCTTGTGCGGCAGTGGTTGCGGCCGTGCACTACTTGTGCGCTGGTTGTGTGCGACGGCGCACAACTGCGCACAAAGTGTGCACTTACACACAGTGATCTGTAAAAAACAGATTTAAGAAAGATTTTAAACATATCTAGTTGGAGAAGTTAGAAATCTGAGCTTTCTAACCCAGCTTAATCTGTCTCAAGAGTGATTCAACTACTGTATTCTAAGAAATCACACATACCTTGTGTCACGCTCCTTCACGGCTAGGGAGTGATCCTCTTCCTTAGAATCTTCTCAGCTTGCTTCCTCACTCAACTCAAATGCTCATCAGCAATAGAGGGTCTACAGAATTTCGAATTGAACAACGCTTCCACTCTCAAAATGAAAATTCTAGACAACTTAAACATTGTTCTTGAGATAGTATTTATAGGATTTCTTCTCTCTAAACTGCTTGGATCTTTTGAATGGTCCAGCTTGATCCATAACCGCCATTTGAGTTGGTTCATGTTGATTCATAATTGCCATTGACTTTGTCCATATTGATCCATTACTGCTATTTGACTTGGTCCAGGCGCCCTCCTTGATTCATTTCCGTCGATGTGTATTATCTCCAAAACTATCTATGTGCTCACTTAAACCAAGATGAGATCTAATCCACTTGATTCATAGAATCAAGTGGGGTTAGTTAAAAGAAACATATATTGAGTAGTAAAATATAAAAACTCATCATTTAATGATAGTATATATGCTTAAAAGATGATATAATTTATCACAAAATTATGTTTATCATTCACTATCTCTATCTCTATCTCAATTGCTATCTCTATCTCTATCTATATCTCTATCTCTATCTCTATTTCTATCTCTATCTCTATCTCTATCTCTATCTCTATATCTATCTCTATCTCTATCTTTATCTCTCTCTTAATCTTCATCTCTATCTCTATCTCTCTTTCTATGTCTGTCTCTATCTCTATCTCAATCTCACTCTCTATCTCCATCTCTATCTCTCTCTCTATCTCCATCTTCTATCTCTATCTCTATCTCTATCTCTATCTTAATTTCTATCTCTATCTCTATCTCTATCTCTATCTCTATCTCTATCTCTATCTCTATCTCTGGCTCTATCTCAATCTCTCTCTTTACCTGTATCTTAATCTATATCTCTCTTTCCAAATCTATCTTTATCTCTACCTCAATCTCTGTCTATATTTCTCTCTCTGTCTCTATCTCTATCTCTATCTCTATCTCATCTCTATTTCTATCTCTATCTCTATCTCTATCTCTATCTCTATCTCTATCTCTATCTCTATCTCTATCTCTATCTCTATCTCTATCTCTATCTCTATCTCTATCTCTATCTCTATCTCTATCTCTATCTCTATCTCTATCTCTATCTCGATCTCTATCTCTATCTCTATCTCTATCTCTATCTCTATCTCTATCTCTATCTATATCTCTATCTCTATCTCTATCTCTACCTCTGTCTCAATCTTTATCTCTATCTCTATCTCTCTTTCAATCTCTGTCTCTATCTCTATCTCTATCTCTATCTTAATCTCTATCTCTATCTCTATCCTTCTCTCTATCTCTATCTTCTATCTCTATCTCTGTCTCTATCTCTATCTTAATCTTTATTGTTATCTCTATCTCTATCTCTATCGCTATCTTAATCTCTGTCTTTATCTCTATCTTTATCTCTATCTCAAACTCTATCCCTATCTCTATCGAAATCTCGATCTCTATCTTTCTTTCTATATCTATCTTTATCTCTATCTCTACTTCTATCTATATCTCTATCTTTATTTATATCTCCATCTCTATCTCTATCTCTGTCTCTACCTCTGTCTCAATCTTTATCTCTATCTCTATCTATCTTTCAATCTCTGTCTCTATCTATATGTCTGTCTCTATCTTAATCTCTATCTCTATCTCCATCCTTCTCTCTATCTCTATCTCTATCTTTCTCTCTGTCTCATTCTCTGTCTCTATCTCTATCTCTATCTCTATCTCAAACTCTATCCCTATTTCTATCTATATCACTATCTCTATCTCTCTTTCTATCTCTATCTTTATCTCTATCTCTACCTATACCTATATCTCTATCTCTATTTGTATCTCCATCTCTATCTCTATCTCTATCCCCATATCTATGTGTGTCTCTATCTCTATCTTTATCTCTATCTGTATATTTATCTCTAGCTCAATTGCTATCTCTATCTCTAGTCTATCTCTTTCTCTATCTATATCTGTATTTCTATCTCTATCTGTGTCTATATCTCTATATCTATCTACAGGTTGCAGATAAGAAAGTAATAATTATTTTTAGTTGAATCTATGCTATCAGATCTCTGTTCGGTCTCAACAATCAGTTAAATTATCTTCAATTGACTTCTATAGGATGTTCTTTAATAGGATCAATTTAGCAGAATCTTCAGTAAAGAGTTTCTTTACTTACAGACTCACGACTGTCTTTTGGGGCAATTTCACAAGCACTCAGCAGGCGCACTTGTAGTGACTTATGCCCGTGGCCTTAGCTGTGTGCAGATGTGCCTGCGGGTGCGTCTGCGTGCGACACGAGCGCGCGTGCAGCGTACCTGCATGCGAGCATGCCTGTGCGCGGCACCTGCTGTGCGGGGGCGTGGCCTGTGCGCGGCACCTGCTGTGCGGGGGCGTGGCCTGCGCGCTGCACCTGCTGTGCACGGGTGTGGCCTGCACGCGGCGTGGGCTGTGCGCAGCCTTGTTGCGTGCGGCCTTGGCTGCGGGCGGCCTTGGCTGTGTGCAGCCTTGGTGTGCGCGGCCTTGACTGCTGCTATGGAGGCAAAATTCGAGCTAGATGTGATGGGAAAATAGTAGATTTGAGGGAAAATGAGAAGAGAATCGATTTGAACAAACAATAAACCTGAAATCAACCTAAAACGAAGAACAATATCAGTTGGAACTGTTGGAAGACCACTGGTGTGTGTCTTCCAACCCAACGTAGATTGTCTGATAGAGAGAGATTTACACAGTCACTAAAGCTTGGGAAATCACTCCACCTTGTGTCACGATCCTTGCGGCTAGGTGGAGGCCGTCTAGCCCAAGCTACTCCTCAGCTTGCTCCTTCTCTCCAGCTCCAATGCTCATCAGCTCTTGGAGGGTGCAGAACTCTCCTTCTCCAAGCCCTAACCTGTTGAGACAGAAATTCTGGACAACCTAAAATGCTCTCTCAAGAGGCTATTTATAGGTTTCTCTCTTTTTTGTGCTTCTAGGAGTTTTTTTAGGGCTTTTCTTCCTTGTAAATTTCGCCACCTTATTCTGGTCAAATGCTTTCTCCTTTGTGTTTGATCCACATCTGAACTTAGTAATCACATAAGTGAGATCTAATCCACAAGAATCAGAGAATCAAATGGGGTTAGTAAGCATGAAAATAAGGCACATAAAATAGGACAAATATGGACTAAATGTATGCAAATGAGACTTTGATGCCAGTGAATCTTTAATAAGTTTATGACATATTTAGAGTCATCACTATCTCAATCTCTTTCTCTATCTATCTCTATCTCTATCTCTATTTTTATCTCTATGGCTATCTCTGTCTCTATCCCTATCTCTATCTCTATTTCTATATGTATATCTATCTCTGACTCTATCTCGATCTCTATCTATATCCCTATCTCCATCCCTATCCTTTACTCCATCTACAAGTGTATCTCTATCTCTATCTCTATCTCTATCTCTATCTCTATCTACTATCTCTAGCTCTATCTCTATCTCTATCTATCTCTATCTCTATCTCTATCTCTATCCCTATTTCTATCTTTATCTCATATCTATCTCAACCTCTATCTCTATCTCTATCTCATTACTATTCCCTATTCCTACATATATCTTGACATCTATCTCTATCTCTATCTCTATCTCTATCTCTATCTCTCTCTATCTCTATCTCTATCTCTATCTCTATCTCTATCTCTATCTCTCTCTATCTCTATCTCTATCTCTATCTCTATCTCTATCTCTATCTCTATCTATCTCTATCTCTATCTCTATCTCTATCTCTACCTCTATCTCTATCTCAATCTCTATCTCTATCTCTATCTCCATCTCCATCTCTATCTCTAACTCCATATCTATGTCTATCTGTATCTTTATCTTCTCCATCGCTATAACTATCTATATCTATATATCTATCTCTATCTTTATCTCTACCTCTATCTCTATCTCTATCTTTATCTTACTCACAGTCTCTATTTCTAACTCTATCTCTATCTCTATCTCTATCTCTATCTCTATCTCTATCTCTATCTCTATCTCTACCTATATCTCAATCTCTATCTCTATCTCCATCATTATTTTTATCATTTTCTTTGTCTCTATCTCTATCTCTATTCTGTATCTCAATTTCATCTAGGTTTCGATCTCTATATATATCTCTGTCTCTATCTCTATCTCTATCTGTATCTTTGTCTCTATCTTTATCATTATCTCTATCTCTATTTCTATCCTTATCTCTATCACAATCTCTTTCTTTATCTCTATTTTTATATTGATATCGATCCCTAACCCTATCTCTATCTCTTTCTCTATCTCCATTTCTATCGTTATCTCTATCTCTAATTTTATCTCTATCGCTATCTCTTTATCTTTTCCTCTATCTCTATCTCTATCTGTATCTTTATCTCTATATCTGTCTCTATTTCTATTTCTATCTCTATCTCTAATGCTATCTCTATCTCTATATCTATTTCCATCGCTATCTCCAGCTCTATCTCGCTCTCTATTTCTATCTCTATCTCTATCTCAATCTCTCTCTATCTCAATCTCTATCTCTACCTATTTCTCTATCTCTATGTCTATCTCTATATGTATCGCTATCTCTATCTATATTTCCATCTCTATCTCTATCTCTATGTCTATTTTATCTATATCTAGATCTCTATCTCTATCTCTATATTTTTATCTATCTCTATCTCTATCCCTATCTCTAGCTCTTTCACTATTTCTCTACCTATCTCTATCTCTAGCTCTATCTCTATACCTATCTCTATCCATATTACACTCTCTATCTCTATCTCTATCTTTAACTTTTTCTCTATCTCTGCCTCTATCTCTATCCCTATCTCTAGCTCTATCTCTATCTCTATCTTTATCTCTATCTCTATCTCTATCTCTATCTTTATCTCTATCTTTATATCTGTCTCAATCTCTATCTTATCTCCATCTCTATCTTTATCTCTATCTCTATCGCTATCTTTATCTCTATCTATATCTTTATCCTTATCTCTATCTCTTTATCTATCTGTATCTTTATCTCTATCTCTATGTCAATCTCTCTTCTTTCTCTGTCTCTATCTCTATCTCTATCTCTGTCACTATTCCTATCTCTAACTCTATGCCTTTCTCTATCTCTATACCCATCTCTATCTCAATGTGTATCACTATCTCTATCTTTATCTCTATTTATCACTCTTCCCAATTCTCTATCTCTCTCTATATCACCATCTCTATATTTATCTCTATCTAGATCTCTATCTTTTATCTCCATCTCTATCTCTATTTCTATCTTTATCTCTATCTTAATCTCTATCTCTATCTCTTTCTCTATCTCTATCTCTATCTCGATCTCTAATTCTATCTCTATCTCTTTCAGTATCTCTATCTCTATCTCTATCTCTATCTCTATCTCTATCTCTATCTCTATCTCTATCTCTATCTCTATCTCTATCTCTATCTCTATCTCGATCTCTATCTCTATCTCGATCTCTATCTCTATCTCTATCTCTGTCTCTATATCTATCTGTATCTCCATCGCTATCTCTATCTCAATTTCATCTCTATCTCTTTCTCTATCTCTGTCTATATCTCTGTCTATATCTCTATGGCTATTCCTAACTCTAACTCTGTGTCTTTCTCTATCTCTATAGTCATCTCTATCTCTATCTCTATCACTATCTCTATCTCTATAGTCATCTCTATCTCTATCTCTATCACTATCTCTATCCCTATCTCTATTAATATCTCTTTCTAAATGTCTATCTCTATCTATATCGCCATCTCTCTACTTATCTCTATCTCAATCTCTATCTGTATCTCTATCTCTATCTCCATCTCTGTCTCTATCTCTATCTTTATCTCTATTATTATCCCTATCTTAATCTCTATCTCTATCTCTTTCTCTATCTCTATCTCTATTTTTATCTCTATCTCTGTTTCTATTTCTATCTCTATCTGTAGCTGTATCTTTATCTGTATCTCTATCTTTATCTCTATCTCTATCTCTATCTCTATATCTATCTCTATCTTTATCTTTATCTCCATCTCTATCTTTATCTCCATCACTATCTCTTTCTCTATGTCTATCTCTATATCTATCTCTATCTCTATCTCGATCTCTATCCCTATTTCTATCTCTATCTCTATCTCTTTCTCTATCTCTATCTCTATCTCTATCTCTATCTCTATCTCTATCTCTATCTCTATCTCTATCTCTGTCTCTATCTCTATCTTTATCTCTATTTCTATCTCTATCTCTATCTCTAATTTTATTTCTATCTCAATCTTTAGCACTATAACTATCTTCATCTCTATCTCTATCTCGATCTCTTTCTTTATCTGTATATCTATCACTATTTTTATCTCTGTCTCTATCTCAATCCGTATCTCAATTATTATTTCTATCTTTATTTCTATCGCCATCTCTATTTTGATCTCCATCTATATCTCTTTCTCTATATCTATCTTTATCTCGATCCCAATCTTTATCTCTATGTTTATTTCTAGCTGAATCTCTATCTCTATCTCTATCTGTATCTCTATTTCTATCTCAATCTCTATCTGTATCTGTATCTCTATCTCTATCTCTATCTCTATCGCTATCTTTAACTCTATATCTATCTCTATCTCTGTATCCGTCTCTATCTCTATCTCAATCTCTACCACTATCTCTATCTCTATCTGTATTTCTATCTGTATCTCTATAGTATTTCCATTTGTGTCTCTATCTCTATCTCTATCTTTATCTCTGTCTCTATCGCTATCTCTACCTCTATCTCAATCTCTTTTTTTATTTCTATCTGCATCTTTATTTGTATCTCTATCTCTATCCCTATCTCAATCTCTATCACTGTTTCTATCTCCATCATTATCTCTATCTATATCTCTATCTGTGTCTCTATCAATATTTCAATCTCTATCTCTATCTCAAGGCTTATCTCTACCTCTATCGCTATCTCCATCTTTATCTCTGTCTCTATCTCTATCTCTCTCTATCTTTATCTCTATCTCTATCTCTATCTCTTTCTCTGTCCCTATTTCTCTCTATATCTATATCTATATCTCTATCTCTATCTCTATATCTATAACTATCTGTATCTCTATCTCTTTATCTATCTCTATTTCTATCTCTATCTCTATCTTTATCTCTGTCTCTATCTCTATGTGTCTATCTCTATGTCTATCTCTATGTATATCTCTATCTCTGTCTCTATCTCTATCTCTAGCTCAATCTCTATCTCTATCTCTATGTCTATCTCTATGTATATCTCTATCTCTGTCTCTATCTCTATCTCTAGCTCAATCTCTATCTCTATCTCTATCTCTATCTCCATGTCTATCTCGATCTCTATCTCTATCTCTTTCTCAATCTCTTTCTCTTTCTCTATATCTATCTCTATTTTTATCTCGAAATCTCTCTCCATCCCTACCTCTATTTCTATCTCTAATTTTATCTCTATCTCAATCTTTAGCACTATATCTATCTGCAATTCTATCTCTATCTCTGTCACTATCTTTATCTCTATCTCAATATCAATCGTTATCTTAATTATTATCTCTATCTTTATTTCTATCCCCATCTCTATTTCAATATTTATCTCTATCTCGATCACTATCTTTATCTCTATCTCTATCTCTATCTCTCTGCTTAGTTCTATCTCTATCTCTACTTCTATCCCTATCTTTATCTCTATATCCATCTCTATGTCTATTTCTATCTCTACCGCTATCTCTATCCCTATCTGTATCTCTATGTTTATTGTTATCTCTATCTCTATCTCTATCTATATGTCTATCTCTATCTCTATCTGTATCTCTATTCCTATCTCTATTTCTTTCTCTATCTTGATCTCTATCTTTATCTTTATCTCAAACTCTATCTCTTTCTCTATCTCTATCTCTACCTCAATCTCTATGTCTATCTCCATCGTTATCTCTATCTCTACATCTATGTCGATCTCTATCTCTATCTCTATCCCTATCTCTGCCGTTATCTCTATCTCTTTCTCTATATCTATCTCGGTCCCTATCACTATCTCTATCTCTATCTCTATTTATATCTCTGTCTCAGTTTCTATATCTATCTCCATCTCTCTCTATCTCTCTTTCTAACTCTGTCTCCATCCCTATCTCTGTCTCTATCTCTATATCTATGTCTATCACTACCTCTATCTCTTTCTCCATTTCTATATCTATGTCTATCACTACCTCTATCTCTAGCTCTATCTCTATCTCTATCTCTATCTCTATCTTTATCTATATCTCTATATCCTTCTCTATATATCTCCATGTCTATCTTTATCCTTATCTCTATCTATAATCTCTATCGCTATCTGTCTCTTTCTCTATCTCTATCTCTATCTCCATCTTTATCTCTATCTATATCTCTATATCTGTCTCTATCTCTATCTTTGTCTCTATCTCTATTTCCATATCTATCTCTATCATTATTCTATCTATATCTCTTTCTTTATCTCTATCTCTATCTCTATCTCTTTCTCAATCTCTCTCTGTATCTCTATCACTATCTCTATCTGTATCTGTATCTCTATCTCTATCTCTATCTCTATCTCTATCTCCATCGCTATCTCTATCTCTATCTCTATCTCTATCTCCATCTCTATCTCTATCTCTATCTATACATCTATCTCTATCTCAATTTTTATCTCTGTCTCTATTTCTATCTCTATCTCTACCTCTATCTCTATCTCCATTCATATCACGATCTCTATCTCTATCTGTACATCTATGTCTACCTCAATTACTATCGCTATCTCTACCTCTATCTCTATCTCTATCTCTAGCTCTATGTCAATCTCAATCGCTATCTCTATCTCTGTCTATATCTCTATCTCTATATCTCTATCTCTTTCTCTATCTCTATCTCTATCTCTATATCTATCTCTATCTCGATCGCATCTCTTTCTATCTATATCACTATCTCTATCTCTATCTCTATCTCTATCTCTATCTGTATCTCTATCTCTATCTTAAACTCTATCTCGATCTCGATCTCTATCTTGATCTCTATCTTTATCATCATCTATCTTCATACACACTCAATTGATAAAAATTAAAACCAATTAAATTCCTTAGCGTTGCTTCCCCGGCAACGGCGCCAATTGATAAGCCAATTAAATTCCTTAGCGTTCGTTTTTTTTCCTTTCTTCTCTCTTTTTTTTTCCTTTCTTCTCTCTCGCGGGGCCATTGGGGTCCCAATTCACGGGGCTGCTGTCCGCCGAACGCAGTCGCCCACGGGGCCGCACCCACCTTGTGGGGCCGCTAGCCGTAGTGCGATGCCACCGCTCGCGGCCTGGGAGCACCACCCACCGTCGCCGCACGGGGCAGCTGCCTGCCGCACAGGGCTGCCGCCCCCGCCCGGGGCCGCTGTCCCCTCTCGGGACCGCAGCCCACGCAAGGCCCATTGCCCCCGCCCGGGGCCGCCGCCCCCACTCGGGGCCGCAGACCACGTACGGGGCCGCCGCCCACGCACGGGGCCACCGCCCACGCACGGAGCCGCCGCCCACGCACAGGGCCGCCGCCCCCCCACGGGGCCGCCGCTCGAGCACGTGGCCATCGCCATCACCACCATTGGCCACGCATCCCGCCATCCACGACCACCGCACGTTACCGTCCTCGGCCGCCGGCCATCGACGCCACAGCCCGCCGCACGCCGCTATCCCCGGCCACCTCTCGCCGTGGCCCACGCCGCCGCTCCGATCGAAGACGACGCCCTGAGCCGCGCCGTCTCGCTGCAGCCGAGGGCCGCGTAAGCCACCGTATCATCTGCCACCGTCTCGTCATCCGGCCGGCGAACCTACCCGCCCACCGGTCGTCAGGCCCACCAACGCCTCGACGACGACCGCGTGGGCGCTGACCAAGTGGAGAATGATCACCCTCGGCTTCTACAAAATGAGGGCCCTGTGCAGGACATGATCTTTCCGGGACACCCCACCGAAAGCGGGAAGTGCAGTCCAAATTGAACGTCCCGGAGAAGGATGAACGGATGAGCACTCTCTGTCGCAGGACGTCGACGACGTCCGTCCTACATCAGAGATAGACATAGAGATAGATATAGATATAGAGACAGAGATAAAGATTAATAGAGAGATATAGATAAAGATAGAGATAGATATAACGATAGAGATAAAGATTGAGATAGAGATAGACATCCAGATAGAGATAGTGATAGAGATAGAGATAGAGAGAGAGATAGAGATAGAGATAGAGATAGAGATAGATATAGAGATAGATATAGAGATAGAGATAGAGATAGGAATAGAGATAGAGATAGACATAGAGATCGAGATACAGACAGGGACAGAGATAAAGATAGAGATAGAGATAGAGTAAGCGAAAGAGATAGAGATAGAGATAAAGATAGAGATAGAGATAGAGATAGAGATAGAGATAGAGATAAAGATAGAGATAGAGATAGAGATAAAGCCGTGATAGACATAAAGATAGAGATCGTGATAGACAGATATAGAGATAGCAATTTAGATCCAGATAGAGATAGAGGCAGAGATAGTGATAGAGATAGAGATAGAGATAGAGATAGAGATAGAGATAGAGATAGAGATAGACATAGAGATAGAAAAAGAGATAGAGATAGAGATAGAGATAGAGATATAGACAGAGATAGACATAGAGATAGAAAAAGATATGGATATCATAATAGAGATAGATATAAAAATATTAATTGAGATAGTGATAGAGTTTGAGATGGAGATAGAGATAGAGATCGAAATCAAGATAGACAAAGAGATAGAAATAATACTACAAATACTGAGAGATATAGAGATAGAGATAGAGATGGAGATAGAGATAGCGATATAGAGAGATAAAAATAGAGATAGAGATTGGGATCCAGATAGAAATTATAATAGAGACCATGATCGAGATAGAGATATAGATATAGATAGAAATAATAATAGAGATAGTGATAGAGATACAGATACATATAGAGGTATAGATATACATAGAGATAGAGATAGAGATAGAAATATAGATATAAATAGAGATATTGATAGCGATAGAGATAGAGACAGAAGTAGAGATAGAGATACAGATAGAGATAAAGATAGAGATAGAGATTGAGATACAGATAGAGATCGAGATAGAGATAAAGATAGGTATAGAGATAGAGATACCGATACCGATACAGATAGAGATTGGGATAGAGACAAAGATAGAGCTAGAGATCGAGATAGAGATAGAGATAGGGATAGGGATAGAGATATAGATAGAGACAGACATATAGATAGAGATACAGATTGGGGTAGAGATATAGATGGAGTTAGAGATAGAGATCAAGATAGAGATAGAGATAGCAAAAGAGATAGAGATAGAGATGAAGATAGAGTAAGAGATAGAGATACAGACTGATATAAAGATAGGTATAGAGATAGACTTTGAGATAGAGAAAGAGTTAGAGATAAAGACAGTGATAGATATAGAGATAGAGATAGTGTTAGAGATAGAGACAGGGATATAGATAGAGGTAGAGATAGAGATAGAGAAATAGATATAGATATAGATATATATATAGATAGAGATAGAGATAGAGATAGAGATAGAGATAGAGATAAAGATAGCGATAGAGATAGCGATAGCAATAGAGATAGGGATAGAGATAGATCTAGACATAGAGATAGAGATAGAAATGGAGATAAAGATAGATAGAGATACAGATAGACATAGAGATAGAGTTAGAGATAGAGATAGAGATAAAGATCGAAATAGAGCTAGAGATAGAGATAGAGATAGAGATAGAGATGGAAATAGAGATAGAGATAGAGATAGAGATAGAGATAGAGATGGACATAGAGATAGAGATAGAGATAGAGATAGCGATAAAGATACAGATAGAGATGAAGATAGAGAGAGAGATAGAGATAGAGATAGAGATAGGGATAGAGATAGAGATAAAGATAGAGATAGAGATAGAGATAAAGAAAGAGGTAGTCATATAGATAGAGATAGAGATAAAAACAGAGATAGACATACAGATAGAAAAGGATATAGAAGTTATAAAGAGAAAGATATAGAAATATTAATTGAGATAGTGATATAGAAAGATATAGAGATATATATAGCGATAGAGTTTGAGATGGAGATCGAGATAGACATAGAGATATAAATAATACTACAGATACTGTGAGGGATAGATGTGGAGATAGAGATAGCAATAAAGAGAGATAGAAATAGAGATAGAAATAGGGATCCAGATAGAAATTATAATAGAGTCAATGATAGAGATAGAAATAGAGATATAGATAGAAATAACAATAGAGATAGTGATAAAAACAGAAATAAAGATAAAAATAGAAAGAGAGATATAGATCGAGATATAGATATACATAGAGATAGAGATAGAGATAGAGATCGAGATAGAAATATAGATAGAGATAGAGATAGAGATAGAGATAGAGATAGAGATAGACATAGAGATAAAGATAGAGATAGAGATAGCGATAGAGATAGAGATCAAGATAGAGATAGAGAAAGAGATAAACATCAAAATAGAGATACATATACAGTTATACATAGGGATAGTGATAGAGATACAGATAGAGATAGAGATAGAGATAGTGATAAAAAAAGAAAAAGAAATAGACATAGATAGAGAGATAGAAAGAAAGATAGAGATATAGGTATAGATAAAGAGAGAGATAGAGATGAGGATAGAGATAGATATATAAATTGAGATAGAGATAAAGATAAAGATAGATATAAATATAGAGATAGCGATAAAGTTGGAGATTCAGATAGAGATAGAGATAGAGATAGATATTGAGATATAGATGGAGATAGAGATAGAGATAGAGGTAGAGATAGCGATAGAGATGTTGATAGAGATTGAGACAGAAGTAGAGATAGAGATAGAGATAGAGATCGAGATAGAGATACAAATAGAGATATAGATAGAAATATAGATAGAGATAGCGATAGAGATAGAGGTAGAGATAGAGATAGAGATAGATATGGAGATAGAAATGGAGATAGAGATAACGATAGAGATAAAGATAGAGATCACGATAGAGATAGAGACAGAGATAATGATCAAGAGATAGATATACAGATATAGATAGGGATAGTGTCAAAGATACAGATAGAGAAAGAGATAGTGATAGAGATAGTGATAGAGATAGTGATAGAGATAGAAACAGAGATAGCGGTAGAGATAAAGAGAGAGATAGAGATGAGGATAGAGATAGAGATAGAGATAGAGATAAAGATAGAGATAGAGATAGATATAGAGATGGAAATAAAGATAGAGATTCAGATAGAGATAGACATAGATATTAAGATATAGATAGATATTGAGATACAGATAGAGATAGAGATAGAGATAGAGATACAGACAGCAGTAGAGATAGAGACAGAGATAGGGATACACATACAGATATAGATAGAGATAGAGATTGAGATACACATACAGATAGATATAGAGATCGAGATAGAGATAGAGATAGAGATAGAGATAGAGATCGAGATAGAGATCGAGATAGAGATAGAGATAGAGATAGAGATAGAGATAGAGATAGAGATAGAGATAGAGATAGAAATAAAGATAGAGATAGAGATAGAGATAGAGATAGAGATAGAGATAGAGATAGAGGTGGAGATAGAGATAGAGATTGAGATAGAGATAGAGATAGATATATAGATAGATATAGAGATAGAGATAGAGATGCAGATAGAGATAGATAGAGATAGGGATAGAGACAGGGATAGAGATAGAGATAGAGATGGAGATAGAGATCGAGATCGAGATAGAGACAGACATAGAGATAGAGATAGAGATAGATATAGAAATACAGATAGAGATAGAGAAAGATATAGCGATAGAGATAGTGATAGAGATAGAGATACAGATAGAGACAGGGATAGGGATAGATATATAGATAGACATAGGGATAGAGACAGAGATAGACATAGAGATAGAATAAGATAAATAAATTATAATAGGGATAGAGATAGAAGCATTAATAGAGATAGTGGTATAGATATATATAAAGATAGAGATACACGTAGAGAGAGAGTTTGAGATGGAGATAGAGATACAGATCAAAATCGAGATAGTGATAATTTAGATTCGGGGTTAATTAGTGATGAGCTAACTTTACTAATTAGTGTCGTTGGTTTATCCAAATCTAAACAACAAAAATTTAGTAACCTTACTAGAGTAGGGAGAGTAAGGGTCGATCCATAGGGAGCAAAGGTTTTTCCTTAAGAACTTGTGCTTTAGTTATATATTTTTTAATAGTTTTAGAAGTAGGTTTACTACATATGAAGATAAATAACTTATTCAGTAAAAATATAAAACAAATAATAGTTAAAATGTTATTATAATATTTTAATAATATTAGCAGGCAGAAAATAATTATTAGGTATTTTTAGGAGTAGTTTGTATTCAAAACAAAATAGGAAATGAAACAGTCTGGCGCTCTGGACTTAGTGAAAATTTGGCAACATCCGGATGCCAAATGGGGAAAGTGGCATGGTGGATGAGAGATGATAATCTCAGTTTTGGGTGTTTTTATGGGTTATTTATCGGTCTAATCGTGTGAGGACTGAGCTTATCTAACACAATTTATAACCTCACAGCCTTAGGGCAAGTGGGGTGTCAATCCACAGGGAGCAGGTAAATTCAGAGTATTTTCTTTTTTTTAATTCGAAGTATATTAAAACTCAGACTGCTAATTTCAGTTCTATAATTCAGTTAAATTGTTATCAGTTAGTTTCTACAAGTAAACTTTATAGAATTTAACTGAGTAGGTCAGTCAGTAGAGAATTTATCTGCTGACAGTGTATCTTTGCCCCTTGGGGCAAATAAGCAAGCACCCTGCGTGCAGGTAGGCCTGAACGCAGGCTCTTACTTGCGCGCAGGCTTGCACGTTGCCACCCAGCCCAAGCGAGCGCTGCTCACGGCGCTGCTGTGGACAGGCAAGCCTGCTCGCGGCATCTCAGCGCGCTGGTGAGCCTGTTGCAGCGCTACTACGCGTGGCGAAGCTCTGCTCATCGCTGCGCTATGGGTGAGCTCTGCTGCTGCGCTGCTGGCTACAGGTGAGCCTGCTCGCGGCGCTGCGCGCGGTGAGGCTGCTCGGGCGCTGCTGCTGTGGGCGAGCTCTGCTCGCTGTGCTGCTCTTGCGCGGCGAGCTCTGCTCGCAAGCTGTCTTCTTGTGTGGCGAGCTGCTGCCTGCGCCGCTGCCATTGCTGCATGTGAGCGTTGTTCGCGGCTTGGATTGCTGGCAGCCTAGACTGTTGCCTGGGTTGCTAGCTGCTTGGAAGTTCTACAGGATGGATTTCACAATCTGATGTGGAGAAGGATGGAATTTTTGCTAGAACAGAATGGAAAACGATTCAATCAACTATGAGATTCGAAATCAAGCATAACCAGAGGAACAACAGAAATTGGAAATGCTGAAGACACAGCTTGTGATCTTCAGCCCAACTCTGATTGTCTTAGAAGGGAGAAGAAGATTGCACTAAAACTGAAACGCTCACGCCTCCTTGTGTCACTCCTTCCGGGCAAGGCGGCGATCGTCATGCTCCAGCTACTCCTCAGCTTGCTTCTCTCCCAGCTCCAATGCTCATCAGCCTTGGAGGGTATGCAGAAATCCTTTCTCTCCAATCCCTAGCTTCCGTGAGAGAAATTCTGGACAACCTCAAAATGAACTCTCAAGAGAGTATTTATAGGTTTCTCTTAACACATGCCCCAGGGGCATTTTCGGCATTTTCTTCTTCTTAAATTTTTGCCAACTCCTCTTGATTCTTGTCGTCCTCCTTTGGTTGTCTTAACCTGTTTCTGAACTTACTAACCAAAAAATGTAAAATATAATCCACTTGATTTGAAGAATCAAGTGGGGTTAGTAATTTTATAAAATAATGCATATGCGTGACAACTCACATGAATTAACTAAATATTCTTTATGCTTTGATACTTAAAAGTCTAAATATTTGATGACTTATTGAGAGTCATCAAACACCCCCCAACTTAGATCATTACTAGTCCCTTAGTAATGAAATGCAAGTGAGAATAGATGATGATCTCTAGTTGACTTTCAGCTTTTGATAACTTTGGCTCATACTCTCGTCAAGGAGTGTCTTCATCATTTGAGCTTGACCAATTAAGGGAGAATCCTAAGGATCTATTTCAGCCTTTCTACCGCAACTAGGTGCACTTCTGACTTACGGAGTACATATAATAATTACATAATATATATGGAGTAAGGTTGAGTCAACACCCCAAGCGCACTACTGAACGAGGCGTAGAGAGCGGTACTAATGCTGGCTCAATACTAACGGCTATACTAGCATCGGCTCAAACACATGGGAGACAGCTTTTCCACCTTTATTTTCGATTATGTTTGCTGCTTGTTGGCCATTTTTCGATGACAATCAACTTTAATTTCAATGATGCAAGCTTATGCTTGTTTTGCTCAATTCAGCTTATACTTTGCACTTTGATTGCGCTTATCCACTACCCATGTGCTGTCCTTAATAGACTGGCAGCTTATTCCCCTGAAGAGGTTTTGTATCCCTCTTGGTTCAGGGAGCTTCACTCACGTCAATAATAATAGTGCCATTGAGCCAACACTCGCCCTACTCTCCACTAAAGCTAAAAATTTCATGCATGTAAGTGCTAACTCAACCCGAGGTGGATGGCAAGATGAGAGAGATATGGGGATAAGATGTGTGAATTGTGGATAGAAAGAATCATTTTTGCACCTAGCTAGGCCTATTTCACCTAGGATCCCCTAAATGGCCAATCTTTCAACTCTAACACCCTTGAAAAGAGCCCTATTGTCGTGCTTATCATTGTGTGAGTATCGCCTAAGATCATCGAATATCCATGGTTTGGTTGATGCAAAACGAAAAAATTTTGATGGATGACAGAGCAGTTATGCATGCGGCGTTATTCCCCCCCCCCCATAAAAAGGCATGTTCCTACATGACGAGAAGTAAAATGGAGTAAGGGAAATAGAGACCAAACCAAGAGATGGAGAGCGGCGACCGGCGTTTGAGTTGTCCACTTGCGATGTAGGTGAGCTAGGAGAGGGACGGCTGCACATGACGACGCAAACAACAACGAAGAAAACAAAGGCAGAACGGAATAACAAGATATGTAAAATAAGGAAACAAACAAAGATACTAGTCAGATCATGCTGCTATCATTCTGTGGTTTCTCTAGAGGGATATTCATGGGACCTTGTAGATCTTCCTCTTCTAAATAAGGTTTGAGCCTTTGTCCATTAACAGTGAATTGTTTTTGAGACGTAGGATCTAGAACTGTGACAGCTCCGTTCTCAAAAACTTTTTGAACAATGAAGGGGCCATCCCACCTAGTTTTCAATTTTCCTGGAAAGAGTTTTAACCTAGAGTTGTAAGGCCACACTTTCTGGTTTTCTACAAAGGCTCTTCTCCGCAAGCTTTTATCATGAAACATTTTTATTTTGGCTTTATAAATCCTCGAATTTTCATAAGCCTCATTTCGTAGTTCTTCCAATTCATTCAACTGAAGAAGTCTTTGTTTGCCGGCTTGATCTAAATCCAAATTGAGTATTCTAATGGCCCAAAGGGCCTTGTGTTCTAACTCAAGAGGTAGGTGGCATGCCTTCCCAAAGATAAGTCGAAATGGGGACATTCCTAGAGGGGTTTTGTAGGCTGTTCTATAGGCCCATAATGCCTCGTCTAGTTTCCTAGACCAATCCTTGCCATCAGGATGCACTATCTTCCTCAAGATTTTCTTAACTTCCCTATTGCACAGTTCCACTTGACCATTGGCTTGAGGATGATACGGAGTAGTGACTCGATGATGGACACCAAACTTCTTAAGGAGAGTTCTAAAGTTGTAATTTGTGAAATGAGAACCTCCATCACTAATAATGGCTCGAGGGCATCCATATCTATAAAAAATATTTTTCTCTATAAAATTGATCACTACTTTACTATCATTGGTTTTGGTGGGAATGGCTTCTACCCATTTGGATACATAGTCCACTGCCATCAAGATATATTTGCATCCATGAGAGTTAGGTAAAGGACCCATAAAATCAACTCCCCACAAATCAAAGATTTCTACTTCTAGGATGGGTTGGAGAGGCATACGATCTTTCTTGTGCATGTTAATGGAAGCTTGGCAAGCTAGGCAGGTATTATAAAATTTTTGGGCATCTTGAAATAACGTCGGCCAGAAAAAACTAGATTCGACTATTTTATGAGCCATTACCTTAGCTGAGTAGTGCCCTCCTCCTGGTTTTGCATGGCAGAATTCCAAGATGCTTCGCTGCTCACTTTCGGGGACGCACCGCCTCAAGATTTGATCCTGCCCTTGGTGAAATAACTCCGGGTCTTCCCAAAAGTAAAACCTTGCATCCTTCAACAGCTTTTTCCTCTCGTGAGATGTCCAACCTGTAGGAATTTTTCCTGCAACAAGAAAGTTGACAATATGTGCATACCAAGGAACCGATGTTCCTTGTGCGGTTAGAACATGCTCGTCAAGAAATGCATCATTTACCAATTCAGGTGGGGCGCCTACTATCCTAGAGAGGTGATCTGCAACTACGTTCTCACACCCTCTCTTGTCTTTAATCTCTAAATCAAATTCTTGTAGTAAAAGCACCCATCTAGTGAGTCTAGGTTTAGCCTCCTTCTTTGCTAACAAATATCTAATAGCTGCATGATCAGAAAAAATGGTAATTTTGCTACCTAATAAGTAAGACCTAATTTTTTCTAAAGCAAAAGTAATCGCTAGCAGTTCCTTCTCAGTGGTAGTTTAGTTCAGTTGCGCATCAACTAAGGTCCTGCTAGCGTAGTAGATGATCACGGGTTTCTCATCAACTCGTTGACCTAACACTGCTCCTACAGCAAAATCAAAAGCATCACACATTAGTTCAAAGGGAAGGGTCCAATCGGGCCCTTGCAAGATAGGGGCATTCACCAAAGCTTCTTTCAACATATAAAATGCATTTTTAGCTTCTAGTGTTAGTTCAAAATCATTATTCTTAGACGATAAAAGATTCATGAGAGGTTTAGAAATTTTAGCAAAGTCTAAAATAAAACGTCTATAGAAACCCGCATGGCCGAGGAAACCCCTAAGGGTTTTTAGGTTGGTTGGAGGTGGAAGGTCCTGGATGATTTCGATCTTGGCCTTGTCTACTTCCAATCCACGGCTGCTTACCATGTGGCCTAGCACTACTCCCTCCTGCACCATGAAATGAGATTTTTCCCAACTTAGTACGAGGTTGGACTCAATGCACCTCTTTAATACTTTGGTGAGGCTTAGGAGGCAGTTTTCAAGGGTAGATCCAAATACAGAAAAATCGTCCATAAAGATTTCTAAACACTCTCCCACTAAATCGGAGAAGAGTGCATTCATGCATCGTTGGAATGTGGCGGGTGCATTACATAGCCCGAAGGGCATACGCCTAAAGGCATATGTCCCTACCGGACTCGTGAAGGTCGTTTTCTCTTGGTCTTCAGGATGAATATTCACTTGGTTGTATCCTGAATAGCCATCAAGAAAACAGAAGTATTGTTGCCCCGACAATTTTTCTAGTAGTTGATTCATGAAGGGTAGTGGATAGTGATCTTTCTTGGTCGCCTTGTTTAATTTTCTATAATCAATACACACCCTCCATCTTGTGGTTAACCTCTTGTGCACCTCTTCTCCTTTCTCATTAATCTCTACAGTCACTCCTGACTTCTTAGGAACCATGTGCACCGGGCTCACCCATCTACTATCGGAAATCGCGTATATGACACCGGCATTTAACCAGTTTAGGATTTCCTTCTCAAGGACTTCTCTCATATGAGGATTAAGCCTTCTTTGATGCTCTCCACAAGGCTTAGCTTCTTCCTCCAAGAAGATCCTATGCTCACAAATTGAGGATGGGATCCCCTTGATATCATCAAAAGTCCAACCTATTGCTTCTTTATGCTCCCTAAGCACCTTGAGCAAGTCTTCTTCTTGTTCTAGAGTGAGTGATGAGGATATGATCACAGGTAAACTCTTCGTGTCATCTAAATATGCATATTTGAGGGATGAAGGTAGAGGCTTTAACTCTAGATTTACCTCAACTGAACGTAAGTCCTTAATCTCTTTATCTAGCTCTCTACTTTCTATGTGTGATAAGTATTCCTTCGCTACGTTTTCCTCTTCTTCATCTTCTGCACAAAACTTTAACTCCTCATTACTCCCTAAGGGGCACTTCATCATCTTCGAAATATCAATTTGCACTCTCTCTTTTCCTATCTTGAACTCTACAGTCCCCTTCTCCCAATCCATGATCGTCCTCGCCGTTACTAAAAACGGTCTTCCTAGAATAATAGGAGCTAAACTAATGCTTCCTGAAATCTTCACGTCAGTGACTATAAAATCTACAGGAATTTCACAATTTTCTACAGTAATCATGACATCATTCAGTCTTCCTTCAGGTTGCCTAACAGTTCCGTCGGCTAAGAGTAGGTCCATATGGATTTCTTCAAGCTCCCCAAAGCCATATTCTTCGTATAAGGCCGTCGAAATGATGCTAATGCTCGCTCCCATATCTAATAAAACTTTCGAAAAAGTCTTTTCTCCTATTTCACATGTGATGAAAGGGGCACCTGGATCCCTCATTTTGATAGGGATGTCGTTCAAAATACTAGAAGCATTTTCTGAAAGTTTTACTACCTCCCTAGTTTTTCTAGTAGTGCAAGAATCCTTAAGATATTTCTTAAGAGAGGGTGCACACCAAAGCATGTCTTCCACTGTGACAGTCATGGTGGCCTTTTTAAAGTTTTCTAATAACCTGTTCTCATAATCATGTACAGGTTTTTTTCTATTCAGAGCAGATGGGTAGGGTACATTTTGCCCACTCGTAGAAGGTAGAGGTTCCTCCGCGTAGGGAAGATCCTCCCCTTCTTCCTCCCTTGGCTCATTTCTCTTTCTAGGATTCTCTACAGAATTCTGATGAGGATCCTGAAGTTCTTTTCCATTTCTCAATTTTGAGATTGCTAGAACTTCAGGATCTTCCTCTTTCATTTCATCATGAGTTGCCTGTTGTACATGGTGTAAGTTGCATGGGTTTATCATAGGCTTAGTGGGAAATCTATGAGATGTGCAAGGAGGTTCTGTAGGTGTACCTTGGTGTTCAGAAGGTCCAGGCCTGAAGCTCTCTAGCAGCTTCCTCATTTGCTCCTGTGATTCTAGCATTTGCTTCGTCTAGAGTTCCATCATCACTTGCATCCGCATCTCCATCTCCGCCTGCAACTTTTCATTTTGCTTCTCTATCATGTCTGAAATGACAGGGGTTAGCGTAGAGAAATCAGGTTGGGTCTGAGATGGGACCTGATATTGCTGCTGAGGCCTAGACTGGAACTGTGGTCTTTGTTGGAATGGATGTTGAGCTGCAGGCTTGCTCCCTTGGTGGAAGCTCTCTCCGTTTTGATAGTTCATCTTTCTCTGTCCTGCCCATGGCTGTTGTTGGTTGAAAGCTTTCACCTCTTCTTCCATGGCTTGGCAGGCCCCATCTTCATGATCTCTGCTGAAACAGAGAGAGCAGATTTTAGCTTTAACAATGGGCGTGTTACCTAGAAAAACATTCTTCAAGGTGGAGGTGAGCTCCTCCAATTTCTGGTTGGTTTCCCTTAGGCCTGCTTGCAGCTCTCCCTCCTTAGCATTGACCTGCAAAATTCCTGCCCTCTTGGGCTGCAGGTTTCTCCCATTTTGGTTCGCTCCAATCTCCTGCAGATCAGTTTTTGCAACTCTCTCCAAAATATCAAACACTTCGTCTTCATATGTAGTATAAAATGTTCCCCCGGAGGCTAAGTTAACCTTATTTTTCATGAAATCTGATAAAGATTCATAGAAAATCTGGGCTAACTGATAGTGTTCAATTCCATGATGAGGGCATTTCCTCAGCAAGTCATCGAACCTCTCCCATGATTCACTAAAAGCCTCACCTTCATGGGGATGGAAATTGTGGATTTCTCTTCGATAGAAATTTGTTTTAGAGAGAGGGTAAAATTTCTGCAGAAATTTTCCTTGCATCTCTTCCCAAGAGTTGAAAGTGAATCCTAAATTATGATACCAAGAAAATGCTTTATCTTTTAACGTCAATGGAAAATATTTCATTTTAAGCATTTCTGTAGATAATCCTGGAACGTTTTGAGATGAGCATCTAATGTGGAAATCATCAAGGAATTCTAGAGGGTTTTGAGCAGGTAATCCATTAAATTCAGGTAGAGAGTGTATCAACGTATTGTCACACCTGAACATGATACCCTCACCTATGTTCAGGTTCACATCCGTTTGCCGTAGGCTTCCGGAGGGTGTTGATCTGTCCAGCATAGTTCTCCTTCTCTCCTGCTTGTGGTGTCCTTCTTCTGCCATGGTTTCCTGCTGATTTTCAGGTTCTAAGACTGTAGATTCTGGAGTTGCGTCTCTCGCAACGTTCTCTGCAGACTTCTCACCGACCTTTGAATGTGTCACTACCATAGAACTTCAGCAGAGAGTTAGAAAGACAATTAGCTGAGGATTTCAAGTCCTGCAGCTTTAGGAGAATGAGTAAAGAATAACTGAAAAGGCAGAAAAGAATCTACTACTTGTAATACCGTGCTCCCCGGCAACGGCGCCAGTTGATAATCTCAGTTTTGGGGTGTTTTTACGTGTCATTTATCAGTCTAATCGTGTGAGGACTGAGCTTATTCAACACAATTTATAACCTCACAGCCTTAGGGCAAGTGGGGTGTCGATCCACAGGGAGCAGGTAAATTCAGAGTATTTTCTTTTTTTTTAATTCGAAGTATATTAAAACTCAGACTGCTAAGTTCAGTTCTATAATTCAGTTAAATTGTTATCAGTTACTTTCTACAAGTAAACTTTATAAAATTTAACTAAGTGGGTCAGTCAGCAGAGAATTTATCTACTGACAGTGTATCTTTGCCCCTTGGGGCAAATAAGAAAGCACCCTGCATGCAGGTAGGCCTGAACGCAGGCTCTTACTTGCGCACAGGCTTGCACGTTGCCGCCCAGCGCAAGCGAGCGCTGCTCACGGCGGCGCGCTGTGGGCGCAAGTCGGCTGGCGTCTCAGCACGCTGGTGAGCTCGCTGCAGCGCTAGCTCTTCGGCGCGGCGAGCTCTGCTCGCTGCGCTCTTGGCGAGCTCTGCTCGCCTGGTGCTCTTGCGAGCGAGCTCGCGGCGCTGCTGTGTGCGCGAGGTGAGCTTGCTGCTGCGCGCTGCTGCATGCGCGTTGCCCAGCGGCTTGGATTGCTGGCAACCTAGGCTGTTGCTTGCTGCTAGCTGTGGAAGTTCTACAGGGATGGATTTCACGATCTGATGTGGAGAACGATGGAATTTTGCTAGAACAGAATGGAAAGCGATTCAATCAACTATGAGATTGAAATCAAGCATAACCAGAGGAACAACAGAAATTGGAAATGCTGAAGACACAGCTTGTGATCTTCAGCCCAACTCTGATTATCTTAGAAGGGAGAAGAAGATTGCACTAAAACTGAAACGCTCACACCTCCTTGTGTCACTCCTTCCGGGCAAGGCGACGATTGTCGTGCTCCAGCTACTCCTCAGCTTGCTTCTATCCCAGCTCCAATGCTCATCAGCCTTGGAGGGTCTGCAGAAATCCTTTCTCTCCAATCCCTAGCTTCCGTGAGAGAAATTCTGGACAACCTCAAAATGAACTCTCAAGAGAGTATTTATAGGTTTCTCTTAACACATGCCAGGGCATTTTCGGCATTTTCTTCTTCTTAAATTTTTGCCAACTCCTCTTGATTCTTGTCGTCCTCCTTTGGTTGTCTTAACCTGTTTCTGAACTTACTAACCAAAAAATGTAAAATATAATCCACTTGATTTGAAGAATCAAGTGGGGTTAGTAATTTTATAAAATAATGCATATGCGTGACAACTCACATGAATTAACTAAATATTCTTTATGCTTTGATACTTAAAAGTCTAAATATTTGATGACTTATTGAGAGTCATCAAGAGAGAAAAAAATGGGCTACACTAAATTCACTCTAGCATGAAATTTAGCGCGTGGTTGGATGCATTGGAACCATCTGGATATTGGCCAGCGGATCTAAGACTAACTAAAAGACAAAAGATGAACAGAAAAGAGTGAAAAAAGAGAAATAAGAAGGTAACCTCTTTGTCACACCTCCCAAGGCCCAAGAGACTTCTTCTTATCCTTTCCATCGGCTTCTTCAGCCCTGGATGCTTCCTTCTCAGCGTGGCACTCACTGAGGTAAATGGATCTATGAATCAATTGCACTTACGCCACCAAACATTACTTTGGATTGAATCACAAGATGAATATTACAATAGAGTGAATGCGTTTATATAGGGAGAGATAGCAAATGAGAGCCATTGGATTTTTAATACAATGGATGGCCAGATCTTCTTTTCTAGGTCATGATCCATGTCCATTGTGGTCCTCCAATCAGCATTGAGACCTTTTTAAATACCTCAGGGTCGTTCAAGACTTCTTTCCTTAATTAGCATTAAAGGTGCTATCTTTAAGTCTCCACCTTTGGATGTTTTATGGATTGAATGGCTGGATCTTCTTCTATGGCTTGGATCCACATCCAAGGGTGTCCTCCAATCAACATCCAAGCACCTAAAATGGTCATAAATAATCATGACTGGACCTTCCCCCTGCCATCCTTTCTTTGGCCCAAGATGCCTCTCATAGTGGGCTTAGTGGAGGTTCCTTAGTGGGCCTTTAGAGTAGAGCCAGGTGTCTTGATTTGGGCCTCCTTTCTTTCCCAGGGTTGTGGTTGAGCCTGCTCCTTTGGTCCAAATAGCTTCTTCTTCATTTAATTATCCCTTTTATTTGTGAAAGTTTTACCGAATTCCTGCATATTTCGCATAAACTAAGAAGAGAGTGAGACTCATTCCACTTAACTCAATGATTTAAGTGGGGTTAGTCCCACACATGACAATGTTTAACTCCAAATTAGAAAAAGGTGATTTTATTTCATGATTTTTCACAACTTAACATAAATGTTGATAATATCTCCAGATAGAGATAAAGAAGAAGATAAATTTGCTAGAATTGTACATAGATATTACTATCATTTTTGATTCAGCAAATACCCCCTAACTTAGATCATTGCGAGTCCCTTAGCAATGCCCTTAGATTTTCTTTGGACTTTCCTTTTCGCTTTTACACCAGGAAGGTATCTGCATGAAGCTTAAGGTTTATCAATCACATATGTAGATGAGCATTTTCCTTCGACAATCTAGGTCAAAACCTTTGCAGGAATACATGAACCTTTTTCCTCATGGTCTGAGTAGAGCTAATGGTCATAATAGGCCAGCTTACTTCTCTCTAGGTTCAACACCATAAAAAATGATTTTCTCACTTCACACATTGAACTGGGCCTCACCCCTCTTGGTTCACACTCTCACAAGAGAAAGGGCTACCTAAGTGGTGATGTCCCTACAAGCTTTATCAGACCTGAAATAGAAAGTATGCACTCTTCGCCTCTTATTATGAGCACAAGGTAACAAGGTGTTTTGAGAAATGGCTTCCTATCTACTCTAAGGTTCAAGAGAGTTGAGAAGGATGGTTTAAGGAGAATGGGCAAAGTCTGAATTAAGAAAGTCGGAAGAATATTACTTATATTGCCTACTCCCAAGACTCAAGAATAAATATGGAAGGTAGAAGAAGGTAAAGATGATCATCATAAGTTATTCTTCTAGATAGAGAATGTACTTATTATGGAATGATAGGCAGTTCATAGGAAACAAATAAGAAGAAGAAGAAACAAGCCCCATAGTAATTTTTCCTTTCTCTTTTAATCATAATTTTGTAAAATGTATTCTTCACAGTAATTTTTTCTGTTTTTTTCTTTTTTTTCGGGGCGGCAAATAGAAGAAAAGAATAAGAGAGGATTTATAAACTGTCGTGATCAGAAAATTTTTCTTGAATGAAAGTCAATCACAGATGTCATGCAATCACTCTGCCCTCAAAGAGGATTTTAATTTTATTTTGAGGATCAAAAAAACGAAATAGATTGAGAAGATGTAGAGTGAATATTAATGGAGAAGATTTAAAACCAGATGACAAATACCAAAGTGATATTGTTTTTAAAGATAAGAGAGATAGAACGACTTGGAAGAAGGCATTTCATAAGTAATGAGGTGGAGGAGTCCTATATAGGTATGGTGAGGTAAAGGTGGTAAAAGGTAAGTAAGCATAGATTAATGAAGATGGAAAATGAAGAATTGTGGGATGAAGATTTTTATAAAAGGTATGAGATGGAGGGGTAATGTGCTCAAGACTTGAAGAAATGCATCTCACTATCCAGCATATGATTAGACTGATAGGTAGTCATTCACATAGGTTCGGTTAAATCAAAATAGGGGTATAGTGGGGATGTCACACTTAGACTCAACACCTAAATCCTTATCTATGGGGTATACACCTTTTGATTTTCAGATCTGTCCTTCACCCTACCATGTACTCTCGCCAATTGGGGATAATATCATGTACTACCTAGAAATTAACATTGATGCCCCTATAATATGATCATGATGCACTCAGTGAGCCTAGCTTCCCTACATTTTCTTCTAAATCAAAAAGATAAAAAGGGTTGTCCAAAGTTTTGTTATGGCATGATGTTGAATTCAAAATTTTTTTATGCCCCCTACCTGATGTAATACGATGATCATGGCGGGATCGGACGGCTTGTATTACGTCGCAGGAATGATAATGAGTTGAACTTAGATCTACTTATATGCGATGAATGCCAGTTTAAAAACCTTGTCGAGCAATACTAGACGACTCCCGGTGAGGAGCGATGCACAATGACGTACACGAAGGAGATATTGATCAGGTGAGACTCCCAATGACCCCTTGACACCGACTACAACGATATGAGTAAGGGGTGTTTGATAGCCCAAAGGTGTTCCAAGTCTAAGAATCAATGAGTAACCTTCCACCGCAAAGAAATCCTATCTCTCGAAGTGGTGGCTATTCCAAACAGTTCATGGAAACTCTGGGCAGAGGAAGAGATAGCGGGAGACGGCACTGGAGCAGGTAATGATACTAGGAATTAATGGAGGAGAGTCAAGTAAATACCTGGTTGATGATAGTCCACAGCGCGGTAAGTTGTTCAGGATGCTGGCGATGAAGACAGACTGACAATGTAGGGCGCGGGGCAGGGTGCCTACGCGCAGTGGCGAGCTGAATGGACGGACGCGAAGTCGGACGCGCAGGTTGTGGCCTGCGTGCGGAGTAGAGCGACGCGCGAGCTGGAGGCCTGCGCGCGGTCACGGCAAGGCAAGCGGCGATGGGCTTGGGCACGCGGGCGGGTCGCTGGTGCGCGACAACAAGGCTGAGCACGCGGGCGGGTCGCTGGTGCACGACAGCGAGGCTGAGCAAGTGGGCGAGATGCCGACGCATGTCGGGGTCGTGCGCGCGGGTAAGGCACTTGTGCGCACTGAGAGGACTGGGCGCGCAGGTGAGATGCCGGCACGCGGCTAAGGCAGCGCGAGCAACGGCGAGGCTGTGTGTGCGTGGGCAGGCCGCCTTGCATGGTGGCGGGGCGGAGCGAGCAGGCGACCGCTTGTGAGCGGCGACGGGGCGTGCAGACGAAGGCTTGCGTGCGGTGGCAGGCAGAGGGCGGCGACGGAAGGCGCGACAACCTCCAAGAAGGGGTTTCATGAAGGGTAACTACCCAAGAAATCCCAAGGGAGGGGGGGGGCAGTTTCTTGATCTGTTGGTTGATTTTTGCTGACGGAAGGGGGGGGGTTCTTGGCGTACGTTGATGACGGCACACTCCGGAGTAGTCTCGACGAGGGGTTGCAGGCGACGACACCACCGACAAAGGCACTTCTTGAATCTTCAAGACACCTTAGGAGTAGTCTCGATGGAGGCGTCTTACGGCTTCAAGAAATGAAAAATCTTCAATCTTTAGGTGACCTTAGAGTAGTCTCGACGAGGGCGTTGGAACACGTCTTCATGGAGTGGTCTCGACCTGAAGGCGCGGGCTCTAACCCACGGAGTAGTCTCGACGTGGGGCAAGATTAGCCATGATGGCGAGGATGCCAACATCTCATCGGGAGTCAACCAAAGTAAACTAGAGTTAACTGAAGTCAACCCACCACGGTCAACCGGAGTCATCCCTAAAGTCGACACGCCACAACCGCCAACTTGCACGTCTCCACCTGCGCACGCCTATACGCGCGTCATGACACGACGCCAAAGGCAGATCCACAACTGCCCTTTAGCGTGACACACGCACGTCTTTATTTTCTCGTCTTTACTTTCTCGTCAATTTCTCTTTCCTCCAAGGCCTATATAAAGGACATTGTTTTCAAGAAACTCTTAGGCAATCATAATTCAAGAATCAAGTTTTTTCGTTTAACTCTTCTTGGAGGATTGCCCAGCCACCCCTATCCTTCTCCAACCCTAGCCGCCGTCACCTCCGCCACCGCCACCGTCGTGTCGCCGGCCTCCACTTCTTTCCCTCCATCTTCTTCTCTTCTCCCTCGTCCATCTCTTCCATTCCCTTCTCCCTCTCCCCTGACTTCCATTTCCCTCTCCCTCTCCCTCTCCCTCTCGCTCTCGCCCTCAAGGGTCGACCGAGGCCTCTCTTGTGGTTGCCCAACCAGGCCGCCCTCCTTGGCCGCCCAAGGTCACCCCCCCCTTGGCCGCCCTCCCAGGCCGCCCAGGGGCCGTCTTCCCAGGTTGCCCAAGGGCCGCCCTCTCAGGCCACCCAAGGACGCCCTAGGCCGTTCCCATGGCCGCCCTCCCAGGCCGCCCAAGGGCCGCCCCAGCCAAGGTTCACCCAAGCAGCCCCGCCAGGGCCGCCCAAGCCGCCCCAGCCAAGGCCGCCCAAGGTCGCCCAAGCAGTCTCGCCAGGCCGCCCAGGCCACCCATCCAAACGTCGCCCAGGGCCGCCCCTGGCCGCCCCCGCACGCCGCGCACCGATCACTTGCCCGCGCTGCGCACACAGTCGCCTGCACTCCGTGCGCCGGCCGACCGCCTGTCCGTCGTCGACGCCGTCCGCGCTTCGCGCGCACGGGTATCCGCCTACGCCTGACTCTACGACAACATCATCTAGTTTCAACCAGGGCCAGACAACGCCCGGAGCGCCCACGATCGTCCTCACCCAGTGGGCCACTCAACGCCCGGAATCGCCCAACTTCGTCACGATCAGAATTTCCTACAACCTCTTCACGCACTATGGTGCCGAGGTACCCCTGAACTCTTTGGTGTCGAAGTGTTCCTCGTTTAGTGTTTTCTCGAGATGTTTCCACCGCCGTGAGAATTAGATTTGGTTTGGATTATCTACTTCTTCCCCCTCCTTCTCGAGTGTTTCCTCGCGACGCGAATACGGGTATTGATTTTGGTGCTTAGGCATCGTCGCGGTGGGGGAAGACAGTACTCCCGCCCTCGAAAGCGTCGGAGCTGCACCACCAGATTTTCATAGGTTTTAAATCCGAATTCGGCAGTGAATTTCTGTGGATTGTTTTATCCCTCACACACCCATCCTGCCCTTAGCCCGTACATCCTGTCATCCGGCCCTTCCTCGCCTACCCCGTAGTCATCCTACGTCAAGCCACCTCTCTCTCTACGCTCTTTTTTCTATCTACGCTAAGATATCTGTGGAGACAACTTTGGAATTTTCCTTCAACAATTGCATGCCTTTCACTTGGTTATGCTAACCCCTTATATAGTGAGGATAGGTGCCAAGTGAGGTCGTGGAGAGGACGAACCGTCGTGAGACGTGGTTCAACCTCTCCTCAACGGTTATAAGCAAAAGAAAACATAACACGGACGAGGCCCAAAAACACCGGCCTAGTCCGTAAAAGCCAAGAACGAAAACTACATAAAGAAGAAACAATTGAAAGATGAAAATAGAGGATGCTTACGCGGGGCAGGGTACTTAAACCCTGGATGGCGAGCATCGACGTGGCCAGCTCGGCGTGGTTGGGCTTGTCCTGTCTCAACGTCAGCTAGATGGTCCCTCATCGTACTCCCGGGATGGGAGGAACTCGACTCCGGCGTGTGAAGCTCCACGATGTCCTCGAGTGGGTGGATCAGGTCAGGTCAGAGTCGTCGTAGATCGTCCTCGGTAATCCAGGTGTCATCCGATGAAGGCCGTCCCTCCCATTTGACTACTCCCTCCCCCTCAACGTGAATTATCTCCTATAGTACCATTTCTATCTTGTCGTACCGTACAAGGATAGGAAATGTAGGGGAAATCGGGTTACCCTCACTCTCTGCACTATGAAGGCTCGAGTGGTTGTGAGGTTCTTCAACTGGTGACGAGGGTTGGTATCGGATTAGATCGCTGACATTAAACGTGGAACTAATTCCCCAAGTAGGTGGGATGCTCACAACATAGGCATTGTCATTGATCTTTTGGGCTATCGGGAAAGGCCTGGCACTACGAGCGTGGAGCTTTGTAGCGACCCCTAGAGAGTACCTCTCGGGCCTCAATCTAACCATGACTAATTGTTCCTTAGAGAAAGAGATCGACCTTCGGCCCTTATCAGCAACCGCCTTATATTGCTCATTTAGGGATGAAATGAGAGAACGAATGATGTCATGCATGTTCTTAATTTGTTCAGAAAATTCTAATGCATTATCTGAGACTATATGTTCTGAATCTAATGGCATGAGATAAAGGGGTTGACGTGGATGTTGACCATAAATGATTTTCAAAAGTACGCACAACGGAGCCCATGAGTTGTGTGCCCATGAGGACGCACAACGTTTTCCAAAAGTAACTAGTGAATTTTACGTCTTGGTCCGAGACGATGGTCTTGGGCACTCCATGAAGCTTGACGATGTTGTTGAAGAAGAGTCTGGCTATCCTGGATGCATCGGCTGTTTTTGAGCACGGGATAAAATGCACCATCTTGGAAAACCTGTCTACCACCACCATGATCGAATCGTGGTGGCACGCAGTTTTGGGTAGTTCCAAAACAAAATTGAGGCAGATATCTTCCCATGGCTTATCTGGGACTCGTAGGGGGGTGTATAACCCCGTGTTCTGCATGTTGAGCTTGGCAGGGGAACAAGTGAAACACCGTGAAATAAACTTCCCTACGTCCCTCTTCAAGGACGGCCAATAGAAGTGCTGCTCGAGTGAAAGGATCATCTTGTTGACCCCGAAGTGGCCATAAGTCCACCGGCGTGTGTCTCCCAAATAAGAAAATCTTGAATAGAGGTCCGAGGGATACAAAGTCTCTTACCGTAGAATAAGTAGCCATCATGAATGTAAAAGTCCTTAGACTTTGGGGTGGCGGGATCCGTGACGATGGAAAAGACTTTAGAGAAGTCGGGACACTCGACGTAGTCATCACGAATCTGCTCGAACCCAAGAACTTGGGTCTTCATCAGATAGAGGACTAGGGGTCGTCAGCTCAAGGCGTCAACGACGACGTTGTCCTTTCCCTTCTTATGGCGGATGACCTACGTAACATCCTGGAGATAGGCGATCCATTGGGTATGTCAATTGCTGACCTTTCATTGGTCGTGTAAGTGGTGGCGTAAGGCATTATGATCTGAAAATAATACAAACTCCTTGGGGAGTAAATAGTGACGCCAATGGCCTACCGATTGTATGAGAGCATAGAACTCTCGGTCATAGTTGTCATATCTTCGTCGAGTATCATTCAGCTTCTCGCTGAAGTACCCGATCGGGTGTCCGTCCTAGCTAAGGATACCACCAATTCTGACTCCTAAGGCGTCGCATGCGACCTCGAAAACCTTGTTGAAGTTCCGTAGTTTTAGTACCGGTGCCTCTATCATTAGTCTCTGGAGGATCTCGAATGCCTCTTTGGCAGTAGTGGTCCATTCAAACTTGTCCTTCTTGAATAGGTCGGTAATCGGTAATGTTACTCCACTAAATCCAGGAATGAACCTACGATAGAATGTTGCCAAGCCAATAAAAGTCCGGTCGTCGTGGATATCTTTTAACCGAGGCCAAGTAGTAATAGCTTGGACTTTGGCAGGGTCAGCGGAGACTCCACGCAAGGATAAAATAAAACCGAGGAAGGAGACCTCGGTGAAGAAGCTACACTTCTTGGGGTGTGCATAGAGTTTTTCTTGCCGCAATGCAATACACACATGTCGTAAGTGCTGTGTGTGTTCTTCCCTTGTCTTACTATATACTAAAATATCGTCGAAATATACAATGACAAACCTGCCAATGTAAGGCCGTAGTACCTCATTCATCAAACATTGAAAGGTACTAGGGGCATTCCATAATCCAAATGGCATCACATTCCACTCAAAAAGGCCATCTTTTATTTTGAAGGCCGTCTTCCACTCGTCCCCCGGTCTGATTCGTACTTGATGGTAGCCGCTCCGTAACACTATCTTAGAGAAGATAGATGCGCCAACCATCTCGTCAAACAGGTATTGGACTCTTGGGATTGGAAATCGGTACTTCACGGTAATCTTGTTGATGGCTCGAGAGTCACAACACATCCTCCAAGTTCCATCTTTCTTGGGAGCAAGCAAGGCCGGCACGGCATAGCGGCCGAGGCTCTCACGGATTAAACCCTTAGCCAATAATTCCTTTATTTGACTGTAGAGCTCCTCATATTTAATCGGATCCATCCAGTAGTGTGGGAGGTTTGGGAGTGTTGCTCCTGAAACAAAGTTGATGGTGTGCTGAATGTTCCGAAGGGGTGGTAGCTCATCTTGTAACTCCGTGGGGAACATGTCAGCGTACTCGTTGATGAGTTGAGTGACCTCCGGGGCTTGGGCCCCATTTCCTAAAGAGGTGACTCCGTCGGGTGCGGTCACCGCATAACACACGGAGGTGTGCTCAAGGTCGTGTTCCAGCTCTCGCCGGAAGATGCAGCCATTGGTGATAATGGCTGGTGGGGTAGCTCGCGATGGGGTAGTCTTGGACTGAGTTGGTAACGACGGTAATCATACCGACGGGTACCAAATCAAGCGTTGTCCGCCGTAGATGAATGAGCACGTGTTTGCTCGTCCCGCCAACTGAATGTCACGGTCATATAACCATGGCCGACCAAGAATAATACTACCAATCTTCATTGGTAATACGTCACACAACACCTTCTCATCGTACGTACTCATCTTCACAGGTACGTAGCACTGCATCTTCACCAGAATAGTAGATGCGCCGATACAAGACACATTGTACGGAGTAGGGTGTGGAGTCATAGGTAGCCCGAGGACTGTAGCGGTGTCCTCAGAGATCCCGTTGATGCAGCTTCCACTATCGACCATCAACTTATACGTACGCCCACCAATTTTGACGTACATGCAGAAGATGGACGTACGCTGAGCAACGTCAATAAGTCGGGGTGTCGCTGTAGCGGCAGCGGGTGTAGGGGCCGCTTGGCGGGCAAGTTGGAGCTCCTCGTACCGGTGGTCTCTTACTGAATTCCCAATGTGACAATGGGATACTTCGAGGGTGGAATGATCGGTGTGATCTGGATGTATCCAAGTGGATCATCCACGTCCTCGCCATCGGGGCATTCATCTGGGTATTCATCCACTTCGAGTTCATCCTCGGGCTGTTCTTCCATCTGATTCCCATATATGTCCATGAGGAGGAGGGTAGGACAGTCGGAACGACGATGTCCAAATCCCTTACGCTTAAAGCACTAGATGGGTTTTCGAGGGGCATTCGGAGCCCTAGCGGTGGATATAACCGAGGAGGAGGGAGGTGCCGGCGTAGCGACCGGTGTCATCGAAGGGGCAACCGGGCGTAGAACTGTCGTGCTTCCTTGGTTCCATGATGATGTAGCACTCGTAGCTGAGGAAGCGGACGCTGCGGTCTGAGTCGCTCCTGGAGTGGGGGGAGTTGATGGCACGATGTCGTCGTGGCTAAGCTCATTGCTCTCCACAAGGCTGTAAGCAAGGTCTACGGACGTCGGGTTCTGCTCTAGGACATGTACTCCTAGGTGGGATCAAAGACCGTGAATAAAGAATGCAATCTGAATTTGTGGGCTTTCTACAAATTTGCATATCATTCTATATTCCTCAAAGTCCTCGATGTACTCACTCCCCTTGCGCCTCCCTTGCTTAAGATCCATCCACTTTAGCAAAAGACGAGTCATATAGAGCTTCGGGATATACTTATCATTGAGCTTTCGTGACATCTCTTCCCACGTGAAGGGGGAATCTCCTTGTCATCGTGCTGCCTCCTTGTTCTTCCAAAATTTTTTTGGCTTGGCCTCCTAGGCGAGCGTCGGCATAGGACACGCACACATCATCATCCATGTCGTACCATTGGAAATAACTTTCTAAATCTGACTCCCAATCTGCATAGTCTTTCCGGTTCCGTGACCCTTCAAAGATGGGCACCTCAAGTCGGATGCTCTTCTGGATCATGGCGCCGTGTGCCTCTCTCCGTCGCTCATGTACGTCCTCGTCATGATGAGCAGGCAGTCGACGGGGTGCGTCACGCCAGTAAGCATGATCCTGGGCCTCTGGATAATATGTAGCTGGGGGAGCTGCCTGCGAATAGTATGGATGTTCATTCGGATGTCCATAGTGCTGGTAGTGCCCCAGTGGTGCCGGGGGAGGTGCTGGATGGGCGTACTTCGGACGTGGAGGGTAGGGTTTTGGCCTCCTAGGTCGGGTAGGCTTGTCCGGTGGGTACTCCGGAGGAGGTGCGTAGTGGTAGTCAGCGGGGTATCTCGGTGCTGCTCGAGGCGGTGGCGGGGCCTCCTCGTATCGAACGAGTAAGGGTGCAGGCACCGACCCGTAATTAGGCAGATGAGCGGAGTTACCACCATATGTGATTGTCTCTAGCTGACGGGTAGTGGGGGTATACCATGGACTGCATGGTGCGGACGAGTAATGGGGAGCGTGTGGTACGGGGATCCTGTTTGGATTTTGGGCCATCTCGTGAGGATGCCCATGAGGATCATGATGCCAGGAACTCCTGTTCTCGGGAGGGTAGTAGTTCCCATCCGGTGGATAGGAGCGATCACTGTAATGTCTCGGCGCATGATACTCTTTTGGGGGCAGAGGAGTTCTTCGTCGTTCCCCATAGTCATTCTCCCAATCTTCTCGTTGGCTGTAGCGGGGTGGATGCGTCGCTGGATCTTGCAGTCGGTGCGTCAGAGTGGGAAGGTCCGGCATTGGGGCCTTGCCTGGTCGTTGGGGAACCTCGCTAGCCGAGGGAACACTATAATGCTCATTCACCGAGGCCCTACGGGTAGGCACCGCGGTGATGGAACGCCGGTCTTCGGATGTCCGAGGTGCTGGTGGCGCCGTTTCATCGGGGGGCATCGAAACCCGGGGAGTGGGTTCCCTAGGTGGCGGAGGAGGTAAATTCACCTCCTCATTCTCCAAGTGATCTACATGAAACTGTCCACCAAATGGATCGTCGGGTGGGAGATCCCCTATGATGAGATCATTATCATAATCGTCGTTTCGTTCATCTAGGTCAGCATTCCGACACTGGGTTCATGTGGGAACCATCCTATGCTCAACAATCCACCAATAAAATTTCAACGGGTTTAACTAATGATGGATGCAATGGAATGATGTGGTATAGATGAGAATGAATTTTGAGATATGGCGTGCGTAATTCTATAAAATTTCAAATGATATGCTACCGACCATGTTAAGCAAAAGCTAACACGACCGGCTCTGATACAAATATGATGTAATACGATGATCATGCTGGGATCGGACGGCTCGTATTACATCACAGGAACGATAATGAGTTGAACTTGGATTTACTTATATGAGATGAATGCAAGCTTAGAACCCTTGTCAAGCAATACTAGACGACTCCCGGTGAGGAGCGAAGAACAATGACATCCACGGAGGAGATATTGATCAGGTGAGACTCCCAGTGACCTGTTGACACCAACTACGACGATACGAGTGAGGGGCGTTTGATGGCCCAAAGTTGTTCGAAGTCTAAGGATCAACTAGTAAACTTCCACCGCAAAGAAATCCTATCTCTCGAACCGGGGGCTATTCCAAACAGTTCATGGAAACTCGGGGCAGAGGCAGAGATAGTGGGAGATGGCACTAGAGGCAGGTAATGATACTTGGACATAATGGAGGAGAGTCGAGTAAATACCTGGTTGACGATAGTCCACATCACGGTAAGTTGTTGAGGATGCTCGCGACGAATACGGACCAACAACGCAGGGTGCGGGGCAGGGTGCCTGTGCGCGGTGGCGAGCTGAACAGGCGGAGGCGGAGTCAAACGTGTAGGCTGTGGCCTGCGTGTAGAGCGGAGCGGGCGCGTGGGCGGGAGGCCTGCACGCGGTCACGGCAGGGCGAGCGGCGACGGGCTTGGGCATGCAGGCGGGTCGCTGGCGCGCGACAGCGAGGCAAGGCGCGCTGGCGAGATGCTGACCCACGTTAGGGCCGAGCGTGCGGGTAAGGCACCTGTGCACGGTGAGAGGGCTGGGCGCGCGAGCGAGATGCCTGCGCGCGGCCGAGGCAGGGCGAGCGGCAACGGGCATGAGCGCGCAGGTGGGTTGTTGGTGCGCGACAGCAAGGCTGGCCGTGCGGGTGGGATGCCAGCGCACGTCAGGGCTGGGCGCGCGGCAAGGCACCTGCACATGGTGAGAGGGCTGGGCACGCGGGCGAGATGCCAGCGCGCGGCCGAGGTAGGGCGAGCGATGGCGAGGCTGGGTGCACACGAGCAGGCTGCCTGGCACGGCGGCGGGGCGGAGCGAGCAGGCATAGGCCTGCGTGCGGCAGGACCGAGCGTGCGCGGCATGGTGCCTGTGAGCGGTGATAGGGCAGGACGTGCAGGCGAAGGCCTGCGCGCAATGGCAGGCGGAGGGCAGAGACGAAAGGCGCAGCACCCTCCAAGAAGGGGTTTCTTGAAGGGTAACCACCCAAGAAATCCCAAGGGGTGGGGGCGGTTTCTTGATTTGTTGAGTGATTCTTGCTGACGGATGGATTGGGTTCTTGGCAGGCGTTGAGGACGGCACACCCCGGAGTAGTCTCGACGAGGGGGGTTCTTGAATCTTCAAAACACCTTCGGAGTAGTCTTGACGGAGGTGTCTTCCGGCTTCAAGAAATGACGAATCTTGAATCTTTAGTCGACCTCGGAGTAGTCTCGACGAGGGCGTTGGAACACGTCTTCATGCAATGGTCTCGACGTGAAGGCGCGGGCTCTAACCCACGGAGTAGTCTCAACGTGGGGCGAGATTAGCCACCTCTCTCTCTACGCTCTAATTTCTATCTACGCTTAGATAATTGTGGAGACAACTTTGGAATTTTCCTTCAACAATTGCCTGGCTTTCACTTGGGCATGCTATCCCCTTATATAGTGAGGATAGGTGTCAAGTGAGGTCGTGGAGAGGACGAACCGCCACGAGACATGGTTCAGCCTCTCTTCAACGATTACAAGCAAAAGAAAACATAACACGGATGAGGCCCAAAAACACCGGCCCAGTCCGTAAAAGCCAAGAACAAAAATTACATAAAGACAGAACAAATAAAAGATGAAAATAGAGGCGGGATACTTAAACCCCGGATGGCGAGCATCGGCACGAGCACCCCGGCGTGGTTGCACTCGTCCCGCCTTGGCGTCAGCTGGATGGTCCCCCATCACCATCATATTATAAAAATATTGAGAAATCATAGAAAATATAAAAACTTTTAAGGCGGATTGAATCTCCCCCCGCATAGTAATTGCATAGTCCTTAATGCATAGGAAAATATAAAAAGGAGTTTAGAGGGCGCAAACAGTGGGTTGAGCTCTTTCATTTAGGTTCCGTCATGTCCATTTCATGTATTGGTGGTTGGCATTTTCTGAAACTTAAGAAAAGAAAAGAAAAGAAACAAAAGAAACAAAAAAAAAGAAAGGTAACAAATAGAAATTAAAGCTTCAATGCGGCTATATAGATATTACTAACCTGCAGGTTTTTGCAAGATCATGCTAAGGGGTTGATGAGGAGGATTATCATGTCGGTAAGGCTTCAGCCTTTGCCCATTTACTGTGAATTTTTTTCTGGGTTCTAGGATCTGAAATTAAAATGGCCCCATTTTTATATGATTCTACTATCAAATAAGGTCCATTCCATCTACTTTTTAGCTTACCAGGAAAGAGTTTTAATCTTGAATTGTAAAGTCATACCTTTTGATATTTGACAAAAGTCCTTCTTCTGATTTTTTGTCGTGAAAGGCCTTCATCTTGGCTTTGTATATCTTGGACTTTTCATAAGCCTCAGTCCTAATTTATTCAAGTTCTTGGAGCTGGAGCAAACTACTTCATCTAATGAAAGATTTAGCTTTTTAATGGCCCATGAAGCTTTATATTCCAACTCTAATGGTAGATGGCATGGTTTTCCAAATATCAACCTGAAGGGGACATTCCTAAGGGTGTTTTTGTAGGCTGTTCTATAGGCCCATAATGCTTCATCTAGTTTGTATGGCCAATCTTTCCCATTGGGCTTCACAATTTTTTGAAGGATTTTCTTAATTTCTCTGTTACATAATTCAACCTGCCCATTAGCTTGCCGGTGATATGGGGTGGTTACCCTATGTTGTACACAATATTTTTTCAAAAGATGTCTAAAATTAAAGTTTACAAAATGTGATCCCCCATCACTAGTTATAGCCCTCGTACATCCATATCTGCAAAAGATGTAAGTCTCCACAAAATCAGTAAGAACTTTACTGGTGTTGGTCCTAGTGTCTATGGCTTCTACCCACATTGAGACATAGTCTACAGCCATTAAAATATACTCATATCCATTCGAATTAGGAAATGGTCCCATGAAATCAATGCCCCATAAATCAAAGATTTCTACTTCTAAAATGGGTTTTAGAGTCATGTGATTTTTTCTATCAATATTTATGGATGCTTGACATGCAAAACATTTCAAATAAAAATCATGTGCATCTTTAAATCAAGTTCACCAACAAAACCCACTTTCCATTACCTTATGGGCTGTTACCTTAGCTGAATAGTGACCTCCTCTTAGGTTGGAATGGCAGAATTTAAGGATGATGTTTTGTTCTTCTTCAGCTCCTTGATAGAATAGTTCTGGTTCTTCCCAAAAGTAATCTCGCATGTCCTTGACAAACTTCTTTCTCTCATTGTAGTTTCATCCTGAAGGGACTCTTCCTATCACCAAAAAATTGACAATGTTTGCAAACCAATGAACATTTCTTGTCTGGATGGCCAGAATTTACTCATTTGGAAATGCTTCATGGATAAGTGAGGAGTCGTTTACTTTGATCCTAGAAAGATGACCAGCAACATAATTTTCACACCCTTTTTATCTTTAATTTCTATGTCAAATTCCTATAATAATAAAACCCATCTCATGAGCCTAGGTTTAGCTTCCTTTTAAGACAAGATATTTTAATTCTGCATGATAAGTGTAAACTATTATTTTACTACAACGCAAATAAGGTCAATTTTTTTCTAAAGCAAAAATAACAGCTAGCAGCTCTTTCTCTGTGGTAGAGTAATTGAGTTGTGCATCAATTAAAGTTCTGCTAGCATAATATATGGCCACAGGTTTCTTCTCTTTTCTCTGTCCTAAGACTGCCCCTACAGCAAAATCTGAGGCATCACACATGATTTCAAATGGCAAGCTCCAATCTGGAGCTTGCAAAATTGGTGCATGTGTGAGGGCCTTCTTCAGCTCTTCAAAAGCAGAAATAGCATTTTTATCCAAAATTATTTCAGCAGTTTTACTAGAAACGAAATTAGTAAGAGGTTTGGAAATTTTAGCAATGTTTAGAATGAACCTCCTATAGAAACCTGCATGGCCGAGGAACCCTCAAAGGATTTTTAGGTTTGTGGGAAGTGGAAGTCCCTAGATGACTTGTATTTTGGCCTTATCCACTTCCAGTCCACGATTGCTGACCTTGTGCCCCAATACCACTCTCTCCTGTACCATAAAATGAGATTTTTCCCAACATAGCACAAGGTTACTTTCAATGTATCTTTGAAGAACTTTAGTGAGATTTAGAAGGCAATTTTCAAATGAATCTCCAAATACAGAAAAATCATCCATAAATATTTCTAAACAATCACCTACTAAATCAGAGAATAAAGAGTTCATGCATCTTTGGAAGGTGGCTGGAGCATTACATAGGCCAAAACCCATGCGCCTAAAGGCATACGTACCACCAGGCCTAGTAAAAGTTGTTTTCTCTTGATCATCAGGATGAATGTTAACTTGCTTATATCCTGAATAACCATCAATAAAACAAAATAAATTCTGTCCGGATAGTTTTTCTAAAATTTGATCAATGAAAGGAAGGGGATAATGGTCTTTCTTTGTAGCCTTATTTAATTTTCTATAGTCAATACATACCCTCCATCCAGTTATCAGCCTTTTTTGGATTTCTTCTACCTTTTCATTGATCTCTACTGTTACTCCATATTTCTTTGGCACCGTGTGAACAGGGCTAACCCATTTACTACCAAGAACGGCATAAATAATACATGCATTTAGCCATTTTAATATTTCATTCTCTAATATTTCCCTCATATGTGGGTTCAGTGTACGTTGATGCTCCCTAGAAGGTTTAGAATCCTCATATGAAAATATTCAGTGTTCACAAATTGAGGAAGGGATTCCTCTAATATCCTCAAATGTCCATCCTAATGCTCCTTTATGCTCTCTCAATACCTTAAGCAGATCATTTTCTTGTGAAGGAGTAAGGGACGAGGAAATAATCACAGCTAGGGAATTTATAGAATCTAAGAAAACATATTTTAAAGATGATGGGAGAGGTTTAAGCTCTAAGTTCAAATCTAGGGAGAGTGTAGGAGGCTCAAGTTCTACTTTTTATTTATTTGTGTCATCTACTCTCAATAGAAAGCCTAGAATAACCTCAACATCATCCTCCTCTTCATCACAAAATCTTATCTCTTCGTTACTCCCTTTAGGACATTTCATCATCTTGGATATGTCTAATTTCACCCTTTCCTCTCCAACTTTAAATTCAACTGTCCCTTTTTCCCAATCCATGATTGTTCTAGCTGTCACCAAGAAGGGTCCTCCTAGAATGATAGGTGCTAAACTTAGTTCTCCCTTCACCTTGACCTCAGTTACAATAAAATCGACGGGGATCTCACAATTTTCAACGTTTATCATCAGATCAGATAATCTACCCTCTGGTTGTCTAATTTTTCCATCAGCTAGCAATAGATCCATGCAGATTTCCTCTAATTCCCCAAAACCGTTTTCCTCATATAAAACGTTTGGAATATACTAATACTAGCTCCTTTATCTAATAATACTCTAGTAAAAGTCTTTCCACCAATTTCACATGTAACAAAAGGAGCTCCTGGATCTCTGTTTTTAATGGGAACAGAGTTTAAGATACTAGAGGAATTTTTAGAAAGTTTAACTACCTCCTTGGTTTTCCTAGATGTGCATTAATCCTTTAAAATTTTCTTTAAAGAAGATTCACATTTAATCATATCCTCTATGGCTAATGACATAGTGGCTTTCTTAAAATTCTCTAGGAGTCTATACTCATAATCATGAGAAGACTTAAGGGGTTTTAAGGCTGAAGGATACGGAATTGGAGGGGTGTAGTTTGAAGGTCGGGGTTCTATACTAGGTGATGGAGCCTCTCCTTTTCTTAAGTTATTTTCCTCCAATTTTTTTTTTTATTGCCTAGGCAAGGATCTTGAATTTCCTTGCCATTTCTCAATTTTGAAGTGGCTTGAACTTCTTCAAGATCTTCCTCATTTTCATGATATAGGGTATGCTCTTGTAAATGACATAAAATATTGGGATTAATGGAAGGTTGAGTTGGAAATCGACCTGAGTGGGAGTTGAATCCAACTCCCACTCAGATGTCCTTTGCTTTGCTTCAAGCTCTCCAATAGCTGTCTGGTCTGCTCTTGCGCATCCATCATCATTTTTGTCTGCGTTTCCATCATGGTCATTTCTTCCCGTAGCCTTCGATTCTGCTGCTCTATCATGTGAGAGATCACAGGTGTTAGAGTAGACAAATCTTGTACCTGGTTTTGTGGGGCTCCTTGATAAGACTGTCATGGTGGGGTATGGAATTGGACTCGTTGCTGGAAAGGGGCCTTGGTTCCTTGGGAGTAGATTCCTTGGTTGTTGTAGATGGGCTTTTTTGGTCCTCCCAAAGACTGCTGGTTGTAGTTCAACACAAGAACCTCCTCCTCTCCTAGTTGACATGCTCCATCCTCATGATCCCTACTAGAACATAGAGAACAAATCCTTGCTTTCAAAAGGGGTGAATTAGGGAGAAATGCATTCTTTAGGGTGGAAGTCAATTCATCAAGCTTCTTGTTGGTTTTTCTTCTTCTTGCATGAAGATCAGCTTCACTTGATGTTACTTGAAGCACTTCCCTTCGGTTTGGGTTGGTGTTTCTTCCATTTTGACTTGCTCCTATTTCCTGCAGGTCAGTTTCAGCCACCCTTTCCAAAAGATCAAAGACTTCATCCTCATAAGCCATATAGAATGAGCCACCGGCTATTTGATTCACTTTGCTTTTGAAAATATCAGGAAGTGATTCATAAAAAATCTCAACTAGCTGAGATTTTTCTAATCCATGGTGAGGGCATTTTTGGATTAATTCATTAAACCTTTCCCATGCTTCATTAAATGCTTCATGATCAGGAGGGTAAAATTTCTGAATTTATTTTCTATAAAAATTAGTTTTGGAAAGGGGATAAAATTTATGGAGAAATTTATTCTGCATTTCTTCCCATGAATTAAATGTTATGCCTAAATTTCTGTACCATGCAAAAGCCTTATCTTTTAAAGTAAGCAGAGAATACTTCATTGTTAATACTTTAGTAGTTAAGCCATGAAGATTTTGAGAGGAACGTCAAATGTGAAAATTGTCAAGCAATTCTAAGGGGTTTTGAGAAGAATGACCAGTAAACTTAGGGAGAGAGTTAAGTAGGGCATTCTCATACCTCCTCACCTACATTGATGTTGATGCCGGTTTGCCTTAGACTTCCTAACGGAGTAGATCTATCCAGCATCGTCCTTCTCCTCCCTTGTTGTGGCTGACCATCTTCTGCCATACCGACTTCTTATTTGTCTTGAGCTGTAAGTGTTGCTGGAAGAGCAAGATATTGAGTGTCTAGATCTTCCTCGGCGCTAGTCCCAGCCTTAGACATTCTTAAGACCATCAATATCCAAAAAAGTAGTTAGAAGTACCATTTGTCCTCAACTTTGGCAAAAAAGGAGAAAAATACAAAGTCACTAAAAACAATCATCGTGCTCCCCGGCAATGGCGCCAGTTGATAATTCATATTTTGGGGTAATTAGTGATGAGCTAACTTCACTAATTAGTGTCGTTGGTTTATCCGAATTTAAACAACAAAAAATTATAATAACCTTACGAGGGTAGGGAGAGTACGGGTCGATCCACAGGGAGCAAAGGTTTTTCCTTAAGAATTTGTGCTTTATTTATATACTTTTTAATAATTTTAAAGGTAGGTTTACTACATATGAAGATAAATAACTAATTAAATTAAAATATAAAACAAAGAAAGTTAAAATATTATTATAATATTTTGATTATATTAGCAGGCAGAAATTTTTTTTGGGATTTTTAAGGAATATTTTAAAGCCAAAAAAAAATAAATTGAAACAGTCTGGCGCTCTGGACTTAGTCAAAATTTGGCAAAGTCCGGATGCCAAATGAGGAAAGTGGCTTGGTTGAGGATAGAGAAAACAATGGGCTGCACTAAATTCACTCTAAAATGAGTTCTAGAATGTATTTTAGAGCGTGGTTGGATACATTCGAACCGTCTGGATATTGGCTAGCGGATTCAAGACAAATCAAAAGACAAAAGACGAAGTGAAAAGAGTGAAAAAAGAGAAATAAGAAGGTAACCTCTTTGTCACACGTCCCAAGGCCCAAGGGACTTCTTCTTCTCCTTTCCACCGGCTTCTTCAGCCCTGGATGCTTCCTGCTCAGCGTGGCATTCAGTGAGGTAAATGGATCTATGAATCAATTGCACTTAGGCCACCAAACATTACTTTAGATTGAATCACAAGATGAATATTACAATAGAGTGAATGGGTTTATATAGGGCGAGATAGCAAATGAGAGCCATTGGATTTTTAATACAATGGATGGCCAGATCTTCTTTTCTGGGTCATGATCCACGTCCATTGTGGTCCTCCAATCAGCATTGAGACCTTTTACATACCCCAGGGACGTTCAAGACTTCTTTACTTAATTAGCATTAAAAGTGCTATCTTTAAGTTTCCACCCTTGGATGTTTTATGGATTTAATGGCTGGATCTTCTTCTATGGCTTGGATCCACGTCCGAGGGTGTCCTCCAATCAACATCCAAACACCTAAAATCGTCATAAATAATCCCTTGTTTATGACCTTCCCCCTACCATCCTTTGTTTGGCCTAAGATTCCACTCATAGTGGGCTTAGTGCAGCTTCCTTAATGGGCCTTTAGAGTAGACCCATCTGTCTTGATTTGGGCCTCCTTTCTATCCCAAGGTTGTGGTTGAGCCTGGTCCTTTGGTCCAAATAGCTTCTGCTTCATTTAATTATCCCTTTTATTCCTAAAAGTTTCATCAAATTCCTGCATATTCTGCAAAAACTAAGAAGAGTGTGAGATTCATTTCACTTAACTAAATGAGTTAAGTTGTGTTAGTCCCACAAATGACAATAATTAACTCCAAATTAGAAAAGGGTGATTTTATTTCATGATTTTTTACAACTTAACATAAATGTTGATAATATATCCACACAAAGATAAAGAAGTAGATAAATTTTCTAGAATTGCACATAGATATTACTATCATTTTTTATTCATCACATAGACATACAAATAGAAATAATACTACAAATACCAAGAGAGAGAGCGATAGAATTAGAGATGGAGATAGAGATAAAGATAGAGAGAGATAGAAATAGAGATAGAGATAGGGATCGAGATATAAAAATATAATAGAGACAATGATAGAGATAGAGATACAAATATACATAGAAATATTAATGGAGATAGTGAAAGAGACAGAGATAAAGATAGAGATAGAGATATAGATACAAATAGAGATATACATATAGATAGAGATAGAGATAAAGATAGAGATAGAGATAGAGATAGAAATATAGATAGAGATAGAGATAGAGATAGAGGTTGAGATAGAGATAGAGATAGAGATAAATATATAGATAGAGATAGATATAGACAGAGAAAAAAATAAAGATAGAGATAGATATACAGATATAGAAAGGGATAGTCATAGAGATAGAGAAAGAATAGAGATAGAGATAGAGATAAAGATAGAGATACATATATAGATAGAGATGCAGATAGAAAATAAAATAAAACATAGATAGAGATAGAGCGAGATAGAGAGAAATATAGTGATAGAGGTAGAGATAAAGAGAGAGATAGAGATAAGGAAAGAGATAGAGATAGAGATAGACATAGATATAGCGATAGAGATAAAGAAAGAGATAGAGATAGATATGGAGATAGAGATAAAGACATAAATAGAGATGGAGATAGAGATAGAGATAGAGAAGGGGTAGAGCTAGAGATAGATATAGAGATAAAGATATTGATAGAGATAGGGATAGAGACAGAGATAGAGATAGAGATAGAGATAGAGATAGAGATAGAGATAGAAATATTGATAGAGATAGAGATACAGATAGAGATAGAGATAGCAATAGAGATAGAGATAGAGATAGAGATGGGGATAGATAGAGATAGACATAGAGATAAAGATATTGAAAGAGATAGAGATAGAGACAGAGACATAGATAGAGAGAGACATAGAGATAGTGGTACAGATTGAGGTAGAGATATAGATGCAGTGAGAGATAGAATCAGAGATAGAGATAGAGATAGAGATGCAGATAGAGAGAGAAATGAAAACAGAGATAGAAGTAGCGATAGAGATTAAACTAGAGATAGAGATAGAGATAGAGATACAGCTAGAGAGAGAAACGAAAACAGAGATAGAAGTAGCGATAGAGATTAAACTAGAGATAGAGATAGAGATAACAATGGAGATACAGATAGAGATAGAGACAGATATAAAGATAGATTTAGAGATAGACAGAGAGTTAGAGATAAAGACAGTGATAGATATAGAGATAGAGGTAGATGTAGCGATAGAGACAGGAGTTTAGATAGAGGTAGAGATAGAGATAGAGAAATAGATATTGATCGAGATAAGGATAGAGATAGAGATAGAGATAGACATAGACATAGAAATGGAGTTAAATATAGAAATAGAGATAGAGATCGACATATGGATAGAGATAGAAATGGAGTAATGATAAACAAAGAGATAGAGATATAGATAGAGATAGGCATAGAGATAGATATAGAGATAGAGATAGAGATAGAGATATGGATAGAGATAGATATAGAAATGGAGAACTATATATAGATAGAGATAGAGATACAGATACAGATAGAGATCGAGGTAGAGGTAGAGATAGAGATAGAGATAGAGATAGAGACGGAGGTAGAGATGGGGATAGAGATACAAATACAGATGAAGATAGAGATAGAGATAGAGATGGTGCTAGAGATACGGATAGGGATAGAGATAGAGTGACAGATAAAGATAGAGATCGATATAAAGATAGAGTTAGAGATAGACATAGAGATCGAGGTAAAGATAGAGATAGAAATACATGTAGAGATATAGATATAGATAGAGCTAGTGTTACAGATAGAGATAGCTTAGAAATAGAGATCGAGAGAGAAATAATAACAGATATAGTGATGGAGATAGAGATGGACATAGAGATAGAGATAGACAGAGATATTGTTACAGATAGAGATTGGGATAGAGATAATGCTAGACATATAGATAGAGATACATATAAAGATGGAGATAGAGATCGAGATAGACATAGAGCTAGAGTTAAAAATACACAAAGTGATAAACATAGAGATCGAGATAGAGATACAGATCAAGATAGAGATTGTGATATATATAGAGATAGAGACAGAAATAGCGGTAGAAATAGATATAAAGATAGAGATAGAGATAGAGATACACATAGACAACGAGATAGAGATATAGATAAAGATAGAGATAGAGATAGAGATAGAGATAGATATAGAAAAAGAGATCGAGGTAGAGATAGCGATAGAGATAGAGATAGCGATAGAGATAGAGATGGAGATAGAGATACAGATACAGATACAGAGAGAGATCGAGATAAAGATAGCAATAGAGACAGCGATAGAGATAGAGATAGAGATAGAGATAGAGATAGAGATAGAGATAGCGATATAGATAGAGATAGATATAGAAATAGAGATAGAGGTAGAGATAGACATAGAGATAGAGATAGATATAGATATAAAAATAGAGAGATAGATAGATATAGAGATAGATATAGAGATAGAAATAGAGATAATGATATATATAGAGATAAAGAAAGGGATACAGATAGAGATGGAGATAGAAATAAGAGTAGAGATAGTAATAGAGTTTATGATAGGGATAGAGATTGAGATAAAGATAGAAATAGAGATAGAGATAGAGAAAAAGAGAGAGATAGATGTAGAGATAAAGAGAGAGTAAGAGATAGAGACAGAGATAGAGGTAGAGATAGAGATAGCAAGAGAGATATAGATAGAGATCGAGATATAGAGAGAGATATAGAGATAGAGACAGAGACAGAGATAAAGATAGAGATAAAGATTGAAATATAAATAGAGATAGAGATAGAAATAGAGACAGAGATAAAGATAGAGTTAGAGAATTAGATAGAGATAGACATGGAGATAAAGATAGAGGTATAGATAGCGAGAAAGATAGAGACAGAGCTAGAGGTAGAGGTATAAATGTAGATAGAGATAGAGATAGAGATAGAGATAGAGATAGAGATCAAGATAAAGCTTGAGATAGAGATATAGATAGAGATCTAGATAGAGATAGAAGTACAGACAGAGATACAGATAGAGATCTACATACAGATAGAGATAAAGATAGATATAGAGATATAGATAGAGATAGTGATAGACATAGAGATAGAGATAGAGAGGAATAAATAGATAGATGTAGAAATCGAGATAGAGATAGACCTAGATATAGAGATACAGATAGAGATATAGACGGAGATAGAGATAGAGATAGAGATAGAGAGGAATAAATAGATAGATGTAGAAATCGAGATAGAGATAGACCTAGATATAGAGATACAGATAGAGATATAGACGGAGATAGAGATAGAGATAGATATAGAGATAGAGACAGAGATAACGCTAAAGATAGAGATAGAGATAGAGATGGAGATACAGCTAAAGATAGAGACAGAGACAAAGATAGAGATACATATAGTGATAGCGATAAAGATAGAAATAGAGATAGAGATAGAGATAGCGATAGAGATAGAGATAGATATAGAAATAGAGATAGAGGTAGAGATAGACATAGAGATAGAGATAGATATAGAGATAGATATAGAGATAGAGATAGAGACAGAGATAGTAATAGAGATAGAGATAGAGATAGAGATAGAGATAGAGATAGAGATAGAGATAGCGATAGAGATAGAGATAGAGATAGAGATACACGTAGAGACCGAGATAGAGATAGAGACAGAGATAGAGATAGAGATAGATATAAAAATAGACATAGAGATAGAGATGGCGATAAACATATTGATAGAGATAAAGATTGAGATAGAGATAGAGATAGAGATACTGATAGTTATCGAGACGGAGATAGGGATCAAGACAGAGATAGCGATAGAGATAGAGATAGAGATAGAGATAGAGATAGAGATAGCGATAGAGATAGAGATAGAGATAGAGATAGAGATAGAGATAGAGATAGAGATAGAGATAGAGATAGAGATAGAGATAGAGATAGAGATAGAGATAGAGATAGAGATAGAGATAGAGATAGATGTGGAGATAGAGATAGAGATAGAGATAGCTAAAGAGATAAAGCTACAAATAGACATAGAGATATAGACAGAGACAGAGATAGAGATAGAGATTGAGATTGAGATTGAGATAGAGACAGACATAGCGTGAAAGCTAGAGATAGAGATAGATAAATAGATACAGCTAAAGATAGAGACAGAGACAGAGATAGAGATACAAATAGTGACAGCGACAGAGATAGAGATAGAGATAGAGATAGATATATAAATAGAGATAAAGATAGAGATAGAGATAGAGATAGAGATAGAGATAGAGATAGAGGTAGAGATAGAAATAGAGATAGAGATAGAGATAGAGATAGAGATAGAGATAGAGATAGAGATAGAGATAGAGATAGAGATAGAGATAGAGATAGAGGTGGAGACAGAGAAAGAGGTAGAGATGGGGATAGAGATACAGATATAGTTGAAGATAGAGATAGAGATAGAGATAGAGAGGGTGGTAGAGATAAGGATAGGGATAGAGATAGAGTTAGGGATAGAGATGAAGATCGAGATGTAGATAGAGTTAGAGATAGAGATAGAGATCGAGATAAAGATAGAGATAGAGATAGAGGTAGAGATATGGATATAGATAGAGCTAGTGTTAAAGGTAGAGATAGCATAGAGATATAGATCGAGATAGAAATAATAATAGAGGTAGTGATGGAGATAGAGATAGACATAGAGATAGAGATAGATAGATATATTGATACAGATAGAGATTGGGATAGAGATAATGCTGCACATAGAGATGCAGATACATATAAAGATGTGATGGGGGACCATCGCGTCGGCGCTGACACCGCCACTGGTCACGTTCGACCTCTTCGAGCTGCTCGTGCCGATGTACGTGACCCCGGGTTCAAGTATTCGACGTGGTATCCCGTAAGTATTCTTTATGATTTGCTTAATTGTAATAAACAATCGGATCGGGCCATTGTGTTGGGCCTCATCTGTTCTTTTACGTTTGTATTGTTTGAATTATGTGTAGAGAGGAGGACCATGTAATGCGACGGACCCCTCCTCTAGGTTTGGCCTCGTGGCACCCTTCCTCCCTATATAAGGGGAAGGTATGCCCAAGGGCAAACGAGACCATTGTTGAGAGAAAGAACTTGTCTTGTTATTTTTTTTTATGTTAGTTACAAAATAGAAAGGTATCTTCTTCTTCCTCCAGCTCCCAGATGACCCTCCAGCTTCTCTTGTGAGCTCTGCCACCTGCCGGAGCGGTCATCGCCCGCATCGACCTGGTGTGCCGGTGCCTTCCCTCGGCCGCCATCCCTGCTAGTTTTGTCGGTCGCCCTCCAGCGCCACCTGCATCTGAGCTGCCCATCACCGTCCGGACTCCGCAGCCACCGTCGTCCTTGAGTGCTCATGTGCGTGCCGCAGTCGACCGCCGCTCCCCCCCCTGCTCCTCCGCGCGCTCGCACTCGCACCGCGGCCTTCGACCGTCGGCCACTCGCTGCGCGCTCGCAGCCGCGCGCGGCTCCCAACAGCACGTCTGCCTTCCCTACCAGCTCTGTCGAGCATCCGCCGGTGCCACCTGCACCTGAGCCACCTTATCGCCAACCAAAACTCCGCAGCCGCCGTCGTCTTCGCGCGCTCACGCACGTGCCACGGCCGTCCGCCGCTTGCCCTCGCTCCCCCCCGCGCGCTTTCGCGCGCGCCACGACCTCCGGCGCCCTCCACTTGCTGCATGCTCGCACTCGCGCGCGGTCCCAACAGCGCGTCCACGTGCCTTGCGCCCTCCGTTGTAGCCAACGCCAGCGCCCGCGCGCTCGCGACCAATTGCCCCGCCGTTGCGCTCACGTACGTCCCTTCGTTCGATCAACGCCGTCACCAGCCCTGCAGCACTCTGCCCGTCCCTCGCCTGGTAACGCTGGTTCACCAAGGATTCGGAGCGATAACCCCAGGTTCCGACTCGATCCCTCCCCTTAAATAACCAGTATCATTATTTTCTGCAGTGGTGTCGTTCCCTATCATATTCTTGTGCCGCTTAGTATCGTTAAAGTTCGGATAGGTTAACCACTACTGTCGAGAGATAGGATTTTCTTGTGATTGACGAACCGATCGCCGTCTTGTGGGAAGAACTCCCCCGGGCTGTAGAACGCCACTCTCGTCGTGCTCGATCGTGTAGATTCGGTGGGTCACACGGAGTCTACCCTGACCAGTTCCTCTACCCAAATTTACTGCGTCGTTGCCCCTCCTTCGGACCGTCCTTATAGCTCGTGAGAGTTCTCAAATTTGCATTCATAAGCATCATTTAAAACACCTATCGTGCATAACTGTCATGGAGATACAGATCATGATAGACATTGAGCTAAAGATAAAAACCGAGATAGTGATAAACATAGAGATCGAGATAGAGACTGTGATATAGATAGAGATAGAGATAGAGATAGAGATAGAGATAGAGGTAGAGATAGAGATAGAGATAGAGATAGAGATAGAGATAGAGATAGAGATAGAGATAGAGATAGAGATAGAGATAGAGATAGAGATATAGATCGGGATAGAGATAGAGATAGAGATAGAGATAGAGATAGAGATGGAGAAATAGATAGATGTTGAGATAGAGATAGAGATAGAGATAGATGTAGAGATAGAGATAAAGATGGACATAGAGATACATATAAAGATGGAGATAGAGATCAAGATAGACATTGAGCTAAAGATAGAAATAGAGATAGTGATAAACATAGAGATCGAGATAGAGACTGCGATATAGATAGAGAAAGAGACAGAGATAGCGGTAGAGATAGATATAGCGATAGAGATAGAGATAGAGAAAGAGATAGAGATAGATAGCGATAGAGATGCACGTAGAGATCGAGATAGAGATAGAGATAAAGATAGAGAAAGAGATAAAAATAGAGATAGAGATAGAGATGGAGATAGAGATATAGATAGAGAAAGAGAGAAAGATAGAGATAGAGATACAGATAGAGGTAAATATAGATATAGATAGGAGATGTCCGCCACGGGAGTACGACTGCAAAGACAGGCGGAGATCCCCACCACGGGAGGATAGGCCAGCACCCCGCTACTATGACGACCGTTCCTATCGTCCGGATAGGAACTACTATCCACCCGAGACTAGAGGTTCTTGGCGTCACGACTACCTAGAGGACGGGGTGCTCAACCCCAACCGCATACGGTGCGAGATGCATCGCACTATTCTTCCGCCGGGTAGCCCACGGTCACCACCTGTCGCCGCGTCGATCGGACGTCGCCACTTATGGCGACAGTTCGCTTTACGGCCACACTATCGGGCTGCACCCACTCATGCCCGGGACCCATCTGAGAGGCCCGGCACCACCTCAAGTGGCGCCGAGATACACAGTGGATTATGACCGCCCCCAGTTGGGATTATACCCCGACAATTTGTCTCGACCAAGGAGGCCCACGGCATACTCCTCACCGGTGCGTGCTTATCTAGCACACTCCCGTTGCCACCGAGACGACCTCATCCCAACGGATACCCAGAGGAGCGGCCACCCTATCAACCGGCACCTCACCGAGATGTTTACTACGAGGATCGATCAGACCAATATAGCCAACCTGAAAGCTATAGATGTCAATCCCGAGATAGTCCTCCGTACTATCACGATCACGAGTTATCCACTCCGAGAGGAGGTACTCTCTCATGTAGGTTATCATGGGGATGTACATCCTCATTACTACCATGGGCGACCCGGGATCCTGAGGCGCCTCCACCTTGCTACCACCTACGAGAAGACTGGGAGCACTACTACGGAGAACAGCGAAAAACTCCCACCTCGGAATGAGTATCCTGCACACTATTACTACGACGACCGTTCCTATCCACGGATAGGAACTACTGCCGCATGAGAACCAGAGTTCTCGGCATCATGATGACCGGGGGCATCCTCACGAGATGGCCAACAACCCTAATCAGATACCGGTGCGAACTCTCCACGGTATCACCGCACTACGTCGCCGGAGGCAGCCACATATGGTGGTAGTTCTGCCCACCCGCACTATTACGGGTCGGCGCGTACCCGCACTTGGCCAATACCAGGAGCCTCAAGCACCATCTCGGCGCCACCAAGGAGGCCGAACACCTACCCACCTCATATACCACAGTCATCCTACTTACCGTTTGCGCCATCATTGAGTTGTGCGGCACACAAGCCCCTTGCACACCATTCAAGACAACCGACCAAGCTGGCATCATGTGATTCATACATGTCACCTGCTCACTATGGACAGCCCCCTCCACTAGTGTCAAGTGCAAAAGAATCTGGGGAACCACTTAGCTCACAACATGTTAGGCAAACCAAGTGTGCCCATCATCAGCATGATGACATTGATAGGAGATGTCGAGACAATGCACCCACTAGAAAGATACATCTAGTGACTCCATTCATTACCTTAGCCCAACACATGATGCACCTTCACGGTTATCCCGTCGATATGTCATCCGACCGTCGAACGTCACAATATAATGAAAGGAGACTCATTCTAGAGGTACTATCGAGCCCACCCGCCCCGTTGCCAGATCCACCACCGCCTTCACCATTCCTTCGTCCTTTCGCTATCCCGCAGCCTCTGGGGCTCTTCTTCACACGCGTCCAAACAACTCACCCCTCAACGCGATTTCTAGTATTTTTAAATTTGCACTGGATTTATATTACATTCCAAGGAATGTACTGCAGTCCACCGTGGGTCTATACCCCCCACATACTAGGATGTTTACCTCGCATGGATCGAGTTCACTGTTTGCCCAATGGTGAACCGTACTAGTTTGGCATTGTTTGAAACTAAACTATGGTCAATTACTTCATGGACACTAGATATCATTCATGTAGGTAATCATACTAACTGTTTGGATTCCGTTCTTCGTACATGCATTAAGTAGTAGAACATGCATCATTGCATCCATTTGTTTTTTTTACATTGCATCCATGAATGAGCAGTATAAGGCATCAGCGGGTAAGGGTCGTAGGTCCATGTCGTTCTCTGAGGGAGAACTGGTCCTGGTCAGATTGAGGCCGAGAGGTTCTCTCCTCGGTCGCCACGGCTCCATGCTCGTAGCGCCGGGCCTTTCGGATTGCCCAACAGATCAGCGACAACGCCTATGTCGTGAGCATCCCGCCAAATTGGGGATTAGTTCGGCGTTTAACGTCAGTGACTTATCCCGATACCAGCCTTCGCCACCCATCGCCGAGCCTCACAGCCAATTGAGCCTTAATAGTAGTGAAAGTGAGAGCAAACCCACTCCTTCTCCGTTTCCCCTCCTTATGCGGCAAGACGCGATAGAAACGATACTGCGGGAGGTAATTCACGCTGAGGGGGCGAGTTGGCGTTCTTTCCTAGTCCATTGGCAGGGCGACCATCATCCGATGACACGTGGATCTCCGAGGGCGACCTTCAACCGACCGGACCTGCTGCCTCACTTGAAGACCTTGCTGAGCTTTGCTCGCCGAGTCGAGCTCCTCCCACCTCGGGAGGATGATGGAGGACCATCTCGAGGGCGGCGCCACGATGACGAAGAACCATCTCGAGGATGACGCGGGATGTCATCAGCCACGCCGAGCAGCTCGCGCCGACGCCGCCACCCGGGTTTAAGTACCCACGTAAGAACTTTTATCTTTTACTTATGCTCATTTTCATGTGTGTTTGTATTTTTGGATTCGTGGACTGGGCCAATGTTGTTGGGCCCGTCCTCAAATCATTTAATTTTATGTTTGTATTTTGAATTTGTAAGGAGGCCGAACCACGTCTCGTGATAGTTCATCCTCTCCACGTTCACTTGGCACCCATCCTCACTATATAAGGGGATGGCATGCCCAAGAACACCTTGGAGTCATTGTTGAAAAGTTTATTCACAATTCGTCTCCCCTATCGTGAGAGTAGTGTAGGGGTTTGGCTAGCCCCACCACGTTGAGATCACTCCGTGGGTAGAGCCCACGTCTCCGTCGAGATCACTCCGAGGAGATGTGTTAAAGCGCGCCGTCGAGATCACTCCGGTGCGAGGAAAGAGTTTCAAGCCGCCGCCATCAAGAATCGAAAGAGGCCTTCGTCGAGATTACTCCGGGGTCTTGGGAGATTCAGAAGCATCGACACGCCATCAACCGGAAATCTGCTCCGTCGAGGAGCACACCCCAGATCCGTCAAGAACTCCTCTTTCTTGGAGGTTCTTGGTTGTTACAGTTCAAGAAAGCCATTTCTTGGTACCTTTCCACCCTTCCACCATTTCTTGATCGCCCACCCCCCTTTCCCCATCGTTTCTTGATTCCCAACCGCCTCGTCTTGCCTTTCTTGATCTCCCACCCTCCTCTCCCCATCCTTGCTTGATTCCCAACTGCCTCGTCTTGCCTTTCTTGATCGCCCCCTTTCCCCATCCTTTCTTGATTCCCAACCGCCTCGTCTTGCCTTTCTTGATCGCCCACCCTCCTTTCCCCATCGTTTCTTGATTCCCAACCGCCTCGTCTTGCCTTTCTTGATCGCCCACCCCCCTTTCCCCATCGTTTCTTGATTCCCAACCACCTCGTCTTGCCTTTCTTGATCTCCTACCCTCCTTTCTCCCATCGTTTCTTGATTCCCAACCGCCTCGTCTTGCCTTTCTTGATCGCCCACCCTCCTTTCCCCATCGTTTCTTGATCCCCAACCGCATTCTCTTGTCTTTCTTGATCGCCCACTTTCTTTCCCCTTGATTTCTTGAATTCTTGATTTCTTGAATTCTTGATTTCATGATTTCTTGATTTCTTGATCTCACCATATCTCTTTGATTGCCCTTCGTTCTCCCTTCGCCTCATCTTTCTTGGTTTCTTGATTCCCACCCTCTACGCCATAACCGATTACTTGGTTTTCTGCCCCACCCCCACGACTATTCCCACGATACTTGGTTCGCTTTCTTGCCCGCCCACACGACTACGCCGTGCGCCAGCCAAGCGCACGCCTTGTGCGCCCTCTGCTCCGGATTTTGTTGCACGCCACCCGTGGACTCAGCTCTCTGCTGGTAGTTATGACCGCACCGTCCGCACCCGGTTTTGTCCTCGCCAACGACACTCGTCCGCACGACCCGACACTAAGCATCCGCTCGATGACTTGGACGCCTTGGACTAAGCGATACAAAGGTCAGTCTCGTCTCCCCTCTATAAACTCCAGTATTATTATCTTCGACAGTCTCGTCTTCCCCTATCGCGTCCGCTACCGTGATATTCTCGAACATCATCGGATAGGACTAGCCACCTTGTCGAGCATAGGGATTCTTGTGGTAGACGGACTGTCATCCGACTTGGACACCGAACGCTCTAGGGCTGTTAGATGCCCCTCACTTAGTAGACGTCTAGTAGGTCCAGCGGGTCATTGGGAGTTTGATCTTAGGTTCACTCGTCTCTCATTGATCGGTACGACCGACGTCGCTATCCGTCAAGTCCTTATCTGCTCATTCGTATTTTCTCATCATTCGGCTTACATCCCATACATTCGCATCATAACCCTGTGACGTGAAACGCGCCGATCGATCCCGGCCGTCGTCGTATCACATCAAGAGATCGACATCGAGGTAACGATAGAGATGGGGATAAAGATAGAGATAGAGATCGATCTAGAGATAGAGATAGAGATAGAGATAAATAGAGCGATAGAGATAGAGATAGAGATAGAGATAGAGACAAAGGTAGAGATGGGGATATAGATACAGATATAAATGAAGATAGACATAGAGATAGAGATGGTGCTAGAGGTAGGGATAGGGATAGAGATTGAGTTAGAGATAGAGATAAAGATCAAGATAAAAATGGAGTTAGAGATAGAGATCAAGATAAAGTTAGAGAGAGAGATAGATGTAGAGATATGTATATAGATAGAGCTAGTGTTAGAGATAGAGATAGCATAGAAATAGAGATCGGGATAGAAATTATAACAGATATAATGATGGAGATAGACATAGACATAGAGATAGAGATAGATAGATATATTAATACAGATAGAGATTGGGACAGAGATAATGGTAGACATAGAGATAGAGATACATATAAAGATAGAGATAAAGATCGAGATAGAGATAATGCTAGAGATAAAAACAGAGATAGTGATAAACATAGAGATCGAGATAGAGACGGAGATCAAGATAGAGATTGTGATATAGATAGACAGATAGACAGAGATCGCGGTAGAGATAGATATAGAGATAGAGATTGAGATATAGATACACATAGAGATCGCGATAGAGATAGAGATAGAGATGGAGAAACAGATAGAGGCAGAGATAGAGATAGAGACAGTGATAGAAATAAAGATAGAGATAGAGATAGAGGTACAGATACAGAGAGTGATCGAGATAGAGGTAGAAATAGAGACAGGAAAAGAGATAGAGATAAAGAAAGAGATGGATATACAGATAAAGATAGAGATCAAGAAAGAGATGGAGATAAAGATAGAGAAAAAGATAAAGATAGATATAGAGATAGAGATGGAGATAGAGAGATAGGTAGATATAGAGATAGAGATAGAGATAGAGATACAGATAGAGATAGAGATAGACATAGCAATTGAGATAGGGATAAAGATAGAGTTACAAATAGACATAGAGATAGAGATAAAGAAAGAGATAAAGATATAGATAGAGAAACAGATAGAGAGACACATAGAGATGGAGATAGAAATCAAAATAGAGATAGTGATAGAATTTAAGATAGAGATAGAAATAGAGATAAAAATAGAGATAGAGATAGAGATAGAAAAACAGACAGAGATAGATGTAGAGATAAAGATAGAGTTAGAGATAGAGACAGAGATAGAGATAGAGATAGAGATAGAGATAGAGATAGAGATAGAGATAGAGATAGAGATAGAGATAGAAATAGAGATAGAGATAGAGATAGAAATAGAGATAGAGAAAGACATAGAGATAGAGATAGAGATAAAGATAGATATAGAGATAGAGATAGACAAAAAAATATAGATAGCTGTAGAGATAAAGATTAAGTTATAGAGAGAGACGGAGATAGAGATTGACATAGAGATAGAGATAGAGAAATAGATGGAGATAGTTATCAAGATAGATAGAGATAACTAGAGAGATAGAGATGAGATAGAGATAGAGATCGAGATAGAGATGGAGATAGAGATGGAGAGAGAGATAGAGACAGAGATAGAGACAATGACAGAGATCAAGATCGAGATAGAGATTGAAATAGAGATCGAGATAGAGATAGAGATAGAGATCGAGATAGAGATAGAGATAGAGATGGAGAAATAGGTAGATGTAGATATCAAGATAGAGATAGATGTAGAGATAGATATAGAGATAGAGATAGAGATGGACATAGAGATATAGCTAGAGATACATATAGAGGTAAATATAGAGATACGGATGAAGATAGAGATAGAGATAGCGATAGAGATAGGAATAAAGATAGAAATAGAGATCGATATGGAGATAGAGGTAGAGATAAAGATGGAGATATAGATAGAGATAGAGATACAGATAAATATAGAGATAGAGATAGAAATAGAGATATAGATAGAGATAGTGATAGAGATAGAGATAGAGATAGAGATAGAGATAGAGATAGAAGTAGAGATAAACATAGAGACAGAGATAGAGATAAAGATAAATATTTAGTTAGAGATAAAGATAGAGATACAGAGAGATATAGAGATGGAGATAGATATAGAGATAGAGATATAGATGGAGATAGGGATAGAGATAGAGATAGAGATAGAGATAGAGATAGAGATAGAAAGAGAGATAGAGTAGAGATAGAGATAGAGATGGAGATAAAGATAGAGATAGATATAGAGATAGAGATAGAGAGAGATAGAGATAGAGATAAAGATAGAGATAGAGAGAAAGATAGAGAGAGAGATAGAGATAGAGATAGAGAGAGATAGAGATATAGATATAGATATAGATATAGATAGAGATAGAGATAGAGATAGAGATAGAGATTGATATATAGATAGAGATAGAGATAGAGATAGAGATAGAGTTTGAGATAGATGCAAAGATAGAGATCGAGATGGAGATTGAGATCGAGTTTGAGATAGAGATACAGATAGAGATAGAAATCGTAATAGAGATAATGACAGAGATAGAGATAGAGATACCGATTAAATAATAATGGAGATAGTGATTTAGATTTAAATAAAGATAGTAATAGAGATAGAGATAGAGATAGAGATAGAGATAGCGATAGAGATGGAGATAGAGATAGAGATAGAGATAGAGTTAGAAATAGAGATAGAGATAGAGACAAGGTTGTGATGGGGGACTATCTAGCTGACGCTGGGCTGGGACGAGGTCAAGCTCGCCGGGCTGCTCGCGCCGATGCTCGCCACAAGGGGTTTAAGTTTTCTGCATAAGCATCCTCTATCTTCGTATTTTATTTGCTTTGTCTTGTTGTAATTTTCTTTCTAGGATTTTACGGACTGGGCCGGTGTTTTGGGCCTCGTCCATGTTATGTTTTTCCTTTTGTTTGTAGCCGTTGAAGAGTGGCCAAACCGCTTCTCACGACGGTTTGTCCTCTCCACGACCTCACTTGGCAGCTATCCTCACTATATAAGGGGATAGCATGCCTAATTGAAAGCAGGCAATTGTTGAAAAATCAAAAGTTGTCTCTTAGTTCTATCTTAGCGTTAGAGGGAATTAGAGCGCAGAAAGAAGTGGCTATTCTGGCTCCACGTTGAGACTACTACGTGGATTAGAGCCCATGCCTTCACGTTGAGACTACTCCATTACGTCATGTTCAACCGTCCTCATCAAGATTACTCCGAGGCCGAGGGTTAAATATTTAATAATTGTCCTTTGTTGGAGCATTAAAACTTTCTCGTCGAGACCACTCCGAGGTTATCTTGAAGATTCAAGAGGTGCCATTGTTGGGGGTGTCGTCGCCAGCATTTCCTCGTCAAGACTACTCAGGGGGCGTGCCGTCGTCATCTGCCGCCAAGATCCAACCATCTCATCAACAAGAATTCCTCAACAGATAAAGAAACCGCTATTTCCCTTCGGAATCTTTGTGGTTATTCTTCAAGAAATCCCTTTCTTGGAGGTTAACGCTCGTCGTGCATCATCGCCACCACCAGCGCCCTCGCCGCCGCGCCTCACTGCCATTGTCTTCACCGCCGCTGCCGTCTCCCCCCTCCGCGTCCTCAGCCATGCCCGGCGTGCGCCGAGGCGCCCTCGCCTGCGTGCCCCGCCACGTGGGCCGCACCTTGACTCGCGCGCTCTCACGAGCGGCCCCAGCGCCCCCGCGTGCCGTCCATCGCCTTCGTAGCGCCCCAGGCGCCCGCACAGGCCCTAGCGCCCGCGCGCGACACAGCTTCCATGTGCGACCGTCTGACATCCACGTGTGCCCGCTTTCTCTCCAGTATTATTACACCTTGTAGTGCCATCTCTCTCTATCTCTCCCTCTGCTTGGCTTGCCACGAAATTGCTATAGGATAGCCACGTGTCGAGAGATAGGATTTCTAGTGGAGACAAGTACTCGTTAATCCTTAGGCGTGGAACAACCCAGAGCCGTCAAACGCCCCTTACTCATAGTCGTCTAGTTGGTCTTAAAGAGGGTCATTGGAAGTCTAATCTCATCAATATCTCCTTAGTGAACGACATTGACTGACAAACCTCGAAGTCGTCGTCTATTATTGCTCATCAGGGGTTTTATACTTTGCATCCATTCCATATACCAAACTTCGAACTCACTCATCATCCTTATTGTGACGGGATACGAGCCGTCTGATCCCGGCGTTACCTTCGTACTACATTATATTGGTATCAGAGCCGGTCGTGTTAGCTTTTGCTTAACATGGTCGGTGGCATATCACTTGAAAGTTTATTCAATTTATGCACGTCATATCTCGAAATTCATTAGCATGCATAACATGTCATCTAATCGCATCCATCATTAGTTAAACCAGTAAAAAAAAATTTGGTGGATTGTTAACCATATGATGCTTTACACGCAAACCCAATGTTGGAATGCCAACCTCGTTGAACGTGACGAAGATTATGATAATGATCTCGTCATAGGGAATCTTCCACCTGAAGATCCATTAGGTGAAAAATTTCAGGCAGATTATTTGGAGAATGAAGAGGTAACTTTACCTCCTCCCCCGCCTAGGGAACCTGCTCCCTGGGTTTTGATACCTCTTAGCGAAACAGTACAACCTGCACTGCGGCATCCGAAGACCGGCATTCCAACACCATGGCGCCTACCCTTAGGGCCTCGATGAATGAGCACCATAGTGACACTACGGCCACCGAGGTTCCTCGGCCCAACGCAATGACCACAGGCCCACCGGTGCATCCACCCCGCTACAACAGACAGCACGAGTGGGAGAATGACTATGGAGAACGCCGAAGGACTCCTCGGCCACCGCAAAAGTATTACACTCAGAGATATTACAAAGACCGTCCCTACTCACCGAATTGGGACCACTACCCTCTCGAGAATCGGAGTTCTCGACGCTATGATCCCCATGGGCATCCTCCTAAGACAACCCATAACCCGAACCAAATTCTGGTACCACACGCATCTCACTACCCCACACCGGGTGGCCCTCCATATCCACCTCCATCCCGTCAACCGGATGCGGCCATATATGGCGGTAGCTCCGCTCACTCGCCCTATTATCGCTAGGGGCCGGTATCCGTGCCAGCCCGATACGAGGAGCCCCCGGCACCACCCAGTGCAATACCGAGATACGCCACGGAGTACCCTCCCGCACCGCATCCGGTATACAAACTGGAAGAGCCTAGTTGGCCAAGGAGCCTGAACCCTTACCCTCCACATCAGGGATACGCTCCACCGGTGGCCCCCCCTGCACCGCCGAGACACTACCAGCACTATGGATACCCGGACGAGCGTCCATGATGACTCTCAAATATGTCATCAAATAATTAAACTTTTTAGTTTTCATTCATAAATATTATAATGTTCATTCATGCTAATATCATGCATATGCATCATTTTATGAAATCACTAACCCCACTTGATCCTTTGAATCAAGTGGAATATATTTAACATTTTATGGTTAGTAAACATTCAGAGATAGGTTGAGAAGATCAAGGAAAGAGACGAGGATCAAGAGGAGCGGGCGAAAATTCAAAGAAGCAAAAATTACAAAAATGCCCCAGGGCATGACTTAAGAGAAACCTATAAATACTCTCTTGAGAGTTGATTTTAGGTTGTCCAGAAATTCTGTCCAAAGAAGCTAGGGCTTGGAGGAGAAGGAGTTCTGCAGACCCTCCAAGAGCTGATGAGCATTGGAGCTGGAGAGAAGGAGCAAGCTGAGGAGTAGCTTGGGCTGGACAACCTCCACCTCGCCGCAAGGATCGTGACACAAGGTGGAGCGATTGCCCAAGTTTCAGTGCAGTGTAACTCTCTCCATTTCAGACAATCTAGGTTGGGTTGGAAGCTACACAGCAGTGATCTTCCAACAATTCCAACTGACATTGTTTTTGTTTTAATTTGGTTTCAAGTTTCAGTTCGTTCAAACTGTTCTTCCTCTCGTTTTCCCACAAAAATCCACTGTTGTTCTTCACAATCAAGCTTGAAATCCCACCTGAAGCAATAGCCAGGTCGCCAACGATCAAGGTTGTCAGCAGCCGAGATCGCCAGCGACCAAGGCCGCAACCTAGGTCGCTAGCAGTTCAGGAGGCCAGTAGCCAAGACCGCCAGCAAGCCTAAGCTGCCGACAGCCAAAGCCGCTAGCAGCCTAGGCCGCCAGCAGCCAGGCCGTGCACGGCTCAACAGCGCGCAGCTCCGGCCGCGCGCAGTAGAATCTACGCACAGCCAAGCAGCGCGTTGCTGCAACTACGCGCAGCTCCGGTCGCGCAACGACCGCCGCGCGCAGCAACGTTCACGCGTGCAGCTGTGCAGCTCGTAGCAACCGCCGTGCGTGGCCAAGCAGCGCGCAGCAGCAGCTACGCGCAGCCAGGCCACGCGCAGCTAAGCTGCGTGCGCACTTGCAGCACGCACGCGCTCTTGTAGGCGCGTCTGCACGCAGCTGAGGCCGCGGGCAGTAACGCCTACAGGGACGCCCGCCAGTTGTTTGGCAAATTGCCAAACCTACAGGTGTGAGCCTGTAGACAAGTAAACAGAGTCGATTATCAATCTCTATGCACTAATCTTGAGGAGTAGTTTGCTGTTTTACATAGATATCTTTTCATACGTCTTCTCTGAGGAAATTCATTGAGTGTTACTGAAGATAATCCCTCTAATTGCTAGTATTGATACATAAATCTGATAAACTGAACTGATTGGAAAAAGAATCGCTCTCGTTTTACCGTCTCCCTGTGGATCGACACCTTACTCGCCCTAAGGCTGTGAGGTTATAAATATTGTTGCATAAGCTCAATACTCACACGATTAACCAGTAATTAACCAGTAAAATTACCCATAATTTGAGCTTATCAACTGGCGCCGTTGCCGGGGAGCACGGTATTACAGTAGGAATTTTTGTTTTTCTGAATCTACAGTCGTTCTTTATTATCCTTTTAAGCTGAAGGACTTTAAAATCCTCAGCTCATCGTCTGCTAACATTTTGCTGAAGATTTATGGTAGTTACACGCTCAGGAGCTGGTGAGAAGTCTGCAGAAAAAATTATTAGCGACGCCACTCCGGATTCTACAATTACAGAACCAGAAATTCAGCAGAGAACTATGGCTGAAGATATTCATCAGCAGTATGAGAGGAGGACCATGCTGGACAGGTCGACACCGTCGGGAAGCCTACGACAAACCGATGTAAATCTGAACATCGGCGACGGTATTTCATTTCGATATGACAATGCATTAATTAATTCCTTACCTGAATTTAATGGATTGCCTGCCCAAAACCCATTAGAATTCCTTGATGATTTCCATATTAGGTGTTCATCTCAAAACGTTCCAGGGATATCTACAGAAATTTTAAAAATGAAATATTTTCCTCTAACTTTAAAATATAAAGCATTTTCCTGGTATCGCAATTTAGGAATTACGTTTAACTCGTGGGAAGAGATGCAGGTAAAATTTCTGCAGAAATTTTACCCTCTCTCCAAAACCAACTTTTATAGAAGAGAAATTCACAACTTCCATCCTCACGATGGTGAGGCATTTAGCGAATCATGGGAGAGGTTTAATGATCTGCTGAGGAAGTGCCCTCACCATGGCATTGAGCAATGTCAATTAGCCCAATTTTTTTATGAATCGCTCTCTGATTTCATGAAAAATAAAGTGAATCTCGCCACCGGTGGCACGTTTTACACCGCTTATGAGGATGAAGTTTTTGATATTTTGGAGAGAGTTGCAGAAACTGACTTGCAGGAGATTGGAGCCAACCAAAACGGGAGAAACTTGCAACCAAAAAGGGCAGGGGTTCTGCAGGTCAATGCAAAGGAGGGAGAGCTGCAGGCGAACTTAAGGGAGACCAATCAGAAATTGGAGGAGCTCACCTCCACCTTGAAGAACGTCTTCCTAGGTAACTCGCCTATCGTGAAAGCTAAGATTTTCTCTCTCTGTTTTAGTAGAGAGCATGAAGATGGAGCCTGCCAAGCCATGGAAGAGGAGGTGAAGGCATTCAACCAGTCGCAACAACCATGGGCAGGTCAAAAGCGGCCAAATTTCCAAAACGGAGAGACCTTCCACCAAGGGAACAAGCCGGCAACTCAACCTCCGTTCCAGCAGAGGCAACCATTCCAGCACAGGCCTCCACAGCAGTATCAGGTTCCATCTCAGAACCAACCTGATTTTTCTTCACTTACCCCCGTCCTTTCAGATATGATAGAGAAGCAAAACCAAAAGTTGCGGGGGGAGATGTAGATGAAGATGCAAATGATGATGGAATTTCAAACAAAGCAAATGCTGGAGTCTCAAGAGCAGATGAGGAAGATGCTAGAAAGCTTCAGGCCTGCACAATCTGAACACCAAGGTATATCTCTAGACCTACCTTGCACATCTTATAAACTTCCCACGAAACCATTAATAAATCCATGCAACTTGCATCATGTGCAGCACTCCATTCCTGATGAGACGAATGGAGACGATCCTGAAGTTCTAGCAATCTCAAAATTGAGAAATGGAAAAGAACTTCAGGATCCCTATCAGAACTCTAGAGAGAATTCTAAGAAGGGGAATGAACCACGAGAGGAAGAAGGAGAGGATTCTCCCTACGTGGAGGAATCTCTACCTTCTACGAGTGGGCAACATGTTCCTTACCCTTCCGCTTTAAATAGAAAAAAACCGATCCTTGATTATGAAAACCGATTGCTGGAGAATTTTAAAAAAGCCACCATGACTGTAACTATAGAAGACATGCTTAGGTGCGCAGCCTCCCTAAAGAAGTACCTTAAGGACTCTTACACCATTAGGAAGCCTAGGGAAGTAGTTAAATTATCTGAGAACGTCTCTAGCATCCTTAATGCCATCCCTATCAAAATGAGAGACCCCGGAGCCCCTTTCATCACATGTGAAATTGGAGGAAACACATTTTCTAAAGTTTTATTAGATACGGGAGCAAGCATAAGCATCATCCCAAAGGCATTATATGAGGAGTGTGGGTTTGGCGAATTGGAGGAAATACACATGGATTTACTCCTACCCGATGGAACCGTGAGGCAACCCGAAGGAAGGTTAACCGACGTCATAATCACTGTAGAGAATTGTGAAATACCTGTAGATTTTATAGTGACTGATGTGAAGATATCGGGAAACATTAGCTTAGCTCCTATTATCTTAGGAAGACCATTTCTAGCTACGGCAAAAACGATAATGGATTGGGAAAAGGGGACGGTGGAGTTTAAAATTGGAAAGGAGAGAGTTCAACTTGATATATCAAAAATGATGAAGTGTCCCTTAGGAAGCAATGAGGAGTTAAAATTGTGTGCAGGGGGTGACGGAGAAAATATGATTAAGGAATACTTGTCACAAGTAGAGGGCAGAGAGCTAGAGGAAGAAATCATAGACTCCCCTTCGGTAGAGGTAGGACCAGAATTGAAACCCTTACCCTCATCCCTCAAATATGCATATCTAGATGAGAAGAAAATCTTACCGGTAATCATTTCCTCATCACCCACTCCTGAACAAGAAAGTGACTTGCTCGATGTACTTAGGGAGCATAAAAATGCCATAGGTTGGACATTTGATGATATTAGAGGAATTCCATCTTCGATCTGTGAACATAGGATATTTTTAGAAGAGGAAGCAAGACCTTGTAGAGAGCATCAAAGGAGACTCAACCCTTACATGAGAGAAGTTCTTGAGAAAGAAATTATAAAGTGGTTGAATGCAGGAATTATTTATGCCATATCCGACAGTAGATGGGTGAGTCCCGTACACATGGTACCAAAGAAATCTGGAATTACAGTAGAAGTGAATGAAAAAGGGGAAGAGGTGCAGAAGAGATTGACCACTAGATGGAGGGTGTGCATTGATTATAGGAAATTAAACAAGGCGACAAAGAAAGATCACTACCCACTGCCCTTCATAGATCAAATACTAGAAAAACTGTCAGGGCAGCAATATTTTTGTTTTCTTGATGGTTATTCAGGATACAACCAAGTAAACATCCATCCTGATGATCAAGAGAAGACAACATTTACGAGTCCCGTAGGGACATATGCCTTTAGGCGTATGCCTTTTGGGCTATGCAATGCCCCCGCCACATTTCAGCGATGTGTGAATGCCCTCTTTTCTGATTTAGTAGGAGAATGTCCAGAAATCTTTATGGATGATTTTTCAGTATTTGGATCTACCTTTGAAAACTGCCTCCTAAGCCTCACCAAAGTATTGAAGAGGTGCATTGAGTCCAACCTTGTCCTAAGCTGGGAAAAATATCATTTCATGGTGCAGGAGGGAGTAGTGCTGGGACACACGGTCAGCAACCGTGGATTGGAAGTGGACAAGGCCAAAATCGAGATCATCCAGGGCCTTCCACCTCCAACCAACCTAAAAACCCTTAGGGGTTTCCTCGGCCACGCGGGTTTCTATAGACGTTTTATCCTTGATTTTGCTAAAATTTCTAAACCTCTTACAAATCTTTTATCGTCTAAAAATAATGATTTTGAACTAACATTAGAGGCTAAGAACGCATTTGATAAATTGAAAGAAGCTTTAGTTAACGCACCTATCTTTCAAGGGCCCGATTGGACCCTTCCTTTTAAAATAATGTGGGATGCTTCTGATTTTGCAGTAGGTGCAGTGTTAGGTCAGCGAATTGACAAGAAACCCGTGGTCATTTACTACGCCAGCAGAACTTTAGTGGATGCGCAGCTGAATTACACTACTACCGAAAAAGAGCTGCTGGCAATTATTTTTGCTTTAGAAAAGTTTAGGTCTTATTTACTAGGTAGTAAAATAACTGTTTTTTCGGATCATGCCGCTATTAGATACTTGTTAATGAAGGAGACTAAACCGAGGTTGATTAGATGGGTACTTTTATTACAGGAATTTGATTTAGAGATTAAACATAAGAAAGGGTGTGAAAATGTAGTAGCCGACCACCTCTCCCGAATCATAGGCGCCCCAACTGAACAAATTAATGATGCATTTCCTGATGAATTTGTCCTAACTGCACAAGGAACATTGGTTCCTTGGTATGCGCATATCGTCAATTTTTTAGTTTCATGACAAATTCCTACAGGTTGGACGTCCCACGAGAGGAAAAAGCTACTAAAGGATACGCGATTTTATTTTTGGGAAGATCCGGAGCTGTTTCACCAAGGGCAAGATCAAGTTTTTCGACGATGCGTCCCCGAGAGCGAGCAGCGAAGCATCCTAGCATTCTGCCACGCGAAACCAGGAGGGGGACACTACTCAGCCAAGGTAACAGCTCATAAAGTTGTTGAATTGGGTTTCTTTTGGCCTACATTATTTCATGACGCCCAGAAATTTTATAATACTTGTATAGCATGCCAAGCATCCATCAACATAAATAGGAAAGATAGAATGCCCCTACAACCCATCCTAGAAGTAGAAATATTTGATTTATGGGGAATCGATTTTATGGGACCCTTCCCTAGTTCTAATGGTTATGAATATATTTTGATGGCTGTCGATTATGTCTCCAAATGGGTAGAAGCCATTCCCTCCAAAACCAATGACAGTAAGGTAGTGACTAATTTTATTGAGAAAAACATCTTTTATAGATATGGATGCCCACGAGCTATCATTAGTGATGGAGGTTCCCACTTTACAAACTACAACTTTAGGAACCTCCTCAAGAAGTTTGGTGATGTGATACGACGACGGCCGGGATCGATCGGCGCGTTTCACGTCACAGGGTTATGATGCGAATGTATGGGATGTAAGCCGAATGATGAGAAAATATGAATGAGCAGATAAGGACTTGACGGATAGCGACGTCGGCCGTACCGATCAATGAGAGACGAGTGAACCTAAGATCAAACTCCCAATGACCCGCTGGACCTACTAGACGTCTACTAAGTGAGGGGCATCTAACAGCCCTGGAGCGTTCGGCGTCCAAGTCGGATGACAGTCCGTCTACCACAAGAATCCCTATGCTCGACAAGGTGGCTAGCCCTATCCGATGATGTTTGAGAATATCACGGTAGCGGATGCGATAGGGGAAGACGAGACTGTCGAAGATAATAATACTGGAGTTTATAGAGGGGAGACGAGACTGACCTTTGTATTGCTTAGTCCAAGGCGTCCAAATCGTCGAGCTGATGCTTAGTGTCGGGTCGTGCGGACGAGTGTCGTTGGCGAGGACAAAACCGGGTGCGGACGGTGCGGTCGTAACTACCAGCAGAGAGCTGAGTCCACGGGTGGCGTGCAACAAAATTCGAGTAGAGGCGCACAAGGCGCGCTTGGCTGCGCCGCAGCGTAGTCGTGTGGGCGGGCAAGACAGCGAACCAAGTATCGTGGGAATAGTCGTGGGGTGGGGCAGAAAACCAAGTAATCGGTTATGGCGTAGAGGGTGGGAATCAAGAAATCAAGAAAGATGAGGCGAAGGAGAACGAAGGGCACTCAAGGAGATATGGTGAGATAAAGAAATCAACAAATCATGAAATCAAACATTCAAGAAATCAAGAAATCAAGAAATCAAGAAATCAAGGGGAAAGAAAGTGGGCGATCAAGAAAGACAAGAGGATGCGGTTGGGGATCAAGAAACGATGGGGAAAGGGGGGGGGTGATCAAGAAAGGCAAGACGAGGCGGTTGGGAATCAAGAAACGATGGGGAAAAGGGGGGGGCGATCAAGAAAGGCAAGACGAGGTGGTTGGGAATCAAGAAACGATGGGGAAAGGGGGGTGGGCGATCAAGAAATGGTGGAAGGGTGGAAAAAGGTACCAAGAAATGACTTTCTTGAACTGTAACAACCAAGAACCCTCCAAGAAAGAGGAGTTCTTGACGGATCTGGGGTGTGCTCCCTCGACGGAGCAGATTTCCCCGGTTGATGGCGTGTTGGCGACGCTTCTTGAATCTCCCAAGACCCCCGGAGTAATCTCGACGAAGGCCTCTTTCGATTCTTGATGGCGGCGGCTTCTTGAAACTCTTTCCTCGCACCGGAGTGATCTCGTGGCGGCTTTAACACATCTCCTCGGAGTGATCTCGATGGGGAGATGTGGGCTCTACCCACAGAGTGATCTCAACGTGGGGTGGGGCTAGCCAAACCCCCTACACTACTCTCTACGATAGGGGGGGAGACGAATTGTGAATAAACTTTTCAACAATGACTCCAAGGTGTTCCTTGGGCATGCCATCCCCATATAGTGAGGATGGGTGCCAAGTGAACGTGGGAGAGGACAAACCGTCGCGAGACGTGGTTTGGCCTCCCTTACAAATTTAAAATACAAACATAAAAAGTAAAAATGACGAGGACGGGGCCCAACAACATTGGCCCAGTCCACAAATCCAAAAATACAAACACACATGAAAATGAGCATAAGTAAAAAGATAAAAGTTCTTCTGGGTACTTAAACCCGAATTCGCGGCGCCGGCGCGAGCTGCTCAGCGTGGCTGACGACATCCCATCGCGTCATCCTCGAGATGGTTCTTCGTCATCGTGGCGTCGTCCTCGAGATGGTCCATCATTTGGTGTCCATCATCGAGTCACTACTCCTTATCACCCTCAAGCCAATGGCCAAGTTGAATTGTGCAATCGGGAGGTTAAGAAAATTTAGAGGAAAATAGTGCGTCCGGATGGGAAAGATTGGTCTAGGAAGTTAGACGAGGCATTATGGGCCTATAGGACCGCTTACAAAACTCCTCTCGGCATGTGTCCCTTTCGACTTATCTTTGGAAAGGCTTGTCACCTACCACTTGAGTTAGAACACAAGGCCCTTTGGGCTATTAGGAAACTCAACCTAGATTTGGATAGAGCCGGCAAGCATAGACTTCTTCAATTGAATGAGTTGGAAGAGTTAAGAAATGAGGCTTATGAGAATTCGAAAATTTATAAAGCCAAGATGAAGATGTTTCATGATAAGAGCTTGAGGAGAAGAATTTTTGTAGAGAATCAAAAAGTATGGCTTTACAACTCTAGATTAAAACTCTTTCCAGGAAAATTGAAAACGCGATGGGATGGCCCCTTCCTTGTTCAGCAGGTTTTTGAGAATGGAACGGTTACCATTTTGATCCTACATCTCAAAGACAATTCACTGTGAATGGGCAACGGCTCAAACCCTACTTAGAAGAAGAAAATCTTAATAGCCCCATGAATATTACTTTAGAAAAGCCACCGCACGAGAGCTCATGATCTGATTAGTTTTTGCTTCCATTTTCTATTTTCTCTGTTTTGTTATTTTGCCGTGTTTTGTTTTTGTTTTCTTCATTTTTGTTTCTGTCTTCGTGTGCAGCTACTCCTATCCAAGCTAGGTACACCGTCACTGGACAACACGAATGCTGATCGCCGCCTTTCCTTCCATGGTTTGATCTCTCTTTCTCCTTTCTCTTAATCTAGAGTAGGAACATGCCTTTTTATTGGGGGGGAGGGGAGTACAGTTGCATGCATCATCCATTAAAATTTTTTCGTTTTGCATTCACAAACCATGGATATTTGATGATCCTAGGAGATGCTTGTCCAATGATATGCATGATAATTCGATTCTTTTCAAAAGGGTAGAAGTGCAAGAGTGGCCAGCTACGAAATTCTAGGTGAAGTAAGCCTAGCTAGGTGCACTATGATCCATACTATTACAGCCATATATCTGACCATTATACGTATCTCACCTCACCATCCACCTCGGGTTGAGTTAGCACTTACATGCACAAAATGTTTTAGCTTTAGTGGAGAGTAGGGTTAGTGTTAGCTCATTGGCAATATTATTATGACGTGAGTGAAGCTCCCTGAACCAAGAAGGATACAAAACTTCGTCGGGGGAATAAGCTGCCAGTCTACTAAGGATGGCACATGGGTAGTGGATAAGCGCCACCAAACTATAAAGTAAAATCTGCACTGCGCATAAACAAACAAAAGCTTGCATCATAGTACTAAAGTTGATTGTCATCAAAAATGACCAACAAGCAGCAAATGCCAAAGAAAATAAAGGTGGAAAAGCTGTCTCCCATGTGTTTGAGCCGATGCTACTATAGCCATAGTATTGAGCTAGCCTTAGCACCACTCTCTACGCCTCGTTCAGTAGTGCGCTTGGGGTGTTAACTCGATCTTACTCCGTATACTATGTACTTACTATATGTACGCCGTAGATCAAGTGCACTTAGTTGAGGTAGAAGGCTGAGATAGATCCTAAACTTCTCCTATGCTGGTCAAGTTCAATTGCTGAAAATAATCCTTGAAAAGAGCATGAATCAAAGCTATCGGAAGTCGAAAGTCAACTTCAGATCATCTTTTATTCTCACCTGCATTTCATTACTAAGGGACTAGTAATGATCTAAGTTGGGGGGTGTTTGATGACTCTCAAATATGTCATCAAATAATTAAACTTTTTAGTTTTCATTCATCAAAATTATAATGTTCATTCATGCTAATATCATGCATATGCATCGTTTTATGAAATCACTAACCCCACTTGATCCTTTGAATCAAGTGGAATATATTTAACATTTTATGGTTAGTAAACATTCAGAGACAGGTTGAGAAGATCAAGGAAAGAGACGAGGATCAAGAGGAGCGGGCGAAAATTCAAAGAAGCAAAAATTACAAAAATGCCCCTGGGCATGACTTAAGAGAAACCTATAAATACTCTCTTGAGAGTTGATTTTAGGTTGTCCAGAAATTCTGTCCAAAGAAGCTAGGGCTTGGAGAAGAAGGAGTTCTGCAGACCCTCCAAGAGCTGATGAGCATTGGAGCTGGAGAGAAGGAGCAAGCTGAGGAGTAGCTTGGGCTGGACAACCTCCACCTCGCCGCAAGGATCGTGACACAAGGTGGAGCGATTGCCCAAGTTTCAGTGCAGTGTAACTCTCTCCATTTCAGACAATCTAGGTTGGGTTGGAAGCTTCACACCAGTGATCTTCCAACGATTCCAACTGACATTGTTTTTGTTTTAATTTGGTTTCACGTTTCAGTTCGTTCAAACTGTTCTTCCTCTCGTTTTCCCACAAAAATCCACTGTTGTTCTTCACAATCAAGCTTGAAATCCCACCTGAAGCAATAGCCAGGTTGCCAACGATCAAGGTTGTCAGCAGCCGAGATCGCCAGCGACCAAGGCCGCAACCTAGGTCGCTAGCAGTTCAGGAGGCCAGTAGCCAAGACCGCCAGCAGCCTAAGCTGCCGACAGCCAAAGCCGCTAGCAGCCTAGGCCGCCAGCAGCTAGGCCGCGCACGGCCCAACAGCGCGCAGCTCCGGCCGCGCGCAGTAGAGTCTGCGCACAGCCAAGCAGCGCGTTGCCGCAACTACGCGCAGCTCCACTCGCGCAACGACCACCGCGCGTAGCAACGTTCACGCGTGCAGCTGTGCAGTGCGTAGCAACCGCCGTGCGTGGCCAAGCAGCGCGCAGCAGCAGCTACGCGCAGCCAGGCCACGCGCAGCTAAGCTGCGTGCGCACTTGCAGCACGCAGGCGCTCTTGTAGGCGCGTCTGCACGCAGCTGAGGCCGCGCGTAACGCCCTCTGAGGATGCCCGCCAGGTGGCAAATTGCCAAACCTACAGGTGTGAGCCTGTAGACAAGTAAACAGAGTCGATTATCAATCTCTATGCACTAATCTTGAGGAGTAGTTTGCTGTTTTACATAGATATCTTTTCATACGTCTTCTCTGAGGAAATTCATTGAGTGTTACTGAAGATAATCCCTCTGATTGCTAGTATTGATACATAGATCTGATAAACTGAACTGATTAGAAAAAGAATCGCTCTCGTTTTACCGTCTCCCTGTGGATCGACACATTACTCGCCCTAAGGCTATGAGGTTATAAATATTGTTGCATAAGCTCAATCCTCACACGATTAACCAGTAATTAACCAGTAAAATTACCCATAATTTGAGCTTATCAGTCCATACTATCCCCAGGCAGCTCCCCACGCTGCATATTATCCGGAACAATTGGATCATGCTTACCCGCAAGACGCACCCCGACGGCCACTTGCTCGTCACCACAAGGACGAATACGAGTGACGAAGAGAGGCACACTGCGCCATGATCCAGAAGAGCATCCGAATAGAGGTGGCCATCGATGAAGGGTCACGGAACCCAAAGGGATACACAGATTGGGAGTCAGATTTGGAAAGTTATTTCCAATGGTACTACATGGATGATGACCTATGTGTGTCCTATGCTGAGGCTCGCCTAGGAGGCCAAGCCAAGATTTTCTAGAAGAACGAGAAGGAGGCGACACGACGACGAGGAGATCCTCCCTTCACGTGGGACGACATGTCATGGAAGCTCAAGGATAAATATATCCCAAAGCTCTACATGACCCGCCTCTTGCTAAAATGGATGGATCTTAAGCAAGGGAAGCACAAGGTCAGCGATTACATCGAGGATTTTGAGGAATATAGGATGAGATGCAAATTTATGGAAAGTCCACAAATTCAAATTGCATTCTTTATCCACGGGCTCCGTCCTGATTTGGCAGTACGGGTCCTAGAGCAGAACCCGACGACCGTAGACCTCACCTATAGTCTCGTGGAAAGCAATGAGCTTAGCCACGATGACATCGTGCCATCCACTCCCGCCGCTCCACAAGCGACTCTGACCATTGCGTCCGCTTCCTCAACTACGCGAGTTACATCGACTTGGAACCGAGGAAGTATGACAGTTCCATGCACGGTTGCCCCTTCGACGACACCAGTCACTTATGCCGGCACCTCCCACCTCCTCGGCTATATCCACCGCTAGGGCTCCGAATGCCCCTCGAGAGCCCGTCCGGTGTTTCAAGTGCAAAGGTTTTGGGCATCGCCGTACCGACTGTCCCACCCTCCTCCACATGGATATGCATGGGAATCCGATGGAAGAGCAACCAGAAGATGACCTCGAGGTGGACGAGTATTCGGCTGAATGCCCCAATGGCGACGATGTTGATGATCCACTAAGATATATCCAAATCACACTGATCACTCCACCCTCGATGCCCCCTATCGTCACTTTGGGAATCCAACAAGAGGCTACAGATCAACAGGGCACCAACGTGACCGGACAGACATCACTTACACCCACGGCCTCCGCATCGCCCCGACCCATTGACGTTGCTCAACGCACGTCCATCTTCTACACATACATCAAAATTGTTGGGCGTACGTATAAGTTGATGGTCGATAGCGGCAGCTGTATCAATGGAATTTCTGAGGATATGGCCACACGACTTGGACTTCCATTGATACCGCATCCCACCCCATACAATGTGTCTTGGATAGACGCATCTACTCTACCATTGAATATGCAATGCTACGTACCTCTCAAGATGAGTACGTATGATGAGAAGGTACTGTGCGACGTGCTACCAATGAAAATTTGCAGCATCATCCTAGGTCGGCCATGGTTGTTTGACCTTGACGTTCAGCTAGCGGGACGAGCAAACACTTGCTCATTCATTTACGGTGGTCGACGGCTCATTTGGTACCCATCGGTGCGATTACCGTCGCTACTGACTCCGTCTGTACTGATCCCCTCCCGCTCCACACACAGTGTCATTATCACTAATGGCTGCATCTTTCAACGAGGGTTAGAGCAGGACCGTGAACACACCCCCGTGTGCTATGCGGTAACCCTATCTGACGGAGTCACTAATTTAGGTGACGGGGACCAAGCACCGGATGTGATACAACTCCTTGATGAGTACGCGGACGTGTTCCCTACGGAGCTACCTAATGAGTACGCCACCCCCTGTCGATCGCTCACGCATCGCCCGCCCAAGGCCGCGCTCCTACACAATATTAACCCGCGGCCGTGTGCCCTTCTTGCGTCAACCTAGGCTACGGCTCTCCATCACTGGCAACGCGCCATCTCGCGGTCTGGTCGACGACCTTGCTCGCTCTAAGTCTTGCATCATGCTGTGGACGCCATCAATCGGGTACCTTTTTGTCTTCCCTCCATTAATCTCCAGTATTATTCCACCTTGCAGTGCCATCTCTCGCTATCTCTCCCTCTGCTTGGCTTGTCACGAAATTGCTATAAGATAGCCACGTGTCGAGAGATAGGATTTCTGGTGGAGACAAGTACTCGTTAATCCTTAGGCGTGGAACAACCCAGGGCCGTCAAACGCCCCTTACTCATTGTCGTCTAGTTGGTCTTAAAGAGGGTCATTGGGAGTCTAATCTGATCAATATCTCCTTAGTGAACGTCATTGACTGACAAACCTCGAAGTCGTCGTCTATTATTGCTCATCAGGGGTTTTATACTTTGTCATCCATTCCATATACCAAACTTCCAACTCACTCATCATCCTTACTGTGACCGGATATGAGCCGTCTGATCATGGCTCTTCCTTCGGATTACATCAGCTTGAGAAAGAGATACCTATAGAGTTACTGATATAGATAGAAATAGAGATAGAGATAGAGATAGATATAGAGATTGAGGTAGAGGTAGAGATAGAGATCAAGATAGAGACAGTGCTGGGGATAGAGATAGATTCCAGATGTAAATAGAGAAAGACATAGAAATAGAGATAAAGATAGAGGTAGAGATAGAGATAGAGAGAGAGATAGACACAGCGATAGAGATAGAGATAGAGCTAGAGATAGATATAAAGATAGAGATAGAGATAGAGATAGACATAGAGATAGAGATAAAGATAGAGATAGAGATAGAGAAAGAGATAGACATAGATATAGACATATAGCTAGAGCTAGAGACAAAGAAAGAGTTAGATAGAGAGATATAGATAGAGATAAAGATAGAGATAGAGAAAGAAATAGAGATAGAGATGGAGATGGAGATAGAGAAAAATATATAGATAGAGATAGATATAGAGATAGAGACAGAGATAGAGATAGAGATATAGATAGAGATAGTGATAGCGATATAGATAAAGATAGAGATACAAATAGAAATAGAGAAAGAGGTCGACATAGAGATAGAGATACAGATAGTGATAGGGATAGAGATAGAGATAGAAATGGAGATAAAGATAGAGATAGAAACAGAGAGAGAGATAGACATAAAGATAGAGATAGAGATAGAGATAGAGATAGACATGTAGATAGAGATAGCGATAGAGATAGAGATCGAGATAGAGGTAGAGATAGAGATATAAATAGAGATAGAGATAGAAATAGATTAAAAGAGAGAGATAGAGATAGAGCTAGAGCTAGATATAGAGATAGCGATAAAGATAGAGATAGAGATACAGATAGAGAGAGAGAGAGATTGAGATAGAGATAGAGAAAAACATAAATATAAGGATAGAGATAGACATAGAGAGAGAGAAAGAGATAGAGATGGAGATAGAGATAGAGATAGAGATAGAGATAGAGATAGAGATAGAGATAGAGATAGAGATAGAGACAGAGATAGAGATAGAGATAGAGATAGTGATAGAGATAGAGATGGAGATAGTGATAGGGATATAGATAGAGTTATAGATAAAGATAGAGACATAGATACAGATAGAGATAGAGATAGAGATAGATATAGAGATTGAGATAGAGATATATATAGAGATAGAGATAGATATAGAGATAGAGATAAATATAGAGATAGAGATAGAGATATAGATACAGATAGAGATAGAGATAGAGATAGAGATAGAGATATAGATAGGGATAGAGATAGAGATAAAGATATAGATAGGGATAGAGATAGAGATAGAGATAGAGATAGAGATAGAGATAGAGATAGAGATAGAGATAGAGATAGAGATAGAGATAGAGATAGAGATAGAGATAGAGATAGAGATAGAGATAGAGATAGAGATAGAGATAGAGATAGAGATAGAGATAGAGATAGAGATAGAGATAGAGATAGAGATAGAGATAGAGATAGACACAGACATGAAGTTATATGATGCAGGACGGGAAGACGTCGTCTACGTCCTGCGGCGGAACAGTCGTGAGTTCCATTCGTCCTTCTCGAGGACTTTCATGTTGGACGGCACGTTCCGCTCTCGGTGGGTGTTCTGGAAAAGTCCTGCGCGGGTTCCTCAATTCGTTGGGGCCGAAGGGTGTCTCTATCTTCGTGTGGTCGATGCTCCACGAATAATTGTCGAGGCGCTGGTGGGCCCGACTACCGGTGGGCGGGTAGGTTCAGCCCGCTAGATGACGAATACGACGGAGAACACTGCAACGGCAGCGTCAAGCGGCGGCGACATTGAGTAGCGGTGGTGGCGTCGCCGAGTGGCGGCAGCGGCGTCGAGAGCCGGTGGCCGGAGTGGGCCGCGGTGGCCGGAGGCCACGGCGGCCAGAGGCGGCGGCGGCGGCGGCGGCTGGGGTGGGCCGCGGCTGGGCCGAGCCTAGGGCTGGAGCTCGGCCGTGGCTTATGCCGCGGCTGGATCGTGGCTTGGGCCGCGGGTTGGCCGTGGCTTGGGCCGAGGTCCGGGCCAGTGGCAGGTGATAAGCCGAAAGTAGGGGTGAAAATTACGCAAATTTTTAGCCCTTGTCGTTGTGAATTTTTGGCTTATGCAATAAAATTTATAAAACTCTACTTAATATGTATAGTGATAAGTATGAGTGTCGTCCAAGGGAGGCAAGTAGGAATTTCAATTTGATTTAATTTTTGGTGTTTTAGATCCTAATTAGAGTGAATTTGATCTTCAATGAGGATCAAGTCACCCTAATTAGGTGAGAATTTAGAGAGGGGGGTAGGAGAGATGGGAAGATTAGAAGAATTAAGAGCTCTAAATTTCCTTCTTTGATCCTAATTAAAGGATCCAAGAAATCATTTAGAGAAGTTGAAAGAGGGTTCTTAAAATGAGTTGGGTTGATTTTTCAGATTGATAATTCAGAACTAAAATGGGGTAAATTGAGACTTCTAAAAATTAAAACTAAATTTTTTTATAATTTTCTTTTGTAATGCAATTGAATGCCCAGGTAAAATTCCTCAATTTCTCCTCTCAATCCTAATCAGGGCTTGTACATGCCGCTCAAGCCAAGCGATTTAGAAGTTCAGACTAGAATGGAGATGAAGAAACAAACAACTTAACCTATTTCATTCAAAATGCACAAAAGTTTGAATACAATGAAAGAAAAAAATACCAAAACTGTTGATCCAGGCTGGGACTCCTCTCTGTCTTGCAGCTGTGATGAAGCACCCTCCAGAATGAGCTCCCCCTCTCGAAATTCAGCTTTTATACTTAGGTTATAGGGTAAAAATCACCATTTTACCCCCATTTAGTACTTAATATTTATCTATCAATGTAGGCTAGATCTGAATGATCTAACCATACAGATAGAAAGAGGGGTTCAAGATGAACAAATCCATAAAAAAATCATCTCAATCGGACTTTAGGATCAAAAGTTATTAATAAATCAATTTTAAACCAATTTAATCCATTAGATTTAAAATTGATTTATTAATTAGTTTCGTTTTTAAACACGCAATGACGTGTCGCTCTCTCATTGGCTGGCGCATTTTGAATCCTCCTTTTTGCAGAAAAGTCCTTAAAAAGCCTGGAATTGCTTTTGGGCCGCCCAAAAGTAATTGCGTATATGCCTGGCGCACTCTCTCTCCTCCGATTTCTCCTAAAACATTAAAAATATATATTAAAAATTGCAATAAAACCCTGAATGATTTTAAATAGGATCTTTCGCCTGCCGTGGCGATCGAGAGCTGTTTTCAGGGTCTTTTGCAACTAAACGCTGCAAAAGGCCCGAAAAGTCTAGAAATTGCATAAATACATTTTTTCTCCTATAAATATGCCCTTTTTTCATAGAATAAATGCATTTCTTCTTGAAATAAATCCCAGAAAATTCCTAAAAATTCGTAAAAAATTCTATAAAATTCTATAAAATTCCCTGATTAATTCCCATGTTGATAAATGTCGAAATAAACTTTTTAATGTGCCATTTTCATCCAAAAATAATTATTTCGAGCTTCAATAAATCCTTAAAAATTCATATAATTAACAGAAAATTAGGAAAAATCAGAAATTACTTGGAAGCATTATTTTGTGTAAATATATGATAACAACCCAAATTTAAGCCTTTTAAATGCATAAATCATGCTAATAACATGAAATAAAGACCGAAATTAGGGTGTTATCATATACCCCCCTACTTAGACATTGCTAGTCCCTTAGCAACATCTAAGTACTTTGCTGAATTATCATCTCTTTCATCCTGTAAGTCAGACAACAGGTGTGGGAAGTGTTAAGTGTATCAATCACAAGCCGAACTAAAACACTAAATGACATTTTGAGCTCCGACCTTTTCAGGAATGTGGGGTTTCTTTCTCCTTGGCTTGGATGCCTAAGTGGATGAGAAGGGAGTGTACTTGTTTCTAGGTATAACGCTATACTCCTCAGGTAAACTCTCTCCACTCATGTGCAGCTGATCTCACATCTCTAGCTAGCAAGATCACTCTCTCCCGGTGTGCCTTCCACCTATTACTTTCCTCTCCATTAGCCTTTTCTCTTTCCTAAGAATAGAAGAAGCCATTTCCTCCTCCTGTTGAGCACAGAATATTGAACACAACGAGAAGAGTATATGATAGAGTTGTGATGGGGGAGAATGAGACTTTGTGAAAGAATTAGGGTGAGCATGAACAATGAGAGATTTATGGTCCAACGGGTGTTGTGCTACCTTGGATAACCTACTCCCAAGATTTTTAGAGGAAGTGAGGGAGATAGAAGAGATGAGACCAATGTGATGATATAGAGAATAAAGACCATCTTGCCCTGAATTGAAAGTCAAAACCAGAAATGGTGCAAGTCAAACCCCTCCTTTCTCTTTGTCTTCTTCTCATTCCTCTTGTCTTTTTTTTCTTTCTTTCTTTTTTTTTCGAACTCTTTTTTTTTTTTTTTTTTTTTGTATATCAAACAAAGAGGATAACAACAAATGAAACACTTTCCATGACTTGAATGGTTTTTTAAATATTTTATCACAACCAGCATGAGTGTCATAACAATCACATTGGTCTATGGAGAAGAGATAGAAGAACGAGATTTAGATGATGCAGAGCGAATTATTGACAGAAAAGATACAAAGAGGCAGTATCGTAGTGATACCGTGGAAAGTGAGATAGACGTACTTGGGAGATAAGCATATCCTCGGTAGCGGAAGCAAGGTGGTGGAGTCAAGTTGTGATGGATATGGCGTGAAGCGTGTGGAACAATAAGGTGAATGAAGTGGTGGATTCCGTGCATAGGACTCGGAGAATGGCTGCTCACTATTTTGGAATGAAAGTAGGCTAATGGGAGATGAAATGCATAAGTGGGATCGGCTATTAGAGTTGATGGAATGGGGCTTTCAGTTCACTCGTCACTCCCCTTTGAAGCATAGAGCTTCTACCCTTGACTTTCCATCATCTAATCACCTACTAGACACCCTCCCCAATTTGAAATTGAATCCACATCGCCCAAAATCACTTGTGTTGCACCTCAACATGTCTTGATCCGCTCTAAGAGCCTAACTTCTCCACACTTGTTCCCAAACCATTGGATGAAAGAAAATTAATTCATGACTGTGCATGCTAAAGATTGTTAAAAAAAAAAACAGGTTCAATTCATGTAGAATTCTGTAAAATTAAATGCATGAACCATAGTTTGTCACCTAAAAATGAACTATCTCCCCCCCATTAAAACCTGCATTGTCCTCAATGCAAAGCTACTAAAATCATGAAGAATAAAATTGAGGTTAGAGGGGCAAACAGTGATATGGAGGATATGGGGCCCTTTAGCATTGTGAACAAGAGATCCTGGCGATAACTCGATTTGCTGAATTACATACTCCATAACCTGGTCAAAGTTACCACAAGAGATGCAACAAAGTGAGGAGCTATAATAGTAAAAGAAAATAATGCAAAGAAAAATGAATCCTAAAACGTAATGAAAAGAAAATAAATCTTATTGATGCTCTTAAGTGAGGGTGATGTCGCGCTTCTAAAGAAATGTCTTCATTAGGGTGCGGCTCGTGTTCAGGAAGGGTTTAAAGCGCTGCCCATTGACCTTGAATTCAGCTCCATGTGTTGGATCTCGAGCGAGAACAGACCCATTGTCGAAATGTTGACATACTACATAAGGTCCATCACATCTTGATTTAAGCTTTCCTGGAAACAGTTTAAGCCGGGGATTATATAACCATACTTTTTGGCCATTGGCAAAAACCTTCCTGTGTATGTGTTGATCATGGAATGCTTTCATCTTGGCTTTGTAGATGCGTGAATTTCGTATGCCGTTCACGCAACTCCTCCAACTCATGCAGCTACAATAAGCGATGGTCACCTGCATCATCTAACGTCGTTAAGTTTCTTGATAGCCCATAAAGCACGATGTTCGATTTCTAAAGGGAGATGACAAGCTGTTCCAAACACGAACCTGAACGGCGACATTCCTAACGGGGTTTTATATGCCGTCCGATATGCCCATAACGCATCCGGCAACTTGCTCGACCAATCCTTTCCATTAGGGTTAATACTTTTCTTCAAGATTTTTTATTTCTCTATTGGAGACTTCCACTTGGCCATTGGCTTGAGGATGATACGAGTGGTAAGCGATGATGAACTCCATATCGTTTTAACAACTCTTTAAAGACTTTGTTATTGAAATGAGTTCCACCATCGTTAATAATGGCTCGTGGGCATCCAAACCGAGAGAAAATATTATCCTTGACAAATTTAACAACTTCTTTATGATCATTTTTCATGTTGGTATGGCTTCTACCCACTTAGAGACATAATCTACACCTACCAAAATATATTCATAGCCCAAAGAAGGAGGAAAGGGTCCCATGAAATCAATGCCCCAAAGATCAAACAACTCAACTTCAAGGATAGGGTTTAAAGGCATAGCGGCATTCGACTTACATTGACCACCGCTTGACATCGAATGCATCTCTTGCAGAATTCATATGCATCCCGATGAAGATGAGGCCAATAAAATCCACATTGTAGGACCTTATGTGCCGTTATCTTGGGCGTAGTGTCCTCCATAAGGATGAGTGACATGATTCCAAGACTCTCCATTGTTCATCCTCGGGTATACATCTCCTAAAAATTTGATCGACGCCTAATCTAAATAATTCAGGCTCATCCCAATAGTAATACTTGATATCCTTAAAAAACTTTTTTCTATCATCATAATCCCAACCTTGAGGCAATTGCCCGATTACTAAGTAGTTTCCTATATGAGCATACCAAGGCAATTTCCGTAGAAATTTCTAAAATATGCTCGTCAGGAAAAGAATCTGTGATGGGAGTTAGGGCTGGCAATGATAGGCGGGAGAGGTGATCAGCCGCACCATTATCCACTCCCCGCCTGTCTTTAATTTCAATATCGAATTCTTGCATAAGTAGGATCCATCTCATTAATCTAGGTTTTGTCTCTTTCTTACTTAACAAATGTCTAAGTGCAGCAGGATCTGAAAAGATTATAATCTTACTCCCTATTAGGTAAGATCGAAATTTATCCAAAGCAAAGACGATTGCAAGTAATTCCTTCTTTGTGGTAGAGTAATTTACCTGAGCGGCGTCGAGAGTCTTACTTGCATAATAAATAGCTGTCGGTTTCTTGTCTTTGCGTTGTCCCAACACAGCTCCACTGCATAATCTGAAGCATCACAAAAAATCTCAAAGGTTCACTCCAATTTGGAGCTTGTAAGATGGGAGCCGTAACTAATGCTTCTTTAATCAAATTAAAAGCCAAATTGCATTCATCATTCAAAATAAGTTCTTTGTCTTTAGATAGAAGCAAAGTGAGAGGTTTAGCCACTTTGGCAAAATCTTTAATAAAACGATGATAAAAGCCGGCATGGCCCAAAAACCCCTAAGTTGCTTTAGGGTCGATGGAAGTGGAAGCTCCTTGATGATCTCGATCTTTGCCTTGTCCACAGCCAGCCCTCCTTGCTGATATGATGACCTAAGGCGATCCCCTGTCCACCATAAAATGGGATTTCTCCCAACTGAGCACTAACTTGTTTTCTTCGCAAATCTGTAACACTTTATCCAAGTTAGACAAACAAGACCCAAAATATTCACCAAACACGGAAAAGTCATCCATGAAAACTTCAAGACATGTACCAATTAAATCAAAAAACATTGCACTCATACACCTTTGAAAGGTTGCTGGTGCATTACAAAGTCCAAATGGCATTTTTCTAAAAGCAAATGTTCCTAAAGGACATGTGAACGTAGTTTTATCTTGGTCACTTTCATGAATGCTAATTTGATTATATCCTGAGTACCCATCCAAGAAACAATAAAACTCTGTCCAGCTAATTTTTTAAGTATTTGATCAATGAAAGGTAGAGGATAATGGTCTTTTTTTGTTGCTAGATTTAACTTTCGGTAATCTATGCATACTCGCCAACTCGATGCTACCCTCGTCTGGATCTCTTCTCCATCCTGATTCTTTTGGACAGTAATCCCTGTTTTTTTAGGTACCACATGAATTGGACTCACCCACTTACTATCTGAAATTGGGTAAATGAATCCTGCTTTCAGCCATTTGGTAATCTCCTTGACACCACATCGTAAAGATAAGGATTTAATCACGTTGATGCTGAACTGATGGTTTGGATCCTTCCTCGATAAAAATTCTATGCTGACAGATATCAGGACTAATTCCCTTGATGTCGTCTATGGTCCATCCAATAGCGCTCTTATGCTGTCGTAAGACATCTAATAGGTTAACTTCCTGCTCTAAAGTGAGGGTTGAAGAGATAATTACTGGATATGTCTTTCTTGGACCTAAAAAAACATATTTAAGGTGAGAAGGAAGAGGTTTCAATTCTAATTCTTCAGTGGGCGTAGATCTGTAGTTATTCATGTTTCACCCTTCATTTCACCATGGTCCTTCTCCCCTCATAGGCACTCTCATTCACCGCCATCACCTCATAGATTACTTTCCATATAACATGGCATTCATCATTTTCATCATCTAGGGAACATGTATAAATGTCTTCCTGGCTACTATTGGGATACTTCATCAATTGAGAGATTGGTAACTCAACCTCTTCTTTTCCCATGCGCAATTCAATTTTTCCTGCATTCCAATCTGTGTTCACTCTTGCGGTAGCTAGGAATGGCCGTCCTAAAATAATCGGTGCATGACTAATTTTTCCTGAAATTGTGACATCCACTACTATAAAATCGACAGGAAATGAACACTTTTCTACTTCCCTCACCACATCCACAAACTGTCCACACGGTCTTCTAATTGATCAGTCCGCTAACTGCAATTCTAAATTTACAGGTTGTAATTCACCAAATTTAAAAGTCTCAAGTAGGGCCTTAGGCATGATATTCACACTTGCTCCTGAATCAAGTAAAGCTTTGGTGAATACTTCCCCCCTAATTTCGCATTTGATCACTGGTGCTCCGGATCCTTGTGCTTTTGAGGTAATTCATGCAGAAAATTGAACAAATATTCTCAGAAAGTTGAATCCTCTTGTGCTTCCTAGGAGGGGTACACAGGTGTTTCACAAATTTGGAATAATCAGAGAGGGACGAGATCGCATCTAGAACAGGAATTTCGACCGTGGCCTCTTTCAAATACTCAAGAAGTGGGCTGTCTTTCGATTTTCTTTCTTCGCTTGTAAGGCACTAGGGAAAGGGATAGGTGGGCAATATGTTTTGGGGTTGGGTTCCTTTTCCAGATTTTCCTCTACCCCTTCATCCTCATCCTTTTCTACTTCCTCTAACTTATCCTCCACTTCATTTCGTTTCTCTATAGCTGCAAATGGATTAGCCAACTCTTTCCCACTCCTAAGTTTTGATATAGCACTCAGCTCTCCTATTTCTTGTTGTTCAGTCAATGCATGCATGTCATGAATATGCTCATTAACTACACTACACATGTCATCAACATAAAGTAAATTGCTAGGATTAATACAGGCCTGAGTAGGGATTTTACCTGATTTGGCGCCCATCTTCATAGGGTCTTCACACGTACCTTGCGGTGCTCCCCCGTGCGCAAATTGTTGACCGTTGTGAAGGCAGATCTCCGCCTTGAGCTTCTCCATCTCCCTCCGATGCCTCTCCTCCATTTCTTCAAAAAGCTTGAGCATCCTCTTCTTATCTTCTTACAGCTCCTCGATGACCTTGGTGAGAGTCGCATTAGTGGGATCTGAAAAATTTTGGTAAGGTTGATAATGTTGTTGGTGTTGGGGATTGTTCGCCTTGGATTGGAACTGTTGTTGGGGTGGTCGGTTGTTGTTGTTCCATCCCTGTCCTCCTAAGTTTCCTCTAGTTCCCCATTGGACATTGCTCCCTTCTTGCCTGCCTATAGCATTCACTTCTGATATCATAGGGCATTCTTCTCCGGTGTGGCTATCACTTGAGCACATTTCACATCGATTTATTTGGTTGGGTGCTCTTCCGCTATTCTGACCTTGCCATAGTGAGATTATTTTTTCATTCATCTTTTCCATGGCTTTTCCCATCATTACACCTATCTGTTTTTCAATTCTATCCATAGTAATCTGGGGTTCAACCTCTAACATCCAACAGTCCACCTTTCAGAGGGTAACCTAACATGATCGGAGGCATCTTGGTGATAGGCTAAATTATCGGACATTTTTTGTAGTAGTGCCATAGATTCATCTTCATACATGTCAGCTATTGCTCCTCCACTCGAGATATCAACTCTGCCTTTCTCCACATCATTTAAGCCTTCATAGAAAATTTGCACTAACTCCCATTTTTGAATGCCATGGTGGGGCACTTCCTAATGAGCCCCATCAATCTCTCCCATGCTTATAAAATGTATCATTTCCTTGCTGAAAATTTCTAATCTCTCTTCTGAAAGAATTTGTCCTAGCCACTGTATAATATCTTTTTAAGAAGCTCTTCTCCATATCATTCCATGATTCAAAATTTGTTCCCAATGTTCTAAACCAATCCTTGGCTCTATCCTTAAGGGCATGAGGGAATAGTTTCATTCTCACAACTTCCTTTGAAATTCTGGGGTAAGTGCAACTATCACATGCTTCGTAAAATTTTTCTAACAAGTCATAGGGCTCTTCGTTTGCCTTCCCCAAAAAGGACAGTAATAGCTGAAATTGGTGTGGATCGATTCTAAACATCACATCTTCTCCAATCGGGGCAGATATCCTGGTTAAGATGGGGGTTTCTGCTGGTGTGGAATACTCTCTAATCCTCCTCCGTCCATCGTTAACTACCTCAGGGTTTCCTGTTCCATTACCTATTGGGTCCATTGGTACGGGTCTAATCAATATCTCCTCTACAAATGTGGGTTCGGTGAAAGACGACTGGGTATGGTGGAATCTACTACAGGGGATTTCTGTCACTGCTCCTGATTCAAATCAGACCCGAAGCTTCATACAAAACCACTAATTCAAACACAACACTCGTTAGTCGTTAAAAACCAAATACCGTCTTAAATCAAAATCAATAATAAGGAGACTTAACAAACACGTGAGCAACAATTGACCAATGTGTTTACAAATAAAAATATGTTGAATTCCTAAGTGTTGCCTCCCGGCTTGGCGCCAATTGATAAGCCGAAAGTAGGGGTGAAAATTAGGAAATTTTTAGCCCTTGTCGTTGTGAATTTTTGGCTTATGCAATAAAATTTATAAAACTCTACTTAATATGTATAGTGATAAGTATGAGTGTCGTCCAAGGGAGGCAAGTAGGAATTTCAATTTGATTTAATTTTGGTGTTTTAGATCCTAATTAGAGTGAATTTGATCTTCAATGAGGATCAAGTCACCTAATTAGGTGAGAATTTAGAGAGGGGTAGGAGAGATGGGAAGATTAGAAGAATTAAGAGCTCTAAATTTCCTTCTTTGATCCTAATTAAAGGATCCAAGAAATCATTTAGAGAGGTTGAAAGAGGTTCTTAAAATGAGTTGGGTTGATTTTTCAGATTGATAATTCAGAACTAAAATGGGGTAAATTGAGACTTCTAAAAATTAAAACTAAATTTTTTTATAATTTTCTTTTGTAATGCAATTGAATGCCCAGGTAAAATTCCTCAATTTCTCCTCTCAATCCTAATCAGGGCTTGTACATGCCGCTCAAGCCAAGCGATTTAGAAGTTCAGACTAGAATGGAGATGAAGAAACAAACAACTTAACCTATTTCATTCAAAATGCACAAAAGTTTGAATACAATGAAAGAAAAAAATACCAAAACTGTTGATCCAGGCTGGGACTCCTCTCTGTCTTGCAGCTGTGATGAAGCACCCTCCAGAATGAGCTCCCCCTCTCGAAATTCAGCTTTTATACTTAGGTTATAGGGTAAAAATCACCATTTTACCCCGTTTAGTATAATATTTATCTATCAATGTAGGCTAGATCTGAATGATCTAACCGTACAGATAGAAAGAGGATCAAGATGAACAAATCCATAAAAATCATCTCAATCGGACTTCAGGATCAAAAGTTATTAATAAATCAATTTTAAACCAATTTAATCCATTAGATTTAAAATTGATTTATTTATTAGTTTCGTTTTTAAACACGCAATGACGTGTCGCTCTCTCATTGGCTGGCGCATTTTGAATCCTCCTTTTTGCAGAAAAGTCCTTAAAAAGCCTAGAATTGTTTTTGGCCTTGCCCAAAAGTAATTGCGTATATGCCCCTAGCGCACTCTCTCTCCTCCGATTTCTCCTAAAACATTAAAAATATATATTAAAAATTGCAATAAAACCCTGAATGATTTTAAATAGGATCTTTCGCCTGCCGTGGCGACAGAGCTGTTTTCAGGGTCTTTTGCAGCAACGTGCAAAAAGGCCCGAAAAGTCTAGAAATTGCATAAATACATTTTTTCTCCTATAAATATGCCCTTTTTTCATAGAATAAATGCATTTCTTCTTGAAATAAATCCCAGAAAATTCCTAAAAATTCGTAAAAAATTCTATAAAATTCTAGAAAATTCCCTGATTAATTCCCATGTTGATAAATGTCGAAATAAACTTTTTAATGTGCCATTTTCATCCAAAAATAATTATTTCGAGCTTCAATAAATCCTTAAAAATTCATATAATTAACAGAAAATTAGGGAAAAATCAGAAATTACTTGGAAGCATTATTTTTGTGTAAATATATGATAACAACCCAAATTTAAGCCTTTTAAATGCATAAATCATGCTAATAATATGAAATAAAGACCGAAATTAGTGTGTTATCAGTAGGACCGCGGTTTGGGCCGCGGTAGGGGCCGCGGTGATGGGCCAGAAGGACCGATGGGCCGTTGGCGGCCCGATAAGGAAGGCCCATAGGGGCAAGGGCTGACATGGCCGCCTCGAGAAGTGTGCCCGGCGGCTTAGGGTAAACGGCGCCTCGACGCACGGGCTTGCGGCGCCTTGGTGCACGGATTTACGCCGCCTGGGGGTGCGGTGTCGGCGGCTGGGCTTGATGGGCCCGGTCGGCTGGTGCTGCCCATTAGGGCGACTGGCCCATTGGGTCGGTCGGTGCGGCCTGGCTCAGCGATTGGGCGCGGCGCAGCGCGGCTGGGCAGCGCGGGGCGGCGAGGGGTGGCGCAAGGCAGAGCGGCGTCGAGGCGGTGCGGCGGCAGCGACAGCGGTGGCGGCGGCGCAGCTTCGGCGCTCTGAAACGTAGAGCGGCAGCGCGCGCGGTGCGTGGGCTGCGTGGCGATGTGGCGGGCGAAGCGTGCATGGCGCATAAGCGGCGCCAGGCGCGCGACGCCCACGGACGGTGCGGGAGGCACAGGCGGCACGGGCGGGGCACGCTGCGGTGCGGCGCAGCGAGTGGCGCGGCGTGGGCGGCGCGGGTAGCCGGCAGCAGGCAATGGTAGCGACGCCTCGAAGCGCGCGCGTGGGCGCGCATGGCGACACGCGCAGCGGCGCGGAGCGCGGCGGCGCGCGAGCGGCGGCGCACGCGAAGCGCGGCAGCGTCGCTGGCGTGGCGCGTTGCTGGCCGTGGCGGCGTTGCTGGTCGTGGCGGCGGCGCTGGCGTGGCAAGGCGACGCGGGTGCGGCGAGGCGCGTGGCGCGGCAGCGCTTGGCTCGGCGAGGCGGCACGGGGCGGGCCGAGTCTCGGGCGCGCGGAGTGGCCGAAAGGTGCCCGGGCCTGCAGCGGCGTAGCCGCCTTCTTCTAGGTCTATCTGACCTCTCTTCTTCTTCCAAAAATTTGTTTTCTTAGAGGGAAAAATCTCTGCCTTTCTAGTACATAGGGGTTCCTATTAAGGACCCATCAGAAAAAATAAGGGAAACCCTAACTTATGAAAGATGAAAATTTAAACTACGTAGGGAAAAAAAATGCAGATACGTTGAGGGCTTCGCCATCAATATGGGTACAGATAGAGATAGAAATAAAGATAGAGATAGAGATATAGAAATAGATATAGATAGAGAAAGAGATACAAATAGAGATAAAAAAAATAGAACTAGAAATAGAGATAGAGATGGAGATAACGATAAAGATAGAGATAGAGATATAGATAAATATAGAGATAGAGTTACATATATAGCTGGAGATAGAGTTAGAGATAGAGATGGAGATGGCGATAGAGATAGAGATAGAAACAGAGATACAGTTAGACATAGAGATAGAGATAGAGATAGAGATAGAGATAGAGATGGAGATAGAGATAGAGATAGACATAGAAATAGAGATAGGGATAGCAATAGAGATAGGGATAGAGATACACATAGCGATAGAGATTAAGATAGAGATAGAGATAGAAACAGAGATACAGTTAGACATAGAGATAGAGATAGAGATAGAGATGGAGATAGAGATAGAGATAGACATAGCAATAGAGATAGGGATAGCAATAGAGATAGGGATAGAGATACACATAGCGATAGGGATTAAGATAGAGATATAGATAGACATAGAGATGGAGATAGAGTTAGAGGTAGAGATAGAGATAGAGATAGAGATAGAGATTGAGATAGATGTAAAGATAGAGATAGAGATAGAGATCGAGTTTGAGATAGAGATACGGATAGAGATAGAAACCATAATAAAATAATGATAGAGATAGAGATGTCGATTTAAATAATAATGAAAATAGTGATAGTGATAGAGATATAGACAAAGATAGGGATAGAGTTACATATAGGGAATTTAGCACCCTGCAGGCTAGAACTTTCAAAGTTTGGCAGATACATGCCAAACTTTGAATTTGACATCCTATAGTCCAGATATTTTGAAACTGCCAGATCTAGGATGCCTACCCTTACGTGGACACCGCCTACCTGCCAGGTGGAATCCGGAGAGTCCACGTAAGACGGGATTCCACCTGGAAGCCAGGCGGTGTCCACGTCAGATACCCGATTTCTTAGGGGGATTGAAGTGAGAAGGGAGAAGGGAAAGGGGAAGGGGAAAGGCCTCCGGCGGGGAAGATTTCTGAGGCTCGCCGGAGGCCTTCCCGGAGACGTCCCACACTAGGTCTCCGGCGACCTGGGAGGGCCTCTGGCACCAGGCCTCTGGGGGGCCGTAGGAGGCCATCACGATTCCTCCGGCAGATCTTTCTTCGGAGAAGAGAGAGTGTCGGGCAGTTCATGCTAATATACAAAAAAAACTCATCTTTTATCAAGACAACGAGCTCTTTACATCCTTTGGTAGGTTCCTCGTCAACCAGTGAAAACGAGGTAACAGACTGCAACGAGAAACTATCCGCTCTAATCTCTGTCGCTTCCACCCTTCAAAGATCGAGGGCAAGGCGAGAGAGGGTCCTTGCCCATTGCCAACTCCTGACTACACCTATAGAATCTACGTAAATGACACCGACTGCTTCCCTATTCACAGCGAGGCTCAGCCAACGACAGGTTTCATGCGCCGGCCTTCCCAGAGGTCTCCGGCGGCCCGTGAAGGCCTCCTACGCCCCCCCGGAGGCCTGGTGCCGGAGGCCCTCCCAGGTCGCGGAGGCCACCCGAGGCCTGGTGTGGGGCGTCTCGGGAAGGCCTCGCAAGCCTCAGAAATCTTCCCGAGGCCTTTCCCCTTCCCCTTTCCCTTCTCCCTTCTCCCTTCAATCCCCGTAAGAAATCGGGTATCTAACGTGGACACCGCCTGGCTTCCAGGTGGAATCCCGTCTTACGTGGACTCTCCGGATTCCACCTGGCAGGTAGGCGGTGTCCACGTAAGGGTAGGCATCCTAGATCTGGCAGTTTAAAAATATCTGGACAGTAGGATGTCAAATTCAAAGTTGGGCATGTATCTGCCATACTTTGAAAGTTCTAGCCTGCAGGGTGCTAAATTCCCTTACATATATAGCTGGAGATAGAGTTACAGATATAGATGGAGATGAAGATAGGGATAGAGATAGAAACACAGATAGAGGTAGAGATAGAGATAGAGATAAAGATAGAGATAGAAATAGAGATAGCGATAGAGATGGAGATAGAGATAGAGACAGAGATAGAGATGGAGATAGAGATAGAGATAGACATAGAGATAGAAATAGAGATAGCGATAGCGATAGAGATAGAGATAGAGATAGAGATACAAATAGAGATAGAGATTGAGATAGAGATAGAGATAGAGATAGAGATGGAGATAGAGTTAGAGGTAGAGATAGAGATAGAGACAGAGATAGAGATTGAGATAGATGTAAAGATAGAGATAGAGATAGAGATAGAGATTGAGTTGGCGATAGCAATACAGATAGAGGCAGAAACCATAATAAAATAATAATAGAGATAGAGATATCGAATTAAACAATAATCAAAATAGTGATAGAGATACAGATTAAGACAGCAATAGAGATTGCTATAGAGATAGAGATGGAAATAGAAAGAGAGATAGATATGGAGACAAGGTTGAGAAAGAGATTCCGATAGAGTTGTAGATATAGATAGATATAGATCAATATAAAGATAGAGATAGAGATAGAGATAGAGATAGAGATAGAGATAGAGATAGATATAAAGATAGAGATAGATATAGAGCTAGAAATAGAGGTCGAGACAGAGATAGCGACAAAGATAGAGATAGCGATAGAGATAGAGATAGAGGTAGAGGTAGACTTACAGATAGAGCTAGTGACGGCGCGGCACCATCTGACACCGCAGGGCCATCACTCGAGGAGCCAGCACCGTCATCCAGCCCGCCACCGACACGTGTCCAGCCGACACAACGAGCCGCAGCCACGACGCGCAACCCCGGATTCAAATATTCAGCTTGACGACGTGCCACCTTCGACCCGTACTTGTTCGCGTTTTTCTCTTTTATTTCCCGTTTTACAGTTTCTTCGTACCCGCATGTAGCAAGGGGAATTTCCCGCATGAGGATATCTTCCCCTCCCCTTAGTGGGCCTATCGAACCCATCTTTTGTTTTATTTCTCTTTTGCTTTGTAGTTAAGGGGGCCAATTTTCCTCTCTCCTATAAAAGGGAGGGGAGGGCGCCCCCCTCAAGCACTCTTGAATTTCATTTTGAAAGTTTAACGTAAGAAGTTGAAGAGTCACCTTCGTGAGGAGAGGAAGAAGAAGAAATAAGAAGAAGAAGGAAGAAGAAGAAGGAAGAAGAAGAAGGAAGAAGAAGGGAAGGAAGGAGAAGAGGAGAAAGGGGGAGGAACATCTCCCCACCCTCCGCCCTGTTGATCACCGCCACCGCCTGTTTTCCCACCGCCATTGGCTCCGCCACCACCTGCATCACTGTCGCCGTTGGCCCCGCCAGGGCCGACCGGCTTCGCTGCCCGTTCTCGCGACCGCCTGCTGACCGTCCCGCCGCTGCTCGCCGTCTCCATGTCGGGATCAGCTGACTTCCCCAGCGGCCGCCGCTGTTTCCCCGCTAAACACCGCGCAGTGTCCTGCGGCACGCTGAGTCTCACCCGCGCCGAGCCGACCATTGCCGCGTCGTGCCTTGCTGGGCCCGCACGTCGCGCCACATTGCCTGCCCGCGAGCCGTGCCCAGCACTGGGCCCCTCCGCGCAGTGCCGGGTCTGTGCCGTGCACCACGCCGGCCGTCTCTAAGCCGCGCCCGGCGCCGCCTCTCACCGTGCCCGTGCTCGGCCCAAGCACTACGCCACGCCCCGCTCTTGTGTCATGTTTGGTGTGTCGTGCCTACGTCGCCGCAGCCCGGGCGCCGAGCCTCGCTGCCCCGCGCCACGCCCCGCGCGCCACGCTGCCCGCGCGCTGCATCTGCTAGTGCACCGCTCCCGCCCGCGCGCCGCTCTGCGCAGCGCCTGAGCTCCATTCGGCGCTCGCACGCTGGTCGTCCCCCTGCTTCTGCCAGCACCAACGCCTCACTCCGCCCCCGCACCAGTCTGACGCCGGCATCCTCGGCCTTGCTGCATTCTCCAAAATTAGTATCACAAAGTTTTACCGTCACTGGATGCGACGAAGGTACCCCCCTTCGTACCGCTCTTTACATCTCTTACTTTCTTCAGTATACTTTCGATTTGCCTCCTCCGCGCTCGGGTTAGACATACAGATAGAGATAGAGATACAGATAGAGATATATATACAGATATAGATAAAGAAAGTGATATAGTAGAGCTAGTGTTAGAGATGGAGATAGAGATAGAGATCAAGATGGAGAAATAGATAGAAATAATACTACTGATAGTGATATAGACAGAGATAGAGATAGAGATTATAAAAGAGATCGTGGTAGACATAGAGATAGATATATAACTAGATATAATAAAAGAGATAGTGAGAGATACAGAGATAGAGATAGAGATAGAGATAAAGATGGAGATAAGATACAGATATAGATGGCAATAGAGATAGAGATACAGATACAGATAAAGATTGAGATAGAGATACAGATGGAGATAAAAAAATAGATATAGATAGAGAAAGAGATAGAGATAGAGATGGAGAAAAAGATAGCGCTAGAAATAGAGATAGAGATAGAGATGGAGATAAAGATACAGATAGAGACAGAGATAGGGATACAGATAACAATAGAGATATAGATAGAGACAGACATAGATATAGAGATAGAGATATAGACATAGATAGAGATAGAGATTCTAATTGTGATATAGATAAAGATATAGATGGAGATAGAGATAGAGATAGAGATATAGACATAGAAAGAGATAGAAATTGAGCTAGAGATAGAGAGAGAGATAGAGATAGAGATAGAGATAGAGATAGAGATCGACATATAGATAAAGATAGGCATAGCGATAGCGATATAGATAGAGAGAGTGATAGAGATAGAGATAGCAATAGAGATAGAGATAGAGATAGAGATAGAGATAGAGATAGAGATAGAGATAGAGATAGAGATAGAGATAGAGATAGAGATAGAGATAGAGATAGAGATAGAGATAGAGATAGAGATAGAGATAGAGATAGAGATAGAGATAGAGATAGAGATAGAGATAAAGATATAGATATATATCAAGATAGAGATAGGATAGAGATAAAAATATATATAGAGAAAGAGATAGGATAGAGATATAGATAGAGATAGAGATGGAGATAAAGATAGAAATAGAGATAAAAATAGAGATAGAGATAGATATAGGGATAGAGATAGAGATAGACATAGAGAAAGAGATAGAGAAAGAGAGAGGTAGAGATAATGATAGAGAAAGAAGTAAAGATAGAAATAGAGATAGAGATAGAGATAGCAATATGGATAGAGATAAAGATAGATAGAGGAATAGATATAGATATACAGATAGAGATAGAGTTAGAGTCAGGTATAGAGATAGAGATACCAAACGAAATAGATATAAAGATAAAGATAGAGATAGAGATAGAGATAAATATAGAGATAGCAACCGAAATAGAAATAGGGATAGAGATAGAGATAGAGATAGGGATAGAGATAGAGATAGAGATAGGGATAGAGATAGAGATAGAGATAGAGGTAAAGATAGAGATAGAGATTGAGATCGAGATAGAGATTGAGATAGAGATAGAGATAGAAATAGAGATAGAGATAGATATAGAGATTGAGATAGAGATCAAGATATAGATAGAGATAGAGATAGAGATAGAGATAGAGATAGAGATTGAGATAGATGTCTAAATATAGATACAGCTATTGCTAGAGCTAGAGATAGAGATGGAAATAATAATAGAGATAGCGACTGAGATAGAGATACACCTATAGATAGAGAGAGATAGAGATAGAGATCCAGATTGGGAAAGAGATTGGGATAGACATAGAGATAGAGATACATCTATAGGTGAAGATAGAGATAGAGATTGAGATAGAGCTAGAGATAGAGATAGAGATTTAGATAGACATAGAGATGGAGAAACAGATAGAGAGAGAGATAGAGATAGAGAGTGACATAGAGATGGAAAAACAGATAGAGATAGAGATAGAGATAGAGATAGACATAGAGATAGATATAGAAAGAGAGATATAGATAGAAAGAAAGAGATAGAGAAGATGATTGAGATAGAGATAAAGCTGAAGATAGAGATCAAGATACAAATGGACATAGATAAGGAGATAGAAAAAGAGATATATGTAACGATAGACATAGATCTAGAGATAGATATAGAGATAGACATTGAGCGAGAGCTAGAGATAGAGAGAGTGATAGAGATAGAGATAGAAATAGTGATATAAATAGACATAGAGATAGATACAGAGATAGAGACAGAAATAGAGAAAAGAATAGGAATAGAGATAGAAATACAGAGAGAGATAAACATAGGAATAGATATAAAGAGAGAGATAGAGATAGAGAGAGAGATAGAGACAGAGATAGATGTAGATATAGAGATGGAAATAGAGATAAATGTAGAGATAGACATAGAAACAGAGATAGAGGTAGAGATAGTGATAGCGAGAAAGATAGAGCTAGAGATAAACATAGAGATAGAGATATAGATACAGATAGAGATACAGATATAGATCTAGATAGAGATAGAGATCAAAACAGAGATAGAGATAAACTAGAGATAAAGATAGAGATACGGATAGAGAGTACGATAGAGATAGAGATAGAGTAAGCGACAGAGATAGAGATAGAGATAGAGATAGAGATAGAGATTGGGATAGAGACAGAGATAGAGATAGCGATAGAGATACAGATATATATGGAGATAAAGATAGAGATTGGGATAGATACAGAGATAGAGATAGCGATAGAGATACCAATATAGACAGAGATAGGGATAGAGCTCCAGATAGAGATATAGATAGACATAGAGATCGACATAGATATATAGATAGAGATCGAGATAGAGATAAACACAGAGATAGAGATAGAGATAGTGATAGAGATTGGTGTAGAGATAGAGATAAAGAGACAGATAGAGATGGAGAGAGAGATCGAGATAGAGATAGAGAAAGAGATAGATATAAAGATAGAGATAGATATATAGATGGATATAGAGATAGGGATAGATATAGAGATAAAGGTACAAAAGAGATAGAGATAGAAATAGAGATAGGGACAGAGATAGAGCTAGAGATAAAGATAGAGATAGACATACAGATAGAGATACCGATATAGATGGAGATAGAGATACAGATAGAAATCAAAAGAGAGATAAAGGTAGAGTAGAGATAGAGATAGAGATACAGATAGAGAGTGCGATAGCGATAGAGACAGAGTAAGCGATAGAAATAGCGATAAAGATAGATATAGAAATAGAGAAAGAGATAGAGATATAGAAAAAGATAAAGAGAGAGATAGAGTAAGCGATAGAAATAGGGATAAAGATAGATATAGAAATAGAGAAAGAGATAGTGATATAGGAAAAGATAACGATAGAGATAGATTTAGGAATAAAGATAGAGATAAAGAGAGAGATAGAGATTGAGATTGAGATCGAGATAGAGATAGAGCTATACTGATATAGATAGAGATAGATATACATTTAGAGATAAAGATCGAGATAGAGATAGAGATAAAGATAGAGATAAACATACAGATATAGATAGAGCTAGTGTTATAGAAAGAGAAAGAGATAAAGATAGAGATAAACATACAGATATAGATAGAGCTAGTGTTATAGAAAGAGAAAGAGATAGAGATAGAGATTGAGATAGAGACAAAGACAGAGATAGCGATAGAGATACAGATATAGATGGAGATAGGGAAAGAAATTGGGATAGAGAACGAGATAGAGATAGCAATAGAGATACAGATATAGATGGAAATAGGATAGAGCTCAAAAAAGAGATATAGCTACACATCGAGATAGCATACATATATAGATAGAGATCAAGATAGAGATATACATAGAGATAGAGATGGAGATAGCGAAAATGATAATGAGAGTGATAGAGATAGAGCTAGCGATAGTGATAGAGACATACATTGAGCTAGAGATAGAGATAGAGATAGAGATAGCAATAGAGATAGAGATAGAGATAGAGATAAAAATAGAGGTAGAGATAGAGATATAGATAAACATAGAGATAGATATCGAGATAGAATAGCGATAGAGAGAAATAGAAAACTAGACATCAACAGAGCTATCGCTAGGGATAGAGATAGAGATAAAGATAGAGATAGAGATTGAGATAGAAATAATAATAGAGATAGTGATAGAGATAGTGATAGATATAGAGATAGAGATAGAGATAGAGGTAGAGATAGAGATAGAGATCGAGATTGGGATATAGATACAGATAGCAATAGAGATACACATACATATATATACAACTATAAAGATAGAGATTGAGATAGAGCTAGAGCAAGAGATAGAGAAAAAGATAGAGATAGAGATACAGAGCGATAGAGATAACAATAGAGATAGAAAAAGAAATAGAGAAAGCGATAGAGATAGAGATAAAGATAGAGATGAAGATAGATTTAGAAATAAAGATAATGATAGAGATTGAGATCGAGATACAGATCGAGATGGAGATAGAGATAGAGATAGAGATCAAGATAGAGATAGAGATAGAGATAGACTTACAGATATAGATAGAGCTACTTGTAGAGATAGAGATGGAGATAGAAATAGCGATAGAAATAGAGACAGAGATAAAGAAAGAAATAGAGATACAGATATAGACAGACATAGAGATAAAGATAGAGATAGAGATAGAGCTCGAGATGAAGATATTGATAGATATAGATATATAGATAGAGATCAAGATAGAGGTAGACATAAGGATAGAGATACAGATATAGATGGAGTTAAAGATAGAGATACATATATAGATAGAGATAAAGATAGAGATAGATATAGAGATAGATATAGAGATAGAGATAGAGATAGATACCAAGATAGAGATAGAGATAAAAATAGGGATAGATATAGATATGGAGATAGAGATAGAGATAGAGATAGAGATAGAGATAGAGATAGAGATATTGATAGAAATAGAGATAGAGATAGAGATAGAGATAGACATGGTGATAGAGATGAGAATAGAACTAAAGATAGAGATATAGATAGAGATAGCAATACAGATAGAGATAGGGGCAGAGATAGAGATAGAGATGAAGGTAGAGATGGAGATAGAGATAAAGATAGAGATAGAGATAGACATAGAGATAGAGATAGAAATAGTGATAGCGATGAAGATAGAACTAAAGATAGAGATATAGATAGAGATAGCAATAGAGATAGAGATAGGGGCAGAGATAGAGATAGAGATGGAGGTAGAGATGAAGATAGAGATAAAGATAGAGATAGAGATAAAGATAGAAATAGAGAAAGAGATAGAGATCGAGAAAGAGATAGAGATGGAGATGGAGATAGAGATAGAGATAGAGATATAGATATAGGTAGTGATAGCGATAGCGATAAAGATAGAGATAGAGATAGAGATAGAGATAGAGATATAGATAGCGATAGAGACAGCGATCAGGAGACTGATAAAGATAGATGTAAAAATAGAGATAGAGTTAGATATATAGACACAGAGATAAAGATAGAGTTAGATATATAGATAGAGATAAAGAAAGCAATAGAGATAGATATAGAGATAGAGATAGAGATATAGATAGAAATAGCGATAGCGATAGAGATAGAGATATAGATATAGATAGTGATAGAGACAGCGATAAAGATACTGATAAAGATAGATGTAAAGATAGAGATACAGATAGAGATACAGATAGAGATAGAGAAAGAGATATCGAAAGAGATAGTGATAGAGATAGAGATAAAGGTAGAGATGGAGGTAGCGATAGAGATCGAGATAGAGATAGATATAGAGATAGAGATATACATAAAGATAGCAATAGAGCTAGAGATAGAGAAAGCGATACAGATAGAGATAGAGATAGAAATAGAGGTAGAGATAGAGATAGAGATCGAGAAAGAGTTCGATATAGAGATAGAGATAGAGAAAGAAATAGACATAGAGATAGACATAGAGGTAGAGATAAAGCGAGATACAGATAAAGATAGAGATCGAGATAAAGATAATGATAGAGATAGAGAGAGATGTAAAGATAGAGGTAGAGATAGAGATAGAGATAGAGATAGAGATAGAGATAGAGATAGAGATAGAGATAGAGATAGAGATAGCGATAGAGATAGAGATAGAGATAGAGATAGAGATAGCGATAGAGATAGAGATAGAGATAGAGATAGAGATAGAGATAGAGATAAAGATTGAGAGAGAGATAAAGATAGAGGCAGAACTAGAGATAGAGACAGAGATAGAGATAGAGATAGAGTTACAGATGGAGATACAGATACAAATAGAGATAGAGATAGAGACACAGATGGAAATAGAGATAAAAATAGAGATATAGAAAGAGATATCGATAGAGATAGAGATAGAGATAGAGTTAGAGATAGAGATAGAGATAAAGATAAAAAAAGAGCTAGAGATGGAGATAGAGATAGAGAAAGAGTTAGATATAGAGATAGCGATAGTGAAAGAAATAGACATAGAGATAGAGACAAAGATAACGATAGAGATAAAGATAGAGATAGAGTTAGAGAAAGAGATAGCGATAGAAATAGCGGTAGAAATAGAGATAGAGATGGAGATAGAGATAGAGATAGAGATAGAGCTAGAGATAGAGATAGAGATAAAGATATAAAAAGAGATAGAGATCGAGATAGAGATAGAGAAAGATTTAGATATAGAGATAACGATAGAGAAGGAATTAGACATAGAGATATGGACAAAGATAACGATAGAGATAAAGATAGAGAGGGGGATAGAGATAGAGATTAAGATAGAGATAGAGATAGAGAAAGAGAAAGAGATAGAAATAGAGGTAGAGATAGAGATAGAGATATAGATAGAGATAGTAATAAAGATAGAGATAGAGATTGAGATGTGACAGAGATAGATATAGTGATAGTGATAGAGATTGAGATAGAGATAGAAATAGAGATATAGATAGAGATAGAGACAGAGATAGAGATAAATATAGAGATGGACATTGAGATAGATGTACAGATGGAGATAGAGATAGATGATAAGATAGAGATAGAGATAAAGATTAAATACGTCATTCCGAACGTAAATACGTCGTTCCGAAGGGGCAGTTTTCTCAACACAAGAGGGGACTTAGGGCTTCAACGGGCCACCGTCGCCGCCGCCGCATGCTGCCGCCGATGCCATCGCCGCCTATGCAGCTGCTATCGCATGTCGCCCGCCGTTATTGAGCACCTCTGGCCACGGCCGCGCATTGCTCACTGCTGCTAGCCGCTTCCCGCCGTCGGTCGTGCTCGCTCGGCGCCCCTTTCGGCGCCACCGACGCACCTGCTGCCGCCGCCCGTCGAGCGCTGATAACCGGCACAGCCGCCCACCTTCTGCCGCCGGACGGGCCTGCCTGGTACCCTCTTTAGCACCATTGAGCGCATCGGCTGCCGACTCCGCCGAGTGCCAAAACTCAGCGCGTGTGGCGGATTCCCGCAGTCGGTCGCGCCCGCTCGGTGCCCTCTTTGGCACCGCCGAACGCCACTGCTCTACTGCCTGCCGAGCACCGCTGCCCATCGCGCCCGCCCATCACCCGCCGCCGATTGTGCCCGCTCGGTGCCCTCTCGCCGCCGACGGTCCCGCCTCGGGTGCGCCACGCCACTCACGCCCTCCGGACGCCAGCCGCCGGATCCTCCGTGCTCTACCATCGGACCTTGCCTTCGTCTTTTCCCGTACACTGAGTTCTGGGCTAGACTCTCCTTTTGTTTTCCCAGTGCACCTCCTTGCTTCCAGGATAGGAATTTGGATCAAAGATACCCACCACCACGACGTCCGTCGATTAATCTAACGGGTCATTAGGAGTCGGATCGTACGTGACACGTATGGGAATCCTCCCAGGGCGCCGCTCTATTTCGGCTATCGCTGTACTTGTTATCTTTATAATGTGCATCCACCCATCAAATATCGACATTCTCGCATGTTCGTCTCTGCCCTGTGTTGCAACGCGCGCCATCGATCCCGGCCATACATGTTGCATCAGAAATGCAAATAGACAAAGTGATAGAGATAGATATATAGATAGAGATAGGGATAGGGATAGAGATAGAGATAGAGATAGAGATAGAGATAGAGATAGCGATAGAGATAGAGCTAGAGATAGAGATAGAGATAAAGATAGAGATAGAGATAGAGATAGAGATAGAGATCGAGATCGAGATATAAATAGAGATAGATGTAGAGATAGGTATACAGATGGAGATAGAGATCGATGTAAAGCTAGATGTAGACATAGAGAAAGATATAGAGAAAAAGATAGAGATAGAGACAGATATATAGGTAGAGATAGAGATAGAGATAGAGATAGAGATAGAGATAGAGATAGAGATAGAGATAGAGATAGCGATAGAGATAGAAATAGAGATAGAGATAGAAATAGAGATAGAGATAGAGATAGAGATAGAGATAGAGATAGAGATAGAGATACAGCTAGAGATAGAGATAGAGATAGAGATAAAGATAGAGATAGAGATAGAGATAGAGATAGAGATAGAGATAAAGATAGACAGAGATAGAGATATAGACAGAGATAGAGATAGAGTTAGAGATAGGTATACAGATGGAGATAGAGATCGATGTAATGCTAGATGTAGATATAGAGAAAGATATAGAGATAGAGATAGAGATAGAGATAGAGCTAGAGATAGAGATAGAGATAGAGATAGAGATAGAGATAAAGATAGCGATAGAGATAGAGATAAAGATAGAGATAAAGATAGAGATAGAGATAGAGATAAAGATAGAGAGAGATAGAGATATAGACAGAGATAGAGATAGAGTTAGAGATAGGTATACAGATGGAGATAGAGATCGATGTAATTTTAGATGTAGAAATAGAGAAAGATATAGAGATAAAGATAGAGATAGAGACAGATATATAGGTAGAGATAGAGATAGAGATAGAGATAGAGATAGAGATAGAAATAGAGATAGAGATAGAGATAGAGATAGAGATAGAGATAGAAATAGAGATAGAGATAGAGATAGAGATAGAGATAGAGATAGAGATAGAGATAGAGATAGAGATAGAGATAGAGATAGAGCTAGAGATAGAGATAGAGATAGAGATAGAGATAGAGATGGAGATAGAGATAGAGATAAAGATAGAGAGAGATAGAGATATAGACAGAGATATAGATAGAGTTAGACATAGACATAGTGATAGAAATATAGATAAAGCTAAAAATAGAGATATTGATCGAGATAGATATAGTGATACAGATAGAGATTGATATAGAGACAGAGTTAGAGATAGAGTTTTAGATAGAGATAGAGATATAGATAGAGATATAGATAGAAATAAAGATAGGGATAGAGATAGAGATAGAGAGAGATATAAAGATAGAGATAGAGCTAGAGATAGAGAGACAGATAGATATAGAGATAGAGACAGGAATAGATATAGAGATATAGATAGAGATTGAGATAGAGGTAGAGATAGAGACAGAGATAGAGATACAGACAGACATTGAATTAAAGATAGAGATAGAGAAAGAAATAGTGATACAATTAAAGGTAGAGATAAAGATAGAAATAGAGAAAGAACTAGAGACAAAGCTAGAGATAGACAAAAAGATAGAGATGAAGATAGAGATAGAGATAGAGAGAGAGAGATAGAGAGAGAGAGATAGAGATAGAGATAGAGATAAAGATAGAGATAGAGATAGAGATAGAGATAGAGATACAGATAGAGATACAGATAGAGATAGAGATAGACGTAGAGACAGATGTAGGGAAAGAGACAGAGATAGAGATAGAGATAAAAATACAGATAGCGATAGAGATAGGGATAGAAATAATGATAGAGATAGAGATAGAGATAGAGATGTAGGGATAGAGACAGAGATAGAGACAGAGATAAAAATACAGATAGCGATAGAGGTAGGGATAGAAATAGAGATAGAGATAGTGATAGAGATAGAGATAGAGATAGAGATAGAGATAGAGAGACAGATAGAAATAGAGATAGAGGTAACAATATAGATAGAGAAAGCGTTAGATATAGAGATAGAGATAGATAAAAAAATAGTCATACAAATAGAGATAACGATACAGATCGAGATATAGATAGAGATAGAGATAGAGATAGATATGGAGATAGAGATAGTGAATAAAGATAGAGATATAGATACAGATAACAATAAAGATAGAGATAGAGATAGAGATAAAGATAGATATTGAAATAGGGATAGAGATAGAGATAGATATAGAGATAGAGATAGATATAGAGATAAAAATAGAGATAGAGATCGAGATAGAGATACAGATAGAAAAAGAGTTAGGCATAGAGATAGAGATAAAGAAAGAAAAAGCCATATAGATAGAGATAAAGATAGAGATAGAGATACAGAAAGGGATGGAGATAGAGATAAAGATAGAGATCAAGAAACAGATAGAGATCGAGATAGAGATAGAGATAGAGAGAAAGATAGAGATAGAGATAGAGATAGAGATAGAGATTGAGATAGAGATAGAGATAGAGATAGAGATAGAGATAGGGATAGAGATAGAGATAAAGATAGAGATAGAGATAGAGATAGACTAGAGATAGAGATAGAGATAGAGATAGAGATAGAGATAGCGATATAGATAGAGATAGAGATAGAGATAGATATAAAGATAGAGAGAAATAGCGATATGGATAAAGATAGAGATATAGTTAGAGATAGACATAGTGATAGAAATATAGAGAAAGATAAAGATAGAGATATTGATCGAGATAGAGATAGTGATACAGATAGAGATGGAGATGGAGATTCATATAGAGACTAAAATAGAGATAGAAATATAGATAGAGTTTGAGATAGAGATATAGATATAGATAGAGATACAGATAGAAGTAAAGATAGGGATAGAAATAGAGACAGAGAGACATGTAGTGATAGAGATAGAGCTAGAGATAGAGATACAGATAGAGATAGAGATAAAGACAGTGATAGATGTAGAGATTGAGATAGAGAAAAAGATAGATGTAGAGATAGAGATAGAGATGAAGATAGACATAAAGATAAAGATGGAGAAGTAAATAAAGATAGAGATAGGGATAGAGATAGAGATAGAGATAGAGATAGAGAAGGAGATAGCAATAGAGATCAAGATAGAGATAGAGATAGAAATATACAGAAATATAGAGATAGAGATAGAGATAGAGATAGAGATAGAGATAGAGATAACGATAGAGATAGAGAGATCGATAGAGATAGAAATAGAAATAGAGATAAAGATAGAGATAGAGATAGAGATAGAGATACATATAGCAATAGCGATATAGGTCGAGATAGAGATAGAGATAGAGAGACAGAAAGAGTTAGATATAGAGATAAAGATAGAGAAACAAATAGACATACGAATTGAGATAAAGATCGAGATGGATATAGAGATAGAGATAGAGATAGAGATGGAGGTAGAAAAAGAGTTACATGTAGAGATAGAGATAAAGAAAGAAGAAGACATATAGATAGAGATAAAGATAGGGATAGAGATAGAGAAAGAGATGAAGATAGAGATAAAGATAGAGATCAAGAAAGAGATGGAGATAAAGATAGAGATTAAGATAGAGACAGAGATAGAGATAGAGATAGAGAGAGAGATATAGATAGAGATAGAGATAGAGATAGAGATAGAGATAGAGATAGAGATACAGATAGAGATAGAGATAGAGATAGAGATAGAGATAGAGATAGAGATAGAGATAGAGATAGATAAAGAGATAGAGAGAAATAGAGATATGGATAAATATAGAGATATAGTTAGAGATAGAAATAGTGATAGAAATATAGATAAACATAAAGATAGAGATATTGATAGAGATAGAGATAGTGATACAGATAGCGATAAAGATACAGATTGATATAGAAACAGAGATAGAGATAAAATCTAGATAGAGATAGAGTTTGAGATTGAGATAGAGATATAGATAGATATAGAGATAGAAATATAGATAGGGATAGAAATAGAGATAGAGAGATATATAGTGATAAAGATAGACCCATAGGTAGAGAAACAGATAGAGATAGAGATAGAGACAGGGATAGATATAGAGATAGAGATAGAGATAGAGATAGAGATAAAGCTAAACCTAGAGATAGAGATAGAGATAGAGATAGGGATAGAGATAGAGATAGAGATAGAAATTGAGATAGAGATGCAGATAGAGATAAAGATAAGGATGGAAAAAAAAATAAAGATAGAGATAGAGATAGAGATAGAGATATAGAAAGAGATAGAGATAGAGAAAGAGATAGAGATAGAGATAGAAATATAGAGAGGGATAGAGATAGAGATCGAGATAGAGATAGAGATAGTGATAGAGATAGAGAGGGAGATAGAGATAGAGATAGTAATAATGATAACTATAGAGATAGAGATACAGATAGACATACAGATAGAAATAGAGATAGAGATAGCGATAGAGAAAGAGTTAGCTATAGAGACAGAGATAGAGAAAGAAATAGACATACAAATAGAGTTAAAGATCGAAATGGATATAGAGATAGAGATAGAGATAGAGATGGAGATAGAGATAGTAAATAAAGATAGTAAATAGAGGTAGAGATGTAGATAGAGATAGAGATAGAAATAGGGATAGACATACAGATAGATATAGAGATAGAGCTATAGATAGAGATATAGAGAGGGAAAGAGATAGAGAAAGATATAGAGATAGACATAGAAATATAGAGAGGGATAGAGATAAAGATCGAGATAGAGATCGAGATAGAGATAGAGATAGTGATAGAGATAGAGAGGGAGATAGAGATAGAGATAGTAATAAAGATAAATATAGAGATAGAGACAGAGATAGAGATACAGATAGAAATAGAGATAAAAGTCGAGATAGAGAAAGAGTTAAATATAGGGATAGAGATAGAGAAAGAAATAGACATACAAATAGAGTTAAAGATCGAGATGGATATAGAGATAGAGATAGAGATAGATGGAGATAGAGATAGTAAATAAAGATAGAGATAGAGATAGAGATGTAGATAGAGATAGAGATAGAAATAGAGATAGAGATAGAGATAGAGATAGAGATAAAGGTAGAGATATAGAAAGAGATAGAGATACAGAAAGAGATACACATAGAAATATAGAGATGGATAGAGATAGAGAATGAGATAGAGATTGAGATAGTGATAGGGATAGAGAGGAAAAGAGAGATAGAGATAGAAATAGAGATAAAGATAGAGATAGAGATAGAGATAGAGATACATATAGAAATAGAGATAGGGGTAGAGATAGAGATAGAAATAGAGATAAAGATAGAGATATAGATAGAGATAGAGATACAGATAGAAATAGAGATAGGGGTAGAGATAGGGATAGAAAAAGAGTTAGCTATACAGATACAGATATAGAAAGAAAGAGACATAGAAATAAAGTTAAAGATCGAGATGGATATAGAGATAGTCATAGAGATAGAGATGGAGACAGAGATAGTAAATAAAGATAGAGATGGAGATAGAGATAGAGGTAGAAATAGGGATAGAGATACAGATAGATATCAAGATAGAGATAGATATAGAGATATAGCTAGAGATAGAGATCGAGATAGAAATAAAAATAGAGAAAGAGATATAGATAGAAAAAGAGTTAGATATAGAGATAGAGTTAAAGAAAAAAAACGCATATAGAGAGAGATAAAGATTGAGATAGGGATAAAGAAAGAGATGGAGATAGAGATAAAGATAGAGATCAAGAAAGAGATGGAGATAGAGATAGTGATAGAGGTATAGATAGAGATAGAGATAGAGATAGAGATTGAGATAGAGATAGAGATAGAGGTAGAGATCGAAATAGAGATAGAGATAGAGATAGAGATAAAGCTATAGATAGAGTTAGAAATAGAGATAAAGATAGAGATAGAGATAGAGATCGAGATAGAGATAGAGATAGAGGTAGAGATAGAGATAAAGCTAGAGATAGAGTTAGAGATAGAGATAGAAATAGAGATAGAGATAGAAATAAGATAGAGATAGAGATAGGGAAAGAAATAGTGATACATATAGAGATAGAGATAGAGATAGAGATAAAGATAGAGATAGAGAGAATGATAAAGAAAGAGATAGAAATAGAGAACGAGATAGCGGTAGAAATAGAGATAGATATAAAGATAGAGATAAAGATAGAGATAAATATAAAGACCGAGATAGAGATGGAGATAGAGATTGAGATAGAAATAAGATAGAGATAGAGATAGTGAAAGAAATAGTGATAGATATACAGATAGAGATAGAGATAAAGATAGAGATAGAGATAGATATAGAGATAGAGGTAGCGAAAATGATAAAGAAAGAGATAGAAATAGAGAACGAGATAGTGATAGAAATAGAGATAGATATACAGATAGAGATAAAGATCGAGATAAATATAAAGACCGAGATAGAGATGGAGATAGAGATAGAGATAGATATAGAGACAGAGATAGAGATACAGATAGAGATAGAGAAAGCGACAGAGATAGAGATAGATATATAGATAGAGTTAGATATAGAGATACAGATTGAGATTGAGGCAGCGATAGAGCTAGAGATATGCATAGAAATTGATAAAGAAAGAAAGATAGAGATAGAGGCACAGATACAGATAGAGATATAGATATAGATAGAGATATAGATAGTGAAAGAAATAGAGATAGAGATAGAAATAGAGATAGAGATAGAGACAGAGATAGAGAAAGAGTTAGATATAGAGAGAGAGGTAGAGAAAGAAATAGAATTAAATATAGATAGAGATAGAAATAAAGATTGAGATAGGGATAAAGAAAGAGATGGAGATAGAGATAAAGATAGAAATAGAGATAGAGATAGAGACAGAGATAGAGAAAGAGTTAGATATAGGGAGAGAGGTAGAGAAAGAAATAGAATTAAATATAGATAGAGATAGAAATAAAGATTGAGATAGGGATAAAGAAAGAGATGGAGATAGAGATAAAGATAGAGATCAAGAAAGAGATGGAGATAGAGATAGAGATAAAGATAGAAATAGAATTAAATATAGAGGTAAAGATAAATATATACATGTAACGATAGATATAAAGATAGAGCTCGAGAGATAGATAAAGATAAAGGTAGAGATAGAGATAGAGATAGAACTAAACATAGAGATAGACATAAAGAAAAAATACAGACAGGGATCGACATATAGATAGATATAGGCCTAGAGATAGAGGGTTAAATTCAGATATATCTAGAGATAGAGATAAAGATCAAGTTTTAAATGATACTAGAGATAGTGATAGAGATAGAAATAGTGATAGTGATAGAGATACAGTTATAGGCTGAGAAAAAAATATAGAGAAAGAGATAGAGATAAAAATAGAGATAGCGATAGAGATAGAGATATAGGTAGATAGTGATAGAGATATATGTAACGATAGAGAAAGAGATAGACATAGAGATAGAGGTATAGATCGAGATCCAGAAGGGCTAGAGATATAGATATAGATACCAATCCAAATGCAGATTTCGATAAAGATAGAGATGGAGATAGAGATAGAGATAGAAATAGGGATAGAGATACAGATAGATATCGAGATAGGGATAGATATAGAGATATAGATAGAGATAGAGATAGAGATAGAAATAGAGATAGAGATAGAGATATAGATAGAAAAAGAGTTAGATATAGACAGAGAGATAAAGTAAGAAAAAGGCATATAGATAGAGATAAAGAAAGTAACGGAGATAGAGATAAAGATAGAGATCAAGAAAGACATGGAGATAGAGATTGAGAAAGAGATAAAGATAGAGATAGAGATAGAGATAGAGATAGAGATAGAGACAAAGATAGCGATAGAGATCGACATAGAGATAGCGATAGAGATAGAGATAGAGATAGAGATAGAGATAGAGATAAATTTAGAGATAGAGATAGAAATAGAGATAGAGATAAAGTTAGTGATAGAGATAGAGATAGAGATAGAGATAGAGATAGAGATGTAGATAGAGATAGAGATAAAGATAGAGATAGAGAAAGAGATAGAGATGGAGATAGAGATAGAGAAAACGATAAAGAAAGAGATAGAGATAGAGAGCGAGATAGAGATACATATACAGATAGTGATAAAGATAGAGATAAATATAAAGACCGAGATAGAGATGGAGATAGAGATAGAGATAGATATAGAGACCGAGATAGAGATACAGATAGAGATAGAGATAGAGATAGAGATAGAGACAGATATATAGATAGAGCTAGATATCGAGATAGATATTGAGATTAAGGCAGCTATAGAGATAGAGATATGCACAGAGATTGATAAAGAAATAAAGATAGAGATAGAGGGACATATACAGATAGAGATATAGATACAGATAGAGATATAGATACAGATAGAGAAAGAGATAGAGACAGAGATAGAAATAGAGATAGAGATAGAGACAGAGACAGAGATAGAGATAGAGAAAGAGTTAGATATAGAGAGAGAGGTAGAGAAAGAAATAGACATAGAGATAGAGATAAAGATAGAAATAGAAACAGAGATAGAGATAAAGATAAATATACATGTAATGATAGAGATAAAGATAGAGCTCGAGAGATAGATAAAGATAAAGGTAGAGATAGAGATAGAGATAGAGATAGAAATAAAGATAGAGATAGACATAAAGAAAAAGATACAGATAGGGATAAACATATAGATAAAGATAGGCCTAGAGATCGAGAGTCAAATACAGATATATCTAGAGATAGACATAGAGATCAAGTTTTCAATACTACTAGAGATAGTGATAGAGATAGACATACTGATAGTGATAGATATTTATTATAGGCTGAGATAAAGATAGAAAATGAGATAGAGATAGAAATAGAGATAGCGATAGAGATAGAGATATAGGTAGATAGAGATAGAGGTATATGTAAACATAGAGAAAGAGATAGACATAGAGATAGAGATAGAGATATAGATAGAGATCCAGATAGGGATAGAGATATAGATATAGATACAAATCCAAATACAGATATAAATAGAGATAGACATGGAGATAGAGATAATAAATAAAGATAGAGATGGAGATAGAGATAGAGATAGAGATAGAGATAGAGATAGAAATAGGGATGGAGATAGAGATAGATATCGAGATAGAAATAGACATAGAGATATAGATAGAGATAGAGATAGAGATAGAAATAGAGATAGAGACAGAGCTATAGATAGAAAAAGAGTTAGATATAGAGATAGAGATAAAGAAAGAAAAAGGCATATAGATAGAGATAAAGATAGATATAGAGATAAAGAGTGTAATGGAGATAGAGATAAAGATAGAGATCAACAAAGAGATGGAGATAGAGATAGAGATAGAGATAAAGATAGAGATAGAGATAGAGATAGAGATAGAGATAAGGATAGAGATAGACATAGAGATAGAGATAGAGATAGAGATAGAGATAGAGATAGAGGCAGAGATAGAGATAGAGATAGAGATAGAGATAGAGATAGAGATAGAGATAGAGATAGAGATAAAGCTAGAGATAAAGTTACAGATAGAGATAGAAAGAGAGATAGAGATAGAAATGAGATAGAGATAGAGATAGTGAAAGAAATAGTGATTGAGATAGAGATAGAGATAAAGATAGACATAGAGATAGAGATAGAGATAGAGATAGAGATAAAGCTAGAGATAAAGTTACAGATAGAGATAGAAAGAGAGATAGAGATAGAAATGAGATAAAGATAGAGATAGTGAAAGAAATAGTGATTGAGATAGAGATAGAGATAAAGATAGAGATAGAGATAGAGATAGAGATAAAGATAGAGATAGAGATAGAGATAGAGATAGAGATAGAGATAGAGATGGAAAAAACGATAGAGAAAGAGATAGAGATATAGAACGAGATAGAGATGGAAATAGAGATAGATATATAGATAGTGATAAAGATAGAGATAAATATGAAGACCAAGATAGAGATGGAGATAGAGATAGAGATAGAGATAGAGATAAAGATAGAGATAGAGATAGAGATAGAGATAGAGATAGAGATAGATATGGAAAAAACGATAGAGAAAGAGATAAAGATATAGAACGAGATAGAGATGGAAATAGAGATAGATATATAGATAGTGATAAAGATAGAGATAAATATGAAGACCAAGATAGAGATGGAGATAGAGATAGAGATAGATATATAGACAGAGATAGAGATAGAGATAGAGATAGAGAGAGATATATAGATAGAGCTAGATATAGAGATAGATATTGAGTTTGAGGCAGCGATAGAGATAGAGATATGCACAGAGATTGATAAAGAAATAAAGATAGAGATAAAGGGACATATACAGATAGAGATATAGATACAGATAGAGATATAGATAGAGATAGAGATAGAGATAGAGACAGAGATAGAAATAGAGATAGAGATAGAGACAGAGACAGAGATAGAGAAAGAGTTAGATATAGAGAGAGAGGTAGAGAAAGAAATAGACATAGAGATAGAGATAAAGATAGAAATAGAAACAGAGATAGAGATAAAGATAAATATACATGTAACGATAGAGATAAAGATAGAGATCGAGAGATAGATAAAGATAAAGGTAGAGATAGAGATCGAGATAGAGATAGAAACAAAGATAGAGATACACATAAAGAAAAAGATTTAGATAGGGATAGACATATAGATAAAGATAGGCCTACAGAGAGAGCGTTAAATACAGATATATCTAGAGATACAGATAAAGACCAAGTTTTAAATAATACTAGAGATAGTGATAGAGATAGAGATACTGATAGTGATAGAGATACAGTTATAGGTTGAGATAAAGATAGGGAAAGAGATAGAGATAGAAATAGAGATAGCAATAGAGATGGAGATATAGGTAGATAGAGATAGAGATATATGTAAAGATTGAGAAAGAGATACACATAGAGATAGAGATAGAGATATAGATAGAGATCCAGATAGGGATAGAGATATAGATATAGATATAGATACAAATACGAATGCAGATATAGATGGTGATAGAGTTCGAGATAGACATAAAGTTAGAGATAGAGATAGAGATATAAATAAAGACAGAGATAGAGATAGAGGTAGAGATAGAGATCAAGATATAGATAGAGATAGAGATAAAGATAGAGAAAGAGATAGAGATAGGGCTAGAGATAGAGAAAGAGATAGAGATATGTTTTCAGTCGTAGATAGAGACAGAGATAGCAATAGAGATAGAAAGTGAAAGATAGAGATAAAGATAGAGATAGATGTAAATATAGAGATAGAGATATAGATGAGAAATACCTATAGAGATAAAGATAGAGATAGAGATAGAGATAGAGATAGAGATAGAAATATAGATAGAGATCGAGATAGAGATAAAGATAGAGATAGATGTAAATATAGAGATAGAGATATAGATGAGAATTACTGATAGAGATAGAGATAGAGATAGAGATAGATATAGAGATAGAGATAGAGATAGAGATAGAGATAGAGATAGAGATAGAAATATAGATAGAGATTGCGATAGAGATAGAGATAGAGATATAGATAAAGATAGAGATAGAGTTACATATATAGCTGGAGATACAGTTACAGATATAGATGGAGATGTAGATAGAGATAGAGATAGAAACAGAGATAGAGGTAGAGATAGGGATTGAGATAGAGATAGACATAGTGATAGAGATAGAGATAGAGATGGAGGTAGAGATAGAGATAGACATAGAGATACAAATAGAGATAGCAATAGAGATCGAGATAGAGACTGAGATAGAGATACAGAAAGAGATAGAGATGGAGATAGAGTTAGAGGTAGAGATAGAGTTAGAGGTAGCGATAGAGATTGAGATAGATGTAAAGATAGAGATAGAGATAGGGATAGAGATCGAGTTTGAGAGAGAGATACGGATAGAGATAGAAACCATAATAAGATAATAATAGAGATAGAGATATTGATTTTAATAATTATGAAAATACTGATAGAGATAAAGATAGAGATAGAGATAGAGATATAGATGGAGATAGAAATAGAGATAGATATAGAAACAAGGTTGAGAGAGAGATACCGATAGTGTAATAGATATAGATAGAAACAGGGATAGAGATAGAGACAAGGATAGATATTCGGATAAAGATATAGAGAGAGATAGAGATAGAGGTAGAGGTAGTGTTGAAGATAGAGAGAGAGATAGACATAGAGATAGAGATTTTATTTTATTTTTTATTTTTTTAAAATGGCAAAAATCACGGTGCCGGGTACGTCCAACCCTAGGGTTATGCCCGTAGTCTGATCCAGTCGTGCCCTGGATGCCACCCAGGGGGTTTTTATTTGTAAAGTGTAGTGTTTTTCAATGTTTGTGGGCGTGGATCGAGTATATATATCCCAATTACACTCGGATCCCACTCGTCCACGCCCATAGTTAGGGAAAAGAAAAGATACATGAGTGATACATCGCGGACGCTCGAGGAAGTATGTTCGTCGTCGTTTCTCTGGAGTAGTTCCACGAGGTCATTGTAGCGCTTGGTGGTGCTCTAGTCGGTGTGGTTCTTCGTCGTCGTCGTCATGTGTGCTCGGAGTGGGCGGAGTGACGCTCTAGTCGAGGTGGGCGCAGTCCACGCCTCGTACGCTAGCGCTCCAGGCGATCCTCCAATCCCGCGGGCTGGGCGTCGCGAGGAGGCAGCGTATGCGGAGGGAGGGCAAGCCAAGACGATCGAGCTGATGACATCCTCGGGCCATGGGCGGAAGCTCCTGCCAAGAATAGAAAAGAGTAGAGTGGGTGTGAGCGTGTACCGCATGGTTGGTGAGGGCATCAGCTGTCTGGTTTCTCTCGGTGATGACGAAACGCACACGCGAGCGGCACCGCATGATGTCGTTCCACGCTCAACGTAGTCACCACTGGGAGCATGTGCCTGCACGAAACATATCTACTAATATTTGTGAGTCCGATTCCACGACGATATTATGAAGGTTCCGTTCCTCACAGAGGAGGAGACCATCACGTATCGCCATAGCCTCGGCTACTGTATTAGTTTGTACGCCATAAAAAGAAGAGAAGGCAAGAAGGAGGCTCCCTGTGTGATCGCGGAGGACACCTCCGCCCCCTGCTGGCCCTGGGTTCCCTTTCGCCGCACCATCCACATTCAATTTGAGAAAGCCTACTGGCGGTGGGAGCCAATAAACTACTCGATACTGGATGCGGGTGGCGAGGGGGGTCACTGAGATGCCAATAGAGTGGAGGAGGTCGCATGCAAGTTGTGATCGGCTGTCTCGCGGTGTGAGGAGAGGCTGAATGCGTCGAAGCCACAGCTGAACTCGACGCCTGATGTCCTCAGCTCGCATAGGTGTACCTGCAAAACGAGACAAATTTTGCCCTTTCCAAATCTCCCATAGAAGATAAGCTATGGTGATGGGGAGGATGGGGCTCCGTGCAGAGCGAGTCGGCGAGAGGATAAACTTGCTGAAACACTCAGACGGTGTCAAAGGACGAAGACAGTCGGTGATGAGAAGCCAGCAGTCCACTGCCGTCTCGCTATGGAAGAAAAAATGATCTATCGTCTCTGTGTGCGGGAGAGTGGGGCAGCAGTGGCAGCGCGAGCTAAGAGAACAGCCTATCCGAGCCACTCAGTCGTCAGTCGGGAGGCCTCAGTGGAGGAGTCTCCAAAGGAAAAAGGAGACACGTGTATGGATCACCGGATGCCAAATGCGCTGACCCTAGTGCTGTGGGGGAGATTTCACACGGAAATGCTCCCACGAGGAACGACACGTGTATGCTCCCTAGGGTGTGAGTGTCCAGATGGTACAATCAGGACTAAGGTCAAGAGGGGTAGTCTGGACCTCGGATAAAGTGGCCAAGGGAAGGCCGTGCTGCTCCCATAGGTGTGGTGTGTTGCTTCTAAGCAATCAAGCCTTGTGGCGCACATTGTGTGGTACGAACTGAGTATGAGAGGCGAGCACCGCATCAGCATGCCAGGTGTCATACCAAGCGCTAATGTCGCCTCGGCCGATGTGCCAACAGGTCACGTGACTCATCTCAAGCCAGTGGCGCTGCCATGTCTGCCATCGCTTGGTGCCCCAAATATCAAGCTTGCGTCGGGCCCATTCTTTGTATTTAGCTAAGATGAAACTCCCCAATGGGGAGTGGGTGGTACGCATACACCATACCAGTTTCTTTTGAAGCATGTCTTCGACATCCGAGAGGCGTCTGATCCCTAGACCCCCTTTGAGCGTCGCCCGACACACTTTCTCCCAAGAAACCCAATGGTGACGTCGCTCCCCCTCGAAATGACCAGACCATTGGAAGTGCGCACATAGGCGTTCGACAGAGCGGAGAACCGTAAGTGATAGTGAGTGGACCGCCAAATTGTGTAGTAGGATACTCATGAGGACATGTCGTATTAGTTGGAAGCGGCCTCCAGGGGAGAGGAAACGTAGTTTCCATCCCTCTAGTTTCTTCCTTAGCTTGCCTAGCACAACATCAAAATAATGATGACGAGCAGGGCCAAGGAAGATAGGGCATCCAAGGTAGTCGAATGGAAGCTGTCCTCGTGAGTATCGTGTGGAGTGCTGAATGATCTCATAGCGCCTCATAGTGGTGGGCGGGCCCACAATAAAGCTGCTCTTCGAAGCGTTGACGAGTTGGCCGGAGGCTTGCTCGTACGTTGTAAGGACACTCATAAATTCCTTGATGGATTTTTTAGATCCATTAAGGAACAGGATGGCATCATCAGCAAATAAGGAGTGAGAGATGATCGGGCAACCCCTCTTTGTAAAGTACGGTTGGATGAGGCCTTGGTTGATCGCCCGTGTGAGTGATCGGCTAAAGACCTCCTCCATCAATATAAAGAGGATGGGTGAGATAGGGTCACCCTATCTGAGTCCCCGCGTAGACGTGAAAAAGCCGGTGGAATTTCCATCCATCAAGAGGGAGAAGTGATTCCCCTTGATGCAAGCATCAACCAGTGCGATGAACGCATCCGTGAATCCGAAGCGGCGCAACACTTTGAGGAGGAAGTTCCACTCAACTCGATCAAAGGCTTTCTCCATATCAAGCTTGATGATGACGTTAGAGCCCAGAATATGAGTGTCTATGGACTGGGCTAGCTCGTGTACTAGTGTGATGCTGTCATGGATCTATCGACCCTTGACAAAGCCACACTGTTCTGGCGAGATAAGTCTATCAAGGAAGCGTCCAAGTCGGTTTTGATCTTTGATGCAACTTTATAGCATAAATTACAAAGACTAATCGGACGAAAGTCACAGAAGGAAGTGGGGGTGTCCACTTTTGGAATAAGCGCCAAAAAAGTGGATTTCCAACTCTTTGCGAAGACTTTATGTTGGAACGCTTCCTTGATAGCTAGGACCAAGTCGGTGCCTACCACATCCCAACATGCCGTATAGAATTCTGTAGTGAAGCCATCGGGTCCAAGGAGAACACTACCTCTTTGATCTCTGCGCGCGTCGGGGTAGCTAGCAAAAGTGCACTTTCCTGGTTGGTCACTAAGGGGAGGATGGAGGTGAGAATATCCTCGCTCATAACAGTGGGCTGCGAGGAGAGGAGGGAGTGATAGTACTCCACGCCTGCACCTGCTAGGTGGATAGGGTCCTGGCCATGCGTCTCGAGGAGGGTCGTATAGTTTGGGCGGGCTCTGTGACGGATCGAGGCGTGAAAGAAACGTGTGTTCCTATCACCCTCTCGCAGCCATTGGGTACGCGATTTTTGGAGATAAAAAATCTCTTGTCGTCGCATAGCATCCTCCAGCTGCTCTCTAAGTCGTACTTGTCGCTCCCCCATGTCATCTGTCCAGCACTCCTGTAGGAGACGGTCGACATCAACCAATATCCATTTAAGCTCCTCTACTGGGGAATGGACGTCTCCAAAGACATGGCGGTTCCACCATTTGAGGTGGAACTTGAGGTTTTCGCAGACGGTAGCTAAAGTTTTCCATAGGTGACGTAGAAATGGAACCGTGCCAATGACTACGTACATATCAATGGAAATCACTATGCTCTAATCACATGGTTTGGAAGCGGAATGGGGGGCGGCGGATCCGATGACTCGAATCCGAGAGGAGGAGAATCGGTGTATGGTCCGAGTAAAGTCTCGGAAGGAACTCTACCGTGAGAGTGCACTGCATCAATGCGGAGCTATTCGTAAAACAGCGGTCAAGCCGTTCGTATATACGCGTATCCGCTTGGCGTTCATTGCACCAAGTCCACTTCTCCCCGGTGGTAGGTGGTTCCACTAATGAAGTGTTGTGAATAAAATCATTGAAGGCTTGCATAGAGCGTAGCCGAGGAGGGCGACCCCCTTTGCGCTCGCTAATGTCCCGTATGCAATTGAAATCTCCAGCTATAAACCAAGGGAGTTCAACTAGCTGCGAGTGAGAGTGAAGATGGCGGGCGAGTTCTTCCTAGAGGGCCTCCTGCTCAGTGTGTCTATGCGGAGCATACACAATGGTAAGTAGATAAGGCTTTGGGGAGCACAGCACGTCAAAAGTGACGTATTGTGTTCCTTCGGCCAAGAGTGCGATCGAATAATCTCGCTTCCAAAGAAGCCAGAGTTTATTTGATGGATGGCAGTAAGCATGATCAGTCCCAAGTTTCCTCGCGATGGTTGGGGACTGATCCGATGTAAGCATCGGCTCTAGTAGCCCCACGATGCCTAATCTATGCCTAGTAATAAGGGTACGTAGACGGGTTTGGCTAAGAGGGTTACCTATCCCCCTCTAGTTCCAAACAAGACTTGGAATCATAAGTCTCTCGGCTCGTGGACGCACCGAGATCGGGTGTAGTACGTGCGGCGTGAAGGTGGGGGTGATGCATGTGAACGGCGTCTCGAGCCAGGAGGGGTATCCACATCCGAGTCCTCGGAGAGGGAGATATCATCCGCCGCGCAGGTGGAATCCTGACCGCTAGTACTACTAGCACTGTCCTCCGAGCTAGTGAAAGGGGCTTGACAGTTTGTCAAGCGTTCCACTTGTTCAGAAGGAATATGCGATGGGTGGCGGGCGGTGGGGCGGGGAAGGACGTGGAGGGTGTGGAGGTGAGGAGGGGGCGGGTGCGTATGGTGAGGCGGGAGCGGGGCAGTGGTGGGGATGGCGGGAGCGGGTGCGGGAGGGGAGGGGGCGGGAGCGGGAGGGGTGGTGGGGATGGGTGCGGGTGCGGGAGGGGTGGTGGGGATGGGTGCGGGGGGTGATGTAGGGGGGGTGGGGATGGATGCGGGAGCAAGGTGGGAAGAAGAAGAGGGGTTGTGTGTGGGAGTGTAGGAAGTACATGGTGACGGGGAGGATAGCGAGGCGATAGGTGTGGCAGAAGAAGGCGTGGGGAGCGGGGCAGGTGATCGAGGAGCGGCGGTAGATCGGGTGGGGGAAGAGGTCATGCTAGCCTCGGGGGCATCGAGGACCATAAGTAGGGCGAAAGAGTTCGAGGTACGCATGTCCTCGCTGACCTCCTTAACCTTGCTGGAGGAGGGAACTCTAGTGCGTGATGGGGATTTGGGGCGCTTCTCAGTACCCTTCCTCACCCACTGGGAAGTGGCAGGGGCAGGCTTAGCCACTGGGGGCTTGGTGGGCATGGGTCGTGGGGGCGGGGGTGGTGCAACAGTGGGCTGCACCGATGTAACCACAGGTCAGGAACCGGGAGGCGGTTTCGCGCGTCGCCCCTGGGTGTCGGAGATAGCGGCTGCAATATAATCATCGTAGGCCAAGGACGGGAGGTATTCCTCCTCCGTGGTGGTGGTTTGTGTCGCCTTTTGGCGACATATATGTAGGGTGTGTCCTAAGACAGTGCAGTGTGTGCAAAATCACGTGAGGTTTTTATATACTACTGTCTGTCGGATCATCTCATCCCCATTCTGGATCAGTATCATGCGGTGTAGAGGGGCGAGTAGGTCAACCTCGACACATACCCTGGCATATCCAGGATGGCTAAAAAGTTGGACATCTTTGTCCGCTCGTATGAAAGTGCCGACCGTACTAGCAAGAGATTCTAAAGCCGCGAGTGTAAACAAATGTGGTCGCTGGCCAGGAAACCCTATCCATACCGGGACGGAATGGGGAGAAACATCACGTGAGTTCCCTGACTGCTCGGCCACCCAGCGAAAGGTATGCATCGTGGAGTCCTTGATCGTCCATGTCGTACGGCTCCAGGCCCGTCGAAAGTCATCCTCCAGCTCGAAGCGAATGAGTACACTCCGGTGATTCTGTGCTCCAATGACCACCGATCCAAGGAAGTTGCCGGGTGCTGCGTATACTCTCGTGATGTCATCGATGAGCGGCCGCTTCATCGCGAACCGCCCGATCAGCGTGTAGGCAAACGGCGCTGCCATACGTGTTACCTCCTCCTTGGAGAAGGTAACCAAGCGAACACCCTCTGTGTCAATATAACCCCTAAGGGGGATCGAGTTATCATAAAGAGGGGGAAGAGTAGGCTTTGGGAGTGAGGTAGTGGGTGGTGTATGTGTGACGCCCGCCACCCTCGCTGCACAAGTCATACTCGGGAGTGATTCTATACCGTTAGTAGTGACCGGCTTGGGGGCCTCATTCACCGGGCTAGGGTGGACATGGTCTCTCGGGTCCGGACGATGTGAAGGTGTGGAGGTGAATGCGGTACTATGGTTGACCAAATCACTCTGTTGGTCAACGTTGTCCGTAGTATCAAAATGAACGTCCCGCCTCAAGTTAGCCGGTTGGTCAATGCTGACCGGCTGGTCAATAGTAGCATCGCGATCGGTGGTGATCATTTTTGCAACGTTAACCGTGTGGTCAACAATGACCGCTCGGTTAACGTTGACCATTTGGTCAACATTATCTGTTTGGTCAAAGTTGACCCTTTGGTCAACGTTCCCCGGTTGGTTGACGCTGACCGTTTGGTCGACGTTGACCATTAGGTCGACGTTGACCGTCTGGCCGACATTGACCGAGTGGTCGACGTTCACCGTTTGGGCCTCATTGACCATTTGGTCGACATTGACTGTTTGGTCAACGTTGACCATTGGGTCGACGTTGTCCATTTTGTCAACGTTGACAATTTGGTCAATGTTGACCGTTTGGTTAATGTTGACTGCATGGTCAACGTGGACCATGTGGTCAGTGGTGACCGAGGGGTCGGCAGGAATCGGATGGTTGGCGGCCGACCGGTTGACTCGCTCGACGTTGGCCGAGTTGATCGGTTGACTCGGTCGACGAGGGGCCGAATCAACCCGGTCGATTTGGTCAATGATGATCGAGTCGACTCGGTCAGGTTTGACCGAGTCGACCTGGTCGACTCGGTCCCGCGTGACCTGATCGAACGGGTCGACCGGGTCATTCCCGACCAGGTCGACTCGTTGATGAGTCACCGAGTCGACCGGGTCGAGTCGGTCGTTCGCGACCCGGTCGACTTGGCCAGTAGATGCCGAGTCGATCAGATCGACTCGGCCTTTACTGGAACGTTGGTCGCGTGCTGAGTCATCCCAATCGACAGAGTCGACTGGGATTGACCCAGGTGACGTGGCGTTCGGGCTGCGGGGGTGGTGGGTACCCGAAGACGTGGCTGCATCGCAGCCTTCTCTCGGGTGGTCTCTCGGTAGATCGGACGGCAGAGATAGGTGAGAATGGTAAAAAATATCAGGCGACGATGACGAGGATAGGGCATTTAATGCTTTTTCGTCGTCTGACAGAGTGGAATAGTCAAAAAATTCAGGCGTTGGTGGTAACTTGACCGCCAACAGTCCGATTTTTTGAACTACTGGGATGTCCACCGTGGGTCCACCATCCGGACCATCCGCGGTGCGACACCTGTCGACACCAACGGTCCGGATAAGCAGACAAATTTCACCCGCCGTAATGATGGTGGACGACGGCGCAAGAACGGGAAGTTTTTGGGTTTGTTTTAAATTCACTTTTTTTTTGTTTTTCATTTTTTCTGTGTCGTTAAATCCATCCAGGCTGTCGCTATCGACGGCCTGGATGGACACACGTGGGATAATATCCAGACAGCCCGCAGCTGACTTGTTAAGCACGTCAGATGTGGGGCTCGGCTGGTCCCGCTGGCTGCTCAACATGCGTGACACGTAAGGCGCCTAGCTAGGATCCGCCGCAGACTTAGCGGCCCGCATGGGATTGCGGGCCGCGCTCTTTGTTTTTTCTGATTTCTTCGGCGAACGATGAATAAAACGAAGATTTCACATGACAAAAATATACGAAATGTAAAAATGAACGTAACTTAAGATTCTTCGTCTCGAGACGAATAATTCAAACCCGAATTTTGCACGATTTAGTGTAGTATGTCGTTCAAATTTCGAAAAATAAAAATCGGAAATGAAAAATTACCTTTGTACTTCAAATTTCTCCAGAAAGAGCTATACTGATCCGTTTGAGGCGATCTTTGAGTCGATTCCAATAGATTTCAGCCTTCCATATCCAATGGGACCAGTTTCAGTTCAATCCGAGTTCAGACGCAAAAGTTATGGCCTCTGACCTGCCTTGCACAGCAAGGTCCTCGAGTGCCTAGAGATAGAGATAAAGATAGAGATAGAGTTAGAAATAGAGATAGAGATAGAGATCGAGATAGAGATAAAGATAGAGACAGAGAGAGAGATAGAGATAAAGATAGAGATAGAGATAGAGATAGAGATAGAAATAGAGATAGAGATAGAGATTGAGATGCGACAGACATAGATATATTGATAGAGATAGAGATAGAGGTAAAAATAGAGATATAGATAGAGATAGAGATAGAGGTCGCGATGGAGATGTAGATAGAGATAGAGATAGAGATAGAGATAGAGATAGAGATAGATATAGAGATAGAGATGGATATAGAGATAGAGAGAGAGATTGAGATTGAGATAGAGAAACAAATAGAGATAGAGATAGAGACAGAGAAAGAGAGAGAGAGAGAGATAGACATAGAGATAGAGATAGAGATAGAAATAGAGATAGAGATAGATGTAGAGATAGAGATAGAGATAGAGATAGAGATAGAGATAGAGATAGAGATAGAGATAGAGATAGAGATAGAGATAGAGATAGAGATAGAGATAGAGATAGAGATAGAGATAGATATAGAGATAGCATAAGATATATAGATAGAGATGGAGATTGAGATTAAAAAAGGTATAGATAGAGACAGATATATCGATAGAGATTTAAATAGAGATAGAGATAAACATAGACACAGAGATCAGGATAGATATAGAGATAGAGATTGCGATGTAGACATAAAGATCTAGATAGAGATTATAAAGGAAAAAAAGATACAGATAGAAATAAGGATAGATATAGACATAGACATAGAAAAAGAGATAGGGAGAGAGAAATTTATAGTAGAGATAGAGATATAGATATAGATGAGATAGAGATAAATATAGCGATAGAGATAGAGACAGAGATAGAAATATAGATAGAGATAGAGATACAGATAGAAATGGAGATAAAGATAGAGATAGACATAGAAATGAAGATAGAGATTGAAAAGTTAATAGAGGTATAGATAGAGATGGAGATAGAGATCGAGATAGAGAAAGAGCTAGAGATAGAGATTGAGATAAAGATAGAGATCGAGATAGAGAGAGAGATAGAGATATAGATAAAGAGATAGATAGAGATAGAGAGATATCGATATAGAAATAGCGATAGAGATAGAGATAGAGATAGAGATAGATGTAAAGATAGAGGTAGAGATAGAGTTAGAGACAGAAATAGAGATAGAGATAGAGATAGAGATAGAGATAAAGATAGAGATACAGATAGAGATAGAGATAGAGATACAGATAGAGTTAGAGATAGAGATAGAGATACAAATAGAGATAGAGATAGAGATACAGATAGATATAGCGATGGAGATAGAGGTAAAGAAAAAAATAGAGATAGACATAGAGATGGAGTTAGGGATATAGACAGGCATAGAGATAGAGAGAGATAGAGAGAAAGAAGAGATAACGACAGTGATAGAGACAGAGATAAAGATAGACCTAGAGGTACAGATAGAGACAGCGATAGAGATAAGGATAGAGGTAGAGAAGGAGATAGAGATCCAGATAGAGATAGACATGGAGATAGAGATACAGATAGCGATAGGGAAAGAAATAGAGATAAAGACAGAGAGAGATACACATAAAGATAGAGATGGAGATAGAGATAGAGATAAAGATAGATATCGAGATAAAGATAGAGATAGAGTTAGAGATACAGATAGAGATAGAGATACAGATAGAGTTACAGATATTGAGGGAGATAGAGTTACTTATATTGATGGAGATAGACATAGAGATAGAAACAGAGATAGAGGTAGAGATAGAGATAGAGATAGAGATCGAGATAGAGATAGAGATAGTGATAGAGATAGAGACAGAGATAGAGATAGAGACAGAGATAGAGATAGAGATAAAGATATAGATAGAGATAGAGATAGAGATAGAGATACACGTAGAGACCGAGATAGAGATAGAGACAGAGATAGAGATAGAGATAGATATAAAGATAGAGATAGATATAGAGCTATAAATAGAGATCGATATAGAGATAGCGACAAAGATATAGATAGCGATAGAGATAGAGATAGAGGTAGAGGTAGAGGTATAGATAGAGCTAGTGATGGCGCGGCACCGTCCGACACCGCTGGGCCGTCACTCGAGGAGCCAGCACCATCATCGAACCCGCCACCGACAAGTGTCCAGCCGACATGACGATCCACATCCATTACGCGCAACCCTGGGTTCAAATATTCAGGGTGACGACGCGCCACCTTCCACCCGTACTTGCTCGCCGTTTCTGCTTTTATTTCCCGTTATATAGTTTCTTCGTACCCGCATGTAGCGAGGGGAAGTTCCCGCATGAGGATATCTTCCCCTCCCCTTAGTGGGCCTAATGAACCCATCATTTCTTTTATTTCTCTTTCACTTTGTAGTTAAGGGGGCCCATTTTCCTCTCTCCTATAAAGGGAGGGGAGGGCGCCCCCCTCAAGCACTCTTGAATTTCATTCTGAAAGTTTAACGTAAGAAGTTGAAGAGTCACCTTCGTGAGGAAAGGAAGAAGAAGAAATAAGAAGAAGAAGGAAGAAGAAGAAGGAAGAAGAAGAAGAAAGAAGAAGGGAAGGAAGGAGAAGAGGAGAATGGGGGAGGAACATCTCGCCACCCGTCGCCCTGTTGATCACCGCCACCGCATGTTTTCCCCCCGCCATTGGCTCCGCCACAACCTGCATCACTGTTGCCGTTGGCCCCGCCAGGGCCGACCGGCTTCGCTGCCCGTTCCCGCGACCGCCTGCTGACCGTCCCGCCGCCGCACGCCGTCTCCATATCGGGATCAGCCGGCTTCCCTAGCGGCCGCCGCTGTTTCCCCACTAAGCGTCGCGCGGTGTCCTACGGCACGCTGAGTCTCGCCCGTGTCGCGCCGACCGTTGTTGCGTCGCGCCTTGCCGGGCCCGCACGTTGCGCCGCGCCACCTGCCCGCGAGCCGCGCCCAGCACTGGCGCCCGCGCCGCGTCGGTCCGCCGTGCACCACACCGGCCGTCTCTGAGCCACGCCCGCCGCCGCCCAAGCACTGCGCCACGCACCGCTCTTGTGTCGTGTTTGGCGTGTCGTGCCTGCCTCACCGCTGCCCGGGCACCGAGCCTCGCTGCCCCGCGCCACGCCCCCCGCGCCACACTGACAGCGTGCTGCGTCCGCCAGTACGCTGATAACATGCAAATTAATATACTTAATTACTGAATTATACATTCTATTTATGTGTTTTAATGGTCATATTTGCATGTTATCATGATAAAATACATTGAAATCAGTTAACATGTCGTTTTTCTATTATTTCATATTTTTTATCATTTTTTACATGGAATTTGACATTGTTTCAGTGAAGAAATATTTTTACATGATTTTATTTGCTTGGTTTAAGGTCAGTAAATCATCTCCTGATTTTTCTGAACTTTTCCCATATTTTTATGAATTTTTCTGAATTTTTCTGACCATTATTTAGGCAAGAAATGATTTTTATTTAATTAAATAATATATTGATTATTTATTTTGCATTTTAAATGCATTTAAAAGGAATATCCACGTCATTCGCCCAAAATTCGGGTGAATGAAGGGATATATTAATTAAATAAGAAAGGAGAGTAGAGAAGAGAGAGATAGGAAAAGTCAAATAGAGTGATTAAAAGAGAGAGAGAGAAAAGCGGAAGAGAGCGGAGAGAGAGTAGAGCGGCTAGAGAGGAGAGAGAAGAAAAGATATTTAATAGGAGGAGCGAGATTTGAAAAGTCAGAAAGTGCGGCCGACGCGGACAACGAGGGTGCACGTGTCCCGAAACACAGAAAGCGAGAAAATCAAGCCCAGCCAATAGGAAATTCCGATTTTTTTTAGAGAAAATAAAAGAGATCCAACGGCCCACATTTGATCTCACTAAAACTGCGATATCTTGAGATCTACAACTCCGATTGGGCTGAAATTTTGAGGGCAGGTTCGTCTTTTCCTCCTCTACAATCTGGATGGTTGGATCTTTAAATAGAGGTCAGAAAAAAAAGGCGAAATTCACTTTTGGAGGCTCTCCCCAAGCAATTGGCCAGGAAGGACACATGAGGCATTCTGGAAGTCGTCAGATCTGGATCTCTTTATCAAATTTGTTAGTTTCTGAATTGTATTTGATCATCTTCTAGAACGATTCGAAAACGCCTTGGCATGGGCGAAATGTACATGCCCTAGATTCATGTTTTGAATGCATCAGCACTTCTTTTTGATTTGGATTCGAGATCAGACTTGGATAATTAATTCTTAATTATTTTAGGACATTTCTGCTTCATTACATTTTTAATTTAGGGTCGAAATTAGGGCTTTCCCCAATTTCTTCACTTTCTCTCTCTAGGTTAATTTGATTTGTTTCTCTCTAGATTTGTTTTTATTGTTTAGGTATTTAATTTAATATATAAAAAACCAAAAAATAAAATTTGATCCGAAAATTCATCCATTTTGAACTCCAATTCAAAAATCACTTTCTTGATTATTAAATTCCCAATTTTAATTCTGAAAATTATTATAAATTTTATTAAATTGGGAAATTAATAATTTATATTTTTATGAGCTTAAAATAATAATAATATTCTCATCTGGAATTATCTGACCGAAATCAAAATTAAGTTTTACTTAATTTTGATTATTTTAAGAATATTATTTAATATTAGTTGAATTAAATATTGCAAAATTCAAAATTACTTGACTTGATTCATAAAAATTGTTTGAAAATTCTGAATTGTTGCCTCCTTGCGGATCGACCCCTTGCTTGCTCTATATTCTTATTTAGTAATTAAGGGAATTATAAATTTATTGCATAAGTCTAAAAAGCGCAACGACCACGTAATTTTACGTGATTTTTCGGCTTATCATGCACCGCGCCCGCCCGCGCACTGCGCCTGCCGTGCGCCGCGCCGCTCTGCGCAGTCCTTGAGCTCCATTCGGCGCCCCCACACTGTTCATCCCCCTACTTCTGCCCAGACCAACGCCTCACTCTGCCCCCGCACCAGTGTGACGCCGGCATCCTTGGCCTTGCTGCTTTCTCCGAAATTAGTATCACAAAGTTTTACCGTCAATCTTATCATTATCATAACATGCAAATAAGAGCTAAAATAAGTGCTAATTGCATCATATTTTTTGGGCATTTAATGCGTAAAACATTTATTTTTAGCGCATGTTATCATGATTTTAGGTTAAAATAATAAATTCCTTGAATTTCAAGTTAAATAATACCTTTAATCGAGATTTAGGTCAATTTACACATTTAAATGGTTTAAAATGATGATTAGAACAATTTAAATGATTTTAATTGACCTATTTCTATAAATAAAATGAAGCTAAAAATTAAAGGTCTTTTCAAAATGAATAAATTAGTTTTTATTATGCATTTAGAAATGATTTTTACAATTTATTTTATGTCTTCATTTAATAAAAAATAAAAATAAACTTTTTTATTAAAATCGGCCCTTAGTGGGCCGGTTTGAGTGCTAAATGTTTCTTTTAGAATCCGCAGAACGTACGAAGGAGCGCACCGCACGCAGCGCTGCATAGGCGTATTAGAAGGACCGCTAGCTCCTTCGGTGCGCGGCACACACGTACACAAATGTGTGCGCGTCGCGCACGAAAGGGAGACACACGAAGGCTCCAAAGCCATTCGCGTCACGTTGTACGTGCTGCGTACAATACGAAACAGATGGCAGTTCTAATGGATTTGGAAGAACTTGTTCTTCCGATTCCGCGGCGATAAAAGGCAGAAAAATGAAGATTATTAGGGTATTCTTGATTTTCAAGCTCAGGAAAGAAGCCCAGCCCCCTCGAAGTCTCATGAATCCACCAGGAAACAAGTTGGAGCTCAATTCTTTGAAGATTTCTGCAGATCTGGCGCCACCATTTCCAGCTCATTCAAGCCAAATTCATCAAAATTTCTGTGCGTTCGTTGCGCGGAATCAAGCCCTATCGAGACTCTGATTGTTTCTGGTATCTATAGGCACAATTTGAATGCATTTTTACACTTCATTTTGCATTTTAGTGTTCTCAAAGTTTCAATCTCGGTCACGTTCGCCGTTTCTTTTATTTGCGAAATTAATCGTCTTGATTCATAGATTTTAGTCATTTTTAAAGCAGTTCGAGTCGATCTATTATGACATTTCTATTTGGAATCCTATCAGTTGCTTGAATCGTATATAATCGTGAATTAGATTCACGATTCCGTTCTTCTTGAATAAGCAAATCGTGAATCGTATTCACGATTTGCTGTTTTAGGACATATCTACAATTTAGAATCAAATGGGATAAAATAAAAATATATAAAAATGCTCTTAATAATAGCATAAGTAGTAGTTCTTTTTATTCTTTAGAAATAGTAAAGCACCTGATAAACGAAACAAATTAAAGAAATACACTAAATTAGAGTTAAACCTATTTTAGAAATAGATCTGAAATTCATTAAAAAGAACAAAAAAATTATATAACCAAAACAATCAAAGACTTTCAATCAAATAAAAAGATAAGGTTAAGTGACTTTTGAATCTTTGTTAATTAATAATAGAGAATTATCAAAATCATTTAATTTCAAAAAAGATATAATTTTAGTTGCTACTTACAAGTATTTGCATTTAAATAAATAGTTAAACATCATTTCATTTAGGTGTCAAATTCTAAAACCCTAATTAGACAGAAATTTGAATATCACCGCCGCCTCCCTAGGGTTTGACCCCTTACTTGCGCGTTAAGGGACATATAAATTTTAGTGATTAAGTTCGAAAAACCCCTAAATAACGACGTATATACACGCATTTTTGATCTTATCAGACGCGACAAAGGTACCCCCCTTCTTACCGCTCTTTATGTCTCTTACTTTCTTCAATATACTTTCGATTTGCCTCCTCCGCGCTCGGGTTAGACGTAGGTGAGAGTGAAACAGGTTGAGAAAATGACGACGATTTCTGTGAGAGTCTTACCTGGCTGGTACGAGTCAGGTGAGCCCGACGAGTGTGATCATTTAAGCAGGATATTCCCGCTTGAACGGGGATATTCCCGTTTGGCAACGTAGTCGCCCTCGACCTATTACAGATAGAGATATATATAAAGATAAAGAAAGTGATATAGTAGACCTAGTGCTAGAGATGGAGATAGAGATAGAGATCAAGATGGAGAAACAGATAGAAATAATACTACTGATAGTGATATAGACAGAGATAGAGATAGAGATTATAATAGAGATCCTGGTAGACATAGAGATAGATATATAATTGGATATAATAATAGAGATAGTGAGAGATACAGAGATAGAGATAAGATACAGATATAGATGGCAATTGAGATAGAGGTAGAGATGGATATAGAGATAGAGATAGAGATATAGATAGAGATAAAGATAGAGATAGATATACAGATAGAGATATAGAAATAGATATAGATAGAGAAAGAGATACAGATAGAGATGGAGAAAAAGATAGAGCTAGAGATGGAGATAAAGATACTGACAAAGATACATATAGGGATACAGATAACAATAGAGATATAGATAGAGACAGACATAGAGATACAGATAGAGATATAGACATAGATAGAGATAGAGATAGAGATTCCGATAGTGATATAGATAGAGATATAGATGGAGATAGAGATAGAGATAGAGATATAGACATAGAAAGAGATACAGATTGAGCTAGAGATAGAGAGAGAGATAGAGATAGAGATAGAGATCGCCATGTAGATGAGATAGGCATAGAGATAGCGATATAGATATAGAGAGTTAGAGATAGAGATAGAGATAGAGGTAGAGACAGAGGTAGAGATAAAGATCGAGTTAGAGATAGAGATAAAGATATAGATATATATAAAGATAGAGATAGGATGGAGATAAAGATATATATAGAGAAAGAGATAGGATACAGATATAGATAGCGATAGAGATGGAGATAAAGATAGAGATAGAGATAAAAATAGAGATACAGATAGATATAGGGATAGAGATAGAGATAGACATAGAGAAAGAGATATAGATAGAGATAGAGAAAGAGAGAGAGATAGAGATAATGATAGAGAAAGAAGTAAAGCTAGAGATAGAGATAAAGATAGAGATAGAGATAGTAATATGGATAGAGATAAAGATAGAGATAGAGATAGAGGTAGAGACAGAGGTAGAGATAAAGATCGAGATAGAGATAGAGATAAAGATATAGATATATATAGAGATAGAGATAGGATAAAGATAAAGATATATATAGAGAAAGAGATAGGATAGAGATATAGATACAGATAGAGATGGAGATAAAGATAGAGATAGAGATAAAAATAGAGATAGAGATAGATTTAGGGATAGAGATAGAGATAGACATAGAGAAAGAGATAGAGATAGAGATACAGAAAGGGAGAAAGATAGAGATAATGATAGAGAAAGAGGTAAAGATAGAGACAGTGATAGCAATATGGATAGAGATAAAGGTAGATATAGAGATAGAGATAGATATAGAGATAGAGATACCAAACGAAATAGATATAAAGATAGAGATACAGATAGAGATAGAGATAGAGATAGAGATAGAGATAAATATAAAGATAGCAATTGAAATATAAATAGCGATAGAGATAGAGATAGGGATAGAGATAGAGATGGAGATAGAGGTAAAGATAGAGATTGAGATTGAGATAGCGATAGAGATAGAGATAGATATAGAGATAGAGATAGAGATAGAGATATAGATAGAGATGGAGATAGAGACAGAAAATGAGATAGATGTCTAAATATAGATAGAGCTATTGCTAGAGCTAGAGATAGAGACTGAGATAGAAATAGTAATAGAGATAGTGACTGAGATAGAGATAGAGATATAGATAGAGAGAGATAGAGATCCAGATTGGGATAGAGATAGGGATAGACATAGAGATAGAGATACATCTACAGGTGAAGATAGAGATAGAGCTTGGGATAGAGATAGGGATAGACATAGAGATAGAGATACATCTACAGGTGAAGATAGAGATAGAGATTGAGATAGAGCTAGAGATAGACGTAGCGATAGAGAGCGACATAGAGATGGAGAGACAAATAGAGATAGAGATAGAGATAGAGAGCGACATAGAGATGGAAGAACAGATAGAGATAGAGATAGAGAAAGAGATTGAGCTGAGATAGAGATAACGATAGAGACAGAGATAGAGATTGAGATTGAGATTGAGATAGAGATAGAGATAGAGATAGAGATAGAGATAGAGATAGATATAGAAAGAGAGAGATAGAGAAGAAGATTGAGATATAGATAAACATAAAGATAGAGATCGAGATACAAATTGACATAGATATGGAGATAGAAAAAGAAATATATGTAACGATAGACATAGAGGTAGAGATAGATAGAGAGATAGAAATAGAGCATGAGCTAGAGATAGAGAGAGTGATAGAGATAGAGATAGAAATAGTGATATCAATAGACATAGAGATAGTGAGAGAGATAGAGACAGAAATAGAGAACAAAATAAGAATATAGATAGAAATACAGACATAAATAAACATTGGGATAGATATAAAGAGAGAGATAGAGATAGAGAGAGAGATAGAGATAGAGATAGAGATAGATGTAGATATAGAGATAGAAATACAGATAGATGTAGAGATTGACATAGAAACAGAGATACAGCTAGAAATAGAGATAAACATAGAGATAGATACAGATAGAGCTAGAGATAAACATAGAGATAGAGATATAGATACAGATAGAGATACAGATATAGATGGAGATAGAGATAGAGATCAAAACAGAGATAGAGGTAAACTAGAGATAAAGATAGAGATACGTATAGAGAGGGCGATAGAGATAGAGATAGAGTAAGCGATAGAGATAGAGATAGAGATAGAGATTGGGATAGAAACCGAGATTGAGATAGCAATAGAAATAAAGATATATATGGAGATTAAGATAGAGATTGGGATAGATACAGAGATAGAGATAGCGATAGAGATACCGAAAAAAAAGAAGATGGGGATAGAGCTCCAGATAGAGATATAGATAGACATAGAGATAGACTTAGATATATAGATAGAGATCGAAATAGAGATAAACATAGAGATGGAGATAGCGATAGAGATCGAGATAGAGATAGAGATAAAGAAAGAGATAGAGATGGAGAGAGAGATCGAGATAGAGATAGAGATAGAGATAGATATAAAGATAGTGATAGATATAAGATAGAGATTGATAAGCCGAAAATAGGGGTAAAAACTATGCAATTTTTAGCCCTTGTCGTTGTGGATTTTGGCTTATGCAATAAAATTTATAAGAACTCCACTTAAGACGTATAGTGATAAATGCAGTGTCGTCAAGGAAGCTAGTAAGGAATTCGATTTGGTGATTGTATTGGTCGTTTCACTCTGATTAAACTGAATTTGATCTTCAATGAGGATCAAGTCACCCAAATTAGATGAGAATTTAGAAAGGGGGGTAGAAGAGTTGAGATGAATAGAAGAAATATGGAGCTCTAAATTGGCTTCTTTGATCCTAATAAAAGGATCCAAAAGGTCAATTAGAGAGGTTAAAAGGGAATGTTTAATTTGAGTTTGGTTTGTTTTTGCAACTTTGATAATTCAGAACTGAAATGGGGTTAATTTAATCTCCTAAGAATTAAAACTAATTTTTTTTAGAGTTTTTCTTTGGAATGCAGTTGAATGCTTAGTTGAATCCCTCAAATTCTCCTCTCAATCCTAATCAGGGCTTGTACATGCCGCTCAAGCCAAGCGATTTAGAATTTCAGATCAAAACCAAGAAGAAGAAACAAGAAATTGAACTAATCTCATTCAAAATGCACAAATCCAAATACAATCAAGGAAAAAGTACCAGATAACTTGATCAAGGGTGGGACTCCTCTCTGTCTTGCAGCTGTGATAGAGAACCATCAAGAATGAGCGCCCCCTCTTGAAATTTAGCTTTTATACTTAGGTTATATGGTAAAAATCACCATTTTACCCCCGTTTAGTACTTAATATGTATCTATCAATGTAGGCTAGATCTGAATGATCCTACAGATAGAAAGAGGGGATCAAGACGAACAAATCCATAAAAAAATCATCTCAATCGGACTTCAGGATCAAAAGTTATTAATATATCAATTTTAAACCAATTTAATCCATTGGATTTAAAATTGATTTATTTATTAGTTTCGTTTTTAAACACGCAATGACGTGTCGCTCTCTCATTGGCTGGCGCATTTTGAATCCTCCTTTTTGCAGAAAAGTCCTTAAAAAGCCTGGAATTTCTTTTGGACGCCGCCCAAAAGTAATTGCGTATATGCCCCTGGCGCACTCTCTCTCCTCCGATTTCTTCTAAAACATTAAAAATATATATAAAAATTGCAATAAAACCCTGTAAAATTTTAAATTGGATCTTTACACCTACAGTGGCGACCGAGAGCTGTTTTCAGGGTCTTTTTGCAACGAAAGTTCGCAGAATGGCCCTTGAAAGTTCGAAAATAATAAAAATACTTCTTTTTCTATTATAAGTATACTTTTTTTCTTGAAATAAATAATTTTCCTCTTCAAATAAATCTCAAAAAAATCCTAAAAATTCGTAAAAAATTCTAGAAAATTCACTTATTCATTCCCATGCTGATAAATGTCGAAATAAAATATTAAATGTGCCATTTTCATTCAAAAATAATTATTTCGAGCTTCAATAAATCCTTTAAAATTCATAGAATTAACAGAAAATTAGGAAAAAATCAGAAATCACTAGAAAACACTATTTTCATGTAAATATATGATAACAACCCCATTTTAAGCTCTTTAAATGCATAAAATCATGCTAATAACATGAAATAAAGACAGAAATTAGGGTGTTATCAAAGATAGATATAGAGATAAAGGTACAAACAGAGATAGAGATAGAAATAGAGATAGCGACAGAGATAGAGCTAGAGATAAAGATAGAGATAGAGGTAGAGATAGACATACAGATAGAGATACCAATATAGATGGCGATTGAGATAGAGATAGAAATCAAAGCAGAGATAAAGGTAGAGTAGAGATAGAGATAGAGATACAGTTAGAGAGTGCGATAGAGATAGAGATAGAGTAAGCGATAGAAATAGCGATAAAGATAGATATAGGAATAGAGACAGAGATAGAGATATAGAAAAAGATAAAGATAGAGATAGAGTAAGCAATAGAAATTGCGATAATGATAAATATAGAAATAGATGAAGAGATAGTGAGATAGAAAAAGATAAAGATAGAGATAGATTTAGGAATAAAGATAGAGATAGAGATAGAGATAGAGATATAGATAAAGATGGAGATACAGATAAAGATCGAGATAGAGATACAGATATACTGATATGGATAGAGATAGATATAGATTTGGAGATAAAGATCGAGATAGAGATAGAGATAAAGATAGAGATAAACATACAGATATAGATAGAGCTAGTGTTAGAGAAAGAGATAGAGATAGAGATTGGGATAGAGACAGAGATAGAGATAGCGATAGAGATACAGATATTGATGGAGATAGGGAAAGAGATTGGGATAGAGAAAGAGATAGAGATAGCAACAGGTATACAGATATCGATGGAAATAGGATAGAGCTCGAAAAAGAGATATAGATAGATATCGAGATAACATAAATATATAGATAGAGATCAAGATAGAGATATACATAGAGATAGAGATGGAGATAGCGAAAATGATAATGATAGTGATAGAGATAGAGGTAGAGATAGTTATAGAGATATACATAGAGCTAGAGATAGAGATAAAGATAGCGATAGAGATAGAGATAGAAATAGAGATAGAGATAAAAATAGAGATAGAGATAGAGATATACATAAACATAGAGATAGAGATCGAGATAGAGATAGAGATAGAGTAAAATAGAAATCAAGACATCGATAGAGCTATAGCTAGAGATAGAGATAGAGATAAACATAGAGATAGAGATTGAGATAGAAATAATAATAGAGATAGTGATAGAGATAGTGATAGAGATAGAGATAGAGATAGAGATCGATATTGGGATATAGATAGAGATAGCAATAGAGATACAGATACATATACAGACAACTATAAAGATAGAGATTGCGATAGAGCTAGAGCTAGAGATAGAGAAAAAGATAAAGTTCGACATAGAAATAGAGATAGAGATAGAGAGCGATAGAGATAACAATAGAAATAGAAAACGAAACAGAGAAAGTGATAGACATAGAGATAAAGATAGAGATAGAGTTAAATTTAGAAATAAAGATAATGATAGAGATTGAGATCGAGATACAGATCGAGATAGAGATAGAGATAGAGATAGAGATAGAGATAGAGATAGAGATAGAGATAAAGATAGAGATAGAGATAGAGATAGACTTACAGATATAGGTAGAGCTAGTTCTAGAGATACAGATAGAGATAGAGATAGAGATTGGGATAGAGAAAGAGATAGAGATAGAAATTGAGATACAGATATAGATGGACATAGAGATAAAGATAGAGATAGAGATAGAGCTCGGGATGGAGATATTGATAGACATAGATATACAGATAGAGATCAAGATAGAGGTAGACATAAGGATAGAGCTACAGATATAGATGGAGATAAAGATAGAGATACAGATATAGATAGACATAGAGATGGACATAGATATAGAGATAGATATAGAGATAGAGATAAAGATAGATATAAAAATAGATTTAGAGATAAAATTAGAGATAGAGATAGATATGGAGATAGAGATAGAGATAGAGATAGAGATAGTGATAGAGATGGAGATAGAAATACAGATAGAGATATAGATAGAGATAGCGATAGAGATAGAGATAGAGGCAGAGATAAAGATAGAGATAGAGATAGAGATAGAGATGGACATAGAGATGGAGATAGAGATAGAGATAGAGATAGAAATAGAGAAAGAGGTGGAGATTGAGAAAGAGATAGATATGGAGATAGTGATAGAAATAGAGATAGAGTTAGATATATAGATAGAGATAGCGATAGAGATACAACTAGAGATAGAGATAGAGATAGAGATATAGATATAGATAGTGATAGCGATAGCGATAGAGATAGAGATAGAGATAGACCAAGAGAGAGAGATATAGACATAGATAGTGATAGAGACAGCGATAAAGATACTGATAAAGATAGATGTAAAGATAGAGATAGAGTTAGATATATAGGGACAGAGATAGAGATAGAGTCAGATATATCGATAGAGATAGAGATAGCAATAGAGATAGAGATAGAGATAGAAATATCGATATAGATAGAGATAGCGATAGCGATAGAGATAGAGGTAGAGATATAGATATAGATCGTGACAGAGACAGCAATAAAGATACTGATAAAGATAGATGTAAAGATAGAGATAGAGATAGAGATAGAGATAGAGATATAGAAAGAGATAGTGATAGAGATAGAGATAGAGGTAGAGATAGAGGTACCGATAGAGATCACGATAGAGATAGAGATAGAGATATAGATAAAGATAGCGATAGAGCTAGAGATAGAGAAAGAGATACAGATAGAGATAGAGATAGAAATAGAGGTAGAGATAGAGATAGAGATGGAGAAAGAGTTCGATATAGAGATAGCGATAGAGAAAGAAATAGACATAGAGATAGACATAGAGGTAGAGATAAAGAGAGATATTGATAAAGATAGAGATAGAGATAAAGATAATGACAGAGATAGAGAGAGATGTAAAGACAGAAGTAAAGATAGAGATAGAAATAGAGACAGAGATAGAAATAGAAATAGAGACAGAGATAGAGATAGAGATAGAGATAGCAATAGAGATAGACATAGAGATAGAGATTGAGAGAGAGATAAAGATAGAGACAGAGCTAAAGATAGAGACTGAGATAGAGATAGAGCTGGAAATAGAGATAGACATAGAGATAGAGTTACAGATGGAGATCGAGATACAAATAGAGATAGAGATAGAGACACAGATGGAAATAGAGATAGTGATAGAGAAAGAGATAGAGATAGAAATAGAGGTAGAGATAGAGATAGAGATAGAGATAAATATAAAGATAGAGATAGAGATAGAGATGGAGATAGATCTAGAGATAGAGATAAAGATAAAGTAAGCGATAGAGATCGAGATAGAGATAGAGAAAGAGATAGATATAGAGATTGCGATAGAGAAAGAAATACACATAGAGATAGAGACAAAGATAACGATAGAGATAAAGATAGAGAGGGGGATAGAGATAGAGATTAATATAGAGATAGAGATAGAAATTAATATAGAGATAGAGATAGAGATAGAGGAAGAGATAGAGATAGAGATAGAAAAGAGTTAGAGATAGAGATAGAGTTAGAAATAGAGATAGAGATAGAGATAGAGCTAAAGATAGAGATAGAGATAAAGATAAAAAATGAGATAGAGATCGAGATAGAGATAGAGAAACAGTTAGATATAGAGATAGCGATAGAGAAAGAATTAGACATCGAGATAGAGACAAAGATAACAATAGAGATAAAGAGAGAGAAGGCGGATAGAGATAGAGATTAAGATAGAGATAGAGATAAAAAAAAGAGATAGAGATAGAAATAGCGGTAGAGATAGAGATAGAAATAGAGATCGAGATAAAGATAGATATAGAGATAGAGATAGTAATAGAGATAGAGATATGGATTGAGATGAGAGAGAGATAGATATAGTGATAGTGATAGCGATATAGATAGAGATAGAAATAGAGATATGGATAGAGATAGAGACAGAGATAAAGATAAAAATATAGATGGACATAGAGATAGATGTACAGATGGAGATAGAGATAGATGAAAAGATAGAGATAGAGATAAAGATTAAGAGGGGGGTAGAGGTAGAGATAGAGATAGAAATTGAGATAGAGATAGTGATTGAGATAGAGATAGAGATAGAGATAGAGATAGAGATAGAGATAGAGATAGAGATAGAGATAGAGATAGAGATAGAGATAGAGATAGCGATAGAGATAGCAATAGAGATAGAGATCGAGATATAGATAGAGATAGAAATAGAAATAGAGATAGACATAGAGATATATATACAGATGGAGATGAAGATAGATGTAAAGATAGAGATAAAAATAGAGATAGAGATAGAGATAAAGATAAAGATAAATAGGCAGATAGAGATAAAGATAGAGATAGAGATAGAGATAGAGATAGAGATAGAGGTAGAAATAGAGATAGGGATATAGATGAGAAATAGAGATAGAGATAGAGATAGAGATAGGGATAGATGGAAATAAAGATAGAGATCGAGATAGAGATAGAGATAGAAAAAGAGTTAGATATAGTGATAGAGATAGAGAAAGAAATAGAGATAGAGATAGAGATAGAGATAGAGATGGGGGTAGAGATAGAGATAGAGATAGAGATAGAGATAGAGAGAGATAGAGATATGGATAGAGATAAAGATAGAGTTAGTGATAGACATTGATATGTCTCTAATCACACCACCAAAACTACATTTTATAAAGGATTATAAAGTCATTTTAAATGAAATAAGCATGCTTCTTAGGTTAAAATCCCACTTTTATGCAAAGATCAACTCATTCTGTAACAATTCACATTTTATGCTTTTTGCATTTATAAACATATTAAGATGTGATTTTTAAGGAAAAGAATAAAATTATTGAAGAAAAAGGGTTAGCAACATAAAAAGGGGGCCGACGACCTTAGCTAAGCCAGGATGCAGCCATGGCCATGATAACGCACATGCTACCCGCAGCCGCAGCAAAGGCCACAGCCGTAGGCGACGCGTGCGGTGCAGGCCAAGTTAACGGTCACGCATCAAAGCCAAAAACGAGTTACCAGCGCCCAAAGGTAAGATTGGAGTTATATTCAATATAAATGAATTGCAAATATTTATATACCAATTGGGATTTTAAAAACTGTCGATATGGGATTGTGAAATCCCATGTCTCATATGCAATCGGGCCAAAGCCCGAATCGAAACGGGCTTTACTTAATGCTGTGTTTTAATCTTGACCGTCGATCTTCCTTTGGAAGATCAAATGGTCAAGCTCTTATTTTAAAGTTTTTTCTCTTCTCTTTTATTTTCAGTTTGACAGCTAAGCGCAGAGTGCCATCCTGGATGAACCGAAGACGGACATATGGATGCCGAGGCTGAGGTGGCGCTGCTGACGAATCAGGGCCCATCGGATCTTAAGAGGGTCCACGGCTACGATTTAATCGTAGCCGTTGAACCCTCCAACAGATGATCCAATGGTTGTGGATCACCGAAGACCTGTTGGCCCCCCTTGGTCGAGCTTTTCGTCGCCGGCGACCGAATTCCGGCGACGAAGAGGCAAATCACCGCCGTCTCGCCACCGAAAAATGAAGAGGAAAGATCCCATATCGCTGGAGGGAATTTTTAGAAAAATACATACCTATAAAATCTCATTGTATGGTCCTGAACGCAGATCTTTTCGCCGTCGAACTGAACTGAACGTTTGAAATAACATCGCGGAGGAAGATCCTCCTTCTTTTCCATTTCTTCTGATTCTCTCGGTCGAGGGCAGTGACAGTGCTGCGACCTGAAGGGAGAACACGATGATAGTGAGAGAAGAAGAGAGAATTGAGAAAAAGCTTACCTGAAGGACGACGCGGCCAGGGAGGATCAGGAGCCGCCGACGATCCTGAATTGGCGCAGAAATCCGGTAAGTTCTCTGATCTGGATTTCTTTCCATTTATAATTCATATATCTTCAAGAAGTAACAAACGATCTAATCAAGCTTTTTTTTTTCCTCGAAATCGAATGAAATCGATTTCGAGTAAAAACATAAAAAATATCTTCTGAAAACTCTTTCCGACATTTCATCAAAAACGTAAGTTCCAGTATTTGCCCTTGCATTTTCTCTTATAATTCGACCTCTAAAAATTCTAGAAAAATTTCCTAAAATCACTAATCTTCTTCCTATTCCTATCTTTAAAGTCTGAGGTCGAAAGAAAATCCGTAAAGACATTTCCCTTTATAAACATCCTTAGCAAACTTCTCTCTATCCTTTCTTCACCAGTCTACTCATTAGTCAAAGTCTAACTCTAAGAACCCAATCCCTGTGGAGACGACCTTACTCACCTCTATACATATCTGAGTAAGTTTACTATTACTAATTTTTATTTCATTGAAGCGAAAATAACAACGACGATTTACACCCCATTTCCGCCTTCATCAAATTGGCGCCGTTGCCGGGGATTGGCAAATCTCCTTGAATGAATTGACTTTAGACTAATAGTGATTTCTATCAAATTGTATTTCTCTATTCTTATCTTAGAATTGCAATCGCTTGACATCATTTTAACATAATATTGAAAACACGAGTCGAATACCATTGCCCGTGGATGTGAGAAGCTTGAGTTAGGTTTTTCTAACTTGTTGATGCGAAGGAGATCTAACCCAAGTAAGTGAACTTTATCTTCTCATATTTTAAATTGTCTCACTTTCACTTTGCACTACTAACTCGTATTGCAGAAGAAAACATCCCCGGTACGCTATCAATATATGTATGCAATTTGAGTTACGATCAGATTAGAAAGATAAGGAGTTAAAATCCCCTTATCAAATCCTTAGCAAAAGCTTAGGTGTGTTGATTGTGGTGGTCAGGTTGCATTTCCATTGGGGTGATAGAGATAGAGACAGGAATAGATATAGAGATAGAGATAGAGATAGAGATAGAGATAGAGGTAGAGATAGAGATAGAGATAGAGGCAGACATTGAATTAAAGATAGAGATAGAGATAGAAATAGTGATACATATAGAGGTAGAGATAAAGATAGAAATAGAGAAAGAATTAGAGATAATGCAAGAGATAGATAAAAAGATAGAGGGGGAGATAGAGATAGAGATAGAGAGAGAGAGATACAGATACAGATAGAGATAGAGATAGTAATAGAGATAGAGATAGAGATAGACAGAGAGAGAGAGATAAAGATAGAGACAGAGATAGAGATAGAGATAAAAATACAGATAGCGATAGAAATAGGGATAGATATAAAGGTAGAGACAGAAATAGAGATAGAGATAGAGAAAAAGATAAAGATAGAGACAGAGATATAGATAGAGATAGAGAAAAAGATAAAGATAGAGACAGAGATATAGATAGAGATAGAGATAGAGATAGAGATAGGGATAGAGATAGAGATAGAGATAGAGATAGAGGTCGAGATAGAGATACAGAACTACTTACATATATAGAAAAAGATAGAGAAACAAATAGACATACAAATAGAGATAAAGATAGAGATGGAGATAGAGATAGATACGGAGATAGAGATAGTAAATAAAGATAGAGATAGAGATCCAGATAAAGATAAATATAGAGATAGAAATAGAAATAGGGATAGAGACAGAGATAGATATAGAGATAGAGATAGGTATAGAGATATAGATAGAGATAGAGATAGAGATAGAAATAGAGATAGAGATCGAGACAGAGATATAGATAGAAAAAGTGTTAGATACAAAGATAGAGATAAAGAAAGAAAAATCCATATAGATAGAGATAAAGATAGAGATAGAGATACGGAAAGAGATGGAGATAAAGATAAAGATAGAGATCAAGAAAGAGATGGAGATCGAGATAGAGATAGAGATAAAGATAGAGATAGAGATAGAGATAGAGATAGGAATAGAGATAGAGATAGAGATAGAGATAGAGATAGAGATAGAGATAGAGATAGAGATAGAGATAGAGATAGAGATAGAGATAGAGATAGAGATAGAGATAGAAATTTAGATAGAGATCGAGATAGAGATCGAGATAGAGATATAGATAGAGATATAGATAGAGATATAGATAAAGATAGAGATAGAGTTAGAGATAGACATAGTGATAGAAATATAGATAAAGATAAAGATAGAGATATTGAGCGAGATAGAGATAGTGATACAGATAGCGATGCAAATAGAGATTGATCTAGAGATAGAAATATAAATAGAGATAGAGTTTGAGATAGAGATATAGATATAGATAGAGATAGAGATAGAAGTAAAGATAGGGATAGAAATAGAGATAGAGAGAGATCTAGTGATAGAGATAGATCTAGAGATAGAGATACAGATAGAGATATAGATAGAGACAAAGATAGATATAGAGATAGAGATAGATATAGAGATAGAGGTAGAGATAGAGATACAGATAGGCATAGTGATAGAGATAGAAGTAGGGATAGAGATAGAGATAGAGATAGAGATAGAGATAGAGATAGAGATAGAGATAGAGATAGAGATAGAGATAGAGATAGAGATAGAGATAGAGATAGAGATAGAGATAGAGATGCAGATAGAGATAAAGATAAAGATGGAGAAAGAAATAAAGATAGAGATAGGGATAGAGATAGAGATAGAGATAGAGATAGAGATAGAGATAGAGATATAGAAAGAGATAGAGATTCAGATAGACATAGAGATAGAGATAGAAATATAGAGAGACATAGAGAGAGAGATCAAGATAGAGATCCGTATAGAAATAGAGATAGAGGTCGAGATAGAGATAGAGATAAAGAGAGAGATAGAGACAGAGAAAGAAATTGACATACAAATAGAGAAAAAGATCGAGATGGATATAGAGGTACAGATAGAGATAAAGATAGAGGTAGAGATAGAGGTAGAGATAGTAAATAAAGATAAAAATAGAGATAGACATCGAGATAGAAATACAGATAGAGATATCGATATAGATAGTGATAGAGATAGAGATAGATATAGAGATAAAGATAGAGATAGCGATAGAGATAGAGATAGAGATAGAGACATAGATAGAGATACAGATAGATATAGAGATAGATATAGAGATAGAGAGAAATAGAGATATGGATAAAGATAGAGATATAGTTAGAGATACACATAGTGATAGAAATATAGGTAAAGATAAAGATATAGATATTGATCGAGATAGAGATTAATATAGAAACAGAGATATATAGGAATATAGATAGAGATAGAGTTTGAGATAGAGATAGAGATATAGATACAGATAGAGTTAGAAATAAAGATAGCTAGAGAACTAGAGATAGAGAGATATATAGTGATAGAGATAGAGCTATAGAGAGAGGTACAGATAGAGATAGAGACAGAGACAGGGATAGATATAGATATTGAGATAGAGATAGAGATACAGATAGAGAAAGAGGTAGAGATAGAGATAGAGGAAGGCACAGAGATAGAGATAGAGATAGGGATAGAGATAGAGATAGAGATAGAGATAGAGATAGAGATAGAGAGTGAGATAGAGATAGAGATAGAGATATAGAAAGAGATAGAGATAGAGAAAGAGATAGAGATAGACATAGAAATATAGAGAGGGATAGAGATAGAGATCGAGATAGAGCTAGAGATACTGATAGGGATAGAGAGGGAGATAGATATAGAGATAGAAATAGTGATAGAGATGGAGATAAAGGTAGCGATAGAGATACAGATAGAAATAAAAATAGAGGTAGAGATAGAGATAGAGATAGAGATAGAGATAGAGAAAGAGTTACCTATAGAGATAGTTATAGAGAAAGAAATAGACATACAAAAAAAGTTAAAGATTGAGATGGAGATAGACATAGTGATAGAGATAGAGATGGAGATAGAGATAGTAAATAAAGATAGAGATAGAGATAGAGATAGAGATAGATATAGAAATAGGAATAGAGATACAGATGGATGTCGAGATAGAGATACATATAGAGATATAGATAGAGATAGAGATAGAGATAGAGATAGAGATAGAGATAGAGATAGAGATAGAAATATAGATAGAGATAGAGAGATAGATAGAAAAAGAGTTCCATATAGAGATAGAGATAAAAAAGAAAAAGGCATATAGATAGAGATAAAGATAGATATAGAGATAAACAAAGAGATGGAGATAGAGATAAAGATAGAGTTCAAGAAAGAGATGGAGATAGAGATAGACATATAGATAAAGATAGTGATAGAGATAGAGATAGAGATAGCTAGAGTGATAGAGATAGAGATAGAGATAGAGATAGAGATAGAGATAGAGATAGAGATAGAGATAGAGATAGAGAGAGAGATAGAGATAGAGGTAAAGGTAGAGAAAAAGTTAAAGATGAGATAGAGATAGAAATGAGATAGAGATAGAGATAGTGAAAGAAATAGTAATAGAGATAGAGATAGAGATAGAAATAGAGATAGAGAAAACGATAGAGAGATAGATAAAGATAGAGAACGAGATAGAGATAGAAATAGAGATAGATATACAGATAGAGATAAAGATAGAGATAAATATAAAGACCGAGATAGAGATGGAGATAGAGATAGAGATAGATATAGAGACAGAGATACAGATAGAGATTGAGATTGAGATAGAGATAGAGATAGAGATATATAGATATAGTTAGATATAGAGATAGAGATTGAGATTGGGGCAGCGATAGAGATAGAAATATGCATAGAGATTGATAAAGATATAAAGATAGAGATAGAGGCACAGATACAGATAGAGATATAGATACAGATAGAGATATAGATAGAGATAGAGATAGAGATAGAGACAGAGATAGAAATAGAGATAGAGATAGAGAAAAAGACAGAGATAGAGAAAGAGTCAAATATAGAGAGAGAGGTAGAGAGGAAATAGACATAGAGATAGAGATAAAGATAGAAATAGAAACAGAGATAGAGATAAAGATAAATATACATGTAACGATAGAGATAAAGATAGAGATCAAGAGATAGATAAAGATAAAGGTAGAGATAGAGATAGAAATAAAGATAGAGATAGACATAAAGAAAAAGATACAAATAGGGATAGACATATAGATAAAGATTGGCCTAGAGATAGAGATAGAGATCTAGTTTTAAATAAACCTAGAGATAGTGATAGAGATAGAGATATTGAATAGTGATAGAGGTACAGATATAGGTTGAGATAAAGATAGAGAAAGAGATAGAGATAGAAATAGAGATAGCGAGAGAGATAGTGATATAGGGGATAGAGATAGAGATGTATGTAAAGTTAGGGAAAGAGATAGACGTGGAGATAGAGATATAGATAGAGATCCAGATAGGGATAGAGATATAGATATAGGTACCAATACGAATGCAGATATAGATGGTGATACAGTTCGAGATAGATATAAAGTTAGAGATAGAGATAGAGATATAAATAAAGACAGAGATACAGATAGAGGTAGAGATAGAGATCGAGATATGGGTAGAGATAGAGATAGAGATAAAGATAGAGAAAGAGATAGAGATAGGGCTAGAGATAGAGAAAGAGATAGAGATAGCAATAGAGATATAGAGTGAGAGATAGAGATAAAGATAGATATAGATGTAAATATAGAGATAGAGATAGCGATACTGATAGACATAGAGATAGAGATAAAGATAGCGATAGAGATAGAGAGAAAGATTGAGATAGAGATAGAGATAAAGATAGAGTAAGAGTTAGAGATAGGGCAATAGATAGAGAAAGAGATAGAGATATGTTTATAGTCGTAGATAGAGGTAGAGATAGCAATAGAGATAGAGAGTGAGAGATAGAGATAAAGATAGAGATATATGTAAATATAGAGATAGAGATAGAGATAGAGATACTGATAGACATAGAGATAGAGATAAAGATAGCCATAAAGATAGAGAGTAAGATTGAGATAGAGATAATGATAGAGATCGAGAAGGAAATACAGATAGAAAGAGAGATAGATATCAAGGGATAGATAGAGATAGAGATAGAAATAGAGATAGATATAGAGACAGGGAAAGCGTAAGATATAAAGATAAAGATAGGTAACTAAATAGACGTAGAGATAGAGATAGAGATATTGATTGAGATAAAGATAGAGAAATAAATAAAGATAAAGATAGAAATAGAGATAGAGATAGAGATAGAAATAGTGATAGCGATAGCGATAGAGATTGACATAAAGATAAAGACAAAGATAGACATAGACCTATAGATAAAGATCAACCTAGAGATAGACAGTCAAATACATATATTGCTCGAGATACATATAAAGATCAGGATTTAAATAATACTAAAGATAGTTATCGAGATAACGGTATTATAGTGATACAGATAGATATATAGATAGAGATAGAGATAAGGATGGAGATAGAGATAGAGGTACAGATACTGATAGAGATATATCAAAAGATAAAGATATAGATAGAGATAGAGATAGGGATTGAGATAGAGGTAGAGATAGACATAGCGATAGCGATCGAGATAGAGATATAAAAAAAGATTGAGATATAGATAGAGATAGAGATCGAGATAGAGATGGAGATGGAGATAGAGATAGAGATACAAATACGGATACAGATATAGATGGTGATAGAGATAGAGATACACATAGAGTTAATGATGGAGAAGAGATATAAATAAAGAAAGAGATAGATAGAGATAGAGATCAAGATAGAGATAGAGATGGAGATGGAGATCATGATAGGGATAGAGATAGAGATAGACATAGAGCAAGAGATAGAGATACATTTATAGACGGAGATAGCGATAGAGATAGCGATAGAGATAGAGAGAGATAGAGATAAAGATAGAGAAAGATGTAAATATAGAGATAGAGATAGAGATAGAGATAGAGATAGAGATAGAGATAGAGATAGAGATAGAGATAGAGATAGAGATAGAGATAGAGATAGAGATGGAGATAGAGATAGAGATAGAGATAGAGATAGAGATAGAGATAGAGTTAGAAATGGAGATAGAGAGTGAGATAGAGATAGAGATCAAGATAAAGATAAAGATAGACATGGAGATACAAATACGGAAACAGAAATAGAAGATGATAGAGCTTGAGATAGTGATAGAGATAGAGTTAGAAATAGAGATAGAAAGAGCAATAGAGATAGAGATAAAGATAAAGATAGAAATAGACATGGAGATATAAATACGGAAACATAAAAAGAAGATGATAGAGCTAGAGATAGACATAGTGTTATAGATAGAGATAGATACATATATAGATAGAGATAGAGATAGACATACAGATAGAGATAGAGAAAGAGATGTAGATAGAGACAGAGAGAGAGATAGAAATCGAGATAGAGATAGAGAAAATATAGAGAAAGAGATAGAGATATATTTATAGATGGACATAGAGATAGAAATAGCAATAGAGATAGATAGAGAGATCGAGATAAAGATAGGGATATATGTAAACAGAGAGATAGAGATACAGACAGAGATAGATATAAAGTTAGAGATAGAGATAATGATGGAGGACCATCTCGAGGACTACGCCATGATGACGAAGAACCATCTCGAGGATGACGCGATGGGACGTCATCAGCCACGCCGAGCAGCTCGCGTCGATGCTCGCCACCCGGGGTTTAAGTACCCCGCGTAATAACTTTTATCTTTTTACTTATGCTCAGTTTCATGTGTGTTTGTATTTTCGGATTCGTGGACTGGGCCAATGTTGTTGGGCCCCATCCTCGTCGTTTTTACTTTTTATGTTTGTATTTTGAATTTTTAAGGAGAGGCGGAACCACGTCTCGCGACGGTTCGTCCTCTCCCACGTTCACTTGGCACCCATCCTCACTATATAAGGGGATGGCATGCCCAAGGAACACCTTGGAGTCATTGTTGAAAAGTTTATTCACAATTCGTCTCCCCCCTATCGTAGAGAGTAGTGTAGGGGGTTTGGCTAGCCCCACCCCACGTTGAGATCACTCCGTGGGTAGAGCCCACGTCTCTCCCGTCGAGATCACTCCGAGGGAGACGTGTTAAAGCGCATCGTCGAGATCACTCCGTTGCGAGGAAAGAGTTTCAAGAAGCCGCTGCCATCAAGAATCGAAAGAGGCCTTCGTCGAGATTACTCCGGGGGTCTTGGGAGATTCAAGAAGTGTCGCCGACACGTCATCAATCGGGGAAATCCGCTCCGCCGAGGGAGCACACCCCAGATCCATCAAGAACTCCTCTTTCTTGGAGGGTTCTTGGTTGTTACAGTTCAAGAAAGCCATTTCTTGGTACCTTTTTCCACCCTTCCACCATTCCTGATCCATACCCCCCCCTTCTCTTCGTTCTTGATCCACCCCACCACCGTTCTTGAACATCCTCCCACATTTCTTGAATTTCCCCTCTTTCCCCTCCCCCACGTTTTCTTGATTCCTTCCCTCGCCCCGTTTCTTGATTCTACCACGCCCCACCCATTTTCTTGAACTTCACGTTTTCTGGACGTTGAACTTCACGTTTTCTGGACGTTGAACACTCCAGGGCCATCATACGCCCCTCACCGCTTAAGCATCTACTTGATTTCGCGGGTCATTGGGAGTATGATCTTAGGATCCTTCTTCTCTAGTTGATCGGCACGGCCGACGCCGTTATCCGTCGATTCCCTAACTGCTCATTCACCGTTTTCTCATTACTTGAATTACATCTCACATCATTCGCATCATAATTCCTGTGACGTAATACGAGCCGATCAATACCGCCCGACATCGTTTTACATCAGATAAATATTCAGGTAGAGATATAGATAGAGATAGAGATAGAAATAGAGATAGAGAGAGAGATAGACATAGAGATATACATAGAGATAGAGATAGAGATATAGATAAAGATAGAGATACAGATACAGATAGAGATAGAGATAGCGATAGAAATCGAATTAGATATAGAGATAGAGATACATATTGAGATAGAGATAGCGATAGAAATAGAATTAGATATAGAGATAGAGATAGAGATTGAGATAGAGATAGAGATAGAGATAGAGATAGAGATAGAGATTGAGATTCAGATTGAGATAGAGATAGAGATAGAGATAGAGATAGAGATAGAGATAGAGATAGTGAGAGAGATGGAGATAGAAATAAAGATACAGATAGAGACAGAGAAAGAGATAGAGATAGCGATAGGGTTAGAGATAGAGATAGAGATAGAGATATAGATATCGAAAGGGATAGACATAGAGCTAGAGATAGAATTTGAGATAGAGATAGAGATAGAGATAGAGATACAGAGGGAGAAAGAGATAGAGATACAGATACAGATAGAGATACAGATAGACATAGAGATAGAGATAACGATATAAAGAGATAGTTATATAGATAGAGATAGAGATAGAGATGGAGATAGAGATAGAGATAGAGATGGAGATAGAGATAGAGATAGAGATAGAGATAGAGATAGAGATAGAGATAGAGATAGAGATAGAGATGGAGATAGAGATAGAGATAATGATATACAGAGATAGTGGTACAGATAGAGATAGAGATAGAGATGGAGATAGAGATGGAGATAGAGAGAGAGATAGAGGTAGAGATAGCGATAGAGATAGAGATAGAGATAGAGATAGAGATAGCGATAGAGATGGAGATAGAGATAGAGATAGAGATAGAGATAGAGATAGAGATAGAGATAAAGATAGAGATAGAGATAGAGATAGAGATAGAGATGGTGATAGAGATAGAGATAGAGATAGAGATAGAGATAGAGATAGAGATAGAGATAGAGATAGAGATAGAGATAGAGATGGAGATAGAGATAGAGATAGAGATAGAGATAGAGAGAGATAGACATAGAGATAGAGATAGAGATAGAGATAGCGATAGTGATAGACATGAAGATAAAGATGGAGATAAAGATAGACATATAGGTAAAAATAGGCCTAGAAATAGAGAGTCAACTACAGATATAGCTAGAGATATAGGTAAAGATCAAGATTTAAATAAACCTAGAGATAGTGATCTAGGTAGAGATATTGATAGTAATAGAGATATATATATAGATAGAGATAGAGGTAGAGCTACAGATGGCGATAGCAATAGAGATAGATATACCGATACAAATACGGACACAGATATAGGTGGTGATAGAGATAGAGATAGACATAAAGTTAGAGATAGACATAGAGATATAAATAAAGATAAAGATACCTATATAGATAAAGATGGAGATGGAGATCAAGATAGAGACAGGATAGGGATAGACATAGAGATAGAGAAAAATATAGAGCAAGAGATAGAGAAACATTTATAGATGGAGAGAGAGATAGAGATAGAGAGATAGATAGAGATAAAGGTAGAGAAAAATGTAAATATAGAGATAGAGTTAGAGGTAGAGATAGAGTAGGAGATAGAGATAAAGATAGGGATAGAGATAGTGAGAGAGATAGAGTTAAAATAGACATAGAAAGATAAATAGAGATAGAGATATAGATAGTGATAGAGATAGAGATGGAAATACAAATACGGTAGACATATAGAAGGTGATAGAGATAGAGATAGACAAAAAGTTGTAGATAGAGATAGAGATATAAATTAAGATAGAAATAGGCATAGAGATAAGGATAGACATAGAGATAAAGATAGAGACAGAGATAGAAATAGAGATAGAGAGAGAGAGAGATAGAGATAGGGATAGAGATGCTGATAGAGAAAGAGATAGAGATACATTTATAGATGGAGATAGGCTTATCGATAGAAATAGAGATCGACAAAGAGATAGAGATAAAGATAGAGATAGATGTAAATATAGAGATAGACATAGAGATAGAGATAGAGATAGAGATATAGATAGAGATAGAGATACAGATACAGATAGAGATATGGATATCGATACAGATAGAGACAGAAATAGAGATATACATAGAGAAAGACATAGAGATATAGATAGAGATAGAGAGAGCGATAGAGATATAGATACAGATAGAGATAGCGGTTGACATAGAGATAGAGATAGAGATAGATAAAGAGATAGAGATAGAGATACAGATAGAGATAGAGATAGAGATAGAGATAGAGATAGAGATAGAGATAGAGATAGAGATAGAGATAGAGATAGAGATAGAGATAGAGATAGAGATAGAGATAGAGATAGAGATAGAGATAGAGATAGAGATAGAGATAGAGATAGAGATAGAGATAGAGATAGAGATAGAGATAGAGATAGAGATAGAGATAGAGATACAGATACAGATACAGATAGAGATAGCCATAGACATAGAGATAGAGATAGAGATAGAGATAGAGATAGAGATAGAGTTAGAGATAGAGATAGAGATTGAGATTGATGCAGCAATAGAGATAGAGATATACATAGAGATTGATAATGAAATAGAGATAGAGATAGAGATACATTTACAGATAGAGATATAGCTGCAGATAGAGATATAGATAGAGATAGAGATAGAGATAGAGATAGGGATAGCAATAGAGATAGAGATAGAGACAGACACAGAGATAAAGAAAGTGTTAGATATAGAGAGACAGGTAGAGAAAGAAATAGACATAGAGATAAAGATAAAGATAGAAATAGAGACAGAGATAGAGATAAAGATAAATATACATGTAACGATAGAGATAAAGATAGAGATAGAGATAGAAATATAGATAGATATAAGATAGAGATAGAGATAAAGAAAAAGATACAGATAGGGATAGACATATAGATAAAGATAGATATATAGATAGAGATGGAGATGGAGATCAAGATAGAGACAGGATAGAGATGGAGATAGATAAAAAGATAGAGCAAGAGATAGGGATACATTTATAGAGGGAGAGAGAGATAGAGATAGCCATAGAGATAGAGAGATAGATAGAGATAAAGGTAGAGAAAGATGTAAATATAGAGATAAAGATAGAGAAAGAGATAGAGATAGAGAAAGAGATAGAAATAGAGATAGAGATAGGCATAACGATAGGGATAGAGATAGTGATAGAGATAGAGTTAAAATAGACATAGAAAGAGAGATACAGATAGAGATATAGATTGTGAGAGAGATAGAGATGGAAATACAAATATGGTAGAGATATAAAAGGTGATAGACATAGAGATAGACATAAAGTTATAGATAGAGATAGAGATATAAATTAAGATAGAGATAGACATAGAGATAAGGATAAAGATAGAGATAAAGATAGAGACAGAGATAGAGATAGAGAGAGATAGAGATAGAGATAGAGATGCTGATAGAGAAAGATATAGAGATACATTTATAGGTGGAGAAAGACTTATCGATAGAAATAGAGATCGACAGAGAGATAGAGATAAAGATAGAGACAGAGATAGAGATAGAGAGAGATAGAGATAGAGATAGAGCTAGAGATGCTGATAGAGAAAGAGATATAGATACATTTATAGGTGGAGATAGACTTATCGATAGAAATAGAGATCGACAGAGAGATAGAGATAAAGATAGAGATAGATGTAAATATAGAGATAGAGATAAAGATAGAGATAGAGATATCGGTACAGATAGACATGGAAATAGAGATATAGAGAGAGAAAGACATATTGATATAGATAGAGATAGAGATAGCGATAGAGATATAAATATAGATAGAGATAGCGATAGACATAGAGATAGAGATAGAGATAGAGATAGAGATAGAGATAGAGATAGAGATACAGATAGATATAGAGATAGAGATAGAGATAGAGATAGATAAATATGAAGATAGAGATAAAGATAGAGATAGAGATAAAGATAGAGATAGAGATATCGATACAGATAGAGATAGAAATAGAGATATAGAGTGAGAAAGACATTGAGATATAGATAGAGATAGAGATAGCGATAGAGATATAGATACAGATACAGATAGCGATTGACATAGAGATAGAGATAGAGGTTGAAAGTGATAGAGATAGAGATAGAGATAGAGATAGAGATAGAGATAGAGATAGAGATAGAGATAGAGATAGAGATAGAGATAGAGATAGAGATAGAGATAGAGATAGAGATAGAGATAGAGATAGAGATAGAGATAGAGATAGAGATAGAGATAGAGATAGAGATAGAGATAGAGATAGAGATAGAGATAGAGATAGAGATAGAGATAGAGATAGAGATAGAGATAGAGATAGAGATAGAGATAGAGATAGAGATAGAGATAGAGATAGAGATAGAGATAGAGATAGAGATAGAGATAGAGATAGAGATAGAGATAGAGATAGAGATAGAGATAGAGATAGAGATAGAGATAGAGATAGAGATAGAGATAAAGATAGAGATAGAGATAGATATATAGATAGAGTTAGAGATAGAGATAGAGATTGAGATTGATGCAGCAATAGAGATAGAGATATACATAGAGATTGATAAAGAAATAGAGATAGAGATAGAGATACAGATACAGATAGAGATATATATGCAGATAGAGATATAGATAGAGATAGAGATAGCAATAGAGATAGAGATAGAGACAGACACAGAGATAAAGAAAGTATTAGATATAGAGAGAGAGGTAGAGAAACAAATAGACATATACATGTACATGTAAGGATAAAGATAAAGATAGAAATAGAAACAGAGATAGAGATAAAGATAAATATACATGTAAAGATAGAGATAAAGATACAGATTGAGAGATAGAAAAAGATAAAGGTAAAGATAGAGATAGTGATAAAGATAGAAATAGCGATAGAGATAAACATAGAGATAGACATAAAGAAAAAGATAGAGATAGGGATAGACATATAGTTAAAGATAGGCCTATAGATAAAGCATCAAATACAGATAGAGATAAAGATCAAGATTGAAATAATACTAGAGATAGTGATAGAGATAGAGATATTTATAGTAATAGACATAGAGATATATAGAGAGATAAAGATATAGATAGAGATAGAGACAGAGATAGAGTTACAGATAGAGATAGAGAGACTAATAGAGGTAGAGATATAGGTAGAGAGAGATAGAGATATGTGTAAAGATAAAGATAGAGATAGAGATAGAGATCGAGATCGCGATAGAGATAGAGATAGATAGACACATACAAATACAGATATAGATGGTGATAGAGATAGAGATAGACATAGAGTTAGAGATAGAGATAGATATATAAATAATGATAAAGATAGAGAGAGAGATCGAGATAGAGATAAAGATAGAGATAGAGATAAAGATAGTGTAAGAGATAGAGATAGAGATAAAGATAAAGATAGAGCTACAGATAGAGAAAGCGATGGAGAAAAAGATAAAGATACGTTTATAGCTGTAGATAGAGATAGAGATAGCAATAGAGAGAGAGAGGGAGAGATAGAGATAAAGATATAGATAGATGTAAATATTGAGATAAAGATAGAGATAGAGATAAAGATAGAGATAGAGATAGAGATAGAGATAGAGATAGAGATAGAGATGGAGATAGAGATAGAGATAGAGATAAACATAGAAATAGAGATAGGGACCAAGATTTAGATAGAGATAGAGATAGAGAAGTAAATAGAGATAGATATCGAGATATAGATAGAGATAGAGATAGAGATAGAGATAGAGATGGAAGAACATATAGATATAGAGACAAGGAAAGCGTTAGGTATAAAGATAGAGAAAGATAAAGGAATAGACATGGAGATAGAGATATAGATATAGATACAGATAAAAACGGAGATAGAGATAGAGACAGAAATAGTGATAGAGATAGAGATGGAGATAGAGATAGAGATATCGATAGAGATTGAGATAGAGATAAACAAAGCGAAAGATGTGAATATAGAGATAGAGCTAGAGACAGATATAGACATAGAGATAGAGATAGAGATAACGATAGAGATAGAGATAGAGATAGAGATAGAGATAGGAATAGAAATAGAGATAGGGATAAAGATAAAGATATAGATAGACATAGAAATAAAGATATAGATAGACATAGAGATAGAGGTAAAGATAAAGATAGAGATACAGATAAATATAAATGTAAAGATAAAGATAGAAAGGGAGATCAAGAGATACATAAAAATAAAGGTAGAGATAGAGATAGAGATATAGATAGAAATAGATATAGAGATATACAAAGAAATAGAGGTCGAGATAAAGATAGAGATACACAATAAGAAAAAAGATAGAGAAGGAGATAGACATACAGATAAAGATAGACCTAGAGATAGAGAGTCGAATACAGATATAGTTACAGATAGAGATAAATATTAAGATTGAAATAGCACTGGAGATAGTGATACAGATAGAGATATTGACAGTGATAGAGATACAGATATTGATAAAGATAGAGATATAGATAGAGATGGAGATAGAGATATATCTAAAGATAGATATGGAGATAGAGATAGGGACACAGATAGAGATAGAGATACAGACAGAGACAGAGATAGAGATAGAGATAGAGATAGAGATGGAGATCGAGATGGAAATAGCGATAGAGATAGATGATAGAGATAGATTTAAAGAGAGATAGATGTAAAGATAGAGAAAGAGATTGAGTTAGAGACAAAAATAGAGATTAAGATAAAGATAGAAATAGAGATAGCGATAGAGATAAAGATAGATGTAAAGATGGAAATAGAGATGGAGTTAGAGAAATATGTAGAGATTGAGATAGAGATAGAGATAGAGATAGACATAGAGATAGATATTGAGATAGGGATAGAGATATACGTAGATATAGAGATAGAGATAGAGATAGTGATAAAAATAGAGATAGATATAGAGACACAGATAGAGATGGAGATAGAGATACACATAGAGATAGAGATAGAGAGAGAGCTAGAGCTAAAGATAAATGTAAAAATGGAGATAGAGACAGAGTCAGAGAAAGGGATAGAGATGGAGATAGAGATATAGATAGAGATAGAGATAGAGATAGACATAGAGATACAGATAGAGATACAGATAGAGAGAGAGATAGAGATAGATTTCAAGATAGAGATAGAGATATAGATAGAGATCGAGATAGAGATCGAGATAAGGATAAAGATAGAGATAGAGATAGTGTTACAGATATAGCTCGAGATAAGGATAAAGATAGAGATAGAAGAAGTGATAGAGGTACCGATAGAGATGGAGATAGATATAGAGATAGAGATACAGATAGATATAGAGATAGAGATAGAGGTAGAGATAGAGATAGGGATAGAGATAGAGGTAGAGATAAAGATAGAGATAGAGATAGAGATAGAGATAGAGATAGAGAAAGAGATAGAGATAGAGATAGAGATAGAGATTGATATAGAGATAGAGATAGAGGTAGAGATAGAGATAGAGATAGAGATAGATATAGAGATAGAGATAAAGATAGAGTTAGAGATAAAGATAGAGATAGAGATAGACATAGCGATAGAGATAGAGATAGAGATAGAGATAGAGATAGAGATAGAGATAGAGATAGAGATAGAGATAGAGATAGAGATAGAGATAGAGATAGAGATAGAGATAGTGATAACGATAGAGATAGAGATAGAGATAAAGATGGAGTTAGAGATAAAGATAGAGATAGAGATAGAGATAGACATAGCGATAGAGATAGAGATAGAGATAGAGATAGAGATAGAGATAGAGATAGAGATAGAGATAGAGATAGAGATAGAGATAGAGATAGAGATAGAGGTAGAGAAAGAGATAGAGATAGAGTTAAAGATAGAGATAAAGATATAGATGGAGATGGAGATAGAGATAGAGATAGAGTAATGCAGGACGGACGTTGTCGAAGTCCTGGGGCAGGAGCGCGGTCCATTCTTCCGGCTCGGGGACGATCTTGGACGGCATGTCCGGCTTGTCGGTGTTGGTGTCCCGGTATGGCCCTTCGCAAGATCCTCAATTCGTCGGGGCCGAGAGGGTGTTTCTATCTTCGTGTGGGTGAAGCTCCTCAGATCGTCGGCGAGGCGCTGGTGGAAGTGTCGGCGAACGGCGTCGATGAGCGACGTTGGCGAGCGACGAGCGACGGGGTCAAACCGCGGCGGCGACGTCGAGCAACAGCGTCGAGCGGCGGCCTCGATGTGGCGGCGGCGGCTGTGGAGTGGCAACGGCGGCAGCGGTGGTGCAGCGTGGAGCGGCGCGGCGGCGGGCGTGGAGCGGCGGCGGCGTGGAAGCGGCAGCGGCGGCGGCGTGGAAGCGGCGGCGGCGGCGTGGAAGCGGCAGCGGCGGCGGCGTGGCGGCGCAGCGGCGTGGCGGCAGCGGTGGCGGCGTCGCGTGGCGGTGGCGGCGGCGCCAGCCGAGCGTCGCGGCCAGCGTCGCGGCAGCGGCGGACTGGATTGCGCTGGGCCGTAGGTCTAGGCCGCGGTCTGGGCCGCGCGCTGAGCCGCGGTCTGGGCCGCGGTCTGGGCCGCTGGCTGGACCGCGGTCTGGGCCGCGGTCTGGGCTGCTGGCTGGACTGGAGGCCTGGACCGGAGGCAGCCCAATAACCATGGCCCACAAGGGGCTAGGGCTGACGAGGCAGCCTCGGATTGCATGCCCGGCCGTCAAAGAAATGACGTCTCGAGACGCAGCCGGCTAAGCTGGCGGCGGCGCCGGGCGCGGATCTCGGCGCCGGGCGAGGTTTATGGCGCTGGGCCTGGTGGGCCTGGCCGGGTGGAGCCGGCCCATTAGGCCAAGGGGCCCACTGGGCCGGTCGGCTGGGCCTGGGTGGCGCGGGGCAGCGCGGGGTGGCGATGGGCGGCGCAGGGTGGCACCGAGTGTACGGGCGGCGCGGTGACACAGGCGGGCGAAGCGTGCGGCGGCGAGCGGTGCCGGGCGGCGCTGGGCGACACGGGCGGCGTGGCGACGCGCGCAGTGCGGAGAGTCAGGTCGACGCACGGCAGCGCAGAAGCGCGTGGGTCGAGCGGGCGCATCGCGCAGGCGCACGCGTGAGGTGCGCTGGGCGGCGCAAGGCGGCAGGCGATGCGGGCACAGCTGGCGCAGGGCGCGACGAGGCAACGGGCGCGCGAGAGGGCGTGGCGTGGCGCGCGGCGAGGCGGGAAGCGCGGTTCGCGCGGCGCGAACGGGCGCGGGCGTATGAGGCGTGGCGCGAGGCATGGCGGAACGGCGCGGGCGCGGCGATGCAGGCAGGTGGACGATGCCGGCGGTGGCGGAGCTGCCCGCGACGGCAGAGCCACTCTAGGCCACTCGAACCCCTTCCATAACTTACTTTCTCAAAGGAAAAATCTGCCTATGCCATTCCAAGGGGTTCCTTATATAGGACCCATGATGCAAATATGGAAAATCCTAACTTATGAAATATGAAAATTTAAACTAAACCTAGGGGGAAAAAAAAGTGCAGATACGTTGAGGGCGTCGCCATAATAGAGATAGAGATAGAGATAGAAATAGAGATACAAATAGTGATAAACATAGAGATAGAGATAGAGAGAGGGATAGAGATAAAGATAGAGTTAGAGATAAAGATAGAGTTAGAGATAAAGATAGAGATAAAAATAAAGATAGAGATAGATATACAAATAGAGTTAAAAATAGATATAGATATTGAGATAGAGGCAGCGATAGAGATAGAGATATACCTAGAGATTGATAAAGAAATAGAGATAGTGATAGAGATACAGATACAGATACAGATGGAGATAGAAAAAGAGATAGAGATAGATGTAAATATAAAGATAGAGATAGAGATAGAGATAGAGGTAGAGATAGAGATAGAGGTAGAGATAGAGATAGAGATAGAGATAGAGATAGAGATAGAGATAGAGATAGAGATAGACATAGAGATAGAGATAGAGATAGAGATAGAGATAGAGATAGAGATAGAGATAGAGATAGAGATAGAGATAGAGATAGAGATAGAGATAGAGATAGAGATAGAGATAGAGATAGAGATAGAGATAGAGATAGAGATAGAGATAGAGATAGAGATAGAGATAGAGATAGAGATAGACATAGAGATAGAGATAGAGATAGAGATAGAGATAGAGATAGAGATGGAGACAGAGATAGAGATAGAGATAGAGATAGAGATAGAGATAGAGATAGAGATAGAGATAGAGATAGAGATAGAGATAGAGATACAGATACAGATAGAGATAGAGATAGAGATAGAGATAGAGATAGAGATAGAGATAGAGATAGAGATAGAGATAGAGATAGAGATGGACACAGAGATAGAGATAGAGATAGAGATACAGATACAGATAGAGATAGCCATAGACATAGAGATAGAGATAGAGATAGAGATAGAGATAGAGATAGAGATAGAGATAGAGATAGAGATAGAGATAGAGACAGAGACAGAGACAGAGACAGAGATAGAGATAGAGATAGAGATAGAGATAGAGATAGAGATAGAGATAGAGATAGGGATAGAGATAGAGATAGAGATAGAGATAGAGAGATAGAGATAGAGATAGAGATAGAGATAGAGATAGAGATAGAGATAGAGATAGAGATAGAGATAGAGATAGAGATAGAGATAGAGATAGAGATAGAGATAGAGATAGAGATAGAGATAGAGATAGAGATAGAGATAGAGATAGAGATAGAGATAGAGATAGAGACAGAGATAGAGACAGAGATAGAGATATAGATACAGATAGAGATAGCCATACACATAGAGATAGATATAGAGATAGAGATAGAGATAGAGATAGAGATATAGATATAGATAGAGATAGAGATAGAGATACAGATACAGATAGAGATAGAGATAGAGATAGAGATAGAGATAGAGATAGAGATAGAGATGGAGACAGAGATAGATATAGAGATAGAGATAGAGATAGAGATAGAGATAGAGATAGAGATAGAGATAGAGATACAGATAGAGATAGAGATAGAGATAGAGATAGAGATAGAGATAGAGATAAAGATAGAGATAGAGATAGAGATAGAGATAGAGATAGAGACAGAGACAGAGACAGAGACAGAGATAGAGATAGAGATAGAGATAGAGATAGAGATAGAGATAGAGATAGAGATAGAGAGATAGAGATAGAGATAGAGATAGAGATAAAGATAGAGATAGAGATAGAGATAGAGATAGAGATAGAGATAGAGATAGAGATAGAGATAGAGATAGAGATAGAGATAGAGATAGAGATAGAGATAGAGATAGAGATAGAGATAGAGATAGAGATAGAGATAGAGATAGAGATAGAGATAGAGATAGAGATAGAGATAGAGATATAGATAGAGATAGAGATAGAGATAGAGATAGAGATAGAGATAGAGATAGAGATAGAGATAGAGATAGAGATAGAGATAGAGATAGAGATAGAGATAGAGATAGAGATAGAGATACAGATACAGATACAGATAGCCATAGACATAGAGATAGAGATAGAGGTAGAGATAGAGATAGAGATAGAGATAGAGATAGAGATAGAGACAGAGATAGAGACAGAGATAGAGATAGAGATAGAGATAGAGATAGAGATAGAGATAGAGATAGAGATAGAGATAGAGATAGAGATAGAGATAGAGATAGAGATAGAGATAGAGATAGAGATAGAGATAGAGATAGAGATAGAGATAGAGATAGAGATAGAGATAGAGATAGAGATAGAGATAGAGATAGAGATAGAGATATAGATATAGATAGAGATAGAGATAGAGATAGAGATAGAGATAGAGATAGAGATAGAGATAGAGATAGAGATAGAGATAGAGATAGAGATAGAGATAGAGATAGAGATAGAGATAGAGATAGAGATAGATATAGAGATAGAGATAGAGATAGAGATAGAGATAGAGATACAGATAGAGATAGCCATAGACATAGAGATAGAGATAGAGATAGAGATAGAGATAGAGATAGAGATAGAGATAGAGACAGAGATAGAGACAGAGATAGAGATAGAGATAGAGATAGAGATAGAGATAGAGATAGAGATAGAGATAGAGATAGAGATAGAGATAGAGATAGAGATAGAGATAGAGATAGAGATAGAGATAGAGATAGAGATAGAGATAGAGATAGAGATAGAGATATAGATATAGATAGAGATAGAGATAGAGATAGAGATAGAGATAGAGATAGAGATAGAGATAGAGATAGAGATAGAGATAGAGATAGAGATAGAGATAGAGATAGAGATAGAGATAGAGATAGAGATAGAGAGAGATATAGATAGAGATAGTGAGAGAGATAGAGATAGAGATAGTGAGAGAGATATGGATAGAGATAGGTTTAGAGATAGAGTGGGATAGCGATAGATACAGAGGTAGAAATAGAGATAGAAATAGAGATAAAGATATATATAGAGAGATAGAGATAGAGTTGAAGACAGAGATTTCATAATCTTAAATTATGGGGTTTTTAATGATTAGTCGTTTCAGTGTTTAAGACAGTCAACAATTAAATTTAACCTCACAGGCTTACGGCAAATAAGGTGTCAAACCACAATGAGCAAGTGAGGTAATAGTAATTCTTTTTAATTTAGTTCATGATATCAAATCCCAATAAGTTATCGTAATCAGCAGTGCAAAGATCTTTAGTAGAATGCTGTAGAATAATCTTCAGTAGGTAATTTATAGATGACCCTCAGTGAAATTTATTGAATTTCCCTAGAAGATTAGATTTAGATAATGTAATCCTCAGAAGATTTATAAAATCTATATTGGGTTTAGAAGCTCTATTCTTCAGTTGCAGGCTTGCTCCTGTAGCACTGAGCTAGAGCCAGCCAAGCGCACGGGGCTGCGTGCGGTGTTGGGGGTGTGCAGCTTCCTACGCGCGAGCTTGCCTGCGTGTCGAGCTGCTTGCTGCCTCGGCGGCTGCAGCGTCCCGCATGCAGGGCTGCGCAGGGGCTGAGTCATGCTTACACGCAGCTTTGCCAGCGCGCGGGCTACGCACGGCTTGCGTGCGGCCTTGCGTTTGAGCGGGCCTGCGTGCGGGCTGTACGCGGCTTGAACGCTCGCGGTGCTCTGAGCGTAGGGGCTGTGTGCGGCTTCTTGGCTGCGTGTGGCACCTTAGGCACAAGAGCTGTGGTTGAGACATTGGATGTAGAAGGTGAATTGGGGCTAACAACAACACAGAACACATCTTCAACAAACAAACCTAAAATTAACCTAGAACAATTAACAATTTCAGCTGGAAAATGCTGGAGATACGCTGATTGGTGCTTCCCAACCTAACCTAGATTGTCTTCGAGGGAGAAGAACACAATCTCTGACACCAAAACAATCACACCAACCTTGTGTCACGTCCCTTCTTGCGAGATGGTGATCGTCTTGCTTTGCTTACGCCTCAGCTATCTCTATCTCTATCTCTATCTCTATCTCTATATCTCTCTCTATCTCTATCTCTATCTCTATCTCTATCGCTATCTATATCTCTATCTCTATCTCTATCTCTCTCTCTATCTCTATCGCTATCTATATCTCTATCTCTATCTCTATCTCTCTCTCTATCTATATCTCTATCTCTACCTCCATCTCTCTCTCTATCACTATCTCTATCTCTATCTCTATCTCTATCTCTATCTCTATCTCTATCTCTATCTCTATCTCTATCTCTATCTCTATCTCTATCTCTATCTCTATCTCTATCTCTATCTCTATCTCTATCTCTATCTCTATCTCTCTATCTCTATCTCTATCTCTATCTCTATCTCTATCTCTATCTCTATCTCTATCTCTATCTCTATCTCTATCTCTATCTCTATCTCTATCTCTATGGCTATCTCTATCTGTATCTCTATCTTTAGCTCTGTCTCTATATCTATCTCTATCTCTATCTCTCTCTCTCTCTCTCTATCTCTATCTCTATGGCTATCTTTATCCAGCTGTCTATCTCTTTCTCTATCTCTATCTCCGTCTCTATCTCAATCTCTATCTCTCTTTCTATCTCTATCTCTATCTCTATCTCTATCTCTATCTCTACCTTTATCTCTATATCTATCTCTATCTCTATCTCTATCTCTATCTCTATCTCTATCTCTATCTCTATCTCTATCTCTATCTCTATCTCTATCTCTATCTCTATCTCTATCTCTATCTCTATCTCCTTCTATTTCTCTATCCCTATCTCTATGTCTATATCTATCTCTTTTTCTATCTCTATCTCTATCCTTCAATCTACCGATAGCTCAATCTCTATGTTTATCTCCATCTCTATCTATCTCTCTTTCTATCTCTATCTCTATATCTATCTCTATCTCCCTGTCTATTACTATATCTCTCTATCTCTAACTCCATCTCTATCTCTATCTTTATCTCTATCTCTATCTCTGTCTCTATCTATATCGCTATCTCTATCTTTATCTGTATCTTGATCCTATCTCTATCGCTATCTCTATCTCTATCTCTATTTCTATCTATATCTCTATCTCTATCTCTATCTCTATGTCTATCACTATCTCTATCTTTACATCTATCTTTATCTCAATAACTATGTCTATCTCTATCTCTAGCTCTATCTCTCTCTCTATCTCGGTTTCTATCTCTATCTAGATCATATCTCAATCTCTCTCTATCTCTATCTCCCTCTCTATCTCTATCTCTATCTTTATCTCTATCTCTCTCTCTATCTCTCACCCTATCTCTTTCTCTGTCTCTATCTCTATCTGTATTTCTGTCTCTATCTTTCTTTCTATCTCTATCTCTCCCTATATCACAATTTATATCTCTATCTCTATCTCTAGCTTTCGCTTTATTTTATCTCTATATCTATCTCTATCTGTATCTCTATCTCTATCTTTATCTCTATCTCCATTTCTATCTATATCTCTGCATCTCTCTCTATCTCTATCTTTATCTCTGTCTCTATCTCTATCTCTATCTCTTTTTATTTCTCTATCCCTATCTCGATGTCTATATCTATCTCTTTTTCTATCTCTATCTTTATCTTTCAATCTATCTGTAGCTCAATCTCTATCTTTATCTCCATCTCTATCTCTCTCTTTCGATCTCTATCTCTATATCTATCTCTATCTCCCAATCTATTACTATATCTCTCTATCTTTAACACCATCACTATCTCTATTTCTCTTACAATCTATATCTCTATCTCTATGTCTATGTCTATCTGTATCTCCATCTCTGTTTCTATCTCTATCTCTATCTCTATCTCTATCTCTATCTCTATCTCTATCTCTATCTCTATCTCTATCTCTATCTCTATCTCTATCTCTATCTCTATCTCTATCTCTATCTCTGTCTCTATCTCTATCTCTATCTCTATCTCAATGTCTATCTATATGTCTATCTCTATCTCTATCTCTATCTCTATCTCTGTCTCTATCTCTATCTCTATCTCTATGTCTATCTATATGTCTATCTCTATCTCTATCTTTATCTCTGTCTCTATCTCTGTCTCTATCTCTATCTTTATCTCAATCTTTAGCTTTATTTCTATCCCTATCTCTATCTCTACCTCTATCTCTATCTGTATCTGTATCCCTATTTCTATCTCTATTTCTGTCTCTATCTCTATCTCAATATATATATACCTCTATATCTATCTCTGTCCCTATCCCGATTGATAGCCCTACATCTATCTATGTCTCTATTTCTGTCTCTATCGCTATCTCTATCTCCATCTATATCTGTATCTGTATTTCTATCTAGATCTCTATCTCTATCTCTAACTCCATCACTATCTCTATCTTTATCTCTATCTCTATCTCTGTCTCTATCTATATCTCTATCTCTATCTTTATCTGTATCTAGATCCTATCTGTATCGCTATCTCTATCTCTATCTCTCTCTCTATTTCTATCTATATCTCTATCTCTATCTCTATCTCTATGTCTATCACTATCTCTATCTTTACATCTATCTTTATCTCAATAACTATGTCTATCTCTATCTCTAGCTCTATCGTTCTCACTATCTCGGTTTCTATCTCTATCTAGATCCTATCTCAATCTCTCTCTGTCTCTATCTCTATCTCTATCTTTATCTCTATCTCTAACCCTATCTCTTTCTCTGTCTCTATCTCTATCCCTATCTCTATCTGTATTTCTGTCTCCATCTTTCTTTCTATCTCTATCTCTCCCTATATCACAATTTCTATCTCCTTCTCTATCTCTATCTCTAGGTCTCGCTTTATTTCTATCTCTATATCTATCTCTATCTCTATCTCTATCTCTGTATCTATCGCTATCTCTATCTCTAGCGCTATGTCTATCATATGAGAATTCTAGGGGGTTTTGTGCAGAATGACCATTAAAATCAGGTAAAGACTGTATTAAAGCATTATTATACTTGAACATTATACCCTCACCTATGTTTAGATTCACGTCAGTTTGCCTCAAACTTCCTGAGGAATTTGATCTGTCCAACATGGTTCTTCTTCTGTCCTGATGTTGGTGTCCCGCTTCCGCCATGCCTTGCTGCTGGTTATCTTGTTATGGGACTGAAGATTCTGGAATGGAGTCGCTTGGTTGCGTAACTTCCTCTTCGATTCTCCCACAAGCATTGGACCTTGTCACTAGCATACACCTCAAAGAAGTGCTAGAAATACGATAAGTTGAGGAATTTTAATCCTGCAGCTTTAAGAGAATGAATCAGTAACAACTGAAAAGAAGTAAAACTACTACTTTTATATTGTGCTCCACGGTAACGGCACCAATTGATAATCTCAAATTATGGGGTTTTTACTGATTAGTCCTCTGAGTGTTTGAGACAGTCAACAATTAAAATTAACCTCACAGGCTTAGGGCAAGTAAGGTGTCGAACCACAAAGAGCAAGTAAGGTAATAGTAATTATTTTCAATTTAGTTCATGATATCAAATCCCAATAAGTTATTCTAACCAACAACGCAAAGATCTTCAGTAAAATGCTGTAGAATAATCTTCCATAGGTAATTTATAGATGACCCTTAGTGAAATTTACTGAATTTCCTTAGAAGATTAGATTAAGATAATCTAATCCTCAGAAGATTAATAAAATCTATATTGGATTTTGAAGCTCTATTCATCACTTGCAGGCTAGCTCCTGTAGCACTAAGCTAGAGCCAGCCAAGAGCGCGAGGCTCCGCCCGGCCTTGGCGGTGTCCGGCTTCCTGCGCGCTGGCTTGCCTGCGCGCGGGGCTGCTCACTGCCTCTGCTGCTGCGGTGATGGCGAAGCCCTCAAGTTATCTAGGTTTGTTTTTCTAAATTTAGGTTAAATTTTCATTTTTCTGATTAGGGTTTCCTTATGTAACTTGTGGGGCCTATATATATAGGACCCCTTGGGTACGAAGAAGACAACTCCCATTTGAATTTTTGGAAAAAAAAAGATCCCATTCCATTTTGAGAGAAGAGAGTAGAAGAGTGAAGGGCGGACGGGACGGGGCCAACTTTGGCCGCCCGTCCCGTTCGGCCCCCCCCCCCTCGTTCCGTCAGGACAGACCGACGGAACCCTAGGCGGCTGCCGCCGCTAGGGTCCCAGGTCGGAGGGGCGCCGGCCGAATCGCGGAGCCGCCGCCCAAGCAGGGGCTGCAGCCGCCTGACCCGCTGCCACCGGTGCGCAGCGCCGCCGCGGCAGCTGCCGCAGCCGCCGAGCGCCGCCGCAGGCTGCAGCCCGCAGCAGCCGTAGCCGCCGAGCGCTCAGCCGCCGTCCGACGGCGCCGCCGGATCGGCCGCAGTGGTCGCAACGCAGCGCCCGCCGCCGCCGGAGCGCCATAATCACCGCAGCGCCGCAGCCGCGGCCGCCGAGCGACCGGTCGCTGAGCTGCCTGCCCTCAATGGCGCCACGGATCAGCGCCGGATCAGCCACGCAGTCAACGCCGCGGCCGCGAACCGCCGCAGCCGCAAACAGCCTCAACCACCGCAACGAGCGCAGCCGCCGCAGCAGCCGCAGCCGCCAGAGCCGCCGCAACCGCCGAGCGGCCACAGCCACCCTCAATGGCCGTGGCTGCGTGAGCAGCCGCAGCCGGAACGGCCTCAACCACCATAGGGAGCACAGCCGCCGCAGCCGCTGGAGCCGCCGGAGTCGCTGCAACCACCCGCAGCGCGCGCGGCCGCCGGAACGGCCGCAGCCGCCGAGTGGCCTCAACTACCCTCGATGGCCATGGCCGCCGGATTAGCCGTAGTGGTCGCAACGGCCGCAGCCACCCGCAGCCGGAGCGGCCTCGACCGCTGCAACAAGCACAACCGCCGCAGCCGCTATCGCGACGGCCGCCGCCAGCTGCTGCTGCGCCGCGTTTACGCCGCGCGCGACGCGCTCGCGTCTCACGCCATGCCGCGCGCCATGCCGTGCACCGCGCCATGCCCCACACTGGTCAGTCCTTAGCCATGCCGACTCCGCCCATTAGGCCTGAGCACTACGGGTCGGTGCCCCTATTCCGGCCCAAGAGGCCCACTCGATGATCCGGCTCCCGCATCCCAAGGCGCCGCATCCCGTGACCCGAAGCGCCGCCGCCGCCCTTCGAATCGCCGTGAAGTCCAGCCGCCAGCACGCGCACCGAGGCACCGCAACCGCTCTCCGGGAAGCCCTATCGCCATGCAAGCATCTCGAGGATGCCACGAAAGCCCTATGCCCGTTACGGGCCTAATTTAATGGGCCGGCGCAAATCTCGGGTGGCCTGCTCTGACCCAAGCCCGAGGCCTGTTACCCCGAAGGAGGCCCATTAACGCGGCTCAATATCCTGGCTATCTCCGGCAGCCGCCGTCGCCGCCATCTTGGCCGCCGCCACCTCCGGTCGCCGCCATTGTTGCTGACCATCGCCGCTCGCTGCACGACGTCGCCCACGGCCGTCGTGTGCAGCTGCCAGTTTGCCACCATCCTCGTCATCCGGCCGGCTGAACCTACCCGCCCGCTAGTCGTCATGCCCACCAACACCTCGACGACGACCCCGTGGGTGCCGACCAAGTGGAGGACGGTCTCCCTCGGCTGCTGCAAATTGGTGCCCTCACGCACGACCTTTCTGGAACACCCACCTAGAGGTGGAGATGCAGTCCAAGATGCTTGTCCCCAAGCCGGACGAACAGACCCATGCCCCGCCGCAGGACGTCGACGACGTCTGTCCTGCATCATGCAGCGTCCCGGATGCAAGGCTGCACACGGGCTGCGCCCTGCTTGCGCGCGGCTTCGCTAGCGCACAGGCTACGCATGGCTTGAGCGTGGCCTTGCCTGCGCCCGGGGCTGCGTGCAGGGCGTGCCTGCGTGCGGGCTTGCGGGGCTCTGTGCGCAGGGGCTGTGCGCGGCTTCTTGGCTGCGCGCGGCACCCCGGGCGCAAGAGCTGTGGTTGATACTTTGGATGTGGAAGGCGAATTGGGGCCAAAAATAACAGAGAACATGTTTTGAACAAACAAACCTAAAATTAACCTAGAACAATTAACATCTTCAGCTGGAAAATGCTGGACATGCGCTGATTGGTGCTTCCCAACCCAACCTAGATTGTCTTCAAGGGAGAAGAACACAATCTCTGAAACCAAAATAATCACACCAACCTTGTGTCACGACCCTTCTGGCGAGATGGTGATCGTCTTGCTATGCTTACGCCTCAGCTTGCTTCTCCTCCCCAACTCCAATGCTCATCAGCTCTTGGAGGATTTGCAGAACTCTTATTCTCCAAGCCCTAACCTCTTTTTTTGCGGAAATTCTAGACAGCCCCCAAATGACTCTTTGAACGATCGTTTATAGGTTCCTCTCTTGGGCTTCTTGGGCTTCTTGGGCTTTTTAGTCTTCTTGGGCTTTTAGGACTGGCCCAAGTGAGTGACCTTTAGTATTTTGAGCATCGGCCTTCATCTTGTAAATTTTGTAAGTCTTGCTTAATCAGGTGCCTTCTTTATTGGATTTTCTCCACATTTGTACCCATTGAGATGAGAGGTAAGATCTAATCCACTTGACTCTCTGAACCAAGTTGGGTTAGTAAATATGGAAATAATGCATGCAAACAATGATAAATATGGAAATAATGTATGCAAATAATACTTTGATTATTGGAAAATCCCTGATTATTTTATGACATAATTGAAGTCATCAAGATTAAGATAGAGATAGATGTACAGATAGAGATAGAGATAGAGATAGAGAGAGAGATAGAGATAAAGATAGAGATAGAGATAGAGATAAATATTGAGATTGAGATAGAGATAGAGATAGAGATAGAGATAGAGATACAGATAAAGATACAGATACAGATAGAGATACAGATTCAGATACAGACAGAGATAGAGATAGAGATACAGATACAGATAAAAATATAGATGGAGATAGAGAAAAAGATGGAGATTGAGACAGAGATAACGATCGAGATAGAGAAAGAGATAGAGATAGAGAATATAGATAGAGATAGAAATAGAGATAGAGGTTTAAATAGTGATATAGAGAAAGAGAGACAGAGATAGATATAGAGAGAAAAGTACATATAGAGATAGGGATAGAGATAGAGATATAGATAGATATAAAGATAGAGATAGGGTTAGAGATAGAGAGATAGAGATACATACAGAGATAGAGTGAGAGATAAATATACAGATGGAGATATAGATATAAATAGAGATAAAGATGGAGATAGAGATAGAGATAGAGATGATCGGGGACCATCGCGAGAGCACAACAGTCTGCTGCCAGCAACCACGCCGAGCCGTTCGAGCCGACGCCCGCGACACCACATTCAAGTACTCTAAATAGAGTACAAGGCTGCACGCGTATTTTCTTCTTTCTTTTCTTGTTTCTATGTTGTAATTTCATCGATGGATGATGGATCGGGCCGTTCGTGTTTTGGCCTTGTCTAACTCATTTACTTTTCCTTTCTTTCTTTTCTCGTCAAATGGAGGAAACCGCTCGTATTGAGATGGTTTCTCAAGTTATGTCGATTGGGCATGCTCGTAAACCTATATAAGGACGGCATGCCCAAGAGGATGCTTAGGCTTACATTGAGAAATCAAAGAGTGTTGTTCATTGTTTTCTTTCCGTCTTCTCTAGTTTCTTTGAGAATAGTTTTCTTTAATTCGATTCTACCGAGATCGTGGGAAGTCAGGTCCTTCCTAGTTGCATCGTCGTGGGTCTTCATGATCATCTTCAAGTCGTTGGTTTCTTCTCTCCGCAAGGAATTCTTGGACGAGAAGTTACATCTCAAGAACCTCAAGAACCTGCTCCTGGCGGAATCTTGATTGTCGGAGAATTTTTCTCTTGGGGAATCCTTCGACGAAAGATCATCATTGTTCGCCACCAGAGCGCCGCCGGCCCACTCGCCGCCCAGCTGAGACCATGCGTGCAAGCTTCTCCAACCCGCGCACGCGTTTCTCTGCCCGACTGCCGCGCTCGCAGACGCCCCGCGCTCGCGCTGCCCTCGGCTGGCCGCCGCGCCCTCGCTCGCGAATGCCCTCGCGCGTGCACTGCCCTCTGCCTGGCCGCCGCGCCAGCACTCGCGAACGCCCCACAAATGCGCCGCCACTACCGTCTGCCGTGTCTGCGCGCGCGAGAGCCTCGCCCACGCGCGCACTGCCTTGCCCGACCGTCGGGGCCGTGAACGCCAAGCCGCAGCACGCTTGCCCTTGCCCGCCATCGCCCGCAGTCGCGCCCGCGCCCTTGCTCATACATCGTGGATCGATGTCGGGTTACCCACTCGTCAACGTCTGTCAAGTTCTTCTCAGTCAACTTGCCAGGTTCATAGACTTACAATTTCCCATTGTTAGTAGATCGTTACTTTCTTGCGATATTGTCTTGTGTTGCTTTGAGCCTCGAGAGATAGAACCCTTTACAACCTCAGTCTAAAATCATAGTGAGCGTAAAAGGATATTTTCATTCAGTGGTAGTGCTCTAATCTCTTCACGGAACGTCGGACGCTCGCGGATAGTCGCATCTATCTCTCATCTCACGCGTTCGTACTTCGCCCAAAGGGACGTCGGGAGTCGATTGTGACCCTTTCGAACTTCGTCAACTTAGCTAGCCATAGTTCTTATTCTTCGCGTTGCCTCTTACTTGTCGTTGATTTTCTCACAAATCTCATTTGCATGTTTCGATAGCATTTAATAAGACGTGAGCATTCACTATGGTGTGACACGAGTCGACTAATCCGACGGTCGTGTTACATCAAGAGATAGAGATAGAGATAGAGATAGAGATAGAGATAGAGATAGAGATAGTGATGGCGAGGACGCCAACACATCACCGTCGAACGCGTCGCTACGGTCAACCGGAGTCAACACGCCTACTTTGGACCCAACGTCAAAGTCAACCGAAGTCAACATGCCACGGTCAACCGAAGTCAACAACAAAGTCAACACGCCGCAATCGTCGACAAGCACGTCTCCACTCGCGCACGTCCCTACACGCATCATGACATGACGCCAAAGGCAGATCCCCAATTGCCCTTTGGCGTGACACGGCGCACGTCTTTAATTTCTCGTCTCTACTTTACCGTCATTTTCTCTTTCCTCCAAGGCCTATATATAGGCCATTGTTTTCAAGAAACATTAGGCAGTCATAATTTCAAGAATTGAGTTTTGTTTAACTCTTCTTCAAGGACTGCCCAGCCTCCCCTATCGCTCTTAACCCTAGCCGTCGCCGCCGCCACCGCCGCTGCCACCTTGCGACGTCGGCCTACCATCCTCTCTCCTTCCTCTATCGCCATCCACTCTCTCTCTTACTCTCTCTCGTTCTCTCTCTCCCTCTCTCCCTCTCTCTTGCCCAAGGCCGCCCAGGCAACCCCGCCAGGGCCGCCCAGGCAGCCCAGCTAAGGTCGCCCCCCCAGGGCCGCCCAGGCCGCCCCAGCCAAGGCCGCCCAAGCAGCCCCGCAAGGGCCGCCCATGGACGCCCCCAGACCGCCCCCATGCAACCCCGCCAAGGCTGCCCAAGGACGTCCCCAGGTCGCCCCCAGGCAGCCCCGCCAAGGCTGCCCAAGGACACCCCAGGCCGCCCCAACAGGGCAGCCCTTGGCCGCCCCTGGTAGCCCCGCCCAAGAACGCCCAGGGCCGCCCTCAGGCAGCCCCGCCAAGGCCGCCCAACAGGGCAGCCCCAAGACGCCCAGGAAGCCCCGCCCAGGCCCCCCCCCCAAGGACGCCCAAGGATGCCCCAGACGCCCAGATGCCCCTGCAGCCCCGCAAGACCTCGCGACGCCGACGCCGAGCCACGCGCTACGCATGCTCCCGGGTGCGCCAGACGCCTCCGCGCACTCCGCACGTGCGCTGGCGTCCTGGAGCTCCGCGCTGCTCGCGGCGCTCACAGACGCGCGCGCCACGCAGTAGTCGCCACGCCGACTCGCGACAATGACATCTACTCACTACCAGGGTCGTTCAACGCCCGGAGCGCCCAGAATCTTCCTCGTCCAGTGGGCCACTCAACGCCCGGATTCGCCCAGCCTCGTCACGATCTGAATTCCCCGCAACCTCTTCATGCACTACGGTGCCGAGGTACGCCTGAACTCTTTTGGTGTCGAAAGTGTTCTCCGTCCAGTGTTTTCTCGAGAAGCTTCCACCGCCATCAGAATTAGATTTTGTTTGGATTTCCACATCTTCTCTCTCTTCTCGAGTGTTCCTTCACGACGCGAATTTAGATATTGATTTCGGTGCTTAGGCATCGTCCCGTTGGGGGAATACAGTACTCCCGCCCTCGATAAGGGTCGGAACTGTACCACCAGATTTCCATCGGTTTTAAATTCCAAATCCGATCATGTGATTCCTGTGGCTGTTTTATCCCTCCTCGTCCCTCGACCTATAATTTGCCCCGTCAACCCAATCATCCATTCATTCATCGTCCACTCCCTAGTCGATCACTCCAAATTCGTCCTACGTCAAATAGAGATAGAGATAGAGATAGAGATAGATATAGAGATAGAGATAAAGGTAGAGATAGAGACAAAGATAGAGATAGAGATAGAGATAGATATAGATAGAGATAGAGATAGATATGGAGATAGATATAGAGATAGAGATAGAGAAAGAGATAGAGGAAGTGACGTAACAGGACCTGCCGGGATCGAGCGGCGCGCGTTAACATCACAAGAGTGGAGGGCAGAGCGGCAGCACGATGCGAATGCTTCGACAATGGTTGCGGAGTGGGCCCGGCTTCGTTCTGCTATCAAACCTCAAAGAAAGGCGTCGTCAGTGCGGAGCGGCGGCTGTATAGCCTACTGCGATCATCTACTTGCAGCGGTAAACAGGCGGCGGCGTGTCATCCAACGTCCGTCTCCACTGAGGCTCATCTAGGAGACCGGAGTAACGGGTAAGTAGCTACGGACGGTGCAGCGGCGTAAGGCGGCTGCCTCTACGTTCTATCATCGGACTACAAAGGCTCTACTAACTACGATGGCAGTAACTAACTTCCGCTCACCCTAAGAGGGTTCTAGGTAACTACGAATGGACGGGGCGAATCAAGATGACTGGAGGGTTCTGGTCTCGATTCTTCTGGATTCGTCCCGAAGTGGTCTCGACGGGGCGAATCAAGATGACTGGAGGGGTCCTAGCCGGTAATGGGGCAAAGCAGGTAGAGGAGACCGGGGTCGGCCAGGGCAGCAGAGAGAGGGCAGTCGGAGCGGACGAGGGCGGCAGAGGCACTCGTAGTCGATCGGAGGAGGAGGTCTTGGTCGGGTGGCCCGTGACGGCTGGCTCGGGGCCAGAGAGATTGGGGGCCGTCGGAAGGCCAGAGGCCACCGGAGAGCCGGGAGTGGGCATGGACGAGGGCCGGCCCAGCTGCCAGCCAGCGGCTGTGGGCGGCCGGTTGGCCGAGCGGACGGCCGCAGAGAAGGCCGAGGGCGGCCAGGCGGCCGTGGCGACAGTGGAAGCCGCGACAGCTGCGGGGGCCCTGGCGGTCGGAGGCGGCCCTGGCGGTCGGGCGGCCGCGACGGCTGGGGCGGCTGTTGGCGGCCGCAGACGATTGGAGAGGTCGCCGGAGCATCCGAGGGCGACGCTGCGGTTGTGGTAGGCCGACGAGGGCGGACTAGGGTTGGCCAGAACAGACCGTCGTCCAGTCGAAGGACCAAGACGGCAGCTGACGTGGCTGGAGGGAGGGGCCGTGGCGGCCAGAGAGATCCATGGCGGTCGGGGGCAACCATTGACAGACGGAGAAGGTCACAGACGGCGGGAGTGACCGTGGATGCAGTCGGAGACCATCCGAAGTCACCGTGGTGGCTTGGGCGACCAGATGCGTCCGCGGGGACCTGAAGCGGTCGCGGCGGCTCGTGGATGCTGGGCGGCAGCTGGAGAGGCCAGGAACAGCGGAGGATGGCCAGGGCGCAGGGAGGCACCTGATGACGGCGGTCGAGGAAGCCCCAGGCCACGGAGGCGGCAAAGCTGGCGGCGCCGGCGAAGTCGGCGGTGGAGCTCCGACGACGGGAGCAGAAGCAAGCCCTAACGCCCAAATCCTTGATGGTAAAATCGTAATTTTGCCCAACTTCCAAAAATAGACTAAAATCTCTCAAAAAATACTCCTAAAATGCCTAAAACTCAAAGGACAAAGGGACTACATTGTGGAAAACACTTCAATCTCGATTTTTCAATTCTTCTTCTTCTTGGGTCTTCTCATACATGGAGCATCCTTCCTTTTATAGGGAAGGAGGGGCCATATCAGTTATGGAAGGTGAAACAGCACAAACAAATAGGAAACAAATAAACAGAAAAAACAAAAAAAAAAACCACGGTGATAACTCCTTAAAGCTTGATGGTCCCCCGTCAGGTAGAGATAGAGATAGAGATAGAGATAGAGATAGAGATAGAAATAGAGATAGATATAGAGTTAAAAGAGAGATAGAGATAAAGATAGACATTAAGATAGAGAAAGAGATAGAGATAGAGATAAAGATAGAGATAGAGATAGAAATAGACATAGAGATAGAGATATAGATAGAGATAGAGATAGAGATAGAGATAGGGATAAAGATAGAGATAAAGATAGAGATACAGATAGAGATAGAGATAGACATAGAGATAGAGATAGAGATAGAGATAGAGATAGAGATAGAGAAAGAGATAGAGAGAGATATAGAGATAGAAAGAGAGATAGCGATAAAAAATAAAGATAGAGATAGTGATAGAGATACAGATAGAGTTACAGGTAGAAATAGATGGAGATAGAGATAGAGATAGAGACAGAGATAGATATAGAGATAGAGATAAAGATAGAGATAGATATAGGGATACAGATAGGAATAGGAATAGATATTGAGATAGAGATAGAGATAGAGATAGAGATATAGATAAAGAAATAGATAGAGATAGAGATAGATATAGAGATAGAGATAGAGTTAGATATAGAGATTGAGGTAGAGATCAAGATAAAGATACAGATAGAGATAGAGATACAAATAGAGATAGAGATAGTGATAGAGATAGAGATAGAGATAGAGGTAAAGATAGAGATACAGATAGAGATAGAGATAGAGATAGAGATAGAGACAAAGATGCAGATAGAGATGGAGACAGAGATTGAGAAAGAGATAGGGATAGAGATAGACGAAGAGATATAAATACAGACACAGATAGAAAAAAAAGATAGATATAGAGATAGAGATAGAGAGAGACAGAGACAAAGATAGTAATAGAGATAGAGATAAAGGTAGAGATTGAGATAGAGATCGGAATACAGATAGCGATAGTGATGGCGAGGAAGCCAACACATCACCATTGGATGCGTCGATACGGTCAATCGAAGTCAGCACTCCCGCTCCGGACTCAACGGCAAAGTCAACCAAAGTCAATGCCTCCGCCACGGACACGCCGCAACCGTCCTCACGCACGTCTCCACCCGCACATGTCCCTACGCGCATCATGACACGTCGCCAGAGGCAGATCAACAATTGTCCTTTGGCATGACATGAAGCACGTCTTTAATTTTTCGTCTTTAATTTCTCGTCACTTTCTCTTTCCTCCAAGGCCTCTATATATAGGCCGTTATTTTCAAGAAACACTTAGGCAGTCATAATTCAAGAATCGAGTTTTTGTTTAACTCTTCTTGGAGGACTGCCCAAGCCTCCCTATCTTTTCTTCAACCCTACCCCGCTGCCTCCGTCGCCGCTGCCACCGCCACCGCCACCGCCTCGCGTAGCCGATCGTCATCCTTCTCCTCCTTTCCATTCCTCCCCTTCCCTCTTCTCTCTCTTTCTCTCCCCTTCTTGTCCTTTGCCCTTGGCAGCCCTAGGCCGCCGCCCAGGCCACCCTAGACTACCGCCCAAGGCAGCCCAAGGCCGCCGCCCCAGGCCGCCCCAGGGCGCCGCAGGCTGCCGCCCAAGGCAGCCCAAGGCCACCGCCTCAGGCCACCCCAGGCTGCCGCCCCAGGGTGCCGCCCAAGGCAACCCTAGGCCGCCGCCCCAGGCCGCCCTAGGCTGCCGCCAAAGGCAGCCCACGGCCGCCGCTCTAGGCCGCCCCACGTCGCTGCCCAAGGCAACCCTAGGCCGCCACCCGCAGCGCCCAGGTGCTGCTGGGCCGCCGCGCACGCCAGGCACCGACGCCGTCGCCGCCGCCGACGCCGCTGACGCGGAGCCGCGCGACGCCACGCGGCGCCTGCGCGCGCTGCACGCCCGTGCACTCGCGTGCGCGCTGGCGCTCTGGCGCTCACGGCCGCTCGCGCGCGGGTATTCGCCTACGCCTGAGTCTGCAACAACGACATCTGCTCACTGCCAGGGCCGTCCAACACCCAGAACGTCCATAATTTTCCTTCGTCTAGTGGGTCGCTCAACGCCCGGATTCTCCCAGCCTCGTCACGATCGGAATTTCCCGCATCCTCTTCACGCACTACGGTGCCGAGGTACGCTTGAAATCTTTGGTGTCGAAAGTGTTCTCCGTCCAGTGTTTTCTCGAGAAGTTTTCAGTGCCGTCAGAATTAGATTTGGTTTGGATTTTCCACTTCTTCTCTCTCTTTCTCAAGTGTTTCTTTGCGACGCGAATTCAGATATTGATTTCGGTGCTTAGGCATCGTTGCAGTGGGGGAAGACAGTACTCCCGCCCTCGATAAGGGTTGGAGCTGCACCACCAGACTTTCATCAGTTTTAAAGTCCGAATCCGACCATGTGATTTATGTGGCTGTTTTATCCCTCCAGTATCCGATCCATTCCTAGTCGTCCATTCCTTCGTCGTCCATTCTGTAACCGTCCTACGTCAAATTGGTATCAGAGCCTAACCTGTCAGCCCAATCGTTTCCGCCATCGTAGTCGTCATCATTTGTCAGTCCCATTGCATGCATCTATGTTCAGGCAAACGAGTCTCCGCTCCGATGACAGACCAACCCCAAGACAGTCGTGAGATGTCCGTCCCCGTCCATGAGTTGTCATCGTCCGTCTGACCAACCTCCTCTCGAGGGGACATCGATCGCGTGTTAGACGCTGTCCAGAACAGTTTTCGTGATGTGAATACACGAATTACCAATATGGATAACCGCCTAACCAGTTCGATCGATGCGGTGAGCGAACGGACTTACCAACTCGAGAATCGAGGTCATGACCGCCATTACCGGGATCGCGAAGACCACTATCCGCCTGACTCTAGACCTCGAGCTCATGATAGGAGTCATCGCGACCAGGATGATCCTTTATAACCCGAGGATAGATCCGGGAGCCGAAATCAGTATCGTCCCGAGCGAGACGATCAGACTCCTCCTAAGATTCGTACTCCAGTCCGTGATAGTAATCGTCTCCCACGGAACGATTACTATCCGCCCGAGCCTAGGACCCTAGGCCAGGATAGGAGTCGTCCCCCATGGAACGATCCCTATCCACCTGTGGATAGAGCCCTGATGCATGATGGAAATCGTTTACCCGGAGATGATTACCATCCACCGGAGGTGAGGATCCCAAAGCGCGATAGGAATTATCCCCCACGGAATGATCCTTATCCGCCTGACGATCGGTATCGTGGATGGAACGGGAATCGTCCGGATAGGGATGATCCTTATCCACCTGAGGATGTGGTTTCCCCTTGTGATCAACACCGTGCGGATCACGACAACCAATGGCAACAGATTCAGCGTAGCGTCAAAGTCGATGTTCCGTACTACGAGGGATCTAGGGACCCTACGGAGTATCTTGATTGGGAGTCCAAATTAAACAGTTATTTTAAGTGCTATAATATGTTAGAGTGGCAGAAAGTCCAGTATGCCGAGATGAGATTAGGGGGACAAGCAAAAATCTTTTGGGAAAATCTCAAATTTTCAATTTATAACCGTTGTGAGGCACCCATAGATATTTGGCCCCAAATGAAGGACAAACTGCGTGAGAAATACATCCCACTAGCTTACTTAGACAATCTCCTATATCAATGGCATAAACTGCAGTAGAGTAGACGTCCGGTTTCCAAGTACATTACCCAATTTGACGAATTCTATATGAGGTGTCCAGTTGAGGAGAATCTCTGAGTCGTTATTTCTTAATTTAGAACCGGTCTTAACCCTTATCTTGAGACGGAACTGCTAGTCCGCAAAGCCGCCACCCTAGAGCAGGCTTATCAGATTGTAGAAGACCTTGAGCTCTGTCAGAATTTATATCATACTCCCGTGTACAATCACCCTATTCTCACCGATCGGTCGCACTTATCTAACCCTTCTTATTCCATTCGTGTGACCCAGCGTAATCCTCCCTTAGCCCTCTCGGCACCACCACCACCAGTTCCTACCGCCACTCGTACTCCCACCGAACATCGTCCAACCCCTCCGACTCAGTCGTCTACTACACCAAATCCTCGTACATCACCTTCTCTTGAGTCCACCGATAGGGCCCCTCCTCAACCCAATTCCGCACAACTCGGTCCTTTCCGGCTTGACTTGTTTTAAATGCCAGGGTCGAGGTCATAGAGCTTCCCAATGTCCATCAAGAGCCTTACACATAGGACAGGAGCCCCTCGATAGCGACCCCACCCTAGATGAGACACCTATTGATGAGGAGGAGTACAGAGTTGAGAGTTATGTTGTCGATGAATTTGTGTATGATGACGGATTAGAGAGTTTCATTGTCATCATCGACTACCCACCATCTCTTCCTCGTCACGACCCATCTATGTCAGTTAGGGGAATTGTCCGCTGCAACCTTATTGGCGTCATTACTTACTCTCTAGGGAATTTGTTCTGTACTCCGATCATGAAGCTTTGAAGTATCTCCATTCTCATCAGAAATTATTCTAGACATGTTAAATGGGTTGAGTTCATCCAGTCCTATACCTTTGTGCTCAAACACAAGAGAGGTGTTGAAAATAGGGTCGTCGATGCCTTGAGTAGACGAGTACACTTACTGAATGTTATGAAGGTCGAGGTTATTGGATTTGAACAGATGAAGGACTTATGTCCTGATTGCCCAGACTTTGCTCCCATTCTACATACTTTACATAATTATCCGAATCCTGAATACAAAGATTATATTTTAGAAAATGGATTCTTATTTTATGAACGTCGCCTATGCATTCCCCGGTCCTTTCTTAGAGATTTCCTTGTATGGGAGACGCATGCCGGAGGCCTTAGTGGTCATTTTGGGAGGGATAAAACCATCGCTATGGTCGAGCATCGGTTCTTTTGGCCCTCCCTAAAGCGAGATGTAGTGAATATAGTTTCCCAATGTCATGTGCTCTCGCTAAACAGGTCAAACAGAATACTGGCCTCTACACCCCACTACCGGTCCCTCAGAAACCTTGGGATGATGTGAGCATCAACTTTGTGCTAGGGCTTCCGAGGACGAACAAACACCATGATTCCATCATGGTTGTTGTGGATCATTTCTCAAAGATGGCTCATTTCATTCCCTGCTTTAAAACTTCCGATGCTTCACATGTCGCGCAATTATTTTTCAATGAAGTAGTACGTCTCCATGGACTTCCAAAAAACATAAATATATAACTTATTTAGATGTTCCAAAAAGCAATAAATTAAACAAAATATGTAAGAACTAAATATTTCCAATCAAAATATCCAAAAGATAGAAGATGACCAAATAAATAGACAAAAGAATTACAGTATGTGTGTGACAAATCTATTCAACAAGGCAACTGATATATCAGCTGACATCCAGGTATTATCACACCAACTTATAGATACATTAAATCTAACATGTAGAACTCCCATGGCAACATATATCCGTTGTTGTTAAAGAATCATTCATTTAGTGAAGTGGGTGATAGGAAAAATAAGCAAATATATGAAGTGTTAAAATAGATATAATATATTTAAATGTTTGTAAAAGTAAGAAATAAACATTGAACAAAATTGGTACTAAATTAAAAAAAATGTTTTTAATAAAATATCCAAGACTCCAAATTGTAGACCTAACCAAATTATGTTATTGATAAAAACAAATAAAATCAATATGGTATAACTAATGAAAAATTAAATATCTCAATTAATGTTACAGGTGGTGTCATATTTATAACATCTTGTTAACTAGCAAGAAAACAGAATTCGATGGGGGACCATCCAGCCTTACAAGTGTATCGTCTTTGTTTTTCTTTAGCATGCGCGTGTATCCATTTTCTTTTTTCCTAATTGGGCCCTCCCTTTAAACTTTTGGGCCTTCTTTCCTTTTTCTAAGGAAGAAGGCCTGTATTTCCCCTATAAGATGGGAGGGGTATCCTTGGTAAGAATAGGAGCCAAGTGAAGAAAGAAAAGTCAAGATGTAGTCTTTTAGTTTTTTTAGGTATATTTTAGGTAGTTATATTATTAGTCTTAGAGTTTGAGTTATTTATAAAATTGCCATTATGACAAAGAGAGGAGCTAGAGTTTCATTGTACTGTCGCCAGAGCACCGCCGTCGTCTTTGTCGGCGCCGTCGTCTTTGCCGCCATCTTTGTCGGCGCTATCATCTTTGCCGCCATCACCGGCGTCGTTGCCAGACCAGCCTCACCGGCTAACGCCCTAGCCGCAAGCAGCGGGTGCCGCCGCCAGCAACAAGCGCCGACTGTAGTGGCCGCAATCGCTCACAGCGGCCACGGCCGCTGCCTCCGCTGCCCTTCGGCTTCCCTTGACTGCCTCAAGGGCGGCCTCGGCCTCCGTTGACCTACATGTGCCATCATCGTCCATGGCACTATGCTCGCCTCCGAGTCCATCGCTGTAGCAAGCTGCGCCGCCATCGTCCTCACCACCACGCTCGTCTTTGAGCCCTCTGACATTTTACATGCGCCACATGCTTGCCTGGTGTTCTCTAGTGTAGCTTTGAGGAGAGAAATTGCCAGACGACCTGCTGCCGCCACTTCACTACCACAAAGTACATGCTACCGCATATGAACCGCTGCCGCCGTCACCTCCCTTGCCTACCTCCATCTGCCAGTAGCTAGGTGACAACCCTAGAAGCGACGTTAGACATCGTCGTCACCAATGTCCGATAGTAGCTAGATGCAGCCACACGATGGCGCTGCACCTCTACGCCGTCTTATGCCTGCCGATACGTTCTCCTAGAGAAGCTTCAAAGGAGACGATTGTCGGATGACATGTCGCCGCTACTTCACCGCCGCAGAGTACATGTCGTCGCAAGATATACTGTCGTTGCTCTGCACTGTCGATGCCAGTCTTTGTCGCCTATAACGAGCTGTAGCTGAGGCTCATCCCATCATCGTTACCAACGCGGCCGCCTTGTGGTGCCGCGCTACTGATCAGCCCACCTCTCCTTGTGTTGTAACAAGAGCCGTCCGATCCCAGCGCATCGTGTTACATTAGAATTTCGTAATGATATACATATATATATATATATACATCATTATAAATTATATATATATATATATATAATTACTATCAAATATATTACTATCAAATATAAATTATATGGACAAGGTCGCATATAAATATATTACTATCAAATATAAATTATGTTAAAATTTATAAACTTATCACAAAGTCGCATAATTGCAACGTTTGGATACAGCCTTCTTTCCTTTGAATCTTCAAATACCTTGTACTGAAAACCACCATTCCAAGTTCTATGGACTTGGATTGATGTTAAAAACAAATGAAATTATCAAAGAATGATAACAAACTGCTTGAAAATCTATTTGGCTTTTGGACAGTGATTTTTATGGGCAAGGAGAATGGAATGGGTGCAATAATAATTTTTCAGAACTTCAAAAGTATGCATTGATTATGACTAAGCAAAAAAAATATTGATTTTAATTTTTGCTTTTTATGTTTACAATATTTGCACAAATTAAAAATACCTTTCATGAGTATTAGCAAAAAACTAGCCATTATGCCAAGGAATTCTGCTTTAAAATAACTTTTAGGTTTTAGGTACTTTTACAAGATCATTTTAATCAATATATTAATATTTGATAGTAATATATTTATGTCATTAATATTGATAAGCCAAAATTTAGGGGTCAATTTTAGCTTATACAATAAAATTTATAAAAACTCTACTTAAGATGTGTAGTGATAAGTATGAGTGTTGTCCAAGGGAAGCTAGTAAGGAATCCAATTGATGTTCTTCTTGAATAAGTTGAACCTAATTGGGGTTGATTTAATCTTCAACAGTGATTAAATCACCCTAATTAGATGAGAAATTTGGAATGGGGGGTAGAAGAGATGAGAGGAGTAGATGACATAAGGGATTGAGTTGAATTAATTGATCCAATTTAAAGGATCAAAGAATTCAATTAGAGAGATTAAGAAGAAAATTTAGAAGTGTTTTGGTTGGTTCTTTAGGTTTGAAGTTTCATTAATAACTACTCTATTGGATAATGAAATGGAAATTTTAATATCCTAGAATGTTCACCCTTTTTATCAGTTATTTTATAGTTTTCTTTTATATGCACTTGGAATAGCTAGGAAATCTCTCAATTTCTCCTCTAAATCCTAGTCAGGGCTTGTACATTCCGCTCAAGCCAAGAGATTTAGAATTTCAGACAGGGATCAAGAAGAAAGACTAAGAAATTCAACTAACAACATCCAAAATACACCAAAAGTTCAAATACAAAGAAGAAAAAAGTACCAAATAGGTTGATCCAAGCTGGAGCTCCTCTCTGTCTTGCAGCTGTGGTAGAGCACCATCAAGAATGAGCTCCCCCTCTCAAAATTTAGCTTTTATACATAGGTTACATGGTCAAAATCACCATTTTACCGCCATTTATTAATTAACTTTTATCTATCAATGTAGGCTGGATCTGAATGATCCAACTGTACAAATAGAAAGTGGGGATGAAGACGAGCAAATCTATAAAAAAATCATCTCTATCGGACTTCAGGATCGAAAGTTATTAATAAATGAATTTTAAACCAATTTAATCCATTGGATTTAAATTCATTTATTTATTTATTTCTTTTTTTAACACGCCATGACATGTCGTTCTCTCATTGGCTGGCGCATTTTGAATTCTCCTTTTTACAGAAAAGTCTTTTAAAAAGCCTGGAATTGCTGATGAACGCCGCCCAAAAGTAATTGTGTATATGCCCCTTGCGCACTCTCTCTCCTCTGGTTTCTCCTAAAAACATTAAAACAGAATAATTGCAATAAAACCCTAGAACAGTTTACATAATATCTTTACGCCTGCAACCACGACCGAGAGCTGTTTTTGAGGGCATCATTGCAATTAAAATTTACAAAAAGCCCTTCAAAGTTTGAAAATAATCTTAATACTTATTTTTTCCTTGTAAATATATCCTTTTTCTTCATAAAAATTCATTTCTTCCTCAAATAAATCTCAGAAAAATCCAATAACATCCTAAAAAATCCTAGAAAATTATAAAAAATTCCTTGATTCATCCCCATACTAATAAAGCTTTAAATTAGATATTAAACCTGCCATTTTCATTTCAAAATAATTATTTCAAGCTCAAATAAATCCCTTAAAATTCATAAAATTAACCAAAAATGAGGAAAAAATCATAAAACACTTGAAAACAGTATTTTCATGTAAATATAAGATAAGAAACACTTTTAATCTTTTTAAATGCATTGAATTGTGCTAAATTACTTGAAATAAAAACCGAAATTAGGGTGTTATCAAATATACTTTAAATCATGAGTAAATTTAGCATTAAACACTCAAATGTAGTAACTAATAACTTAAAAGTTATCAAACAAATCAAATGGAATCTATTTCAGAAAATATTTGAATTATTTATATTCATGTCATAGAAATAAAATACCTAAATACATGATTTGACTTATTTACCACAGTCAAAGTAGCCTTTTAATACAACTAAGGCTGCAATCTTATCTTCACTTATAATCAGTCACCTAGTTGATTAGGACCTACTGTGATTTGATGACACCACTTATTTTGGCATGCATTGCTGTGAACATTCCTTAATTCACACATTCAGGAATTGTGTAAAAATAAGTCCCCTAGAGCTTAATCTTATATATGTACTTATGAATAAGGCAATTAATATTACAGGTGATATCTTATTTAACACATTCTGTTAGTAACGTGAAAACTTATTTTTTTTTGAATCATGAATAGAGTTATTTGTTTTACATACTCAGACTTTAAATCCAACATGTAGGAATGGAATATCAGTATTCTTAAGATTCATTTCTTACGAATCATTATTTGATGCAGTGGATGATCGGAGAATGATAAAATATTTAAAATGTATAAAATGAATATAATATTATTCAATGTTTCTAAAATGAAGAATTAAACATAAAAATGGGTACAAAATTGAAAAAATATATGAAATAAAAATATCAAAAAATCTAAATCGTAGAGGTAACCTAATTACATTATATCTAAACAAAAATAAAATCAATATAATATAACTTATGAACTAAATGATAAGGTAATTATTATTACCAGTGGGGCCAGCTCGCAATGCTCGCCTGGGCTAGAGAGAGAAGAGAGAGAAAGCAGGGACATTCTCATCCTGGGAGAGAAGGAAATTAGTATCTCGAATTCTTTCAATCAGAAATGTTAACAATAAATCATCACCATATTTTGAAAAACGTCAAAAATCCGTCGGAGGAAAGCGGATTGCTCCTTCGCTCCACTCTTACAAAACGCCGCCGGACATTTCCTCCATCAGCTGCAATCGTGGTCAATAAAAAATCCTATCTTCAAACACTCAAAGAAACCACTTAGAGCAATCGTGGTCAAAAAATCCCAAGCGGCGATGCTATCGTGGGATTATCAAAAAGTTTGGTAAATAGCTTCTCCACTTGAGCCACAATGTCTTGATGTTTGGCAGCGCCCACAGCAGAGATGACCTGAAGATGGAAAATTGAATTATAAAAAAAACATTTTCTTGAAATTCCACAATGTCTTCATAATTTTAATCGAAGGAATTAAAAATACAAATCTAGGGGCGGTGTAATGAGTTGATCTGTAGTCCACCAGATGTTGTTGAGTAATGGTCTTGAAATTCCGGGCTGAGCCCAGTATTGTCCGGCCCAATGGTGTTTATTGGAAAGCCGTCGCGTGTAAATGGTGAATGATAACTTCCTCAGCCTGACCTTCCACCTGAAAGGAAGGAAAGAACAACGAATTATTAGGATGAAATTGAATAAAAATTGTTCAGTTGCCTTTAAAAACTGTATTATTTCAATCAAACCGTGTGATTTGGCTGTTTTGAAAGAAATACAGGTTTCAAAAAAGCAACCGAAGATCAGGAAAGAATCGCATAAAAAATATAAATTTTGCCTCAATTTTGACATCAAAAAGTGAGATGAGTCGTCTAAGTTGACTGAATTGAGAGAAATACTGATTTCAGAAAGAAAAAGAAGCAAGATCAAGATGACATTGATTTAAAAATGTGATTTTGGAGCAACTCCTAGCTAAAAAAAAATGAAATTAAGACCGTTTGATTTCAATCAGACAGTTTTTAATCAAAATACTGGAATAGAAGAGAAGAGTCACCTACCGGGAGACAATTTAAGAGCCAAAAGAAGACATAAATCCCAAAAAACGAGCAGAATTAGAAGCGGAAAAGAAGAAGATTCAACCTCCTCCATCTCGCGGAGAATGACATCGCACTCCTGATTGATGCGGGCTTAGCTGAACCTCGAATTCTGAAGAATATTCGCAGGAATCTCCATCGCCTTGGGCACATCCTCGGAATTAGAAGCAAAAAGACGATGAATACATCTACTTGACTAGAGCGATAGGGTGGAATGGACAATAAAGTTGTTGTCAAGAATGCGAAAAAAGATAAAAACTGATCAAAATGGCAGGGTGGACTGAAAATTTATACGTGATCACAATAGCAGGGTGGAATGAAAATTTATACTGGATCACAATGGATGGGTGGAATAAAAAAATCATAGTTAATGCCCAGAATAAGCAGCAAGACGATGGAAAAAAAGTGTCTACTTGATCAGAAGACGGGACAGATTGAAAGAAAAAGTTCTTCGGTCACCGTTGATTAGCAAAAGAAAATTGGGTCTTGATGAATCACCGCTATTCTCCAGGCCGGAGTGATCTTCTTCTGATGCAGTGCCATTCAGGGGAAGAGAACCGCTGCATGGTTTGTGGATTCCTCTCTGCATAGAAATGATATAATAAATCAAACTCTGGGTTTTCTTCTTGTTTTATTCGGAAAATATCTAACAATAGCAAGAAAATGGAAACTATGGCGCGCCACTGATGTTGATTCTTTGCCATTATCGAGCGAGCCGATGACGAATGTACTGGCAACGGGAGAGATGAACTGGGTCGCTGGAACCCTAGTTCCCATTATTTACAAAACCATATCCGTGAACGATTCAACCGGCTAAAATTTTTGCATCATTTGCCTCGATGATCCCCCATCTTCTACCAACATCTTAAGCCATGATTTTTCCTTCGCATATCACCACTTCAATTTTTCCTTCCAGTGGAAATGGATAAATCATAGAGAATTTAGATAGATGGATGGGATGATGATGGGTGTGCACATCCTCGGAAGCAACCTCGGCATAATACGTCGTCTGCTCCCTAGAAGTGTATGCATTCAAATGCCCACCCATGTTCTCAATCTCCTCCTTCAGCTGCCTCGCGGTCCGATTCTCAGTCCCCTTGAATATCATATGCTCCAAGAAATGGGCAGTCCCGTTGCTCTCGTCGCTCTCAAACCGGCTTCTAGCGTTGATCCAGACCCCGACGGTGGCCGTCCAGGAAGCAAGAGTCGACTCCGTGGTGGCCCTCAATCCGTTGCTGAGAGTGGTGACCTGCGTTTCTGGTGCAGAGAGGATGGTGGAGTGATCGATCAGAGCGGGGTGGGGAGATCCGTAGCAGAGAAATCAGGGGTCGGGATCTGCCAATCGCTTGATCTTGGAGCTGACGGTCTTTGCCAGGCAATCATAGGGCAGGAGAACGCGGCTGGGAGCGGGAGAAGAGGAGATTTGGGGATCGTAGAGCAGGACAAATGGTTCTCACTCTCTCTTCTCTCTCACTCTCTTTTCAGCCAATCAGAGGCCAGAAGGGTACACCAATTCCTATTATAGTAGTATAGATATGTGATGTCACATTGATAACATCCTTTTACTAGCGAGCAAACTGTATATATGTTGTTTGACATTTTGCAGACTTACTGTCACTAATGGGAGACCATTCAGCATTGAAGACCTGATCGCACCAGTTCGCCGAGTGAGGGCTCACGTGCTATACCCAGCCTTCAGAGTGCCCAGCCTAGTCAATGGGCCCCCTGCCAGCATAATGTCATCCTGTTGCTAGCACGCAAGTTTAGTATATTTATGAATTACACATCAGTAATTAGCTGAATTTAGTTACCATTTCTTCAAATCAAACGTGCAGACCCATTATGCCAACATATCTCCTCATTCCTTGAAAATCATTCATTTGATAGAGTAGGTGATATAAGAACTCACGAATGTATAAAAACATTAACAATAAAGACAATAATTTTGAATGAATCTGAAATAAGGAAATAAAAATTAAATAAATGGGTACGCAATGAAACAAAATATTTAACATCACAGTATCCAAAAATCCAAATAATATACGTAACTAACTAAATTACATAGTATATACAAAAAGAAAAATCAATGTCATAGAACTAATGAATTCATAAATAAGGAAATTAATATTACATGTGATGTCTTATCTATGACATCTTGTGACTATCATGCAACCTTAATTTGTTTAAGAATCATACAGACACTATTTTGATGTACAGACTTACTGACACTTTAAATTGAACATCATTCATTTTGGTGTACTAGGTGCTCAAAAAAATCATTAACATATGTTTCCCGAAATTTCAATCTGCTATTCATTGAAACAAATGAATATTTAGAGTGATGGAGAACCCCTCAGCTGATCAAATTTAGACTCGTCGCCAGCCTCTACGTGGGGCCATAGCCAATGTGAAGAACCAACGTGATGCAACACGACCTGCCAGGATCGAGCGGCTTGTGATTACACCACAAGGAATGGAGGGCAGTGTGGCGAAATGGCAGCATGGAGCCGACGCTTCGATAGTCGTGGCGGAGTGGACCCAACTTCAATCTGCTATCGGGCGACAAAGATAGGCATCGCCGGTGCGGAGAAGCAGTTGTATATCCTACTACGGCATGTACTTTGCAGCGATAAACTAGTGGCGGCATGTCATCCGGCGATCGTCCTCCCCCCCCCCTTTCCTCCCCCCCTTTAAGTTTCTCTAGGAGACCGGAGTGGCGGGTATGTGATGGTGGACGGCGCAGCGGCAGAAGGCGGCTGCGTGTGACGGACGGCACAACGGAAAAAGGCGGCGGCATCTAACTACTATCGAACATTGGCGACGATGATGTATAGCGTCGCTTCTAGTGTTGTCAGCTAACTTATGGCAGATGGACTTGGAGGCGAGCGGCGTGACGAGGATGGTGACGGCGCAGCTTTGCGCGTTGACAGACTTGGAGGCAAGTGCAGTATCGAGGAGGGTGGTGTAACTGGCGCAGTAACAGGCTCGGAGGCGAGCGTAGTGTCGAGGACGGTTGTAGCGCAGCTAGGTGTAGCGATGTGCTTGGAGGCGAGCGTAGTGAGGAGGACGATAGCGGCGCAGCTTTGTGTGTTGACTAAATCTGAAGCGAGCACAGTGTCGATGACGGAGACGCATATGGGAATGGCGACGGGCTCGGAGGCGATGAGGGTGGCAGCGTGGGGTGACCGGGTGCGACAGCGGTGGTGGTGGATGGTGGTGACAGCGGCCGTCGAGGGCGGTTAGAGGCGGCCGACGAGGGCGGCTGGAGGGGGCCGTTGTGGGCGGCGGGAGGCAGCTGTCGAGGGCGGGTGGCGGCCGAGGGCTGCAGCGGCAGGGGCTGATGATAGTGGCGGGAGGCAGCCGTCGAGGGCGACAGGGTGGCGGTTGAGGGCTGCAGCGGCGGCGGCCGATGACGATGGCGGGTGGCAGCCGAGGACGGCGGCGGGTGATGTTCGAGAGCAACGGCATCGGCGGCGGCAGCAGCCCTGTGCTTGGCCGGCGGCCCCGTACGAGGGTGGCGGCCCCTTTCGAGGGCGGCAGCCACGTGCTCGGGCGGCGGCCCTTGCGAGGGCGGGCAGCCCCGTGTGAGGGTGGGTGGCCCCCTGCTTGGGCAGCGACCCCGTGCGAGGGCGGTGGCCTCGTGCGAGGGCAGTTGCCTTGTGCGAGTGGGGCGGCCCTATGCGAGGGCGGTGGCCTTGTGAGAGGGTGGCGACCCCCTGCTCGGGCGGCGGCCCTATGCAAGGGCAGCGGCCCCGTGTGAGGGCGGTGGCCCAGTGTGAGGGCAGCGGCCCCCTGCTCGAGCGGTGGCTCTGTGCGAGGGCGGCGGCCCCGTGTGAGGGCGGCGGCCACTCAACCAGGGACCCCGGCGGCGATGGCGGCCGCCGCGTAGGGTTCTGTCGGCATGCCCGATGGGACAGGAAGGGGGGGGGCGGAATGGGATGGGCGGCCAAAGTTGGCCCCGTCCTGTTCGCCCTTCACTCTCTCCCCCTCTTTTCTTCTTCGTCTCACAAGAGAACGGGACGGGCTCTTCTTTTTTTTTTTTCCAAAAATTCAAATGAGATTTCTTTTCTTACTATGGACACCCTCCCCTCTTATAGGGGAAATACGGGCCTTCTTCCTTAGAAGAAGAAAAGAAGGCCCAAAAGTTGAAAGGTAGGGCCCAATTAGGAAAAAAAAATGGATACACGGGAACACGAAAGAAAATTGGGCAAATCGTCCTGTATATCCCAAGTTTTTCAAAATGTCCGCGATCTATCCCCGGTTTTTAAAAATGTCCGCGATCTATCCTCTATCCGCGATCTATCCTCAGTTTTTTAAATCATCCGCGATCTATCCCCGTGTTCTAAAAAAAACGAGATCTATCCCGCATTTTTCCGACGATGATGTGGCGTCCGACGCGGCATCCAAGTGGGCTGACCGTGATAGATGTGGCATCCAAGTCGGACGCCACGTCGTCGTCGGGAAAAAGCCCCACTCTCTCTCTCCCTCCGCGATCTCTCTCTCTCTCTCTCTCTCTTCCTCTCTCTTCCGTGATCTCTCTCTCTCTCCTTCTCTCTCTCTGCGAGCTCTTTCCCTCCCTCTCTCTCCGCGATCAGTCTCTCTCTCTCTTCTGCAACCTCTCTTCCCCGTTTTCTCTCTCTTCCGTGATCTCTCTCTCCCCTTCTCTCTCTTTGCGGTCTCTCTCCCTCCCTCTCTCTCCGCGATCAGTCTCTCTCTCTCTTCGGCGACCTCTCTTCCCAAATTTCTCTCTCTTCTGTGATATCTCTCTCTCCCTCCCCTTCTCTCTCTTTGCGCTCTCTCTCCCTCCCTCTCTCTCTCTGCGCTCTCTCTCCTTCCCTCTCTCTCTCCCCTTTCTCTCTCTTTGCGGTCTCTCTCCCTCCCTCTCTCTCTCTGCGGTCTCTCTCTCCCCTTCTCTCTCTCTGCGGTCTCTCTCCCTCCCTCTCTCTCTCTGCGGTCTCTCTCTCCCCTTCTCTCTCTCTGCAGTCTCTCTCCCTCCCTCTCTCTCTCACTCTGTGAACAGTGTCTCTCTCTCTTTCGTGATCTCTCTTCCCCTCTTTCTCTCTCTTCCGTGATCTCTCTCTCTCTCTCCCCTTCTCTCTTTGCGGTCTCTCTCCCTCCCTCCCTCTCTCTCTCTGCGATCAGTCTCTCTCTCTCTTCCGCGATCTCTCTTCCCCTCGTTCTCTCTCTTTCGTGATCTATCTCTCTCCCCTTCTCTCTCTCTGTGTGGTCTCTCTCCCTCCCTCTCTCTCTCCGCGATCACTCTCTCTCTCCCAGGGTTTTTTGACGTGGACGCGGCGTCCGACTTGGATGCCACATCTATTACGGTCAGCTCAGCTGCCCATTTTGCCGTCCGCGTCAGACGCCACGTCAGCATCCGGAAACACGGGGATAGATCGCTGAAGTCTTAAAAACTTGGGGATAGATTGCGGAAGTTTTAAAAACTTGGGGATAGATCGCGTGAAAAAAAAACCTGGGATAGATCGCGTACATTTTTAAAAACCTGGGATATATGGGACAATTTGCCCAAGAAAATATAGACGAGATGCTTGTAAGGTTGGATGGTCCCCCATCACGACACTTCCACTATGACGCGTGAAGCAACAGTGGGGCTGTCTTGGAGCATGTTGAGGCGTCTTTGTGTTCTTTTCTTTTCATTGTTCTTTTGGATTGTTGGAGGCCCCTCCTGCGTGAGTATCACCCTACTCCTCGTTTGTGTTTTATTTTAATCGTGTTTAATTTTTCAACTTAGAGGGGATGAAATCCATGATGGGCTTCTTCTCCCCTCTAAAGATTCGTTTAAGGGGAAACCCAATAGGCCGTGTGATGTAGGACGACTATGGAATAGGGCGACTGAGGAGACGGATGGGTTGACGACGGGTAAAGGGTGATAGACAGGTTTGTAGGAAGGGATAAAACAATCCACAGAAATTCACACGATCAATTTCGGACTTTAAAACTGATGAAAATCTGGTGGTGCAGCGCCGACCCTTATTCAGGGCAGGAGTACTGTCTTCCCCCACCGCGACGATGCTTAAGCACCAAAATCAATACCCTAATTCACGTCGCGAGGAAATACTCGAGAAAAAGGGAGAAGAAGTAGAAAATCCCAATCCAAATCTAATTCTGACGGCGGTGGAAACTTCTCGAGAAAACACTGAACGAAGAACACTTTGACACCAAAGAGTTCAGGCGTACCTCAGCACCGTAGTGCATGAAGAGGATGCGGGAAATTCCGATCGTGATGAGGCTGGGTGAATTTGGGCATTGAGCGGCCCACTAGACGGGACGATCTTGGGCGCTCCGGGCGTTGAATGGCCCTGGTTGAGACAAGATGAGGTTGTCGCAGAGTCAGGCGTGGACTAATACCCGCGCGCGCGAAGCGCGTAGGGCGGAGCGGCGCCCGTGGGCGCTGAGCGCGCGGAGCGGCGGCGCGCGCGCGGCTCGAAGCATTGACGGCGTCGACGATGAACCATTGGACGGCCTTGACAACGTTGGTGGCCAGCGTGTGACGTGGCGGGCGACCGCGTGCGTGGCGTGGACAAGCGATCGGCGCGCGGCGTGCGCGGGCGACCAGGGGCGCCTGGCGACCACGATGGATGGCGGGCGGCCTGGCGGGCTGCCTGGGCGTCCCTAGGGCGGTCTTGGCAGGGGTTGTCCTGGGCGGCCCTGGCGGGGCTGCTTGGGCGGCCTTGGCTGGGGCGGCCTAGGCGGCCCTAGCGGGGCTGCTTGGGCGGCCTTGGCTGGGACGGCCTGGGCGGCCCTGGCGAGGCTGACTGGGCGGCCTTGCCCGGCCTTGCCTGGGGCAGCTTGGGTGGCCCTAGCGGGGCTACCTAGCTGGGCGGCCTTGGGCGAGAGAGAGGGTGAGAGGGAGAGGGAGAAAGAGAGAGAAAGGAGAGAGGGTGGAAGGCCGACGTCGCTGGCGGCGGCGGTGGCAGCGACGGCGGCTGTGGCGGCGGCGACGACTAGGGTTAGGAGGGGTAGGGGAGGCTGGGCAGTCCAAGAAGAGTTAAACTGAAACTCAATTCTTGAAATTATGACTGCATAAAAGTGTCTTGAAAACAATGGCCTTTATATAGGCCTTGGAGGAAAGAGAAATTGACGAGAAAGTAAAGACGAGAAAATAAAGATGTGCGCCGTGTCACGCCAAAGGGTAGTTGTGAATCTGCCTTTGGCGTCGTGTCATGACGCGCGTAGAGGCATGCACGGGTGGAGACGTGCAAGTTGGCAGTTGTGGCGTGTCGGCTTTAGGGTTGACGCCAGTTGACCGTGGCGGGTTGACTTCGGTTGACTCCGGTTGACCGTGGTCCAAAGCATGCGTGTTGACTCCAATTGACCGTGGTGACGCGTTTGTCGATGAGATGTTGGCGTCGTCGCCATCACCGTCAATTTAAAGGGGGGCCCAATTGGGGGATCCATAACATTCACTTCCCCCTATAAAGAATAGGGAGAAGTGGACGTTATGGAGAAATGATTGTGTTGAAGAATTCAGAACTCGTTGTGTTGGTAGTTACTCTCTTTTTTTAAGTGTTATGTCGAAGAAGAAGAGAAGCATCGTTGTTGTTACTCTAGAATTCTGAAGAACCCTTTTCCTCTCCCTTGGAGAGATTTTGTTGCACCTTGGACGATTTTCATCTGACCACGCAATTCTCACCTTGGCTGTGTAAATTTTGTACATTTGATTCACGTTTCATTGGAGTTTTCATTTCCCTCCATGTTGGGAGAACCACGATGATTCTATTCACTTCTGGCAACCACGATCAATGACGTCCGTAGAGATCTCTCCACGGCTAACGAGCAAAAATTCTCAGTCTTCTCTTTTCCTGTCTACTTTGGGCCCGCCCGCGGAGTAGATTCCTCAAGAAGGAGACAGCTGGATCGTCCCGAAAAGGAATAAGATATCACAGACGACGCCCCCTCCATTTTCCCTATTCTTCTGAACAGCTGAAATAATCTTCGTGGAGGAATTTGTTTTGAAGTAAGAACACCCTTGTGAAGTGGCAAGAGAGGGTGTATTTGGATTGCTCGGGCCCTCCGTCTACATGAGGAAGAAGAAATTGAAAGTGCAATTCTGACAATGTTTACATTCCGCTGAACCATTTTATTTTGGTGCCATCGTCCGATCTACATTGGTCTGGTTATTCAGAACGATCTTGGCCAATTGGCACGGATTATCCTCCACAGAGTAACGCCAGCCATCAGGAGTGATCACACAAGTGCATCGATCATCAAGATCATTTCACTTGACCCCCTCAGCTTGCTACACAAGTCTGTCAAGAGTAATCCTTCCAGTTACAACTTGATCACTGTTTGCTGTCAAGCGCGTTTGGTCAACACAATCTGATCTACCAAGTTTTGGATTTCCTGCTCGACCTGTCGTGAAATGTCTCTAGATCTTCCTATGCCAAGCCAGATCGGCTCCTCTTCCCTTTCCTCTTATAGCGTTATTTTATCTCTTTCAATGCCGATATTTCTATTGCTCATCGCAATGAGCGAAGTTAAAGTGAAGATTAGGAATAGCCAATAAACTACTTTAGTTTATTATATTTAATGGTATTTGGATTTGTTTGTTTTACGAAGATGGTGTGGACATCTTTGGACGAGAAATCATCCCCCACTACGTCAATTCCTTGATCTGACAACGTGGGTCATTGGCAGCTTAACTGTGGAAACACTCATCATGTGTCGTATAGCTGGTCTACATCTCAGGTCATTCAGATATCATTGTATTTCTCAATAATATTTTCTTAAAATCATACGCATCTGTCCATAACACCATTTTGGCTTTCGTGAAAATCCCATTTACGTGACACGAACATGGCTTATACGAACATTCTGTTACATCATAGAGGCCATCTAATTACTTTGTGTATGTACAGATTGTCCCCTCCATCAAGGATGACACCGAAGCCCTTGCTGTCGCCAACGACAGCCACTGGCTCGAGCCCTGTTAGATCGACACGCCAATGAAAGTGAGCCTAAGTCTATATATATAGTATATCCAAGCTGTAACATCTCCAAGGGCTGAGGCTCTTCTAGAGGCGCTAGAGGGGATCGATAACTAAACGTGACCAATGGTTCAACAAACCCTAGAACTACGGGAACCATATATTGTAGTGTTTGCAATGGCAGATGCTCTTCCGGCTGCTTGTTCGAGAATCCATCACTAGACATAGCCATGAGTTCAGCTAGCTTGGGCATATTGGGAGAGATAAACTGATCTTTCCCAAGTAGAGGAAACTCTTTGTATGGTCTTCTGGGAAATCGTAATATCTCGTAGCATCAAGCTCTACTAACTCCAAATCTGAAGGTGAACTACCTCTAATGGTCTGCTGGCGCGGAGTCTCTTTGCGAGTGTCTATCAAGGGGTCATCAGCAGGTGTGTCATCGAGCGCATCTACGTCTGGCTTGGAAACACAAGTAAACTGTAACTTCTACAATGGAAGAGGCCTTTCTGGTGGGTCTACCAGGAAGGTAACACTATGGGCAGTCTTTAATTCACAGCTAGTTAATGTGTTCAATCGTATTGGCGCACATAGCGCTGTGCACATGCTTAATTCTCTGCTCCCACGTAGTGAGTTAAGCTGCATGCGATTGGTCCACACAAATGCCACGTGTGGTACACGAAACACAAGATGAAATGTACGTGCTTGTCACATGCCGAAGATACTAATGCGGCCTCTGATTGGCTTGCGATGTCCTCGTGCACGTCCTGCACATATCATCAACCAACTAGCACTTAAAATGGCCCAAAAAGGGCCAGTTCCAATAAAAAGCTGTTTTAATTCAAAATTAGCTAGAATAAAATTTAAGGAACGACTGTGAATGCGAAGAAAATGTTTTAATACTTCTAAAACAAATTATATTGCTACTTTCACTCTATTTATAGAAATAGGTAAAATAAAATAATTTAAATTCTTATAAACATCATATTAAAACCGTTTAAAAATTTATAATTTGACCTAATTATTATTCCAATGTGTTATTTCACTTAAAAGTTAAGAAAATTCTTCTTTTCTCTGAAATCATATTAACATGTAGTAAAAATTTATGCTTTTAAGATTTAAAATCCTAAAAATATGATGAAATTAAAACAATATTAGGTTATATTTGCATGCCATTGATAAGCTCAAAATGTACCTGTTAAATTCTATTATTAAGGGTTTACAAACTTAAGCAATAGTATTTATTTATCCTTTATTGTTTAAGTAAGGGGTCGAACCCTAGGGAAGCGATATGCAAAATCGATTTAATCGAATTAGGGATTAACACTCTAAATTTAATTGATATAAAATGTTTTGAAAATGAAAAATAGATATAAAATGTTTTTACCCAAATGAAAACAATACCTGTAAAATATCTTTAACCTTCTGCCCCTTTTATTTCAAAACATGTCAGTTAACAGATGTTCAACTTCGAAATAATAATTTAATCAATAAACTTTGGATTCGTGATTACTTTGCAATTCTTGATTTGAATTGGTAAGTAATCTCCCAATTAGATTGACTATATTTTGATTGGATATTAGAGAATCATAATTTTTCCAATTCTTTTACTTAAAATCTAGTTAATGTTCTCAATTACCTAAAACTTAATTCAGATGAATTGAATTTGAGTGTTAACCAGTGAATTTTGGGTGGTTAATGGTAGTTTTAGAAAAATCCAGTTGCTTGATTGAAATTAGTTTGGAAAATGAAGCTAATATCACAAATTTGGAATCCATAACTTTGATTTAGGCGTTTTGCCATTTAATCCGAGTTATTTCATATTTGTATAAATGCCCCTAGCTCACAGCTCACGGCGACGATTTGTTAAGCTTGAGTGGGATTAAGCTTGCACTGGATTGAAATCTAGCTTAACTCATTTGTAGAATGCAACGCTACAAATTTTCTGATGAGGTGATTCCTAATCCAACAGATTAAACTCAGAGTCATTTGTTTTATTTGGAATTCAAAGCTACCGTAGATTGGCAACTTGTGAATACGATTTGCCAATTGAAGTAATTGGGATTGAATTCAGTTTAATCAAAGCAAGAATTCAATTAAGAACCATTTTACTAACTCAATTGAAACATAATCAATTCGAAAACAAACTAAAATTTGAAATTAAGAGAATTAAATTGGGATTTTAGAAAAAATGGCAAATATGAATGAAGTACGATTTTAGGAAAATTAAACAAGTTATGAATTGTAAAATTGATTCAGAATAAACCTAGAAGTACCAAGAGTTGCCAGAGAATCAATCGAGATGAACTTCAAGCAACGAACAGGCAAACGTTTCCACGAATCTGAATTGAACTTTCTGAAAATTGCAGCAACGGGTCTGCGAATTGCTTCCCCCAATCGGGTTGCAAATCCTTCCTGGTTGCTCTTGAGTCTTCAAGGGAGCTATGTGTTCTCTCCTTGAGCTTTAAAATCTAGAATGCCCAATTAATATTTTGTTTTTCCCTTTAATTGCCTTGGAATCGGAATGATGTCGGAGGTCATCTAGGATGTCGTCCGGTCGAAACCGAATTTGATTGTTCGGTGCCGATAAGAGATAAGGTACAGATAACGATAGTGTCGTTGTCCGACGGATACCCTAACGGGCATGTAACTACGTGATGTTGAGTGCCCTACTTGTCGTACATGCAGGCTCCGACTCGAGGGAGGGGCTGAGCTCCAAGCAGGGAGGGGAGTCGCCAAGTGACAGCGACGGGGGCCTCTCGAACCTTGTTGGAGCGACAAGGACATCTACGGCTGAACAAAATCTATCCCTAGGGCTTGTGCATAATGGACATACTTGTCTGTATCGGTAAGACACTCAAAGACATAGTTTTTCTCTCATTAACCTCTCACCTACGTAATCTGAGTGCAGTGGAGGCGGGAGAAAGAATACTGCAAGGGAATAATTAATTGAGTGATGGGAGAGGATGGCGTACCTCGCTGAGGGTTGCTCGTACTACAGGATCTCGTCTTCGTTGGTGGCATGTCAGAGTAGATGGGGCGGAGAGGCGCCAGAATAGACTCGGAGGCTCAACTAACGATGGCTTGCAGAAGCTCTTGGTAAAAGGGAGGCAGATTACGTGAGCGCAAGAAGGAGAGGACGGCGTCGTCTAACAGTCCAATGACCTTAAGCGTCCAATGGGAGCGATGTCCGCATGATGCAACATGTCTGGCCGGGATCGACGGCTCGCGTTGCAACACAGGGCGAAGTAACGATCAGATATAATGATTCAATGGATAATGATATGATGCAAAATTTCTAAGAAAATAACGAGAAGTACAATGTGTTGACCGAGGTAAGGCGAACGCTCTGGAAGTGATCCGTATGTGCCACGTACGATTCGACTCCCAGTGACCAAATAAATCAACGTTAAACACCAACGGAACGGGTATCCTCGATCAGATTGTTTCCCCCTCGACAAGAAGGCAGGATTGACGGACAAGATACTAACTCTCCCAAGCCCAAAGAATAGACAAGGTATAACGGCTAACCCGATAATGGAGCACGCAAGAATGTATTGAAAGAAATAATAATACTCAAAGGGATGAGCGGTTTGACCTGTGGGACCGAGGTCCTTAAAGCCGCGGTGGATCGAAGCCGAGTCTAGGTGGCGGGAATGATCCGATGCAGCGGCGACGAAGTAGTCGGCTGCATCCAGGTGATGAGCAAACAGGCCCAGCGTCTGCGTCCGAGTCAGACACGGATGGAGGGGCCGGAGGGGGGGGGGAGGGTGCTCTCGGGGGGCGGCGGTGGGCAGGCTGGGTGCCCGACTAGGGCGCCGGCCTTGTCCCGGAAGAGCGATGCCGTGAGATTGGTCGGCCGAGCACGGGAGGCCAGTTCGGAGGGTTTGCCCTTCGCGGCGGGGTGGGGCGCCCAGGACAGGGTGTGCCGGCCACGAGCCGGCGGGGGGAGCAGGGTGCCCAAAATGAGGGCGCGGGTCGCGTTTGGCGAGATGGGTGGCTGCCCCCGAAGGGCGCCGGCTGCGTTCGGGTGGGCAGCTCCCGAATCGGGGTTCGCCGCTTGCGGGCAGCCGGGGTTGCGGACGGGCGCCGGCCACAATCGGACGGAAGGGCTCCTTGTTTCGGGGCCGCCGTTCGGTGGCGGGTGGTGGTCGCAGCAGTGATGAGTGGCGGCAGTAGTGGCGAATAGCGCCAGCAGCGGCAGCGAGCGACGGCAGTGGCAAGCGGTGGCTGTAGCGGCGGCGAGCGGGGGCGGCAGCAGCGGCTCGTTGAAAACCCTAGTTCCTTCTTGGGTCGAAAATGACAAGAATACCATTCCAAAATACCAATATTTACTTCGAAGTGCCCTTTCTTTAAATCCGAGTCGTCATTGAGTCGACTCGGTCGTGACTCGTCGGTCACTTAAAACTGGGTCGAACCAGGTTGACTCAGCGCGGGGATCATTCCGATCGCGCTGAGTAAACTTGGTCTCCGACTCGGCGTCTTCTTCCTCCCGATAGGGCTTCCAGTGGCGGCCTTTCTGAGTGTTCTGGCATTTCGGCGGAAGTAATTCGACATTCAGGTAGTCCCGGGGAGATAGCCTAGTGGCTGTCGGCGTCCCAAAAGTTCTGCAGGATAAACAATGGGACGGGGCGGCCGGCGAACGGGGCAAGCAGCTGACCTGGATGTCGACCGGGTTGGCGGCGTTCAGCGCGGGAGCCGACTGCTAGCCGGTGGCATATACCCTGATTTAGGCGTCCGCTATTGGCTGGCGACGGCGTCGAACTGGTGCCTCAGTGGGCGGCGTCGGCAGATGTCCTGGCTAGGGTGTCGGCGGTTACCACTAGGGCGCAGGAGTCAGTGGCGGTGGTGGCGGAGGTAGAGCATCTCGGCGGTGGTGGCAGCGGACACCGACAGTCTCTCCTCTGAGAGACGGAAGCGGGGCGGCGACGGCAATACGGCGGCGGCGTGCTCCGGCGTTAGTGATGCAAATTCCGGTCGACGGCGGGTGGCGGCGGCGGCGAGGGAGTGGTGGCTTCTTCTTCTCCCTCAAGGGGTCCATCCCCTCTCTTGGGGTTGTCTCCTCTTCCAAACAAACTGCAAAACAACAATAATCTCCTTTTATCTCCTCTAGGGCATCTCTTCTCCTTTTATAGGGGGAGAGAGAAAACCCTAGGGGTCGGCCCATAATTAGGGAAAAAACCCCTAATCGAGCCGTAAAACCGCGGTTCAAAATGCGATGGAATGGCCAAAACACGGAGGCCCTCCCCAAAAAAATTGCAATGAAGAAAATCTATGAAAATGCAAAGAAAATGGTTCGGGGAACCTTCCTCCTCAAGCCGTGTACTTGAACTCCAGATCCTTTGCGTTGGCTCGGGCTTCGCGGCGTGGCCGCTCACATGTCGCAACGGGTTGATCTTGTGCTTCGTCTTGCGGATGGTCCCTCATCACGGCGGACACCATTCGCTCGTTGGGGAACCCATTGCTGCAGGTGGGTGGAGAAAAGGATCTCCACGACGATTCCCATGATTCACCGGCAGGCAAACACTAGGTGAGGCCGATCACGAGCTGGGGAAACGTCTTGGAGAGGGCAAAGCCTGAGCAGGATCGGCCACTACCCGGGGCAATCCTCGGAGTTGCAAGCGGCCTTCCCCCGGGCGCAGGAGGCTGTAAGTGATGCTCACTGCTTGAAGATTTCCATGGCCGTGCGATAGCCGTTCACCTACTGATTTTCACAGCCGTGAATTTTCTTTGACATTGCGTGAGAATTTTCCACGACCAAGAAGCTGTCGTCGTTAGAAGATTTCCACAGACACCACCAATAGGACCAGCGGCGAGGGTCCGACGACGGATCCCGAAGAATCGTAGTCTTGCTTCGAGTCCACAACCAGTTTGGGGGAATTCTCTGGCGGCTGTATCTGGATCGGTCGATTGTGGAGAAAAAAAAGGACGACGATCGTTGGAAGTAAACGGCGACAAATTCACTGGCTCCGGGAGGGTAAGGGGAACTGGGGCAGGGCGCTGCCGTCCACCTTCCTGGGTTCTGGATTCAATGAGCCCTTTCTTACTGATTCTTCATTCTCCTTCTCCTTGCTATTCCCTTTTCTTTTCTCTCTTGATGTAGGAAGAGGAGACCAGAACGTTAAAACAAACTTGTCGTCTAAATTCTTGGTCTGCGTTCTTAGGGCGCCCTCTCTTCCCTTGTAATGGGAAAGAGATGGGCCCTAACATGGGCCATAAAGGGTCCTTTGGGGAGCCCTTCTAGGTGTGCTCCCCCCATTACAAATAAAAGGGAAACACATAAACAAAAGAGAAATTAAGGGGGGAAAAGAAGAGGGAAAGAGGGATGAGCAAGGGGAGAGGGTCATAGGACGGCCCCTCCCCCTTGACGACAAAACGTGGATGAATGAAAGACATCGCGAATGCGACAAAACATGCCAAAAATGGGACAACGATAACGGAAACAAACAAAAACACGAGAGAGAGAGAGAGACGAAAAGACGGACAAGATAACTGGAGCAGCTTCACCCGGTCTTCACGTTGAGGGCGCACATCGCGGATGACGTCGATGACAATCTTCGATGGCGTGCACCATCACAGAAGAATAAGTTCTTCCTATTCTGTTACAGCTATCGTCTTCTACGCGCTGTACGTAGTGTGCGTGACGCAATGCGGTTACGCCACGTGGTGCCACGCTTTCGTGGCCCTTGTATGCACAGGAATGTGTGCACCCACACCTCGTATGAGCGTGGTTTGCATGGACCATGGTGATCTGCCATCCCATTGGTCCACGCACGCTTTGTGCGACTTTACTCGCTGCATAGCACACAGCGAGTTAAGTCGCATTTCATTGCTGGAGCTAAACTTGATGTGGTGTGCAATACACACGGAGTTGCGTACTTGCGTGTCATGCATCAAAGGCGGGATTGCACCCTCTTATTGGCTCGCTCAATTCATCTGTGCTATGCGCCACTCACCAACGCCATTAGCGCTTAAACTGGCCCAATAAGGGCTAGTTATATGAAAAATGATTATTGATTAAAAAAATTGAAATAAATCCTAAAAGCATTGATTAATACGTAAATAAATATTTTATTGATTCTAAAATAAGTTTTACTGTTTAATTTCCTGTTATTAATAGAATTAGGTCAATTAAAACATTTAATTTCTTTTAACATTCATTTCAAAAATGTTGAAATGTATGTATATTCATCTTTTAACATTCATTTCTAATTATTTATCAAATATATTATTTAATTTAAATTTAAGCAAATTCATCTTTTAACCTAAAACCATGATAACATGCCTTGAAAATGAATTTTTTAAGCATTATAATCCCAAAAATATGATAAAATTAACACCTTATAAGCTCTTACCTGCAGGTCATCAGTTATTATAACCCCCCACTTTACCTATTGCTAGTCTCTAATCAATAACCGAGTTATCAATGACGAGACAAGTCCAAATTTCCCCCGATGTGTCATAATATTAGGTAGTTATAAGTTTCCCCTTCAAGTGCCATGCGAATAGTTCTTATAAAGAACAGACTTTATACGGAAAAGATTAAGTAGTTTATAAATAATTCTCATTTGTCTCAACAACAGTCTTTAATCATAATACCCAAAGAGTACAACGAAATAGAATAGTTCCTTATTTTTAGATGATTTTTTGGCCTTATCATTTGGTGTTTATATTCAGGGTTTAAACTGGATTCCTCCTATCTAGTGCCCGTGTGCAAGAATTATGTAAAAATAGATCGGGCTTATTGCTGTATGTGGTTTAAGCCACTTATTGTGTATAAAGTAACTAATTCCTCACTGCTGTTAATGGCTTTTGTGCAGAGCACTTATTCGAGGCTGACGCCACTTATTGGGTATGTTGTAGTGCAGTTTATTTCACACACTTTGGTTCTTGCACATGGTCATAAATAGAATTTGAGTGATAATACCCTTAAACTTTACAATTGGTTATAGGCTACTCCCATGCTGGAAGATTCATTGGGTAGGGGAAAGAATTTGAGACTGAAAAAGGAAGAATAAGTGAGCATTGAAATTCTTTAAGCTATGTTGAGTTTTAACCCCAAAGGGACTCATTTACATAGCCACTCCTATAATGGTATTCAATGACATAAAAGTTTACCTAACCTATCATTCAGCACAAATTAGAGGATACTTAGTTATGCATAATTCTCAGGTAACAAATAAAATATTCTTCCTAGGGGTGTAGTGATTCAACATAGCTTATGTTTTTTAAGTGGTGTACCTAATGAATGTACCTATATGCAATTTCAAACTAGGAAATAACAAAAAAACAAACAATTCAAAAATAGAAATTTAGAGAGCTAAACGTTGGGTGTAGTGACGTTGTTGTACCTTGCCAGTTAGATGATGCCACCTCAACCGCACAGAATTCCAAAAACCAAGCAATAACAAAAGACAAGGTTATCCATAACTTGGCTTTATTTTTTTATTCCATTTATTTATTTCATGAAAGAAATTAAGAAAGAAATTGATCAATAACAAGCTTAAGAGCACGCAAACAAAAAACTAGATCATATGCTGGATGTAATGATACTTCTATATGAATACAAGTTATTCTATTCCGATATAGATGTACTTGTATTTCATGGTGGGTTTCATCCATCGGTGACTGCACATAGTTCTGATATAGAGTGGAATTTTCAGAATATGGATACCAATGCAACAAAACTTTGATTTAACCAAATAAAATAATCCATAAATACATATATGAACCCCTAAAAGGATATTGAAAATATTTTCTTGAAACGATGTATGAAGTGGTTTAGATGGGATAGTATAATTAATGACCACAAGAGAAAAACTTTTGTTTTCCATGAAATGATCATACAAATTGGAAGATAAAATATTTTGAAAAATAAAATATGAAATCACATATTTTTTTAATCATGATTACTTGAACATATTGAACTTTAAAAATCACTTTCTCATTATTGAAAAGATGATTACACCAATCAGTGAAATTTGTTTTGTTAAATTTGGCATAATATTTACTTCTCTAATCATTTTCCTTTTCAAAGATATGAAATGAAGAGTCAGGGATGTAACATTTAAATGATCATTCAGGAATATTAAAGGTAAATCATCAAATAAATTTGTATTAACTATTTTAATATCAGGAATGAAAGGTCTTTCTTTCTCATTACCATAATCAGATATTCATAACTCCTTTTATCCTCGATTAAATCTTTTTAAAGCAATTGTTCATATTATTTCTCAAAACTTCTTCCAAATTCTTAAATATCATATGCACATCAATAAGAATTTCATCCAAAATCCATTATATGACCTTTATCCTCCATTATAAAATCAACTTGTCTCCTTGGATCTCTGGAATAAAGTGCTTGTGGAAAAGGGTTGGTGGAAGATATTCCTCAAAATCTAAAATTCTTCGAATCACTAAGTCGTTCTTTTTCTTATTCTCATCTCCATTAATCAAATCTTTGAAATCATTTACCAAATCAGGAAAATGATTCTTCCTCTACCTCATTTGCAACCGTATCATGCATGATATCAGTCTATCTGGTTTTATATTCATGGACATCATCATAGAAATTAAATGTTACCTCTCTAGGTTCAAGTTCATGAATATAATCATTTTCATGGCACAAATATGGCAAATAAGATAAAAATGCATTTTCCCTTTCCTGCAATCTTATATACTCCACCAATAGTTTGTTTTCATCAGTCAAATTGGTGTAACACGCTCGAGTTTAGGATCGAACGGCTTGTGTTACGCCAAAGGGTGGGCAAGTGGGATCATATCATATAGCGGGGACGAGTAACATAAATGTAATGCAAGTGATGATGATGCAACCTTGAAATTAATGTGAAGTATAAATTCGATATCGACATGCGCCAACATCAACTAGGATACGACAATCAAGTGGATCCGGATATCGGGAATGCCACTAGGCATATCCGGATACGACATCAACTGGGAATGCCACTAGGCTCCCGATGATCCGGATATCGGGTTGAAGGCAGACGGTGCGAGCTCGTCTACTGCTGCTTTTTCACCACCCTCGATGGGCCAAAACAAGAACGTACTGATTATAATCGTAACCCTCAAAACGTGAATCCTATCTATCACTAATCTAACCCTGGCGGTGGAGAAAACATTTGGAGGCAACCAACTCTGAGAGGGAAATAGATAAGCCTACCAATAGCGCTAAGCGCGAGTGTTGTCTGATTCGGCAGCACTGGCAGGCAACCAACTCGTTGACACAAGGACGATGCAAGTAGATGCGGCAGGGCATGACGATCTGCGCAATGATGTGGCATTGCGACGATGGACATGGTGGTGAGGTGCGGCGATGGCTGTTGCCACGATCATGATGGCCAAGTGCAGCATCAAGTGCACTCACCGGCGCAACAACGACTGGGCGCATCGACAATGGCAGGACATGATGACTCTAATTATGTCATAAAATAACCAGGGATTTGCCAGTAATCAAAGCACTATTTGCATGCAGTATTTCCCTATTTACCATTTCAAATATGAGTTTTATTAACCCCACTTGGTTCACAGAATCAAGTGGATTAGATCTTATCCTTCATTTAAATGAGTACATGTGTAGATGAAATCCAACAAAGAAGGCACCTGATGAAGCAAGACTTACTTTCAAGATTTAAAAGATGAAGTCAAATGCTCAAAATATTGAAGGTAACTCACTTGGGCCAGCCTAAAAGCCCGAGAAGCCCAAAAAGCCCATGAAGCCTAGGAGAAGAACCTATAAACAGTCCTTCAAAGAGTCGTTTTAGGGCTGTCTAGAATTTCTGTCTGAACAGGTTAGAGCTTGGAGTAGAGGAATTCTGCAAACCCTCCAAGAGCTGATGAGCATTGGAGCTGGGGAGAAGAATCTAGCTGAGGCATAACCAGAGCAAGGCGATCACCACCTCGTCGTAAGGATCGTGACACCAGGTTGGTGTGATTGTTTGGTTTCAGAGATTGTGCCCTTCTCCCTTTGAGACAATCTAGGTTGGGTTGGAAGGCATCAACCAGTGCATTTCCCAGAATTTTCCAGCTGAAATTGTTGTTCGTTATAGTTAATCTGAAGTTTCTCGTTCATCATTGTTCTTGTGATTTCCCCATTTCCATCATTCCATCCGATTTCCATCATTCCATCCAATTACCTTAGTTCAATAGCAGGTTCAAGCGAGGCCAGCAGCAAGGCTCTACACAGGCAAGCCAACGCCGCACGCAGCCCCGTGCACAAGCCGCGCGCAGACAGCACCGCGCGCAGCCCACGCGTAGGCAAGCCCGCATGCAAGCCGCACGCAGACAGCAGCCCGTGCGCAAGCCACGCGCAGACAACAGCCCGCGTGAAAGCCGCGCGCAGACAGCGCTGCGTGCAGTCCCGCGCGTAGGCAAACCCTTGCGCAGTCTCACACGCAGGTACACTACGCTGAACCTAGGCCTTGCGCAGACAAACTACGCGCAGCCAAGGGAGCGCGCTAGGTTCGCCTTCACTCACAGTTACGAAGGCATGCCTGTAACTAAGCAATTACAAGCGAGAGCTTGTAACTAAGTAAGGCCGAACGTACTTAAACATCCTTCTAAAGATTATATTTTTTTAATCCAATCTCCTAAGAAAGACTCTAATAGCAGTTAATTAAAATACGTTTAAACTATCATTATCTTCTAGAGATCCTGCTAAATTGATTTTACTGAAGAATATTATACAGAGTTTTACTGAAGAACTTTGAATTGCATGTTAGAATAAATTATGGGGACTAAATAACATAAATTAAATTGAAAGGAATTACTATTACACTACCTGCTCCTTGTGGTTTGACACTTTACTCGCGCTAAGGCTGTGAGGTTAATTTTTTATTGGTGTATATCTCAAATACGCAAACGATTAATTAATAAAAACCAGCAAAACATCATAATTTGAGATTATCAGGACCCGACGGCGAGTTGCGGCGGTCTTCGATCAGCCGTGAAGGTGCGACGGACTGAGATAGGCTGTGGAAGCAGTGACCTCAGACTGACCACAAGGTTGGCGGCCTCGAGTCAATGACCGTGGGCGCCTACAGCAGAATGTGGTTGGCAGGCGTGGCGCTTGCAACGGTGGTGGGTGTCCTGGGCGTCAACGGGCTGCCTGGGCTGCGGCGCGCGGCCTGGATGGCCATGTGCAGCCTTGGGCAATCCGAGGCCGCCTGGGTGACTACCGTGGCTCACGGCAGCCCCTCGAGGCACTAGGCAGCTGCAGGTGGCCTAGGCGGCCGCTTCCGGGTGTGAGCGGCTGCTCGTGGAGCTACGCGGCCGCTGGGGGCCGTTGGCCTCCTTGGGCAGTCGCGTGGGGACCGTTCATGGCCCTCGGCGGCTGGTGGCAGCCCTGGGCGGTTGCTGGAGCCCTTAGAGGCCGTTGTCGGCCCTTAGAGGCCGCTCGCGGTGCTAGGCTGCTGGTGGAAGCCACTGGCAGCCTTGGGCGCTCGCTCGCGGCCCTAAGCGGGCGGTGGCGGCCCAAGGCGGCCGCTGGCGGATGTTCACGGTCCTTGGTGGCCACTGGCAGCTGTCGACGACCCCTGGCGGTGCAGGGCGGCCACTAGCGACACGAGGCGGCTAGTGGCAGCCTCAAGAAAGGTGATCTGAGCTCCGGGAAATACGGCGGCATTGGCGGTTTCTGACGATGGCGGTGGCGGTTTCCACCAAAGTTTAGAGTTTCCTTTCTCTCTCCTAACTTTATAGTGCCATTTTCATAAATATGTCAAAAAATAAAAAAAGACAAAAAAAATCAGAAAACAATTAGTAAAAATCACATTGTTTCAATATTTCTTTTCTTCTCTTCTTATGGGCGAGCTCACCTTTATAGGGGCAAATATGGGCCTTCCCCCTTAGAAATAAAGGAGAAAAATGCCCAATTAAAAGTTATTTGGGCCCCTAATAGGAGAGAGAGAGAGGCACACGAATACGCCCACGCATGCGCTAACACACGTGCAATGTGCAGGTTCGAACAACGATTCAGACACGTGCGAATGACAAAAAAAAAACAAATAAGTGGCTGACATACATGGACTACTAAACAAGGAAATGCAAGGAAAGATAATGTCAAACCTTTATGGGCTGTTGACGAGGCCGGGTACTCCGACGTCTAGGTATGGCGCGTGTGCCTTTGCGTGATGAACGAGTTTGACAATGTCTTTGAGTTTTGATGGTCCCCAATCACAAATCCAACAAAATTTGGTTAGTTTTATCATGAGAATAAGATGAAAATGCATTTGAAGATTCTGATTTGAAATAGACATATGAAGTACAGTTGTCAGCAAAATGAGTGATATTCGAAGCATTTTGCATGTTTTTCTCAATTATCAAATCAATCAATGTTTTATCAAATGAACTACCATCTTTATATGCATCATACTTGTCACAAAATGCATGATATTTGAGGTATTTTGCGTGTTTACTTTAATCATCAATTCTAGCAAAGCTTTGTCATAAGGATCGGAAGTGGAAGGTTGAAAATAACTTGGAGATAATGATTCATAGTAAGGATGTATGCTAGATATTCTAAAATTTACACATTCATTTTCTTGGAATCCATTCACATTCCCATAAATAGGTATATTATCGTAAAAAGTAGGAAGAGTAGGATTAAAATTGGGAGAATTACTAGAAGTATCATATGAAATCAAATTTCCCAAATAATGTTCACTATTGCTGAGTTCTTGTCTATTCTTCTGTAATTTATTCACGGGACAATCAAATTGATCATGTAAGTGATTATAGTAAAAATTTAAAAATTGAGAATTAAGCAGAGCATGTGAGTTAAAGCTATTGTATAAATCAGGAAAATTGGGTGTCGATCTAGCGGTGAGGTCAGCAGAATATGAAGAATAATGATGGAGCGCACCCAAGCGTCATCGACAACATTCCATCTGCATCGTCTTTGTTGAGATCAGCATCATCGCCAGTCCGTGTCCAGCCGACCAGCATGCCAAAGTGTCCATGAAGATGCCCAGGTTTAAATACCCTGGGAAGATCACGTCCACGTTCGTATCTTCGTATTTTACATTATCATTTTGTTGGTTTAATTTCTGTTTTATGTTCATCACGACGAGTGCCCTACTCATCATGACGCGACTGTATCATTTTAATTTTGTATCATTATCTCTTAATTTTCTTATTTATGTTGTAAAATGGGGTCATTATTGGGCCCCATGTTGGACTCTTTGTATTAGGCCCATCATGGCCCTATATAAGGCCACGATGAGCCCCACGTTAAGTCAGATCTGGTATTTTGTGGAAGTTGTATTTTCAGTTATGAGATCTCAAATCTGAAAAAGAAAGGGAGGAAGAAGAAGAAGAGGAAGAGGAAGAATCAAGTAAAACAGGGAGATCGCCGGTACAAGAGTAGAGGGCTTCGTTTCTTTCCATCGCTCCTTCGGGCGCTAGACTTCTCGTAGGAGGAAATCACATCATGACTGCTGATCAGCCCATTGCCTGAGTCGTCCAATCCCACATAGGGTGTCCAACGATTCTTAGATGTCCTGGTGTTGTAGAGCTTAGTAACCCACAAACAAGGGGACTGTTGATCCGTCTATTGCGTGGGTCATCTGACCTCATGATTAGCAATCTTACCCGATCAATTCCACATGCTCCATCGGGTTCCATGGTCCCCAACCGACTTGTGATTCAAGTGCCTGGTGATGTAGGATTGTTAGACTATGGTCCAACCCAACGCTTGGGTCATCTGACTCTACGGTCCTCGATCTTACTCAGCAAACTGCATCGTACCATCAGAATCCCTGGTCACCAACAGATTTGTGATACAAGTACTCGGGAATCTAGGACAGTTAGATTGCACCCGTCACTTCGGTTGACTGAAGCCATGGTCAGTTGTTTTCGTTGGCTGATCTCGCACACCCCTACAAGACCCCGCCATCGACACATCCAACAGCGCCATCTTAGATCTGTGCAATTGAATGCCGAGCAGTTTCACACATTACTTGTACCTATGTGCAACGTGACCCGTGAGCGATAGTGATGGGAGATCATCGTGACGACGCCGGGACGAGACGAGTTCAACCACACTGAGCAGCTCGCATAGACGTCCGTCACTCTGCGTTCAAATATCCCGCGTAAGTGGTTATTTCATTTCACGTTTTATTTTTTGGGTTGTATTTTCGTATTATCAAACTCACGTACCGGGCCAGTGTGTTTAGGCCTTGTCCACGTATTTTGAATTCTGATGTGTAACCGCTGTCTATAGGATGGACCACGTTTCACGGCGCTTCCTCCTCTAGAGACATCACTTGGCACCTATCCTCCCTATATAAGGGGATATGATGGAGGAACATCCAGCGGACACCAAGCACGGATGTCTCCAGCCACGACGAGCTACCCACGCCGATGCTCGCGACCCGGAGTTTAAGTACTGCGCGTAAGCATCTTATCTTCCCTTTTATTTGTTTTATCTTTTCGTTATTTTTATTTCTGGATTTTATGGACTGGGCCGGTGTTGGGCCTCATCCTTGTCATGTTTTTTACTTTCAGTTGTAACCGTGTAAGAGAGGCCGAACCACGTCTCACGACGGTTCGTCCTCCCCCACGTTCTCACTTGGCACCTATCCTCATTATATAAGGGGATAGCATGCCCAAGTGGAAGTTTGAGTCATTTGTTGAAGGAAATTCCAACTTGTGTCTCCACCTTATCATAGATAGGACTTAGATCGTAGAGAGGAGCGGCTACCCTCACCCACGTCAAGATCACTCTGTGGTTAGACCCCGCGCCATCACGTCGAGATCACTCCATGGCGACGTGTGCCAATGTCCCGTCGAGATTACTCCGGAACACTTAAAGATTCAAGCAGTCGTCATTTCTTGAAGCAGAAGACTCCATCGTCAACATCATTCTGAAGGTGTTGAAGATTCAAGAAGCGCTGCCGGCATCCTTCACCTCCAAGGTTGTCAAGAAATCCTCAAAGAAATCCCAAGAAGGCCAAGGAATTCGATCTTCCCGGAGGATTATTGGCGGTAACCTCCAAGAACCCCATTCTTGATGGGTTCTTGGCCTCGCCCAACCATCCGCTGCCAAGCACTGTCTCTCAGCTCCCACGCCGTCCCCGCTGTCTGCTAGCCGCTGCGCACAGGGCATCCGTGCTCGTGAGCGCTCGACCCTCCCTCCACCGCGCGCCAGCGCCTTGGCTGCATGCGTGCAATCCACCACCCGTGCCGGCTCGTTGCCGTGCCCGGGGTCCGCCCTCTGCTGGTGATCGCACGCACGGCCTTTCCTCTGCGCGCGCAAGCGCCTTGCCCGTGCGCGCGCAGCCCTCCATCCACGCCAGCTCATTGCTGCACTCGGGGTCCGCCCCCCGCCTGCGATCGTGCGCCGGCCCTCCTCACCCATGCACGCGGTTCCTGCTGCTGCGCGCAGACCTTCGCATCTTTGCCGCTGCCGTCACCGATCTTGCACGGCTCCGTGTGGCCACAACCACTGCCCGCCCTACTCAAACCGTCAACAGGCCCCTCGTCCACACGTCCAGTCCCGCCGTCTACCGCCAGTCTTGTCCGTCGACGTGCGCCAAACATCATACCCAACGTCCTGCCTGATTGCCTGTCTTCATCGCCATGACCTGAACGTGTATTGCGCCGTGGACTATCGTCAAATCAGGTACCTATTTGTCTCCCCTCCGTCATTTCCAGTATTATTACCTGCTGTAGTGCCGTCACCTCCTATCGCTTCCTCTGTCGGGTTTTCACTATCTCGTCTATTGGTTATCCACCTTTGTCGAGAGATAGATCTTTCTTGTGGTAGAGGGTTAATCGTTGATCCTGGATGCTGAACACCTTCCGGCCGTAACACTGATAAGCTCGATTTTAGTGGTTCTTACTGGTTATTTATCAGTTAATGCGTGTGAGGATTGAGCTTATACAACGAAATTTATAACCTCACAGCTTAGGGCGAGTGAGGGTCGATCCACAGGGAGACGGCAAAAAAACAGCAGAAGAATTCTGTCTATCAAATCAGTTCTTTTAAATCTCAATACTCAAGTATAAACGCTGGTGAATGATCTTCAGTACAAACGACAGAGTTTTATTTAAAACTCTCGGTGCAGGAAATATTCAGTAAAGATTTCGTTTAGTGAGGATTTACCCTTGCCCTTTGGGGCAATTTCACAAACACCCAGCGGGTGTTTGTGCACGCCAGCGCTGCGGCGTGGCCATCGCTGCCGGGCGTGCGCTACAGCTGCTGCAAGTGGCGCTGCGCGGCGTGTGCGCGCGCGCTGCTCGCGGCGTGAGCCTGCTGCGCGCGTGCTCGCAAGTGGAGCGTGCTGCGCGGCGCTGCTGCAGGCGCGTACTTGCTGGCAAGACGCAGCGTCGCCAGCAGCTTGAGCACGCGACCTAGGCTGAGGCCTGGGTCGCTGGCGGTTTGATTGCTGGCTGCGTGTGAGAAATCCTAGTGCAAATTCAGTAGAGGCTATAGATTTTTTGAGGGAAAACAAGAAGTAGGATGAATTGAACACAAAAAACTTTGGATTAACTAAAACATAAACAACTCTGGTTGGAGATTGCTGAAGAACCTTGCAGGTTGCTTCAAGCCCAACCGAGGTTGTCCAAGAGGGAGAAGAATACGAAGCTGAACCAGCTCAATCACTCCAGCTTCGTGTCACATCCTGTCCGGCGAGTCGGCGATCTTCTTGAGCGGGTACTCTTGAGCTTGCCTCTCCTCCCAGCTCCAATGGCTCATCAGCTACTGGAGGGTCTGCAGAACACCTTCCTCTCCAAGCCCTAGCTTCCTTAGAGAAAATTCTGGACAACCTAAAATCAACTCTCAAGAGAGTATTTATAGGTTTCTCTTAAGTCATGCCCAGGGGCATTTTCGTAATTTCTGCTTCTTTGAATTTTTGCCCGCTCCTCTTGATCCTCGTCTCTTTCCTTGATCTTCTTAACCTGTCTCTGAATGTTTACTAACCATAAAATGTTAAATATATTCCACTTGATTCAAAGGATCAAGTGGGGTTAGTGATTTCGTAAAATGATGCATATGCATGATATTAGCATGAATTAACATTATAATTTTGATGAATGAAAACTAAAAAGTTTAATTATTTGATGACATATTTGAGAGTCATCAAACACGCCCCCCATTCCTTAGACGTATAGTTGGTCCTAAGGGTCATTGGGAGTTTAATCAGATCAATATCTCATTTATTGATTGATGTGACTCCCTTCCCTAATCGTGAACGTCCGGTTATTGCTCATTAAGGGAATTTCTCTCTCTCGGCATCCATTCATATTAATTACGAACCCACTCATTGTAACCCTGTGAAGTAATACGAGCCGTCTGATCCCGGCACTCCATCGTATTACATCAGGATAGCATGCTCCAAGTGAGGGAGACCTTTGATGAATCGAAAGTTGTCTCTGCTTTTTTTTCCATAGCGTTTAGAGTGACATAGATAGAAGTGAAAGAGTAGGGAACGTTGTCGCATCCTCCTGCATCACGTCGAGACAACTCCGTGAGCTGCCGCCGTCAACGCCTTCTTCCAGATCACTCCAAGGAAACTCCGACGCCGCTAGGACGTTTTCCTCCTGCCTGGTAGATTTTCTTGAGCCTTCAAGATTTGTAGCCTCTTGGAACCATCGTAGGCCACACATTCTCCGAAAACATTTTTGGGGTCGCGGCTGGAGCTGCACCATCAGTACGTGCAGGATGGATGAGTGTGGTTCCATCGAGTTCCATGCTCCAGGCGGGCAACCGAGGATGATGACGATGACATTCTGGCCCTTATCAGAGTGATGATGCCGACTATGACGCCTAGCAGAACAAGTCGGTAGGAGCTCGCACGCATTGAATGTGCTTGACCGTACTCTTTGAAGACACTTGACACGTCGTTCTCTCAAAAACTCTCTCGCACCTAATCTAGCCCGTGCGCGAGGGAGTGCAGTCAAAATTTTACTTAAGGAATAATGTAACGGATGAGAGGGCGACGTATCTGGTCGATGGTGAATCACGTCATTGAGAGCTCCACCGGTGTAAATGTAGATCCTGGCTGTAGTGGCAAGAGATGTGATGGGGATAGCACAGTGTGGCTCAACAGTCAGCAATGGGCGGCGCTGGAGCGTAGGCCGAAATAGTTGAAGATGAAGTCAGAATGAGTCGTTGATGCAGCATCACGATGAATCAGCTGAGCGGTGGATGCAATGATTCAGAATGATCCACGATTGAACATGGCGGAACGTGGACGCATAAGCAGCATGTGGTAGTGGGCACGGGAGCACCCAGACAATGGCTAGCATTTGGTGCATAGGTAGTGGCAAACAATGAGTGCGCAAACACTTGCGGGTTGCACGCACGTGGGTAGTGGTGGAGTTCCTGCAAGTGCACGCGCAAATACCGGTAGTGGGGCAGCAATGGGCTTGTGAATTTGCATTCTGTGACTGGGTCATGATGCACACAGGCAGTTACTAGTGGTAGGTGTACTGGCGGCGGTTGACTCGCGGGCGTGCAAGCATGGCCGCAATAAGAGAACATGCACGCGGGCGGCAACTGTTGGAGAATGTGCGGTCTGCAGTTGACTCGTGAGCGCACAAGCGTGGCTACAAGAAGAGAACAAACACACATTTGGTAATCGTCAGAGAACACGTGGTCGGCGGTCAGCAGCGACCTTGAGCGGCATTTGCTGGCAGCACTAAAGCACTGGTCAGCGGATGGCTTTGTGGGCGTGCAAGGTCGCAGACACGAGTGACGGTTGGTGGCAGATGCTCTGACAGTGGCCGGCGATTGGTTTTGTGGCGAGCGCACGGCCAGTGGTTGGCGTGTAGGCGCACGGTTGGCGAATGGCCCACAAGTGCGTGGACGATGACCGGTGGGGGAGGTGCAGGCAGCAACCAGCAGCAGACTCGGGAGCGTGAAAATGGCGGTGATGGGTAGGACAAAGTGGTCCCCTCTCTTCCCCTACTTCGTTCTTCTTCTTCCTCTTCTTCCTCTTCCTCTCCTTCCTCTTCCTCCTTGGTGAGATTTGAAAATGAGAATAATTTCCACTACCAGTTCTAGATCTTTATAGAACATGGGGCTCATCATGGCCTTATAAAGGGCCATGATGGGCCCCTTCCAAACAGTCCAACATAGGGCTAAATAAAGACCCCATTTTACGACATAAATAAGAAAACAGAGAAAGAAAATGATACAAAATTAAAAACGATATGTATGTCTTAGGCCACTCACCATGACGAACACAAAACAGTAATTAAACCAACAAAAAGATAATGGAAATGTGAAGATACTGAAACGCGTGTGCTCTACGTGGTGTATTTAAACCGGGGCATCTTCATGGACACTTAGGCATGCCGATCGGGTTGGACACGGATTGACAATGATGCTGATGTCGAAAAAAATGACTCTGATGATGTATTGTCAATGATGCTTGGGTGTGCTCCATCACTGCGGGCCATTCCCGCCTGATCCGCTCTGTCCACGTCTGCTCGGACTTCACAAAACGCCGGAGGGCAAGGAAATGCACTGGTCACTTCTGGGGGATCAGCACTACCTGCTCGAGCCGTCACGATCGACATCACGACCCATATCACCTGCTATAAGTTCCATGGGAAAGGCCACCACGCTAGTGAGTGTCTATCATCGGCACTATAAATTGACGTTGGAGACGTTGATCTTGAACAGATGGATGAGATGGAGCCCCTACATGAAGATGAATATTGTGTGGCCAAGGAGTTCTCACAGGAGTATGAATAACCCAATGGAAGAGTCTTGTACATTCTGTCACTGAGCCTAGATCGACTCCCCCACCGGCTCCCTAGCCCATTGGCTGTCAGTTGGCCAATATCACAATAGGTCAAGCTGGCACAAGTGGAACACAACCACCACCTTCATCCGCAACACCCACTAGACATGCAACTGTAGTGCAGTGATCCAACCTGATGGCCAATGGGATCCTTGGCACTTCGATCTTCTATACCTAAGTCAAGATAAACAATAAGGTATGCAAGTTGATCATAGATAGTGGGAGTTGCATCAATGAGATCTCTGATGCGGTGGTGCCCGATTAGGATTAGCAGCCATACCCCATCCGACTCCCGACAACGTGTCGTGGATTGACAATTCATTCGTACCGGTGAAAAATTAATTCTGGATTATGTTGAAGGTGAGCTCCTACGACGAGAGCGTTCTTTGTGACGTAATTCCTATGAAAATAGGAAGCATCATCTTAGGCTGTCCCTAGCTATATGACCACAACGTCACAGTAGCCGACAGGATGAACACTTGTTAGTTCATGTGTCATGGATGAAAGATCATATGGTACACGTATACCATGAAGCCAGAGACCCTTTTCTAGATGCTCAAGAATCTCTTTCTTGGATCCTGTCCAGGAATCAAGATTCGCTCTTTCTCCTTCGGGAATCACTACCAGCTCGTGAAAACACTGCCGCCACTCTCCTTGCAAAAAATTTGCACCATCGTGCGCCATCATCCTCAACGTCAGCCCTGCATCACTGGCCGATGCCGCGCGCGTGCCCGCACACGCGCCCGCTCACGCCCACCCATGGCCGCCCACGCCTGCCAACCTTCTAAGCCTCGTATGTGGTTTATCGTCCATGTGTACTGCACTACACAATCTCGTGCATTTCTAGCCCGGTGGTGTGTTGCAGCTGACCTGTCTCACACGCAATTCCTCACCGTTGCGCACACCCCTGTTGGACCCTGTCGACCTTCTTCCAAAAAACTAATAGATTTATGTTCGGGCATCAGGTTGAATGCATACGATGGGCCATGAAACTCGCTCCATCAGGTAATACTGTTTCTTTCCTCAGCGCAAATCATTTGCTTGCAGTATTGATCGATTTATTTTTTCAAGTCTTGAGATAGGACCCTATTTTCCAGCTTAGTGAAATAGGGATGTACTCCACTTGGCGAGAGTTAGGAATCCCATTTGTGGTAAAAAATAAATTCGATTACTTGGATGATTGGACGTCATTGGGTGGTACCACTACTGCTCATCTTATGTGTCTCGTTTGGTACAACGGAACATTGATAAGTCGATTGTGTCCAATTGAACTTCACCAATCTAACCGATCTACTTACTTCGTTAGTTGATTCATTGAGCTTGTCATTACTTTTCTCAACTTGCATCCAATCATCACGTTAAGTCTTCATCATCATCTGTGGTGTAAAATGTGCCGACCCATCTCGACACTTATCGTATGTTATCACTTAGTAGTCATACGTGGCACCTTATTCGCTTGAGACACGCTTGCGCGCTTGTGTGTCTAACCGTCACTCTTAACGAATCCCTAGATGCACCTGTAATTCTCCAAATACCTGAAGTTGAGACCCTCATATCAAAGTTTAGAGACGTGTTCCCCCACCAGTTACCCAACAAATTACTGCCGATGCGTCACATACAGCACGTGATCAACCTCGTGCATGGATCATCACTCGCAAATCTGCCCCGTTATTGAATGGAGCAACAAACGTAGGATGATCTTCTACGATAGGTCCACAAGCTACTTGTGAATGGCCTCATCTAGGAGAGCGTCAGCCCGTGTGCAGTCCCCGCACATTTGACCCCAAAGAAAGATGGCACATGTTGTATGTGTTGCGACAGTCAAACCATCAACAAAATAACAGCCAAGCACCATTTTCCCATTCCTTGGATACAAGACCTCTTCGACATGATGGGAGGATCTAGTATCTTTTCAAAAGATAGATCTCCATTGATGATACTATCATGTACGAATTCGTACGCATGACGGATGAAGACCACCTTTAAGATGAAAGAAGGGCTGTATGAGTGGAGATTCATGCCCTTTGGCCTCTCCAATGCGCTAAGTACCTTCTAGCGGCTCAAGAACGAAGTACTCTTCGCATTCGTCAACAAGTTTCTCATTGTCTACTTTGTGGACATTCTCATATATTGCCGCACGACAGATGATCATCTCGAGCATCTTCAATAGTTGTGCACAGTTCTTAGACAAGAACAATTATACTCCCATCCAAAGAAATGTACCTTCCTTACCCCTGAAGTTACATTCCTAGGGTTTATCGTATTTGTTGAGGGAAATGCCGGTGACCTTCAGAAGGTCCGGGCCATCACATCATGGACTCCACCGTCTAACATTCATGACGTACGGAGTCTCATGGGACTCCCTTATCAGCTATTTATACAGAACTTTACTTCTGTCATGGCTCCTATCACTAACTGCATGAAGGTCGAGCTGTTTACGTGGACACTGGCAACAGGTCGAGCTTTCCAGCGAGTGAAGCTCATGATTACTTAGGCTCTCGTTCTTCTCCTACCTAACTTTGGGAAGGTCTTCAAAGTTTCATGTGATGCTTCTGGTGTCGGAATCAGAGGTGCGCTCATCCATGAAGGACACCCCGAGGACTTCTTCAGCGAGAAGCTTAACACCGCGAAACTCTGCTACTCAACATACAACAAGGAACTCTACGCCATCGCCCAGGCATTTAAGCATTGGAGGCACTATCTCCTCTCGAAGGATTTTGTAATTTTCTCAGATCATGAGGTGCTTAAGTACCTTCACACTCAGCAGAAGTTGAGCGATTGCCACGTGAGGTGGATTGAGTACTTACATGATTTTACCTTTGTCATCAAGCACAAGAAGGGAAAAGATAACGTCATTGCCAACACACTCAGCCGATGAGCGCACGTGCTTAATGTCATGAGGATAAAGATCATAGGATTTGAGCAGATTCAAGAAGGGTACACTAGATGCCCTGACTTTGAGTCTATTATTTCAAAGATCCACCGAGGACCATCTTGTGAGCTCAGGGACTACGTCATCACTGACGGATACCTATTCTATTGAAACAGGTTGTGCGTACCACGCACATCACTACATGATTTCCTGACTTGGGAATGTCATGCAAGAGGTCTTAATGGCCACTTTGGCTGGAACAAGGCTATAACTATATTAGAATATCAATTTTATTGGCCAAGCATGAAGCGTGATGTTGGCAATATCGTTATCCAGTGCCACATATGTGCCTTGGCCAAACAGGTCAAGAGGAGTGGGGAATCATACACCCCGTCGCTAATGCTCATGCAACTATGAACGACATCAGTATGGATTTTGTATAGGTTTTCCCCATACCATATGATGACATGACTCTATCATGGTCGTCGATAGGTTATCCAAGATGATGCACTTCGTGCCTTGTGTGAAGACATCCCACGCAACTCAGATCGGACAATTATTCTTTTGAGAAGTTGTGCATCCACACGGATTGCCTACGTCAATCATCTCCGACCAAGACGTCCGCTTCTCGAGTTACTTCTAGAAGACCTTGTGGAGTGTCCTCGAGAGGAAGCTCAAGTTTTCGATGGGGTACCATCCGTAGAGTGATGGTCAAACGAATGTAGTAATCAATGCTTGGGTAACCTACTTTTAGTAGACGAGCACCTCACAATGTGGGACTTGATCATTCCCCTCGCTGAGTTTGCTTACACCTCCTCAGTGAATGAAACCACGGGGTTCGAAACTTTTGAGATCGCTTATGGCCAGACTCCTCGTCGACCCCTTGACTTAGCATATATAGATCCTCATGTCAGGTTTTTGAGGACGGTCTTGCATTCGCCCAGCATGTTTCTTTGTTCCATAAGCATATTCATGATAGAATCAAGTCCAGATACATTGTACAAGCAGGCTGCCGACTTGGATCACCAACCCCGAGTGTTCAATGTGGGAGACCGTGTGATGGTGAGACTTAGACCGGAGAGATATTCTCTGGGATGGCAACTAAGCTACATGCTTGTAGCGCTAGCCCGTTCTCGATCCTCCGAAGAGTGGTTGATAACGCCTATGTTGTCGAAATCCCTCTTATGTGGGGGATCAGCTCCATGTTTAACGTAACAGGCCTGGCTCTATACCAAGCCTCTTCTCCCCCCTCTAACCCACCTTTTCTAGACCCCTTCAGTGTGAGTGAGTTTGCCACGACCACTCCCTTGATTATTTCACCCGATTGGCACGAGCCAGTCGATTGTATACTGCTGGAGGTAATTAACTATGCAAAGGATGAGGTATTGCGGAGATTTTTGGTGCGTTGGCAGGGACACACAAGTGTGCACGATTCCTTGATCAAAAAGGACAATGTACGATGCCAGCGGCTAGATCTCCGTCGCCACCACCAACTCGTCGGAACCAAGTTCATTTGACCCCAGAAGGTTTGATGGAGCGTGCGCAAGCGTCATTGATAACACATCATTGGGGCCATCTTCGTCGACATCAGCATCACCGCCAGTCCGTTTCCAGCCCAACTGGCATGCCAAAGATTCCTTGAAGCCTCCCGGATTTAAAGAACCTGGGTATAGCACACTCGTGTTTGTATCTTTGTATTTTCCATAATCTTATTCGTTGGCTTAGTTTCTGTTCTGTGTTCATCACAAAGAATGCCCCTACTCCTCGTGGCGCATCCATATCATTTTAGTTTGTATCGTTTATCTCTTAGTTTTCTTATTTATGTCATAAAATGGGGTCTTTATTGGGCCCCTTGTTGGACTCTTTATAAGGGGTTCATCATGGCCCTATATAATGCCATGATCAGCCCCACGTTCAGTCAGATCTGGTATGTTGTGGAAGTTAGGTTTTCAGTTGTCAGATCTCACACCTGAAGAAGAAAAATAGGAAGAAGAAGAAGAAGAGGAAGAGGAATAAGCAAGGATTACAGGGAGATCGCTGGTACAAGAGCAGAGGGCGTCGTTTATTTCCATCGCTCCATCGCGCGGTGGACTTCTCATAGGAGGGAATCATATCACCACTGCTAATCAACCCATTGCCTGAGTTGTCCAATCGAATGTAGGGTGTCCTGCGGTTCTTCGATGCCTGGTGTTTGAGAGGTTGGTAACCCACAAACAAGGGGACTGTTGATTTGTCTATCGCCTGGGTCATTTGACCCCACGTTTAGTATTCTTACCTGGTCAATTCCACAAGTTCTATTGTTTTCCTTGGTCGCCAACCAACCTGTGATTCAAGTGCTCGGTAATCTAGGATGGTTGGACTTCCATCCAGCCCACGTCTAGGTCATCCAACTCCATGATCCGCAATCTTACTCAACCGACTGCATCGCACCATCAGAATCCTAGGCCGCCAACCGATCAGTGATCCAAGTGCTTGATGATCCAGGATAATCGGACTACAGTCCAACCCATCATTTGGGTTGACCGACCCAATGGGCAGTGGTTTCCTTCGGTTGATCGAGCATGCCCTTGCAAGGTCCTGCCATTGAAAACACGTCTGACGGCCCTGCCTTAGATCTGTGCAATCAAACATCCCACAATCCTGCATATTACTAGTCGCTATGTGCTGAGTGACGCCCACTCAATTTTTATTTTTCCCCTTTTATGTTTCCTACGCGGTCCACACGGAGTGTTATAATTTGTTCTCATTTGCTTCGCATGACTCCATGTAATGCGCGACACACATGGAGTTCTGTACGTGCGTGTCGCGCACGGAAGGGATGAATTAGCCTTCTAATCGGCCTGCGCGATTTGCGTACACCTTGCAAAACATCAATTATTAAGAGCTAAAACTGGCCCAATAAGGGCCAGTTCACGGAAAACATTTTAATTCAAAAGCAACTTGAATAAATCCTTAAACAATGCTTATTAATGCGCAAGATGTTTTATCATATTTAAAAACCTATTTTACTATTTATATTCTATTTATTTATTGGTACAGCTCAATAATGACTCTCAAATATGTCATCAAATAATTAAACTTTTTAGTTTTCATTCATCAAAATTATAATGTTAATTCATGCTAATATCATGCATATGCATCATTTTACGAAATCACTAACCCCACTTGATCCTTTGAATCAAGTGGAATATATTTAACATTTTATGGTTAGTAAACATTCAGAGACAGGTTAAGAAGATCAAGGAAAGAGACGAGGATCAAGAGGAGCGGGCAAAAATTCAAAGAAGCAGAAATTATGAAAATGCCCCTAGGCATGACTTAAGAGAAACCTATAAATACTCTCTTGAGAGTTGATTTTAGGTTGTCCAGAATTTTCTCTAAGGAAGCTAGGGCTTGGAGAGGAAGGTGTTATGCAGACCCTCCAGTAGCTGATGAGCCATTGGAGCTGGGAGGAGAGGCAAGTTGAAGAGTACCCGCTCAAGAAGATCGCCGACTCGCCGGACAGGACGTGACACGAAGCCGGAGTGATTGAGCTGGTTCAGCTTCGTATTCTTCTCCCTCTTGGACAACCTCGGTTGGGCTTGAAGCAACCTGCAAGGTTCTTCAGCAATCTCCAACCAGAGTTGTTTATGTTTTAGTTAATCCAAAGTTTTTTGTGTTCAATTCATCCTACTTCTTGTTTTCCCTCAAAAAAATCTATAGCCCTCTACTAAATTTGCACTAGAATTTCTCACACGCAGCCAGCAATCAAACCGCCAGTGACCCAGGCCTCAGCCTAGGTCGCCAGAGGCTCAAGCTGCTAGCAGCACTGCGTGCGCAGCAGCTGCCCGCGCGCAAACGCTGCCTGCAGCAGCGTAGTGCGTAGCAAGCCCGCGCACAGCTGCCACTTGCAGTAGCGGCGCAGGCAGGCTCACCCGCGCACAGGCACACCTACACGCAGCAGCTGCCCGCGCGTAGCTGCCACTTGCAGCAGCGTCGCGCGCAGGCACGCCGCGCGCAAGCGCCGCTTGCAGCAGCTGCCTGCGCGCACACGCCGCCGGCAATGGCCACGCGCAGGCGCTCGCGCGTGCACAAACACCCGCTGGGTGATAACACCCTTATTTCGGTCTTTATTCCATGTTATTAGCATGATTTATGCATTTAAAAGGCTTAAATTTGGGTTGTTATCATATATTTACACAAAAATAATGCTTCTAAGTAATTTCTGATTTTTCCCTAATTTTCTGTTAATTATATGAATTTTTAAGGATTTATTGAAGCTCGAAATAATTATTTTTGGATGAAATGGCACATTAAAAGTTTATTTTGACATTTATCAACATGGAATTAATCAGGAATTTTCTAGAATTTTCTAGAATTTTACGAATTTTTAGGAATTTTCTGGGATTTATTTCAAGAAGAAATGCATTTATTCTATGAAAAAGGCATATTTATAAGAGAAAAAATGTATTTATGTAATTTCTAGACTTTTGGGCCTTTTTCAACGCTTCGTTGCAAAAGACCCTGAAAACAGCTCTCGGTCGCCACGGCAGGCGAAAAGATCCTATTTAAAATCATTCAGGGTTTTATTGCAATTTTTAATATATATTTTTAATTTTTAGGAGAAATCAGAGGAGAGAGAGTGCGCGAGTATATACGCAATTACTTTTAAGCGGCCCAAAAGCAATTCCAGGCTTTTAAGGACTTTTCTGCAAAAAGGAGGATTCAAAATGCGCCAGCCATTGAGAGAAGCGACACGTCATTGCGTGTTTAAAACGAAACTAATAAATAAATCAATTTTAAATCCAATGGATTAAATTGGTTTAAAATTGATTTATTAATAACTTTTGATCCTGAAGTCCGATTGAGATGATTTTTTTATGGATTTGTTCGTCTTGATCCCCTCTTTCTATCTGTATGGTTAGATCATTCAGATCTAGCCTACATTGATAGATAAATATTAAGTACTAAACGGGGGTAAAATGGTGATTTTTACCCTATAACCTAAGTATAAAAGCTAAATTTCGAGAGGGGGAGCTCATTCTGGAGGTTGCTTCATCACAGCTGCAAGACAGAGAGGAGTCCCAGCCTGGATCAACAGTTTTGGTATTTTTTTCTTTCATTGTATTCAAACTTTTGTGCATTTTGAATGAAATAGGTTAAGTTGTTTGTTTCTTCATCTCCATTCTAGTCTGAACTTCTAAATCGCTTGGCTTGAGCGGCATGTACAAGCCTTGATTAGGATTGAGAGGAGAAATTGAGGAATTTTACCTGGGCATTCAATTGCATTACAAAAGAAAATTATAAAAAAATTTAGTTTTAATTTTTAGAAGTCTCAATTTACCCCATTTTAGTTCTGAATTATCAATCTGAAAAATCAACCCAACTCATTTTAAGAACCTCTTTCAACCTCTAAATGATTTCTTGGATCCTTTAATTAGGATCAAAGAAGGAAATTTAGAGCTCTTAATTCTTCTAATCTTCCCATCTCTCCTACCCCCCTCTCTAAATTCTCACCTAATTAGGGTGACTTGATCCTCATTGAAGATCAAATTCACTCTAATTAGGATCTAAAACACCAAAAATTAAATCAAATTGAAATTCCTACTTGCCTCCCTTGGACGACACTCATACTTATCACTATAAATATTAAGTAGAGTTTTATAAATTTTATTGCATAAGCCAAAAATTCACAACGACAAGGGCTAAAAATTTGCGTAATTTTCACCCCTATTTTCGGCTTATCACTGGGTGTTTGTGAAATTGCCCCAAAGGGCAAGGGCAAACCCTCAGTAAACGAAATCTTTACTGAATATTTCCTGCACCGAGACTTTTAAAGAAAACTCTGTCGTTTGTACTGAAGATCATTCACCAGCGTTTATACTTGAGTATTGAGATTTAAAAGAACTGATTTGATAGACAGAATTCTTCTGCTGTTTTTTTGCCGTCTCCCTGTGGATCGACCCTCACTCGCCCTAAGCTGTGAGGTTATAAATTTTGTTGTATAAGCTCAATCCTCACACGCATTAACTGATAAATAACCAGTAGAAAGCACTAAAATTGAGCTTATCAATTGGCGCCGCTGCTGGGGAGCACGGTATTACAGTAGGAATTTATTTTTTAATTGTTCAGTAATCTTTTCTTGATTCTCCTTAAGCTGCAGGACTTAAAAATCCTCAGCTCATTGTTCTGCTAACATTTGTGCTGAAGATCTATGGTAGTTTCACGCTCAGGAGCTGGTGAGAAGTCTGCAGAAAAAATTAGTAGAGACGCCACCCCGGATTCTACAGTCACAGAACCAGAAATTCAGTAGAGAAATATGGCTGAAGAGATACATCAGCAGAATGAAAGGAGAAGAACTATGTTGGATAGGTCTACACCGTCCGGAAGCTTATGACAAACCGATGTAAATCTGAACATCGGTGAAGGTATCTTGTTTCGATACGATAATGCATTGATTAATTCTCTACCTTAATTTAACGGATTACCTGCATAGAATCCTTTAGAATTCCTTGATGATTTTCATATTAGATGCTCTTCTCAAAATGTTCCTGGAATATCTACAGAGATGTTAAAAATGAAATATTTTCCTTTAACTCTTAAAGATAAAGCGTTTGCATGGTATCGTAATCTAGGAATCACTTTTAATTCTTGGGAAGAGATGCAAGGAAAATTTCTGCAGAAATTTTACCCTCTCTCCAAAACGAATTTTTATCGAAGAGAAATTCACAATTTCCATCCTCATGACGGAGAAGCATTTAGTGAGTCATGGGAGAGATTCAATGATTTGTTGAGGAAATGTCCTCACCATGGCATTGAGCAATGTCAACTAGCCCAAATATTTTATGAATCTCTCTCTGATTTTATGAAAAACAAAGTAAATCTCGCTACGGGTGGAACGTTTTATACCGCATATGAGGATGAAGTTTTCGATATTTTGGAGAGAGTTGCAGAAACTGACTTGCAGGAGATTGGGGCCAATCAGAATGGGAGAAACCTGCAGCCAAAAAGAGCAGGAGTTCTGCAGGTTAACGCCAAGGAGGGAGAGCTACAAGCGGGCCTAAGGGAGACTAACCAGAAATTGGAGGAGCTCACCTCCACCTTGAAGAATGTCTTTTTAGGTAACTCTCCTATCATTAAAGCTAAGATCTGCTCTCTCTGCTTCAGCAGGGAACATGAAGATGGAGCCTGCCAAGCCATGGAAGAAGAGGTGAAGGCCTTCAACCAGCCGCAACAACCGTGGGCAGGTCAAAAGAGGCCAAATTTCTAAAACGGAGAGACCTTCCACCAAGGGAACAAGCCGGCAGCTCAACCTCCGTTCCAGCAGAGACAACCATTCCAGCACAGGCCTCCACAGCAGTACCAGGTTCCATCTCAGAACCAACCTGATTTTTCTTCACTTACCCCCGTCATTTCAGATATGATAGAGAAGCAAAACCAAAAGTTGCGGGCGGAGATGGAGATGAAGATGCAAATGATGATGGAATTTCAAACAAAGCAAGTGCTGGAATCTCAAGAGCAGATGAGGAAGCTATTAGAGAGCTTCAGACCTGCACCACCTGAACACCAAGGTATAACTCCAGAATTCCCGTGCACATCGTATAAACTTCCAACGAAACCATTAGTAAATCCATGCAACTTGCATCATGTGCAGCACTCCATTCACGATGAGATGAATGGAGACAATCCTGAAGTTCTAGCAATCTTAAAATTGAGAAATGGAAAAGAACTTCAGGATCCCTATCAGAATTCTGTAGAGAATTCTAAGAAGAGAATGAACCACGAGAGGGCGAAGGAGAGGATTCTCCTACGTGGAGGAGCCTCTACCTTCTCTGAGTGGGCAGCATGTTCCCTACCCTTCCGCTTTAAATAGAAAAAAACCTATCCTTGATTATGAAAACCGATTGCTAGAGAATTTTAAAAAGGCCACCATGACTGTTACTGTAGGAGACATGCTTAGGTGTGCACCCTCCCTAAAGAAGTACCTTAAGGACTCTTGCACCATTAGGAAGCCTAGGGAAGTAGTTAAATTATCTAAAAATGCCTCTAGCATCCTTAATGCCATCCCTATCAAAATGAGAGACCCCGGAGCCCCTTTTATCACATGTGAAATTGGAGGAAACACATTCTCTAAAGTTTTATCAGATATGGGAGCAAGCATAAGCATCATCCCAACGGCATTATATGAGGCGTGTGGGTTTGGAGAATTGGAGGAAATACATATGGATTTACTCCTAGCTGATGGAACTGTTAGGCAACCGAGGAAGGTTAACCGATGTCATGATCACTGTAGAGAATTGTGAAATACTGGTAGATTTTATAGTGACTGATGTAAAGATATCAGGAAACATTAGCTTAGCTCCTATTATCTTAGGAAGACCATTTTTAGTTATGGCAAAAACGATTATGGATTGGGAGAAGGGGACGGTGGAGTTTAAAATTGGAAAGGAGAGAGTTCAACTTGATATATCAAAAATGATGAAGTGTCCCTTAGGAAGCAATGAGGAGTTAAAATTGTGTACAGAGGATGAGGGAGAGGACGCGATTAGAGAGTACTTATCACATGTTGAGGGTAGAGAGCTAGATGACGAGATCATGGACTCCCCTTTAGTCGAGATGGGCCTAGAACTCAAACCTCTACCTTCATCCTCAAATATGCATATTTAGGCAGAAGAAAACCTTACCTGTAATCATGTCCTCATCACTCACTCACGAACAAGAAAATGAATTGCTCAAAGTACTTAGGGAGCATAAGAATGCCATAGGTTGGACATTTGATGATATTAGAGGAATTCCATCTGCAATCTGTGAGCATAGGATATTTTTAGAAGAGGAATCCAGACCTTGTAGAGAGCATCAAAGGAGACTCAACCCTTACGTGAGAGAAGTTCTTGAGAAAGAAATAATAAAGTGGTTGAATGCAGGAATAATTTATGCCATATCCGATAGTAGATGGGTGAGCCCCGTACACATGGTGCCAAAAAAGTCTGGAATTATAGTAGAAGTGAATGAAAAAGGGGAAGAGGTGCAGAAGAGACTGACCATTGGATGGAGAGTATGTATAGATTATAGGAAGCTAAACAAGGCGACCAAGAAGGACCATTACCCTCTACCCTTTATGGATCAAATTCTAGAAAAACTGTCAGGGCAGCAACATTTTTGTTTTCTTGATGGTTATTCAGGATACAACCAAGTGAACATCCATCCTGATGATCAAGAGAAAACAACATTTACGAGTCCCGTAGGGACATATGCCTTTAGGCGTATGCCCTTCAGGCTATGCAATGCCCCCGCCACATTTCAGCGATGTATGAATGCCCTTTTTTCTGATTTAGTAGGACAATGTCTAGAAATCTTTATGGATGATTTTTCAGTATTTGGATCTACCTTTGAAAACTGCCTCCTAAGCCTCACCAAAGTATTGAAGAGGTGCATTGAGTCCAACCTTGTCCTAAGCTGGGAAAAATCTCATTTCATGGTGCAGGAGGGAGTAGTGCTGGGACACACGATCAACAACCGTGGATTGGAAGTGGACAACGCCAAAATCGAAATCATCCAGGGCCTTCCACCTCCAACCAACCTAAAAACCCTTAGGGGTTTCCTCGGCCACGCGGGTTTCTATAGACGTTTTATCCTAGATTTTGCTAAAATTTCTAAACCTCTTACAAATCTTCTATCGTCTAAAAATAATGATTTTGAACTAACACTAGAGGCTAAGAACGCATTTGATAAATTGAAAGAGGCTTTAGTTAATGCACCTATCTTGCAAGGGCCCGATTGGACCCTTCCTTTTGAACTAACGTGCGACGCTTCTGATTTTGCAGTAGGTGCAGTGTTAGGTCAGCGAATTGACAAGAAACCCGTGGTCATTTACTACACCAGCAGAACTCTAGTGGATGCGCAGCTGAATTACACTACTACCGAAAAAGAGCTGCTGGCAATTATCTTCGCTTTAGAAAAATTTAGATCTTATTTACTAGGTAGTAAAATAACTATTTTTTCTGATCATGCAGCTATTAGATACTTGTTAACGAAGAAAGAGGCTAAACCTAGGTTAATTAGATGGGTGCTGTTATTACAGGAATTTGATTTAGAGATCAAAGATAAGAAAGGGTGTGAAAATCTAGTAGCCGACCACCTCTCCCAAATCATAGGCGCCCCACCTGAGCAAATTAATGATGCATTTCTTTCCTGATGAATTTGTTCTAACTGCGCAAGGAACATCAGTTCCTTGGTATGCGCATATCGTCAACTTTCTTGTTTCAGGACAAATTCCTACAGGTTGGACATCTCACGAGAGGAAAAAGCAACTAAAAGATGCGCGTTTTTACTTCTGGGAAGATCCTGAGCTGTTTCACCAAGGGCAAGATCAAATTTCTGACGATCGTCCCGAGAACGAGCAACGAAGCATCCTAGAATTCTGCCACATGAAACCAAGAGGGGCACTACTCGGCCAAGGTAACAGCTCATAAGGTTGTTGAATCGGGTTTCTTTTGGCCTACATTATTTCATGGCCTTAAAAATTTTATAATACTTGTTTAGCATGCCAAGCATCCATCAACATAAATAGGAAGGATAGAATGCCCCTACAACCCATCCTAGAAGTTGAAATATTTGATTTATGGGGAATAGATTTTATGGGTCCTTTTCCTATTTCTCATGGATATGAATACATATTGATGGCAGTTGACTATGTATCCAAATGGGTAGAAGCCATTCCCACAAAAACAAATGATAGCAAAGTAGTGACCAATTTCATCGAGAAAAATATTTTTTACCGTTATGGATGCCCACGAGCCATTATAAGTGACGGAGGTTCCCATTTCACAAATTACAACTTTAGAACTCTCCTCAAGAAGTTTGGTGTCCATCATCGTGTCACTACTCCATATTATCCTGAAGCCAATGGACAAGTTGAATTGTGCAATAGAGAGGTGAAATTTTTTTTGAGGAAAATAGTGCGTCCGGATGGGAAAGATTGGTCTAGGAAACTAGATGAGGCATTATGGGCCTATAGAACGGCTTACAAAACTCCTCTCGGCATGTCTCCATTTCGCTTGATTTTCGGGAAAGCTTGTCACCTACCACTTGAGTTAGAACACAAAGCCCTTTGGGCTATTAGGAAACTCAACCTAGATTTGGATAGAGCCGGCAAGCATAGACTTCTTCAATTGAATGAGTTGGAAGAGTTAAGAAATGAGGCTTATGAGAATTCGAAGATTTATAAAGCCAAGATGAAGATGTTTCATGATAAGAGCCTGAGGAGAAGAACTTTTGTAGAAAATCAAAAAGTATGGCTATACAACTCTAGATTAAAACTCTTCCCAGGAAAATTGAAAACGCGATGGGATGGCCCTTTCCTTGTTCAGCAGGTTTTTGAGAATGGAGCGGTTACCATTTTAGATCCTACATCTCAAAGACACTTCACTGTGAATGGGCAACGGCTCAAACCCTACTTAGAAGACGAAGATCTTAATAGCCCCATGAATATTACTTTAGAAAAGCCACCGCACGATAGCTCATGATCTGATTAGTTTTTTGATTCCATTTCCTATTTCCTCGGTTTTGTTATTTTGCTTTGTTTTGTTTTTGTTTCTTCGTTTTTGTTTCTGTCTTCGTGCGCAGCAACTCCTATCCAAGCTAGGTACACCGTCACTGGACAACACGAATGCTGATCGCCGCCTTTCCTTCCATGGTTTGATCTCTCTTTCTCCTTTCTCGTAATTATGATTTGTCATGTAGGAACATGCCTTTTTATTGGGGGGGAGGGGAGTACAGTTGCATGCATCATCCATTAAAAATTTTTGTTTTGCATTCACAAACCATGGATATTTGATGATCCTAGGAGATGCTTGTCCAATGATATGCATGATAATTCGATTCTTTTCAAAAGGGTAGAGGTGCAAGAGTGGCCAGCTAGGAAATCCTAGGTGAAGTAAGCCTAGCTAGGTGCACTATGATACATACTATTACATCCACATCTCTTACCATTATATTTCTCTCACCTCACCACCGACTTCGGGTTGAGTTAGCACTTACATGCACGAAATTTCTAGCTTTAGTGGAAAGTAGGGTTAGTGCTAGCTCATTGGCAATATTATTATGATGTGAGTGAAGCTCCCTGAACCAAGAAGGATACAAAACTTCGTCGGGGGAATAAGCTGCCGTTCTACTAAGGACGGCACATGGGTAGTGGATAAGCGCCACCAAATTATAAAGTGAAAGCTGCATTGCGCAAAAACAAGCAAAAGCTTGCATCATAGTTACTAAAGTTGATTGTCATAAAAAATGACCAACAAGCAGCAAATGCCAAAGAAAATAAAGGTGGAAAAGCTGTCTCCCATGTGTTTGAGCCGATGCTACTATAGCCATAGTATTAAGCTACCATTAGCACCGCTCTCCATGCCTTGTTCAGTAGTGCGCTTGGGGTGTTAACTCGACCTTACTCCATATACTATGTACTTACTATATGTACTCCGTAGATCAAGGGCACTTAGTTGGGGTAGAAGGCTGAGATAGATCCTAAATTTCTCCTATGCTGGTCAAGTTCAATTGCTGAAAATACTCCTTGAAAAGAGCATGAATCAAAGCTATCGGAAGTCGAAAGTCAACTTGAGATCATCTTTTATTCTCACCTGCATTTCATTACTAAGGGACTAGTAATGATCTAAGTTGGTGGGTGTTTGATGACTCTCAAATATGTCATCAAATAATTAAACTTTTTAGTTTTCATTCATCAAAATTATAATGTTAATTCATGCTAATATCATGCATATGCATCATTTCTGAAATCACTAACCCCACTTGATCCTTTGAATCAAGTGGAATATATTTAACATTTTATGGTTAGTAAACATTCAGAGACAGGTTAAGAAGATCAAGGAAAGAGACGAGGATCAAGAAGAGCGGGCAAAAATTCAAAGAAGCAGAAATTACGAAAATGCCCCTAGGCATGACTTAAGAGAAACCTATAAATACTCTCTTGAGAGTTGATTTTAGGTTGTCCAGAATTTTCTCTAAGGAAGCTAGGGCTTGGAGAGGAAGGTGTTATGCAGACCCTCCAGTAGCTGATGAGCCATTGGAGCTGGGAGGAGAGGCAAGTTGAAGAGTACCCGCTCAAGAAGATCGCCGACTCGCCGGACAGGACGTGACACGAAGCCGGAGTGATTGAGCTGGTTCAGCTTCGTATTCTTCTCCCTCTTGGACAACCTCGGTTGGGCTTGAAGCAACCTGCAAGGTTCTTCAGCAATCTCCAACCAGAGTTGTTTATATTTTAGTTAATCCAAAGTTTTTTGTGTTCAATTCATCCTACTTCTTGTTTTCCCTCAAAAAAATCTATAGCCCTCTACTGAATTTGCACTAGAATTTCTCACACGCAGCCAGCAATCAAACCGCCAGCGACCCAGGCCTCAGCCTAGGTCGCCAGCGGCTCAAGCTGCTAGCAGCACTGCGTGCGCAGCAGCTGCCCGCGCGCAAACGCTGCCTGCAGCAGCGTAGTGCGTAGCAAGCCCGCGCGCAGCCGCCACTTGCAGCAGCGGCGCGAGCTCGCCGCAGCGCCAGCGCGCGCGCGCTTGCGCAGCTGCCCGCTGCGCCAGCTGCGCTGCGGCACGACGCCGCGCACGCGCGCGCGCGCACGCCCGCGCGCAGCACGCCCGGCGCAGCAGCCGCCAGCGCAGCTGCCGCGCAGCAGCAAGCGCGCGCCGCCAGCCGCTTGCAGCAGCTGCCTGCGCGCACACGCCGCCGGCAATGGCCACGCGCAGGCGCTCGCGCGTGCACAAACACCCGCTGGGTGTTTGTGAAATTGCCCCAAAGGGCAAGGGTAAATCCTCACTAAACGAAATCTTTACTGAATATTTCCTACACCGAGAGTTTTAAATAAAACTCTGTCGTTTGTACTGAAGATCATTCACCAGCGTTTATACTTGAGTATTGAGATTTAAAAGAACTGATTTGATAGACAGAATTCTTCTGCTGTTTTTTTGCTGTCTCCCTGTGGATCGACCCTCACTCGCCCTAAGCTGTGAGGTTATAAATTTCATTGTATAAGCTCAATCCTCAACCGCATTAACTGATAAATAACCAGTAGAAACCACTAAAATTGAGCTTATCACTCAACATTTAATTTCTTTCAAGTGTCAGTTAAAAAATGTTTCAAATTTAAAATTTGAGCTAATTTTTTATCAAACACATTAGTTAACTTGAATTTTCAAAAATATTTATCTTAACCACAAATTATAATAACATGCGTTAACGCTTATTGTTTTTAAGCATTCAAAACCCAAAAATATAATGAAGTTATCACTTTGTCAGCTCTTATTCACATGTTATCATCAATCTATCTCTATCTCTATCTCTATCTCTATCTCGATCTCTGTTTGTCTCCATCCTTAACTCTATCTTTGTATCTATCTCTATCTCATCCTCTATCTATGTAAGTATCCATATATTTATCTCCATCTCTATCTCTATGTCTATCTATATATCTTTTGCTATACCTATCTCTATCTATCTATCTATCTATATATATATATCTCTTTATGACCATATCTACAGTTAAATCTATATCAATTGCTATCTCTATGTCAATCTTAATAAATTTTTCTATCTTTATTTCCATCTCTTTCTCTATCTCTCTCTTTCCCTATCTCTATCTCTATCTCTACCTCTATCTCTATCTCTATCTCTATCTCTATCTCTATCTCTATCTCTATCTCTATCTCTATCTCTATCTGTATCTGTATCTCTATCTCTATCTCTATTTCCATCTCTGACAACACCCTAAATTCGGTCTTTATTTCATCCTATTAGAACAATTTTAATCATTTAATGAGCTTAAAATGGGGTTGTTATCATGTATTTACATAAAAATACTGTTTTCAAGTGATTTGTAATTATTCCTTAATTTTCTATTATTTGTATGAATTTTAAGGATTTTATTTGCGCTTGAAATAATTATTTTCGAATGAAAATGGCAAGTTTAACATTTAATTTCGCGATTTATTGTACGGGAATGGTGAGTGAATTTTGTAGAATTTCTAGAATTTTTTAGGATGTTATTGAATTTGTTTGAGATTTATTTGAGGAAAAAATATAGTTTTTATTAATAAAAAAAAAAATATATAAGGAAAAAGATGATTATCAAGATTATTTTCAAACTTTGAATGGTTTTTCATAAACTTTTACTTCAATGATGCCCTCAAAACAGCTTTCGGTCGTGATTGCAGGCGTAAAGATATAATTTAAATTTTTCGAAGGTGTTACAGCAAATGATTTAATATTTGGTTTAATGTTTTTAGGAAAAACCAGAGGAGTGAGAGTGCGCAAAGGACATATACACAAATATTTTTTGGCGGCGTCCGTCTGCAACTGCCCATTTTAAAACGGTTTTTGTGTAAAATGACAAGGCGACCTTTGTTGGCGACGACGTGGCCTCATCACAGCCGTCGGATGAGAATCCGACCATTGGCGATGACCTCGTCTAGTGATAGCGGCCACTGGGCAGTAAGTATACCGCCCATGCGGCACATGCAGAGCGCACGCACAGACGGTGACGTTGCGAGCTGCGAGTGGCTACTGCAGTGAACAAATGGAGCTTAGGTGCTTCGCAAAATTTACGGCGCTTATTTGTCTAACATTTTCTCTTTCTTTATTTATTTTCCCCAGTACGTGGCACAACGAGAATGCACTAGCCTGAAGAAGTTGAGAGTTGGCGGCTAGTGAGAGGACGACACCTCAGCGAGCGGTTTAGAAGAATAAATAAATAAATGATTTAAATCCTATGGTTACTATTGGTTTAAATTTATTATTCATAATGTTTGATCCAGAAGGCCGATTGAGATGATTTTTTTATGGACTTGCTCATCTTGATCCGCTCTTTCTATTTGTATGGTTGGATAATTGAGATCAAGCCTAAGTTGATAGAGAAAAGCTAATTGCTAGTTAGGGGTAAGATGGTAATGTTTACCATTCAACCTACATATAAAAACCAAATTTCGAGAGGAGGGGGTCATTCTTGATGGTTCTCTATCACAGCTACAAGACAGAGAGGAGCCCCAACCTGGATCAACCTTTTTGGTACCTTTCCCTTTCTTGTATTTGAAATCTTTGTGCATTTTGGACAAAGTTAGTTTAATTTCTTGATTATTCTTCTTAATTCTGGTCTGAACCTCTAAATTGCTTGGCTTGAGTGGCATGTACAAGCCTTGATTAGGATTTAGAGGAGTAATTGGGAGATTTAACTGGGTATTCAGGTGCATTTCAAAAGAAAACAATAGAAAGAACTTTAAATTCTAGGGTATTAAAATTTCTTTTTCATTATTATCTAATAGTGTAGTTAGTTCTGAATTATCAAACCTACCAAAAGCAACCAAACAAATCAAAATTTTCTTGTTCCCTCTTATTGAATTCTTTGATCATTTCATTTGGATCAATTAATCCAACTTAGAGCCCCCTTACTTCTTCTGCTCTTCTCATTTCTTCTACCTCCCTATGTAAATTCCTTATCTAATTAGGTTGATTTGATCTTCATTGAAGATCAAATTGATCCTAATTTGGGTTGAGTTATCAAAAAAATCATCGAATTGAACTCCTTACTAGCCTCCCTTGGACGACACCTATACTCATCCATGTACATCTTAAGTGAGGTTTTATAAATTTTATTGTACAAGCTAAAATTGACAACGACAAGGGTTTAAAATTGCATAAAATTTACCCCTATTTTTGGCTTAACAATTGGCGCCGTTGCAGGGGAGGCAACGCTAAGGAATTCAACCAACCTTAATTAAAAAAGGAAAATTTTGCAAGTGTTAATTGAATTTCTAATAAGTGTCATTGTTACAAGATTTAAATTACAATGTGATTTGATGGCTAACAACAAATGGGTGTTTCTATTTGAATTAGTGGTTTTATATGAAGCTTTGGTTTGGATTTGAATCGGAGATCAATGACAGATATTCCCTAGTAGCAAATTTCTCCACACCCGAATCATCTTTTAGTGAACCTACATTCATAGAAAGGACGTCAACTAGGTCCTACATTCATAGGTACAATAGATCCTATAGGAAATGGAGTAGGAAACCCTGAAGTAGTTAACGAAGGACGAAGGAGGATTAGAGAATATTCAACACCAGTTGAAACTCCCCTTTTAACTAGGATATCTGCCCCCATTGGAGATGATTTGATGTTTAGAATAGACCCACAACAATTTGAGTTACTACCATCCTTTTTAGGGAAGGCAAATGAAGAGCCATAAGATTTTCTAGAAAAAAATTATGAAGCCTGTGATAGTTGTACCTACCCCAGGATTTCTAAAGAAGCAGTGAGAATGAAATTATTCCCTTATGCCATTAAGGATAGAGCGAAAGATTGGTTTAGGACATTGAGGACAAACTTCGAATCCTGGAATGATACGGAATGTGAGTTTTTCAAGAGATATTATACAATAGCAAGGACGAACACCTTAAGAAGAGAAATTAGGAATTTTTTGCATGAAACAACACTTTTAGTGAAGCATGGGAAAGGTTGATGGGGCTCATAAGAAAATGCCCCCGCCATGGCATTCTCAAATGGGAGTTAGTTCATTTCTTTTAGGAAGGATTGAATGATGTTGAAAAAGGAAGAGTTGATATTTCAAGTGGAGGAGCAATAGTAAATGTATGAAGATGAAGCTTTGGCCCGCCTACAAAAAATGTTAGACAATCTAGCCTACCACCAAGACGCTTCCAATCATGTGAGGGTCACCCCTCGAAAAGGTGGGTGATTGGATGTGAGAGGGTTTGAACCCCAAATAACTATGGATCGAATTGAAAAACAGCTCGATGTCATGATGGGAAAAGCCATGGAGAAGATGAAAACATGATTTCATTGTGGCAAGGGCAGAGTAGTGGAGGATCATACAACCAAGTAAATCGATGTGAGATGTGCTCAAGCGATGGCCACACGGGAGAAGAGTGCCCAATGCTCTCAGAGGTGAATGGTATAAGCAGGCAGGAGATGAACAATGGTTGGTGGGACCCTAGAGGAAACTTAGAAGGACCGGGATGGAACAATAATAATCGGCTACCTCAACAACAATTCCAATAGATGGCGAACCTTCAACATCAATAATTCCGCTAAGGTTTATCAACCTTAGCGGAATTATTCATATCTGACTAATGCAAATCTCACCAAGGAAATTGAAGAGCTCCAACAGCGATGACCAAGCGTTTTGAAGAAATGGAGGATAGGCATCGGCGAGAGATGGATAAGCTCAAGGCGGAGGTGGGACTTCACATCGTTCAACAATTCATGCACGGTGGAGCACCACAAGGTACTTGTGAAGACTCCATAAAGATGGGCCCGAAACCAGGTAAGAATTCTACCCAAGCTTGCATTAATCTTAGTAATTTGCTTTATGTCAATGATATGTGTAGCATAGCTAGTGAGCATACCCATGATGTGTATGTCATGATTGAAAATAAGTAAGAAAGAGAGTTAAATGCTTTGTCAAAGCTTTGAAGTGGGGGAGAACTATCCAATACATTTGCAGCTGTAGAAAAACAAAAGGTGGCTGAGGAAAATTTAGATGAACAAGAAAAGATGAGGAAATTCTAGGAGATGAAAATCAGGAAAAGGAACCCGATCCTAAAGCCTACTGTCCACTTATCCCTTTCCCTAGTGCTCTAAACTCAAAGGAAAAAAAATCGAAGGAGAGCCCACTTCTTGAGTATGTAAAGGAAGCCACCGTTGAAATTCCCATTTTAGATGCAATATACATCCCAGATTACTCTAAAATTGTGAAAAATCTCTGCACCCCTCCTAGGAAGCAAAAGAGGATTCAACTTTCAAAAGAGGATTAGCTCAATCTTTTTGCACGAATTGCCTCAAAAGCACAAAGATCCAGGAGCACCAGTAATCAAATGTGAAATTAGAGGTGAAATATTTAGCGAAGTCTTACTTGATTCGTGAGCAAGCGTGTATTATGCCTAAGGCTTTATTTGAAAATTTTAAATTTGGAGAATTGCAACCAATGAATTTAGAATTGCAGTTAGCAGAGGGATCAATTAGAAGACCATGTGGTCAGCTGGTGGATGTAGTTATGAAAGTTAAAAGTGCTCATTTCCAATGGATTTTCTAGAAGTGGATGTGAAAATCTGATGGAAAAGTAGCCATACACCCATTATTTTAGGACGCCCATTTTTAGCTACCGCAAGAGTAAACACTAATTGGAATGAAGGGAAGATTAAATTGAGAATGGGAAAAGAGGAGATTGAATTACCAATTTCTCAATTGATGATATGTCCCAATAGTACTCAAGAAGATATTTATATGTGCTTGTTAGACGATGAAGAGGATGAATGCAATTCTATGGAGAAAATGATGTACGATGTGTTGGCAGTGAATGAGAGTGTTTATGAAGAGGTGGAGGATGACGAAAAAGAAATGAAGTGTGGGAATATGCATAATCTTATATCTATGCCTACTGATGAATTATAGTTGAAACCTTTTCCCTCTCATCTTTAATATGCTTTCTTAGGACTAGAAAAAATGTACGCGGTGATTAGCTCCTCTACACTTACAATGGAACATGAAGTTAATCTCTTAAATATATTACTAAAACATAAACGTTCCATTGCATGGACCATTGAAGACATCAAGGGAATTAGCCCTGATATCTGCCAGCATAGAATTTTTATTTAAGTGGGGTCAAAGCCATCGGTACAACATCAACGTCGCCTAAACCCTTATCTATATGATGTAGTGTCCAAACAAATTACCAAGTGGCTAAAAGCGGGGTTCATTTATCCTATTTCATATAGTAAGTGGGTGAGTCCAATTCATGTAGTACCCAAAAAAAGGAATTACTGTACAAAAAACTCAGGATAAAGAAGAGATCCAAACTAGGGTAGCTTCAAGTTTATCCACGCGACTTCATTAGTGGAACCGCCAACCATAGGGGAGAAGTGGACTTGGTGCAATGAACATCAAGCGGACGCGCGTATATACGAACGGCTTGAACGCTGTTTTACTAATAGTACCGCATTGATGCATTGTACACTCACAGTAGAGAACCTTCCGAGACTTTACTCGGATCATACACCGATCCTCCTTCTCCTGGAATCGAGTCATCGGGTCCGGCGTTCCCCCTTTCGCTTCAAAAACATGTGGTTAGAACATGGTGATTTTCATAGCTATGTACCTAGCCATTGGCATGGATCGATTTCTACATCCCCTATGGAGAACTTCAGTTATTGCCTGAGGAACCTCAAGCTCTACCTCAAATGGTGGAACCGTCTCGTCTCTGGCGTCGTCCATTCACCGGTCGAAGAACTTAAAAAGAAATTAGCTGATGTCGACTGCCACCTACAGGAGTGTTGGGCAGATGACATGGGAGAGCACCACCTACGTCTCAGAAAGCAGCTTGAGGATGCCATGCGACGACAGGAGATATTTTATCTCCAGAAATCGCGTATCCAATGGCTGCGAGAGGGTGATAGAAACACACGTTTCTTTCACGCCTCGATCCATCACAGAGCGCACCTCGAACTATACGACCCTATTGGAGACGTATAGTCAGGATCCTGACCAGCTGGCAGTCGCAGGAGTGGAGTCTTATCATTCACTCCTCTCTTCACAGCCTACTGTTATGAGCGAGGACCTTCTTTCCTCCATTCCTTCCTTGGTGACCAACCAAGACAATGCACTTTTACTAGCCCTTCCAACCCGAGCGGAGATCAAAGAGGTAGTTTTTTCCTTGGGCCGTAACAAAGCCCCAGGACTGGATGGATTCACCGCAGAATTTTATACAGCGTGCTGGGACATTGTAGGGACCGACTTGGTGCTAGCTATCAAGGAGGTGTTCAGGAGTAAAGTCGTCGCACGAAGTTGGAAATCCACTTTTTTAGCGCTCATTCCAAAAGTGGCAACTCCAACTTCCTTTCGAGACATATGCTATAAAGTCGCATCTAAGATCATTACAAATCGACTAGGATGCTTCCTTGATAGACTTATCTCGCCAGAGCAGTGTGGTTTTGTCAAGGGTCGACTAATCCATGACAGTATCACACTAGTGCACGAGCTAGCCCAGTCCATAGACACTCGTATCTGGGGCTCCAATGTCATCATCAAGCTTGATATGGAGAAGGCCTTTGATCGAGTTGAGTGGAATTTCCTCCTCGAAGTGTTGCAGCACTTCGGATTCATGGAGGCGTTCATTGCACTTGTCGATGCTTGCATTAGGGAGAATCACTTCTCCTTCTTGATGGATGGAATTTCCGCTGGCTTTTTCACGGCTACGAGGGGGCTCAGGTAGGGTGATCCTATTTCACCTACCCTCTTTATATTGATGGAGGAGGTCTTCAGCCGATCGCTCACGCGGGCGATCAACCAAGGCCTCATCTAATCGTACTTTACAAAGAGGGGTTGCCCGATTCTCTCGCACTCACTATTTGCTGATGATGCCATCTTGTTCCTCAATGGATCAAAAAAATCCATTAAGGAATTTATGAGCGTCCTTACCGCGTACGAGCACACTTCGGGCCAGCTCGTTAATGCCTCGAAGAGTAGCTTTATAGTGGGACCCTCCACCACTATAAGGCGCATTGAGATACTCCAGCACTATACACGATTCTCACGAGGATGCCTTCCGTTCGATTATCTTGGATGCCCTATCTTTCTTGGCCCCGCTCGTCATCACTATTTCGATGCCATCTGGGTAAGCTTAGAAAGAAGCTAGAGGGATGGAAACTTCATTTCCTCTCCCCAGGAGGCCGTATCCAACTTATTCAGCATGTCCTCATGAGTATCCCGTTACATACCCTTGCGGTCCATTCACTATCTCTTACCGTTCTCTGCTCTGTAGAACACATATGTGCGCTTTTTCTATGGTCTGGTCACCTCGAGGGAGAGATCCGCCATCACTGGGTTTCTTGGGAGAAAGCATGTCGGCCGACGGAAGGAGGTCTAGGGATCAGATGACTTTCAGACGTCCAGGACACGCTTCAAAAGAACCTTGTATGGCGTATGCGTACCACATCCTCCCCTTTGGGGAATTTTATCCACGCCAAATATGGCGAATGGGCACGTCGCGAGATAGATATTTGGGGATCTAGGAGGTGGCGGGCGTGGCAGCGCCATTGGCTTGAGATGGCTCAAGTCACACGCTGGCATATAGGCCGAGGTGACATCAGTGCGTGGTATGATACCTAGCATGTTGATGAGCCCCTCGTTTGCCACCCCCAGTTCGTTCCACACCGAGTGAGACTCACGGTGACTCAATTGCTCAGAGGCAATACGTCACACCTCTAGGAGCAACACGGTCCCCCCTTGGACACACTTCCTGAGGTCCAGACTACACCACTGGACTCGAGTTCTAACTCCGCTATCTGGACACTCGCATCTGATGGAGCCTACACGTGCCGCTCTTCTTGGGAACACTTTCACCCAAAATCCCCTATACAGCATTGGGGTCGCCGTATCTGGCATCCGGCCATCCTTACGCGAGTCTCCTTTTTCCTTTGGCAATTATTACATCGAGGGCTCCCGACTGACGATCGAGTGATCCGTATAGGGCACTCGCTACCTTCCCCCTGCCATTGCTGTCCTTCACTTCCCCACACAGAGACCATGGATCACCTTTTCTTTTATAGTGAGGTAGCATTGGCATGCTGGTGCCCAATCACAGATCATTGGCGTCTACTAACCCCGTTTGAGTGTTTTGGCAAGCTCTTTCTCTTGCCAATACACTCTAAACGACGCCCCATCCTATACATCACCATAGCTTATCTACTATGGGAGATATGGAAAGGGCGTAACTCTTGTCATTTTGCAGGTACACCCATGCGCACTGTGGATATCCTACGTCGGGTCAAGTTATGGCTACACCATATTCACCGCCTCATCCCCGAGGCGGCAGCTCAGCATTCGCCTGCGAGTTCCTTGGATCCTTAGGGATGCCCGTGACCCATGCCCCTATCCGCATTCAGTACAGGATTGTTTATTGGCTCCCACCGCCAGCTGACATCCTCAAATTGAATGTGGATGGTGCGGCCAAAGGGAACCCGAGACCAGCTGGGGGAGGCGGTATCCTTCGGAATCATGCAGGGAGTATACTCTTCGCTTTCTGTTCTTTTTATGGAGTACAGACTAATACAATAGCCGAGGCTACGGCGATACGTGATGGTCTACTCCTCTATGAGGAACGGAACCTTCACAATATCATCGTAGAGTCGGACTCACGGGTATTAGTTGATATGCTTCGTACAGGTACATGTTCCTAGTGGCACCTCCACCGCATATGGCAGGATATTATGCGGTGTCATCATCGAATCAAGTGCTTTTGCCACCAGCTACGAGAGGGCAACCAGACCGCTAACGCCCTCGCCAATCACGCAGTACATGCACGGACCCCCTCCTCTGTCTTTCTCTCTTGGCATGCGCTTCCTTCTACAGCTAGGGGATGTTACCGAGTCGATCGTCTCGGCCTACGGACCCTCCGTACCTGGCAAACCCACGCGACGGCAGGCCCACGGGATTGGAGAATCGCGTGGAACGGTGGAGTTTGAGGAACAGATATACCTGCCCTGACTAGCGCCCCCCAAGCACTTCAGCCCTCGCTTGATGACATGAAGGCAAGGATTTCTCTCGACCTACACCGATACCGCCGGGTGGCTCTGGAGGGACGATGACGACCACACTCGCCCGAGTGCCTACAAGGTATCAATTATGTATTTTTTCTTTTTCTAAACTATGGGCGTGGACGAGTGGGATCCGAGTGTAATTGGGATCTATATACTCACTCCACGCCTAAAAACATTGAAAAACACTTCACTTAATAAATAAAACCCTCCTAGGTGGCATCCAAGACATGGATGGATCGGTCTACGGGCACAACCCTAGGGTTAGCCGTACCCGGCACCGTGTTTTTGCCAAATAAAAAAAAAAAGGGTAGCTTCAAGTTGGAGGGCGTGCATAGATTATAGTAAGCTAAAGTTAGCAACCAAAAAAGACCATTACCCTTTGCCCTTTATTGATCAAATCCTTGGAAAATTAGCTGGCCAAAGTTTTTATTGTTTCTTAGATGGTTACTCAGGATACAATCAGATTGGAATTGATGAAAGTGATCAAGATAAGGCTACATTCACATGCCTTTTAGGATTATTTGCTTTTAGGAAAAACCATTTGGACTTTGTAATGTGCCAACAACCTTTCAAAGGTGCATGAGTGCTATGTTTTTTGATCTTATTGGTACATGCTTAGAGATTTTCATGGATGATTTTTCTGTGTTTGACGAATCATTTGAGTGTTTCTTGTCTAACTTGGATAAGGTGTTACAGATTTGCGTGGAAAACAAGTTAGTGCTCAGTTGGGAGAAATCCTATTTTATGGTGGACAGGGGGATCATTCTAGACCACCATATCATCAATGAGGGGCTAGCGGTGGAGAAAGCAAAGATCGAGATCATCAAGGAGCCTCCACTGCCCTCGACACTAAAGCAGTTTAGAGGCTTTTCGGGCCATGCTGGATTTTATCAGTGTTCTATTAAAGATTTTGCCAAAGTGGCTAAACCCCTAACTTTGCTTCTTTTTAAAGACAAAGCACTCATTTTGAATGACAAATTCAAGCTGGCTTTTGATTTGATTAAAGACACATTAGTGATAGCTCCCATCTTAGAAGCTCCGAATTGGAGTGTTCCTTTTGAAATGTTTTGTTATGCTTCAGATTATGTAGTGGGAGCAGTTTTGGGACAACGCAAAGAAAAGAAACCTACGGCTCTTTATTACGCAAGTAAGACTCTCGACGCCGTGTAAGTAAACTACTCTACCACAGAAAAGGAGTTACTTGCCATTGTCTTTGCTTTAGATAAATTTAGATCTTACCTTACAGGCAGCAAGATTATAATCTTTTTAGATAATGCTGCTCGTAAACATTTGATAAGCAATAAAGAATCGAAACCTAGATTAATGAGATGGATTTATTGATGCAAGAGTTGGACATTGAAATTTGAGATAGACAAGTAGTAGATAACAAGGCAGCCGATCACCTATCCCGCTTATCGATGCCCTCTCGAATTCCCATGGTAGATTTCTTTCTTGATGAGCAGATCCTAGGAATTTCTACTAGGAAATTACCTTGGTTTGCTCATATAGTTAATTACTTGCTCACTGGTCAATTATCGCATAGTTGGGATTATGATGATCAGAAAAGTTTTTTAAGGACATTAAGTATTATTATTGGGATGAGCCTGAATTATTCAGACTGGGAGTTGATCAAATTATTAGACGGTGTATACCATCAGAGGAAAAAGGGAGAGTTTTGGAGTGGTGTCACTCATCTTTGTGTGGTAGACATTACTCCTCTAAGATCACCGCGCATAAGGTCTTATGATGTGGCTTTTATTGGTCACATCTTCATCGGGATGCATATGAATTTTGTAAGAGATGCATTCGTTTCCAAGCAGTGGTGAATGTAGGTCGCAATGATAAAATGCTTCTACAACCTATTCTTGAAGTTGAATTGTTTGATCTTTGGGGGATTGATTTAATGGGACCGTCTCCCCCATCTTTTGGATATGAATATATTTTGGTAGGTGTTGATAATGTCTCTAACTAGGTTGAAGCTATACCAACAGGAAATAATGATCACAAAGTAGTTGTTAAATTTGTCAAAGATCATTTATTTCCCCGGTTTGGATGCCCACGAGCTATTATTAGTGATGGTGGAACTCATTTCAATAACAAATTCTTTAAAGATTTTTTAAAACGATATCAAGTCCATCATCAGCTTACCAAGCCTTGTTATCCTAAAGACAATGTCTAAGTGGAAGTCTCAAATATAGAGATTAAACAAATATTGAAAACAATTATCAATCCTAATGGGAAGGATTGGTCGAGCAAATTGTGGGATGTGTGATGGGCATATCGGACTTCATAAAAAACCCCATTTGGAGTGTTGCCAAACATGTTAGTTTTTGGAAAAGCTTGTCATCTTCACTTAGAAATCGAACATCGAGCTTTATGGGCTATTTGATGTAATACGAAGAGCGCCGGGATGGGACGGCTCGTATTAGGTCACAATAATGTTGATAAATGGAATTCAACAAATCCGTTTTGATGAAATGGATGTCCTGAGAAAAAAAATCCCCGATGAGTAATAAGAGATGATTACGAATAAGGAGTGACGGTCGACGACGACCACTAAGAGAGATATTAATAATTAGAATCCCAATGACCCCTTGGACCAACTAGACGTCTAGGTGCAAGGGGCGTTTGACGGCCCTGAATTGTTCCAAATCTAAAGATCAATGAGTAATCTTTACTGGAAGAAATCCTAACTCTCGACGAGTGGCTAACCTATAGCAGTTGTCAAAATCCTAGGCAGAGGAATCAATAGCGGGAGACGGCACCGCAATAGGTAATAATACCAGGAATTAATGGAGGAGAGAAGATCAGGTACCTTGTTGATGATAGTCCACGGCAGCGTAGTTTGGTTGGAGATCAGGCCGACGATAGAGACTCAAGAAAGGCGACTGGCATGAGGAGGATGGAGATTCGGCGAGGAATTGATGGAACGACCTGACTGTGGCGTGCAGGTGCGTACATGCACAGGTGTGGGTGCGAGCGCGGCGAGAAGGAGGCTGTGGCATGGGAGGGTGCGGGTGCGCAGGGGCGCGGGGGTGCGCGGGCGCAGGCGCTCAGGGGTGCGAGCGCTGGGGGCACGGGCGCGCTAGGGGTGGGCGCGAGGGCGCGAACGGGTTGGGGCAAGGGCGCACGGGTGCGAACGTGCTGGGGCGCGGGCATGCGGGCGCATTTGAGCATGGCCACGAGGGCGCAAGCTCACGGATGCCCGCTCGCGAGCGGGGGTGCGCCGGGCGTGGGCGTGCTGGCTCTGGCGTGCAGGGTGCGCTGGGGTGAGGGGCGCTCAGGTGCGGCGCGCTAGGCACGGTGCACGGGCTCGAGCATGCGGGCGTAGTTGCGGCGCACGGAGGAGTGGGCCCCAGGACGTGGGAAGCCATGGACGGTGAAGGGGGTGCAGCGGCGGCGGAAATGCTGGACTCCATGAGGTCGATGACGGTGGCTGAGCAAGAACTCTGAATCTTGTAGGATAACTGCCCAAGAACCCCAAGAAGGAGGGCAGTTTCTTGATTCTTGGAGGTTCTTGGAAGCAAGAACGATGGATCGTTGGCAGTAAAATCGACGACACATCCATGGAGCAGTCTCGACGAGGGAATGTAACGACGACGGTGCTCACGAACTGCAATGTTGAATCATTCAGGACGACCTCGGAGTGGTCTCGACGAGGAAGCGGTGAAGACTCCAAAGAACTGCAAATCTTGGATCTTAAGCTTCGATCTCGGCGTAGTCTCGACGAGGGGGACGTGGGTGACTCACGAAGTAGTCTTGGCGTGAGCTTTGGAAGGGAGACACATTCCCCACTACTCTTTAAAATTCTATCTATCTCTATCTCTCTAAACTCTATGGTAGAATAGGAACACAAATTTTCAATTCATCAAAAGCCTTCTATCACTTGGGCATGCTCTCCCCTTATATAGTGAGGATGGGTGCCAAGTGACATCGAGTAGAGGACGAACCATCATGAGACGTGGTTGGACCTCTATTCAATGGTTACAAAAGAGTAGGAAAAACAACATGGACGAGGCCCAAACACCTGCCTAGTCCGTAAGATCCATGAACGAAAATTACAATCACACAAGACAAAATAAAATGTGAAAATAGGAAGATACTTACGCGGAGTATTTAAACCCCGGATGGCGAGCATCAGCGCGAGCAGCCCGGTGTGGTTGGAGTCATCCCGTCCGAGTGTCATCTGGAGGGTCCCCCATCATCCTCCCGGGGTGGGAGGAACTCGACTGCGGCGAGTGAAGCTCCACGATGTCCGCGAGTGACTGGATCAAGTCAGGTCAGAGTCATCGTAGATCCTCCTCGCTAACCCAGGTGTCATCCAATGAAGGCCGTCCCTGCCCGTGGACTTAGAATGTGCGATCTACTTGCCCCCCCCCCTCAGTGTTAATTACCTCATGTAGTACCATTTCTATCTCTTCTTGTCGTACAAGGGTAGGGAATGGAGGAGAAGTCGGGTCACCTTCACTCTCGGTACTACGAATGTTCAAGTGGCTGTGAGGCTCTTCAATTTGAGGCGAGGGTTGGTATCGGATAAGATCGCTAACATTAGACGTGGAACTAATCCCCCAAGTAGGCAAGATGCTCACAATGTAGGCGTTGTCATTGATCTTTTGGGGTATCCGGAATGGCCCGGCACTACGAGCATTGAGCTTGGTAGTGACCCGTGGAGAATATCTCTCAGGCCTCAATCTAACCATGACTAATTCTCCCTCAGAGAAAGAGATCGATCTTTGGCCCATATCAATAGCTGCCTTATATTGCTCCCTCGGAGAATGAATGCATGACATCATTCATTCTCGTATTTCATCCCTGATGTCATGCATGATGAAATACAAGAATGAATGATGTCATGCATGTTCTTAACTTTTTTAGCAAATTCTAATGCATTATCTGAGGTCCTATGTTGTGAATCAAATGGCATGAGCTCAAGGGCTCGACATGGAAGTTGGCCATAGATGATTTCGAATGGGGCCTTCCCAATGGTGCGATTCACCGAATAGTTGAAGGCAAACTCTACCCGGGGGAATACATGATCCCATGTGGCAATATTGTCGCCAACAATAGATCTTAGTAAATGGCGAAGACTGCGGTTAACAACGTCAGTCTGGCCATCTGTTTGGGGATGACAGGCCGATGAAAAGTTTAGTTGGGTTCCCATGAGGACCCACAACGATTTCCATAAATAACTAGTAAATTTTACTTATCGGTCTGAGACGATTGTCTTGGGCACACCATGTAGCTTGATGATATTTTTGAAGAAGAGTCTTGCTATCTTAGATGCATCGGTTGTTTTTAAACATGGGATAAAGTGCGCCATTTTTTAAAACCTGTCTACCATGACCATGATCGAGTCGTGATGCGCGCGGTCTTGGGCATTCCCAAAATGAAATGAAGGCTAATGTCTTCTTATGGTCTTTTGGAGACAAGAAGAGGGGTGTACAATCCCGTGTTATGTTTGGTGAGTTTGGCACAGGAACATCTGAGACATCTTGAGACAAACCTTCCTACGTGCCTCTTCAAGGACGCCCAACAAAAATGTTGGAAGTGAAATGATCATCTTTTTGACCCCGAAATGTCCACTAAGCCCTCTGGTGTGTGTCTCCCAAAGAGAGGTTCGAGGGATACATAGTCGCTTACCATAGAATAGGTACCCACCGGTAAGATGGAAATCCCTAGACTTCGGGGCGGGCGGATCAGCGAAGGAGGAAAGGACTTTAGAGAAATCGGGGCATTCGGGGTAGCCATCACGAATCTGCTCAAACCCAGCAACTTGGGTCTTCATCAGGTTGAGGACTAGGGGTCGTCGGCTAAAGGCGTCCGCGATGACATTGTCTTTTCCCTTCTTGTGACGGATGACAAATGTAAAGTCCTGGAGGTAGGCTATCCAACGAGCATGATGATTGCTCACTTTCTTCTGGTCGTTCAAGTGGCGAAGGGTGCTGTGATCAGAGAATGACACAAACTCCTTAGGAAGGAGGCAATGGCGTCAATGTCCCAGGGATTGCACGAGTGCGTAGAATTCCCGGTCATAGTTGTAGTATCTTCGCCGAGTGTCGTTCAGCTTTTTGCTGAAGTACTAGATCGGGTGTCCTTCTTGACTAAGGACTCCACCAATTCCAACTCCTGATGTGTCGCAGGCGACCTCAAAAACCAATAAAGTCGGGTGAAGTCGGGTGACTTTAGTACCGGTGCCTCTGTCATGGGCTTCTTGAGAAGTTCGAATGCCTCTTCGGCAATAGTGGTCCATTCAAACTTGTCCTTCAATAGGTCTATAATCGACGTTGTTACTCCATTGAATCCAGGAATGAACCTACGATAGAATGCTGCCAAGCCAATTAAGCTCCAAACATTGTGGATATCTGATAAGCCCAAAATAGGGGCAAAAGTTATGCAATTTTAAACCCTTGTCATTGTCAATTTTAGCTTATACAATAAAATTTATAAAACCTCACTTAAGATGCACAATGATGAGTGGAGGTATCGTCCAAGGGAGGCTAGTAAGGAGTTCAATTCGATGACTTTTCTAATAATTAGGACTAACTTGATCTTCAATGAAGATCAAATTAACCTAATTAGAAAGGGAATTCAGAGAGGGAGGTAGAGGAGATGAGAAAAGTAGAAGAAATTAGGGAATCTGAGTTGAATTAATTGATCCAAATGAGAGGATCAAGAAATTCACTTTAGAGGGATTAAGAAGAAATTTTTGATTTGGTTGGTTTGTTTCTTGTAGATTTGATAATTCAGAACTGACTACAATATTAGATAATAAATAAAAAAATAAAATTTTAATACCCTAGAATTTAAAGTTGTTTTAGAGTTTTCTTTGGGAATGCAGTTGAATACCTAGTTAAATCTCTCAATTTCTCCTCTCCATCATAATCAGGGCTTGTACGTGCCGCTCAAGCCAAGCGATTTAGAATTTCAGATCAGCATCAAGAAGAACAAACAAGAAACTGAACTAATTTCATTCAAAATGCACCAAAATGAAGGGAAATGTACCAAACAGGTTACTCCAGGCTGGCGCTCCTCTCTGTCTTGCAGTTGTGATAGAGAACCATCAAGAATGAGCTCCCCCTCTCAAAATTTAGCTTTTATACTTAGGTTACATGGTAAAAATCACCATTTTACCCACCGTTTAGTAATTAATGATTATCTATCAATGTAGACTGATTCTGAATGATCCAACCGTACGGATTGAAAGAGGGACCAAGACGAACAGATCCATAAAAAGTCATCTCAATCAGACTTCAGGATCAAAAGTTATTAATAAATCAATTTTAAACCAATTTAATCCATTGGATCTAAAATGATTTATTTATTCATTACAATTTTTTAAACACGCCATGACGTGTCGCTCTCTCATTGGCTGGCGCATTTTGAATCCTCCTTTTTACAGAAAAGTCCTTAAAAAGCCTGGAATTGCTGTTGGACGCCGCCCAAAAGTAATTGTGTATATGCCCCTTGCGCACTCTCTCTCCTCTGGTTTCTCCTAAAAATATTAAAGAAATATATTAAATAATTACAATAAAACCCCATAGCATTTTAAATCATATCTTTACGACTGCAACCTCGACCAAGAGCTTTTTTTAGGGTATTATTTCAACAAAACTTTACAAAAGGCCCTTTAAAGTTCATAAATAATGTTAATACTCATTTTTTTCTTATAGATATATCTTTTTTTTCTTAAAAAAATGTATTTCTTCTTCAGATAAATCTCAGAAAAATAGTAAAAAATACTAAAAAATCCTAGAAAATTCTAGAAAACTTCCTGATTCATCCCTGTACTGATGAATCACGAAATTTAATATTAAACTTGCCATTTTCATTCAAAAATGATCATTTCAAGCTTAAATAAATCTCTTAAAATTTATAGAATTAACAGAAAATTAGGGAAAAATCAGAAATCACTTAAAAACAGCATTTTCATTTAAATCAATGATAACAACCCTATTTTAAGCTCTTTAACTGCATAAAATTGTGCTAATATCATGAAATAAAGACCAAATTTAGGGTGTTATCAATATCCTTTAGCCGAGGCCAAGAAGTACTAGCTTGGACCTGGGCGGGTTCTATAGAGACTCCACGCGAGGATTGAATAAAACCGAGGAAGGAGATCTCATTGGTGAAGAAGCTGCACTTCCTGGGATGTGCATAAAAGTTTTCTTAGCGTAATGCATCACATACAAGTCGTAGGTTCTGGGCATGGTCCTCCCTTATCTTACTGTATTGATGCAACACGTACGGCCGGGATCGACGGCACGCGTTGCAACATAGGGCGGGAAACGGACAACGAGCATAATTTGATGTTTAATGTAATGATGCCACGTTTGTAGGAGAACAACGAGAAGTACAATGGAGCAGCTAAGATAAGACGAGCGCCCTAGAAGAGTTCCCATACGTCCCACGTACGACCCGACTCCCAATGAACCATTAGATCAATCGATGGACGCCGACCATGCGGGTATCCTCGATCCAACTAGCTACTCCCGTTAACGAGGATGAACATAATAATCAAGGGAAGTGCTCTACCCAAACCCCAGGGTACGGGTGACGTGTAGGTCGGGCCTCGGCAGTGGAACACGTGAGGATATATTTGAAGAAATAATAATACTTGATAGGGGAAGGGCGTAGCATTGTGACCTGCGAACGAGATCTGGTAGTCGCGATGGATCGCAGCCGAGCCGTTATTAGCATGGTGGTCCGATGTCGGAGCGACGGGGAGCGAGTTGGGACGGTCGACCGACGGTGCTTGAACGGTGGGCATCTGATCGTCGGTGTCGTTTGAGCCAGCACGGAGGGCGGGGACAGGCGCCCCCGGCAGGGTCGGCTCCAGAAGAGGGTCGCGGCTGAGTGCCAGGCGTGCCGGGAGGGCGCGGGTGGATTAGATCTCATCTTTATTTAAATAAGTACAGATACTTAGTTGGAGATAATGCACATGGATCAAGGAAGGCGCCTGGACCAAATCAAAGATCAGTTATGGATCAAGAAGGGCGCCTGGACAAAGTCAAATGGCGGTTATGCATAAAATGAACCAAGTCAAATGGTGATCATAAGTCAAGCTGGACCATTCAAATGATCCAAGAAGTTTAAAGAGAAGAGATCCTATAAATACTTTCTCAAAAACAATGCTCAAGTTGTTTAGAATTTTTTGTTGGAAGAGTGGAGTGTTGTTTGCAATCAAAGTTCTATAGGCCCTCTGTTGTTGATGAGCAATTGAGCTATGTGAGGAGACAAAGCTGAGAAGATTCCATGAAGAAGGATCACTTCCTAGCCAAGAAGGGGCGTGACACAAGGTATGTGTGATTTCTTAGAATCCAGTTCTTGTTAAAATCACTTTTAGACAGGTTAAGTTTGATTGGAAAGTATAGAGTTATTACTTTCCAAAGTATCCAACATTTCCTGTTAATTTCACTTTTAGATTTGTCTTTTCATACACAATTCTGTGTGAGTGCATTGCATCTGCACGTGCACTGCACTACCGCATAGCCACGCGCAGCGCACAGCCGTGCGCCATTGCGCACAGCCGCGCGCCGCTGCACAGCCGTAGCGTACAGCCGTGCATCGCTGCGCAGCGCACAGCCGTGCGCCACTGCGCAGCCACAGCGCATAGCCGCGTGCAGCGCACAGCCACGCGCCGCTGCACAGCACCGCACATAGCCGTGTAGCGCTTATCTCAGAGAGATTTGGACTTGGACTAAGTCCAGATCTATATGAGATTTGAATCTAAATTTTGAATTAATAAAACTCAAATTTAAGATAGTTAAATCTTTACTCTTATTTCAAAACTAATCAAATTTAATATAGTTAAATCTTTACTCTTATTTCAAAACTTGAAATCTTAAATCTATCTTAAAACAATTATTGATTGAATTGAAATATAAATTAAACTGAAATACGTGCTCCTTGTGGTTCGACCCTTACTTACCCTAAATTAATTTTATTTGTTGAATAATCTCAGATCCTCACACATTGATAAGATAAAAAAAGTCTAAAAATCATTATTTAAAACACCAAAATTTGGGATTATTAGCGAGTCGTGCGCGGCAGGCACGACGATCGAGAATGCGCAACAGTCGCGAAGCAGGCTGCCCTGTGTCGGGGCAGAGGCAACGGTGGCCTGGGGACTCCGGGATGGTGGATCGCCGGCCACGGATCGGGGCTGGGCCGCAATCCAAGGAAGGGGCAGCGGCGTACGGGTCCCAAACCCACGATAGGGTGAGGCGACGCCGATCGGGATGAGACCAGCCCCGTAGAGGCGGCGGCTTCCAAAACTAGCCTCCGATAGCGGAGGGCAGCGCAGATTGAGCGGGGACCAGACTTTTGCCTGCGGAGTGAACACGGCTGGCGGACAGGGCACCGAATGGGGCAGACAGGGGCAGGCGCTGAGTGGGAGCAGCAGGCGCTCGATGCAAGCGGCAGTTGGCGAGAAGGCTACGACCAACGTGGGTGACAAACTCCTGGCGAGCGGCAACGGGCGGTCTGAGGCGAGTGGCGGCTACGAGCGGAGGTCATGGCGGCCAAAGGATGCAGCAGCAGTTAGTAGCGATGGCGGCGGCAGAAGACAGTGGATTCCGACGGTCTCGCTCCTCAGAGAGACGGCTGAGCGGTGGTAGACAGTGGATTCTGGCGGTCTCGCTCCTCAGAGAGACTGACGTGGCGTGGTGGCAGTGACGCGGTGGCGGCGCATTCTAGCGTAGCACGTTCAGACTTCAGACCAACGGCAGCTGCGGCGGCGGCGGCAGCGGCAAGGCGGCGGCTTCCTCTCCTTCTCCTTCAAGATTCCCTCCCCCCCTCTTGGGGGGTTTCTCCTTTCCTAATGATCTGCAAACACAAATCAAGAAAAAAACAACTTCAAAATTCTTTATCTCCTCTAGGGCATCTCTTCTCCTTTTTTATGGGGAGAGAGGAAACCCTAGGGGTCGACCCGTCATTGGGGAGAACCCCTAATTGAACAGTAAAAATGTGGTTTGAAATGCGATGGAAGGGCCAAAACACGGAGGCCCTTCCCAAACAAAACACAACGAAGGAAAATCAAGAAAACGCGAGGAAAATAAGTTGGGTAACCTTCCTCGTCACGCCGTGTATTTGAACTTCGGCTCCTTCTCGTCAGCTCGGGCTTCGTGATGTGGTTGCTGATGTGTCGCCGCGGGTTGACCTTGTGCTTCGGCTCGCGGATGGTCCCCCACCATGTATACTAAAATGTCATCAAAGTATACGACGACGAATCTGCCAATGAAGGGCCGTAGTACCTCATTTATCAAACACTGAAAGGTATTACATTGGAATGACATCACATTCCACTCAAAAAGGTAATCTTTAATTTTGAAGGCCTGTTTTCACTCATCCCAAGGTCTGATTCATACGTGATGGTAGCCACTTCGTAAGTCTATCTTAGGGAAGGTAGACACCCCAACCATCTCGTCGAAAAGATCTTGAACTCTTGAGATTGGAAAATGGTACTTGACCGTAATCTTGTCGATGGCCCGATAATCACAACACATGCACCAAGTTCCATCATTCTTGGGCTCTAGCAGTACGGGTACGGGACAGGAGCTAAGGCGTTCATGGAATAAGCCGTTGGCCAACAAATTCTTCACCTGGCCGTATAATTCTTCGTACTTAACTTGGTCCATCCAGTAATGTGGAAGGTTCGAGAGTGATTCTCCCGGAACAAGATCGATAGCATGCTGGATGTTCCGAAGGGGTGGGAGTTCGTTCGCTAGCTTTGTAGGGAACACGTCAATCTCATGGAGGAGTTGAATGACCTTCGGTGCTTGGCCCCTGTCACCTAAAATAGTGACAATGTTGGCTAGTATTACCGTGAAGCACACGGGAGTGTGCTCACGGTCCTCCTCTATCTCTCTACGGAATATGCAGCCATTAGTAATGATGGCACTGTGTGTGGAGCGAGAGGGAGTCGGTGCGGACTGAGTCGATAACGAAGGTAATCGCACTGACGAGTACCAAAGGAGCTGTCGACTGTAGTAGATGAATGAGCAGGTGTTTGCTCATCCCGATAGCTGAACGTCATGGTCAAGTAACCATGGTCGTCCTAGAATAATGCCACCAATCTTCATTGGTAGCACGTCACATAGTACCTTCTCATCGTACGCACTCATCTTGTGAGGTACGTAGCATTGCATCCTCACCGGTAGAGTAGATGTGTCTATCCAGGATACATTGTACGGGGTAGGGTGCGGTATCAATGGTAGTCCAAGGCGTGTGTGGTCGTATTTTTGGAGATTCCATTGATACAGCTACCACTATCGACCATCAACTTATACGTACGCTCGCCAATTTTGACATACATGTAGAAGATGGAGATGCATTGAGCTACGTCGAGGGGTTGGGGTGTTGCCGTGTTGGCCGTGGGTGTAGATGCCATTCGTCCGGCTTTGTTGGAGCTTTGTTGTTCTGCTGTGTCTTGTTGGATTCCCAATGTAGCAATGGGGTGCATCGGGGCTGATGTGATCGGCGTGTTCTGAATATATCCGAGTGGCTCATCAACATCCTCGACGTCGGGGCATTCAGCCAGATACTCGTCCACCTTGAAGTCATCCTCTGGCTGTTCATCCATCCGATTGCCATGTATGTCCATGTTGAGGAGAGTTGGGCAGTCGGTGCGGCGATGTCCGAAACCCTTGCACTTAAAGCACTGAATGGGATCTCGAGTGATATTTGGGGCCCTAAGAGTGGATATCGCCGAGGATGTCGGGGCTGCTGTGGTGGTAACCGGTGCTGTCGGGGGAGCAACCGCGCGTTGAACTGTTTCCTCAGGTCCAATTCGATGAAGTTCATGTAGCCAACGGAGTAGACACCGCAGTGTTAGCTGCTCGGACTGTGGTGGGAGTGGGCGACACGATGTCATCATGGCTAAGCTCATTGCTTTCTACGAGACTATAGGTTAAGTCCACAGTCGTCGGGTTCTGTTCTAGAACCCGTACTCCCAAATAAGGACAGAGTCTGTGGATAAAGAATGCGATCTGAATTTGTGGACTTTTTACAAATTTGCATCTCATCCTGTACTCCTCAAAGTCCTCTATGTAATTGCTGACCTTGCGATTCCCCTGCTTAAGGTCCATCAACTTTAGCAAGAGGCGGGTCATGTAAAGCTTCTGGATATACTTATCCTTGAGCTTTCACGACATTTCATCCCACGTGAAGGGAGGATCTCCTCGGCGTTGTGCCGCATCCTTCTCATTCTTCCAAAATTTTTTGGCTTGGCCTCCTTGGAAACCCTCGGCGTAGGACACACATAGGTCATCGTCCATGTCGTACCATTGGAAATAACTTTCCAAGTCTGGTTCCCAATCTGTGTAGTCCTTTGGGTTCCATGACCCGTCAAAGTTGGGCACCATAATATGGACGCTCTTCTAGATCATGGCACGTTGTGCCTCTCTCCGTCGCTCGTGTTCGTCCATGTGGTGACGAGCAGGCGGCCTATGGGGTGCGTCATGCAGGTAGGCATGATCCAGGCGCTCCGGATAATGTGCAACTTGCGAAGCTGGCTGGGGATAGTATGGGTTCGTCCAGATATCCATAGAGATGGTAGTGCCTTGTCAGTGCTGGAGGGGGCGCTGGTGGTGCGTACCCTTGATGTGGAGGGTAAGGGTTCAGCCTCCATGGCCCGACTAGGCTCTTCCGGTGGATATACCGGTTGCGGTACAGGAAGATACTCCATGGAGTATCTCTGTATCGCAGTGGGTGGTGCTGGGGGCTCCTAGTATCGGGCTAGGGTGGGTGCGGGCACCGTGCCCCATGCTAGGGTGGGTGAGCGGAGCTACCTCCATATAGGACTGCATCTGATTGACGGGTGGCGATTGGGTATGGAGGGCCACTCGGTGCGGACTGATAGTGAGGCGCATGTGGCATCGGGATATGGTTAGGATTTTGGGTCATCTTGTGATGATGCCCATGCGGTTCATAGTGCCGAGAACTCCTGTTGTCGGATGGGTAATAGTTCCAATCCAGTGGATAGGAACGATAGTTGTAGTTTCTCTGGGGTTGGTACTCGTCCGGTGGCGGAGGAGTCCTTTGGTGCTCTCCGTGGTCGTTCTCTCAGTCTTGCTGCCTACTATAGCGGGGCGGGTGCATTGGCAGATCCTGCAGTCGCTGCGTCGTAGCAGGAAGGTATGACATCGGAGCCTTGCCAGGATGTTGAGGAACCTTGCCTGTAGTGGTTGCACTATGGTGCTGGTTCACCGAGATGCTACGTGTAGGTGCCGTGGTGTTGGAGAGATGGTCTTCGGATACCCAAGGTGTAGGTTGCGCCATTTCATGGAGAGGTACCGAGACTCGTGGAGCGAGTTCCCTAGGTGGCGGTAGCGGTAAATTTACCTCCTCATTCTCTAAGTATTATGTTTGAAATTGTCCGCATAGTGGATCTTCGGGTGCAATATTGCCTATGACGAGATCATTTTCATGATCCTCATCACGTTCTACTATATCGGCGTTCCGATACTAGGTTCGCGTTAGAACCATCCTATGGTCAACAATCCACCGAAAAATGTTTCTATAGGGTTAACAATGATGTATGCGATGAAATGACGTGCGTAAAGAAAAATGCGTATGAGTTTCGAGAAATGATGTCCGTGAAGAAAGAAAATATTATGTTGATATACTACCGATCGTGTTAACCAAAAGCTAACACGACCGGCTCTGATACCAATATGATGTAATACGAAGAGCACCGGGATCGGACGGCTTGTATTATGCCACAATAATGATGATAAATGGAATTCGATAAATCCGTTCTGATGAAATGAACGTTGTGAGAAAAAAAACCATGATGAGCAATAAGGGATGACTATGAATGAGGAGTGACGGTCGACGACGTCCACTAAGAGAGATATTGATCAAATTAGACTCCCAGACCCTTAAGGACCAAGTAGAGGTCTATGTGCAAGGTGCGTTTCACGGCCCTGGATTGTTCCAAATCTAGATATCGACGAGTAATCTTTACTACAAGAAATCCTAACTCTCGACGGGTGGCTAACCTATAGTAGTTGTCGTCCAAATCCTAGGAAGAGGAATCAATATCTGGAGACGGTACCGCAACAAGTAATAATACCAGGTATTAATGGAGGAGAGTGATTTCACAGCACCAGCCGCAGCGCTGGAACATCTTCAAAGACGTCACCGTCACTGCCGACACCGCCAGCCATACGTGTTCAACCCACTCGGCAAGCCAAGGCGACGGTACACATGCCTGGATTCAAATATCCTGGGTAACAGACACTTTATCGTCGTCTTTACATCTTTGTTTCGTCTATCATTTTGGTTTTGGTTTTCGTCGTTCGTCGTTTTAAGACCCGTCATGGTCATGTGTAAGGAGGGAGGTTTGTCCTTATAAGGATCTCCCCCCCCCTTTTCGTCATTGATTCACTGTTCTTCTCCGTCGTTTCCATGTCCTAGGTTCATACGTCATTGTTGTCATTGTCATGTTTGTTTTGGTCTAAGGCCCCCCATACTATCCCCCTATATAAGGGAAGGATGGGTGCCCTAAACACTCACCTCTCGATGAATTTTTAAAGTAAATTCCTTCGTTGAAGAATTAGGGTTACTACCCAAGTGGAGAAGAGAGGAGAGGAAGAAGAAGGAGAGAAGGAAGAAGGAGAGGAGAGATAGAAGGGAGGAGAAGAACCTGGATGTCAGTCGACGGGCCGCCAACGACCCTAGTCGCACCGCGCAACCGCCACCACTCGTGTACCCCGCCGGGCCTGTTTTTGCCACCGCTAGTGTCGCCTCATCACGCCAAGTCATGGTCGCCGCCAGTGTAACCACGTCGCATCTGCGCCGCCGGTGCTGGCCGCGTCGACCCCCCGCTACTCCGTGCCTCCTTGCCGCATTGTGCACGAGCGCGCACCGCCAGCACGCCTCTGTCGCCGCCGCGCTGGCAACGCGAGCGACCTCTACTGCGCTTCCAGCCTTCCCTCCCGCGCCCGCGTGCCGTGACGCGAATGTTGCCGCCAACAGACATCCTTCATCGCCTAGTGACCTGTCCACCGCCCACTTCGATCCTGAGCCATCCCTCTCAAAACGCTGCATCGTCCCTTGTTGCGAGTCACGAGTTCGCCCTCCACGGCCGACGAGCCATTGGACGCCCACCCGCACGGTCAACTTGCACTGTGCCCTTCAGTCCACGTCTGCTCGCGCTGCTCGGCGTCTCCCATGTCGAGCCTTGCACCACCGGAGCCAGTGTCACTGTGTCTCCGCTGCTGTTGCGGTTGGGACAGTTGCGTCTGTGCCATCCCCCACTGCCGTGCTGCCCACCATCGTAGTGTATCTGCGCCCGGGGCACGCCGCCCCTCACGCCGTGCTCTCTGTGTCGCAGCATCGAGCCTCGCCTGCTGCCATCATGTTGCCCGTAGTCATACGGGTTGTGTCACCGATCGCACCGGCCCGTGCCCGCGTTACCATCCCGCGGAGCCACGCACCATGCGTCGTGCCACGCCCGCCGCACCGCATCCGCCGTGCAGCGCCAGCCTCCCGCGCCATGTCCAGCAACACATACCGCCGCCCCTCTACGCCGCCGCAGTCATGCCACCTAGGAGGCCCGCTGTTGCACCCTTCTTGTCGTGCCTCCGCCAACCGTGTTCCAGCGCCCGCCATGTGTTGGGGCTGTCGACCACCGCCACCGCGCTTGGGTTGGACGTATGTGAGCGTGTAAGGTTGAGAGATTATCTATTGATATTGAGAGTCTTAACTGTTTGGTACGAGCTGGGTCTGCCCCTCCCGTGCATCCAACCTCCGGCGCCGTAGCGTCCTCATTTGTCCCGACAAGGGTCAGGAGGTCTACCCCGTCTCTGGGTGCCCCATCGACAATCCAGGTTTGGCAACTCCTTGCTTGTAGGCATCGCACGTACTAGATACCCTACGCCCGTGCATTTCATCGTAGGCCTCCCTCGTAGGAAAACCGTGTCGGGCGACTCCCTTGGAGTAAAGGTCCGACTCTAATGCACTCGACATTGAGACCAACACCTTGGTGCCGGTAGGATCACATCTCCGACGTTGTCCTGCATCATATTGGTACCAGAGCAGGGTGTGGTTGCTCACAGCACGCCTCCAATGTCGCATTTTGCATCACTAGCTTCATCCGCATCGCATCGCATCGTATTGTTCTCAAAGGCATCTAGGACTCCCTAGGGATGGCCATAGAGACGCAATCCAGCCCAAGAGCTCAACGCAGAGGTTCTACCTCCACACGATGTTCAGAACCGTCGCCCGACGAGAGAGGCAATGCAACTGCCCTCTCAAAACATCTTCCGCGACACCGATAGCCAGTCTGATACCACCGCCTATCGAAGACGCGCAGACCGCACCCACTGATACGGGCGCCCGCGAGTCATTCGAACCACGCGAGCCCACTAGTACGTCTCATGACCCATGGACTTCCCACACGGCTCACCGCCTTCCTATGGTAAGTCCCCACCCTGTGATCATGAAAAAGAGACGGTCGTAGGTCGTCGACCGTATGGAAAGACACCCGCGGACAAGGTCACACCTCAGAGTGCCGTCACTTGCAGCCGAGGCACAGGACATGGACGAGGAGGAACACACCACCAGCTTTGACCCCAGGAGTACCCGTTTGAAGACCAAGAGGTGTATTTTTGCGCCATGGCAACCAGAATGGAAAATGGAGCGGATGCTCGCGCGTACGCGATCCCTCGTACAAAGAGCCGAACCAGCTCTCCCCGCTCGAGGATGACGTCACGACCTGCCTATGGCCGCACGACACGCACACCGACGGAGGAGCCCCTCCGATGAAGATGATGACGTGTACGAGGACTTTCATCGCCGATAGGATGACATCCCATACCATGGACGTCTTGACCGAGACCCGATGCGAGGCTCACATGACGCCCTTACTAGGAATAGACAACATCCGCGGGACAACTACGACTGCGAATATGCGGCCTACCAACCAGCCAGCCCAGACCACTACGTCCGACGACGTGATCGCCACTTGAATGATGATTACCTGGCCTGCTGAGACGACCCCATCCTTCCCCGTGATCGTCAGCAGGTAACGGACATACTTGCCCCCTGCAACGACCACGTTGGACCCCAACATCGCCGGTACGAGGAGGTCGATGATGCCACTCAATACCCACCACGCGCGATGCCCAACGGCCACGCCCCTCGCGACGGCAGTCCACGCTATCGGGAGGACCGTGACCGCGAGTTGACCCCACCTCGACGACGTGTCGACCCAGGCCACGAGGACTACCTGGTGCTTGAGCGGCACTCGGACGACAAAGAGCGACGACGGAAGGAGCACTGCACTCACATCCATAGGAGCGTATGTGCCAACGTCGCCATCTTCAAGGGTTCACGGAAACCCAAGGAGTTCATCTACTGGGAGTCGAGCATGAACTCTTACTTTCGGTGATACCGCATGGACGGCGACCTATGCGTTGAATATGTGGAGACGATACCTGGCGGACAGGCCAGATATTCTGAGTGAATGAGCCCGTCGCTGCAGAGCGATGAGGACGACCCATCATGTCGTGGGTTGACATGCCACATAAGCTTCAAAGCAAATACGTTCCTCGACAATACCAGATGTCATTGTTCCTCACTTGACTCGACCTTTCACAGGGTCGACTCATCGAATGGAGTACATCGAGGTGTTCGTGGAATGTCGGATGCGCTCCGGATTCATGGAGGACCCGTGAGTCATTATCGGGTTGTTCGCCCACGGGCTCAGACTAGCCTTGCACAACGAGGTTCTCAAGTGCAACCCGGCTGAGGTGGACGAGGCATATCACCTAGTCAAGCACATAGATCCTCCGAGTGACGAGGCGACACTACCCAATGCGACCGCCATGCTTCGGACTACACCGGTACCTTGTTGATGATAGTCTATGGCACCGTAGTTCGGATGGAGATCAGGCCGACAAGAGAGACTCGACAAAGGCGACTAGCGTGAGGAGGATGGAGATCCGGTGAGGCGTTGATGGAATGGGCCGCGGCCAGTCAGAGGCCGCGGCACGTGATGGCTCAGGTGAGCAGGGGCACGGCGCAGGAGGGCGCAGGCGTGCAGGGGCGTGGTGTGCGCGGGCGCAGGCGCGGGCAGACTAGGCATGGCGCGCTGGATCGTGGGCACACAAGGGCGCAGGCATGTTGGGCACGGCCGCGCGGGCGCGGGCTCTCGGATGGAGGCTCGCATGCGCGGGTGCGCCGGGCATGGGCGTGCTGGTGGTGGCGTGCGGGGTGCGCTGGGGCGAAGGGCGCTCAAGTGCAGCACGCTCGGCATGGTGCACGAGCTCAAGCATGAGGGCGCGGGTGCGGCGCACGGAGGAGTGGGCCCCAGGGTGCGGGAAGCCATAGACGGTGAATGGTGTGTGATGTAAAATGACCTGCCGGGATCGGTCGGCTCCGTTTACACCACAATTAATGTCTAACATATTACTAAAATGACCGAGTATTATGAAATGAAATTTGAGAAGACCACGACAAGTACAAGTAACGCGATGAACAAGTTCGACGATTAGTTAAATTTGCGAAGTTCGATCGATAATAATCGACTCCCAATGTCCCTTTGGATCAAATTTGAATGCATAAGATGAGGGATAGTTCTACTATCCAAGTGTGTCCAACGTTCCCCAAAAGAGTTTATGCACTACCACAAGAAACGAAAATACCTACTCTCTCTATGGGTTTCAGACGTGTCTTAATGGGTCCTATCCCTCGAGGCACAACCCAACGTGAAGATATTGAAAGAAATAATGATCTGCTATCAATGGGGAAAGGTGTTACTATGAACCTAGCAAGGAGTCAAGAGACCGACGTGTGACGAGGGTTGTTGCGTTGTTGAGATGCGTGGGCTGTTGATGCGGCAGGCCGATATGTTCTCCAGTCACGACGCGCAGGCGTGGCTAGCATACCCGGTGCGTGGATGACATGCTGGGGAAGGCACGAGTGCGGGCGCGAACAAAGTGCGCGGCACGGGCGCCTGGTGAGGATTGGCGTGCTCCGCATGAGGGCGAGTGGGCAACGCTGGCGAATGCGGGTGCGGGCGCTTGAGATGCGCTGGCGGATGCCTGGTGCAGGCAGACAGCCGAACGGACAATCGCAGGCGCGAGAACCAGGTTAGAGTGGCAAGTGCCCGATGAAGGCGGACGGCGGCGCCTAGCGAGCGCGGGCACAGGCACCGGTGAAGGCATGGACGTGTGGCGTGGCCGAGGGTGCGGCACCCTGGGGTTAGCGAGCATGGCATGGCGTAGCAGGGCTGGGGTGTTGGAACACGGTGCGACGAGTCGACTGGGAGCAGGATGCAGACCGTTGGGCGACGGTGGTGCGGGTGCTTCGAGGGTGAGGATCTCCAAGAGAGCGTTGATCGAAGATAATGAACCAAGAACGTGATGGCGCAGCACCAGCAGCAGCCCCAGAAACGTCTTCGTAGACGTCACTATTGTCCCCGACAGCACCTGCATCAGCCCCGGAAACGTCTTCGGAGACATCATCGTCATCCTCGACAGCACCAGCCATGCGTGTTCACCCCGCTCGGCAAGCCAAGGTGATGGTACACACGCCCGGATTCAAGTATCCTGGGTAACGGACACCTTATCTTCGTCTTTATGTCCTTGTTCCGTTTGTTGTTTTAGTTTTGCTTTCGTCGTTCATCGTTTTCCGACTCGTCATGGTCATGCGTAAGGAGGGAGGTTCGTCCTATAAGGATCTCCTCTCCCCCCCCCTTCGTCATTGCTCCTAGTTCTTCGTGGTCATTTTTTTTTCTTCAAGGTCGTAAGCCCTTGTAGCCTGTTGTTATTTTCTTTTTTGGTTTAATGGGCCAACCCTACCTTCCCCCATATAAGGGAAGCAAGGTTGCCCTAAACACCACCTCTCGTTGAACTTTTGAAGAAAGAAAACTGTCCCTGTTATGGAATTAGGGTTACGACCCTAGAGGAGAAGAGAGGGAGGAAGAGGAAGGAGAAGAGAAGAAGGAAGAAGAAGAGGAGGGGAAAGGAGAAGGGGAGGGAGACGACCTCCCACCACTGCTGGCCCGCTGTTGTACCGCCGCTCGCCTCTCTGAGCACGCCTGCCATCGCCGCTACCTACGGTGTAAGCCGCCACCCATTGTGCCCCGACCACGCGCGGCTCTACCGGCCGGCCGCCCACGCATCCTGCTCGCGACCAGCGAGGGTGCACCGTCGCTGCTCGCCCGATCGTATGCAGCCGGCCCAACTGCCAGTGGGCCGCCAGCTCAACCTCTTCTATGCCTCGTCTCCTCCTGTCAGTGGCCAGAAGTGTTGCCGACGTTGCACTCCGCCCGACGCCATGTCATCGGCGTCACGAGTTGCACCGGTCCTCCCTGCCTTGGCCACCTGATTCATCAGCACCCGATCTCGAACACGGCTGCTTCCGGTCTCAACCGCCATCCTGTGGTCTACACTGCGCCGCCCTGCCGCGCATCACGATGAGCTTGACACGCCGCGCCAATCCCGCTAAGCGTGGCACCCTGACTTGTCGCGCTGGGCTAATCGCCGCGCCGAGGACACCGTACCCGCCGCGCTACGCTATGTTCATCGCACCCGCTGCGTCAGGCTGTGCTGAATCCATGGCAGCCCATCAAGCCGCTGCTCCTATTTGCGCAACCGCCACCCCGTTGACGCGCCGAGCAGCGTCGTCCATCACTCCCCGGTGCCTACACGCGCCCGGCGTCCTGCTCGCCGCTGTGTTTTCCGACGTCTCTGACGCATCGGCCGAACCCCTGCACGAAGCAAGGACGAACCCTTCCGGGACGACGACGTGGTACGCCGTGCTGTCCCCGTCTCTTATTTCTTGTAGTGCGTCTTCGATTGCCTCCACCGCGCTCGGGTTAGACGTAGGTGAGTGTGCGAGGTTGAGTGAATATCTGTCGAACTTGAGTATCTTACCCGTTTGGTACGAGTCAGGTCCGCCCGTCCCGTGCGTGCACCATCCGACGGGATTCATCCCGTTTGGCGTCGTAACGTCCTTGTCCAACCGGACGAGGGTCGGAAGGTCTAACCCTGTCTCTGGGCGACCCCATCAATGATGGAAATATATATGGCTGGCAAGCCAATCACACATTCCACATCTCGTTCCATATTCATTAAATAGAACATATTCATTATAGTGCACGTGTGATGCGTATAATGAAGTCCATGAATACATGATCGGACTTTGTGAATTATGATGAGATCGTAGTACGGAGATCACTAGTCTTCAAGCATGTGTTCTAAACAATCCTATTCGAAGGATACGCGAGGAGGACATCGAAGTATCTAGATAGAATAGCACTATCTAGCCTCACTCATATGATGAGTATGGCCGGTCCCGTAGCCATTATTGTGGAGACACTAAGGATAGATAGTAGGTGCTCTTTAGTGGAAAGAGTTCACTGAATTGATCCGTACAAATCCCTGAACGGAATTATACCGAACTGTCAATCAGGTTGATTCACGTCACGGTTGTGTGAGTGGTCCCTAGACCTAAGACACCAAAGACATTTTGTGGATGGACGGTTGTACTTTGGTTATGGCCAACGAGTCTCTAATCATGGGATTCTAAATGGTCTTAGTTCGGGTGCATAAAGAAGTACACGAAGGTGATTGAATGGTCAAGATGACATTGTTCACCCTTGGTATAAGAGGTGACAGCTCAAGGAAGACGATGTAATGAAGTCCTTGGCCAAGGTAGTGAAATATCGGAGAAGAGTTCTCTGATGCTATCCGAATGCATCAGTACTAACTCGGATGACCGATTAGGGTTTGACAGTTGACCATACCCTAAGTCGTCCGAGGAGCGTCAAGTGGATGAGGGATTATACATACACGGTAACTGATGATGAACAGGTTCCATGAGTGAGTCGATACACACTCCTTTGTATCTTCTAGGACACGAGCTGTAGCTTGGCACCCCACGTGTCGGAGTCTCGACCTATCGATTGGGTTAAATCGATCCGATGTTAATTAATCTATATGATGATATAGTTAAATAATTTGGAAGGCCAATAAAGGTTATTGGGCTGCTGGAGTCATTAACTAGACTGATACATGGGCCTAGAGGGTCACACGCAAATGGTCTTTTAGACGTTGGAAGATATACTTAAGTTTTAGGGGTTTTTATAAACAATCCCCACTTAGTATAAATAGGGGAAGGCCCTGAACGAAATTCACCCAGGCCAGAATTGTTCAGGGACCTTTCCCCTTCTTTTCCACTCTCCCCACACCCCCTCTCCTTCCCTGATGTGATTGGAATGACGTAACGACGCCGACGGAGAAAGAACAAGGCTCGTCAATGAGAAGGAGGAGATGTGACGTGCCAAGGACCACGTGAATATGTCTAGAGGCTGCACACTTGAGCAGCTCGACTCGTCTCGCTCCGGGATCGAAGAAATCATGGATGCGCTCTGTGAAAAAGGTACTCGTTTTCAATGTTTTCATTGATGCCGTTCGATACAAAAAGACTTCTGCTGTGCATCGTTTTGATTTGTTCATCCAAGTCAAGGCCTCTAGAATCCAACAATCGATCCCTGGGGAATGGCATCCATCGCTTGTCGGCAACTGCACGTACTACACCCCTACCGTGCACTTCATCGTAGGTCATCGTCGTAAGAGACCCGTGTCAGACGACTACCTCGGAGTAGACGTCGGGCATTGACACACTCGACACTGAGTCCCATCCCTCGGTGATGGCAGGCCCTCATCCCCAACGTTGTCCTGCATCAGAATGCCTCCGAATTCATGTTCTTCATGCTTCCTTGAAATGTGACCGTCAAGAACTTGGTTTCTTGCTAGATGGAAAACTAGGACTATGCAGAGACGAGGACTTCCACGTTGATTCTCTCGTGGAGTGTAAACCATGACTCTGACAATCTACGACGAGGTCGATTTTCAACGAACTACTCTCTAGGCTAAGGCTACAGAAGTGAAAACAAACAATACAGGCTTTCTTCACAATAAATGCTGTCCATCCTCTTGGGCATGCCATCCTTATATAGGGGCACGGGCATGCCCAATCGGCACGACTTGGGAAGCAATCTCAACACGAGCAATTTTCCCTAAAAGGAGAAACTAAAATGAACGAGATGGACAAGGCCAAAACATGAATGGCCAGGTCCAAAATCCAACGATGAAATTACAAGAGAGATGCGAAGAAAAATAAACAAAGAAAACAAGCATGCAGCTTTGACTCTATTTTGAATACTTGAACGAGGCGTTGCGGGCATCGGCTAGAGTGGCTTGGTGTAGCTGTTGGCGGCGGGTTGACGTGCTGTCGAGATGGTCCCCCATCACGGTGCAGCGGTGGCAGAAATGTTGGACTCGGTGAGGTCGATGGCGGTGGCAGAGCAAGAACTCTGAATCTTGTGAGATAACTGCCCAAGAACCTCAAGAAGGGGGGCATTTTCTTGAATCTTGGAGGATATTGGAAGCAAGAATGATGGATCGTTGGCAGTGAAGCCGATGACACATTGATGCAGGACAACGTCGGGGATGAGATCCTGCCATCACCGAGGAATGGGTCTCGGTGTCGAGGGCGTCGGTGCTCGACGCCTACTCGGGGGTAGTCGTCTGGGATGGGTCTCCTACTGGAACGACCTAAGATGAGATGCACCGGGCAGGGGTTTCGTACGTGCAGTCGTCGATAGGCAGACGGGTGTCGACCTCCGGGAATCGACGGGGTCGTGTAGAGGCGGTGGGGAATAGACCTCTTGACCCTCGTCAGGGCGGATGAGGTTGCTGTGGCGCCAAACGGGGTGTGTCCCGTCGGAAGGTGCTCGCACATGACGGGTGAACCCGACTAGTACCAGACCAGGTAAGACACTCAAATGCATGCAGTCTTCGCTCAACCTTTCACACTCACCTATGTCTAACCCGAGCGCGGTGGAGGCAAAAGAAAGCGTACTGCAGGAAATAAGAGATGGGATGGAACGGCGTACCTCGTTGTAGTCTCATGAACATCTGTCTTCTTCTCGGGCTGGAGATTCGTCAGGTGCACCAACGGCGTCGAGGGAATACATGATTAATGGGCGCGACGAAGGCGGAGGGGAGGAAGCACGATGCGTACGCAGCTCGCGGTGCCACAAGGGCTCACGGCGCGGCGTGGGCTCGTGGCGTGGCAAGGGTGCACGGCACGGCGATGGCGCGTGGCGCAGTGAGGACGCGAGGCGCGGCGAGGGCACGAGGCGTGATGAGGGCGCACGGCACGGACGAGGGGTGAGCGGCACGGCAGTGTGCGCAACACCCAAGTGATACGCGAAGCACGTTTGCGGCCTGTTAACAGGCTCGGAGATATCAAGTATTGGCAGAGGCAGCGGGCTGTAGTGCCGGCAATCAGCGGCGTCACAACGATGCGGGTGCAACACTATCACTGTTGGTGACTGAGGATCGTCTGAGGCTCAGGTGCACTAGTGACGCTCGACCTGGCAGGGGTCAACCGCAGCCGCGAACGAGAAGTTTGATTGGCATGAGTCGCGGCATTCTGAGCGACCTACGTGCGATTGCTCAACGATGGCTGAGGGTACCCAAGGTCGAACGGGGGCGATTCAAGAGTATAGAGCGGGTGGCGTGGGGCGGAGCAGATGGGATAGAAACGGGTGGTCATGGCCATCGCATGCAGCGATGGTCACGGCGTGAAGCATCGATGCGACTGCGACGCGTGGGTGGCACGAAGGCAGCCGTCGAAACCCAGCGGCGGTGGCGATAGTGCACTGGCGGGGCATGGACGTGGCGCGGCACCGAGGAGCGTGAGCCGGAGTGGCTGGGAGGCGCGGCGGTGGCGACAATTTGGTGAGGTTGGCCGAGGGCGGCGGCGGCTGTCTCCTTGAACTCCTTCTCCCCTCTTCCCTTCTCTCTTCTCCTTCCTCTTCCTTCTTCCTCTCTTCTTCCCTTGGAGCGTAACCCTAATTCTTCAACATGAAACAGAACTTCTTTTCCAAAAATCAATGAGAGATAACAGTTTAGGGCAACCTTGCTTCCCTTATATAGGGGATAGGAAGGTTGGCCCATTAGACCAAAAAACAAAATGAAAACAGGCTACTAGAGCCTACAACCTTGAGGAAAACAAAACGACGACGAAGGACGAAGGTGGGGGGAGGGGAGATCCTTATAGGACGAACCTCCCTCCTTATACATGACCATGATGAGTCAGAAAATGACGAAGGAAGAAATCAAAACTAAAACAATGAACATAACAAGGACATAAATACACAGATAAGGTGTCCGTTACCCAGGATACTTGAATCCGGGCGTGCGTATCATCACCTCGGCTTGCCGAGTGGGCTGAACACGTACGACTGGTGCTGTCGAGGATGATGGTGACGTCTCTGAAGATGTTTTAGGGGCTGCTAGCGGTTCTGTCGGGGGCGACGGTGACGTCTCTGAAGACATTTCTGGGGCTGCTGCTGGTGCCGCACCATCACACATCCACGGAGTAGTCTCGACGAGGAAATGTAGCGATGACAACGTTCACAAACTGCAATGTTGAATCTATAAGGACGACTCGGAGTAGTCTCGACGAGGAAGCGGTGAAGACTCCCAAGAACTGCAAATCTTAGATCTTAAGCTTCGACCTCGAATTAGTCTCGACGAGTGCGGCGTGGGTGACTCACGGAGTAGTCTTGACGTGAGGTTGGGAAGGCAGACACGATCCCCACTATTCTCTAAAATTCTATCCATCTCTATCTCTCTAAACTCTATGGCAGAATAGGAACACAAATTTTCAATTCAACAAAAGCTTTCTTCCACTTGGGCATGCTATCCAGTAATATAGTGAGGATAGGTGCCAACTGACGTTGGGTGGAGGCCGAACTATCGCAAGAGGTGGTTCGATCTTTATTCAACGGTAACAAGAGAAAAGGAAAAACAAGGTGGATGATGTCCAAACACTGGCCTAGTCTGTAAGATCCATGAACGGAAATTACAATCACACAAGACAAAATAAAATGTGAAAATGGGAAGATACTTACGCGGAGTATTTCAACCCCGGATGGCGAGCGTCGCTGCGAGCAGCTCGGTGTGGTTGGACTCGTCCCATCCCGGCATCAACTAGACGGTCCCCCGTCTCTATTAAGAAACTTAATATCTCACTAGATAATGCAGGTGAACACCATTTATTACAGCTACATGAATTGGAGGAGTTTGGAAACAAAGCATAAGAGAACTCTCGCACCTACAAAGCCAAAATGAAGGCATTCCATGATCAACACGTCCACATGATGGTTTTTGTCCCTGAACAAAAAGACTGGAAATATAATTCGCGACTTAGACTTTTTCCAGGGAAGCTTAAATCAAGATGGGATGAACCTTACATTGTACGTCAACCTTTTGACAACGGGTCTGTCCTAATTCGAGATCCAAAATGTGGGGTATAATTCAAAGTCAACGGGTAGCGCTTAAAGCCTGTCCTTGAACACGATCTTCACCCTCCTAACAAGGATATTTGTCTAGCAACGGCGACATCATCACTCGATTAGAGTTCTCAATTAAACTGTTTATTTTTGTTACTTGTCTTGGGATTTCTTTTTGCACTATTTTGGTGTCTTATTTTTGTTTGTGTCTTCTAGTTACGCATTGACGAACATTCATGTTGTAGTAGGGGGGAGCTAGTTCATTTTATATGGCCAACGGTGACTTATGCATTTAATTTTAAAGAATATTGCATGAATTGAACCTGCTTATAACAATATTTAACATGCCCATACACGAATCATATTTTTCATGCATTGGTTTGGGAACATGTGTAGAGAAGTTAAGCTCCTAGAAGGGATCAAGGACATGTTTGAGATGCAACACACGTTATTTTGAGCAATGTGAGTTCAATTTCAAATTGGGCAAGGTGTCTAGTAGGCGATTAGAGGATGGAAAGTCTAACGGTAGAAGCTCTATGCTCCAAAGATAGAGTGATGTGCGAATTGAGGTCCCCCATTCCATAAGCTCAAAATAGCCGAGCCCACATATACATTTTGACTCTCCATTACCCTACTCTTATTTCATAAAAGAATTGAGTCATTTTCCAAGTCCTATGCATGGAATGCATTGTCTTCACCCACTTCACATTCTACCCATCATCACTTTGATTCCACTACCGAGGATACACCTATCTCCCAAGTACGTCTATCTTCCTTTCCAAGATATCAAATTGATATGGCCTCTTCGCCTCTTTTTCTGTCCATCTTTGCTCTGCATCATCTCAATCTTATTCTTCTGTCCTGTAAATCTTGACCAATGTGATAGATATGCCATTCATGATAGTTGTGATAAGATGTTTAGAAACCATTTATAGGATGGAAGCTGTTTTATTTTTGTCATACCCCTCTTCTATTGAAAAAAAAGAAAGAGAAAATATATGATAAAAAAAAGAAGAAAAGGGGGTTTCACATGTATGAATTTATTATGTTAATATCCCATTCATGGTAGTATTTGTCTACGTGTATGAATTATCATAGTGGTCATATCTTTTCTATCTCTCTCACTCCTTATAAAATATTGGGAGCAGGTTATCTTAGGTAGCAGCACATCCATTGGACCGTAAATCTATCTTATTGTTAACGCTTACCCTAACCCCTTCAAAAAGTTTCCATCTTCCCTATCACAATCATTTTAAATCCGCCATATATTAATCTTGTTATCTACCATATTCTGTGCTCAAAAGCAGGAGAAAATGGCTTCTTCTATTCTTGGCTAAAAGAAAAGCCAATGGAGAGACAAGTACTAGGTGGCTGCCACCCCGGGGGAAAATGATCTTGCCTGCGAGAGACGTGAAGCCAACTTCAAATAAGTGCAATAATTTTATCTTAGGAGTATAGCATCACACCTAGCAACAAGTACATTCCCTTTTCATCAACTTAGGCATCCAAACCAAAAAAAAAGGAACCCCATATCAACTTAGAGAGAGTTAGATATAGAGGTAGAAATATAGAAAGAAATAGGCATAGAGAGAGAGATAAAGAGGGAGATAGAGATAGAGATAGAGATATAAACACAAATAGTAATAGAGATAGAGAAAGAGATAGAGAAAGAGATAGAGATAGAGATAGAGATAGAAATAGAGATAGAGATAGAGATAGAGAAAGAGATAGAGATAGAGATAGAGATAGAGATAGAGATAGAGATAGAGATAGAGATAGAGATAGAGATAGAGATAGAGATAGAGATAGAGATAGAGATAGAGATAGAGATAGGGATAGAGATAGAGATAGAGATAGAGATAGAGATAGAGATACAGATAGAGAGAGAGAGATAGAGAGAGATAGAGATAGAGATACAGATAGAGAGAGAGATAGAGAGAGATAGAGATAGATATAAAGATAGAGATAGATATAGAGATAGAGATAGAGATAGAGATAGAGATAAAGATAGAGATAGAAATAGAAATAGAGATAGAGATAGAGATAGAGATAGAGATACAGATAGAGATAGAGAAAGAGATAGAGAAAGAGATAGAGAAAGAGATAGAGATAGAGATAGAGATAGAAATAGAGATAGAGATAGAGACAGAGATAGAGATAGAGATAGAGATAGAGATAGAGATAGAGATAGAGATAGAGATAGAGATAGAGATAGAGATAGAGATAGAGATAGAGATAGAGATAGAGATAGAGATAGAGATAGAGATAGAGATAGAGATAGCGATAGCGATCGAGATAGAGATAGAGATAGAGATAGAGATAGAGATAGAGATAGAGATAGAGATATAGATAGAGATAGAGATGAAGATAGATATAGAGATAGAGATACAGCTAGAGATAAAGATAGAGATAGAGATATAGAATTAAATAGTAATAGAGAACGAAATAGAGATAGAGATAGAGATAGAGATAGATGTAGAAATAGATATAGAGATAGAGATAAAGATAGAGATAGAGATAGAGATAGAGATAGAGATAAAGCAAAAAAATAGAGATGGAGTTACATAAGGACAGACAAAGAGATAAAAACTAGATAGGATTAGAGATAGAGATAGAGATAGAGAAAAAAAAAGAGAGTGTGATAGCAATACAGATAGAGATAGTGATAGAGATAGCGATAGAGATAGAGATAAAGAGAGAGATAGAGATACAGATAGCGATAGAGAGAAAGATAGAGATAGAGATAGAGATAGAGATAGAGATAGAGATAAAGATAGAATTAGAGATAGAGATAGAGATAGAGATAGAGATAGAGATAGAGATAGAGATAGAGATATAGATAGAGATAGAGATAGATATAGAGATAGAGTTAGGGATAGAGAAAGAGAAAAAGAAAGAGATAGCGATAGAGATACAGATTGAAATAGAGATAGAGATAGAGATGTAGATAGATATAGAGATAAAGATACAGCTAGATATAGAGATAGAGATATATACTTAGATAGTAATATAGAACGAAATAGAGGTAGAGATAGAGATAAAGCAAAAAAATAGAGATAGAGTTACATAAGGACAGACAAAGAGACAAAAAAAGAAATAGACCTAGAGATAGAGACAGAGTTAGATATAGACAAAGAGATAAAAAAAGAAATAGACATAGAAATAGAGATAGAGATAGAGATAGAGATAGAGATAGAGATAGAGATAGAGATAGAGATAGAGATAGAGATAGAGATATAGATAGAGATAGAGATAGAGATAGAGATAGGGATAGAGAAAGAGAAAGAAAAAGAGATAGCGATAGAGGTACAGAGTGAAATAGAGATAGAGATAGAGATGAAGATAGATATAGAGATAGAGATACAGCTAGAGATAGAGATAGAGATATATACTTAAATAGTGATATAGAACGAAATAGAGGTAGAGATAGAGATAGAGATAGAGATAAAGCAAAGAAATAGAGAGAGAGTTACATAAGGACAGACAAAGAGACAAAAAAAGAAATAGACCTAGAGATAGAGACAGAGTTAGATATAGACAAAGAGATAAAAAAAGAAATAGACATAGAAATAGAGATAAAGATAGAGATAGAGATAGAGATAGAGATAGAGATAGAGATAGAGATAGAGATAGAGATAGAGATAGAAATAGAGATAGAGATAGAGATAGAGATAGAGATAGAGATAGAATTAGAGATAGAGATAGAGATAGAGATAGAGATAGAGATAGAGATAGAGATAGAGATAGAGATAGAGATAGAGATAGAGATAGAGATAGAGATAGAGATAGAGATTGAGATAGAGATAGAGATAGAGGTCGAGAAAGAGAAAGAGATAGAGATATATATAAAGATAGAAATAGACATAGAGATAGAGATAGAGACAGAGATAGGGATAGAGACAGACATATAGCTAGAGACAGAGATAGAGAGATAGATAGAGATATAGATAGAGATAGAGATAGAGATAGAGATAGAGATGAAGATATATATAGAGATAGAGATACAGCTAGAGATAAAGATAGAGATAGAGATATAGACTTAAATAGTAATATAGAACGAACGAGAGATAGAGATAGATATAGAGATAGATGTAGAAATGGATATAGAGATAGAGATAGAGATAGAGATAGAGATAGAGATTCAGATAGGAATAGATATAGAGATAGAGTTAGAGAAAGGATAGAGATAGAGCTTGAGATAGAGATAGAGATAGAGATAGAGATAGAGATAGAGATAGAGATAGAGATAGAGATAGAGATAGAGAGAGATAGAGAGCTAGAGATAGAGATCGAGATAGAGATAGAGATAGAGATAAACATAGAGATAGAGATATAGATAGAGATAGAGATAGAGATAGAGATAGATATAGAGATAGAGATAGGGATAGAAGAGAAAGAAAGAGATAAGCGATAGTGATACGAGTGAAACAGAGATACAGATAGAGATGAAGATAGATATAGAGATAGAGATGCAGCTAGAGATAGAGATGAGATATATACTTAAATAGTAATATAGAAACGAAATAGAGGTAGAATAGAGATAGAGATAGAGATAAAGCAAAGAAATAGAGATAGAGTTACATAAGGACAGACAAAGAGACAAAAAAAGAAATAGACCTAGAGATAGAGACAGAGTTAGATATAGACAAAGAGATAAAAAAAGAAATAGACATAGAAATAGAGATAGAGATAGAGATAGAGATAGAGATAGAGATAGAGATAGAGATAGAGATAGAGATAGAGATAGAGATAGAGATAGAGATAGAGATAGAGATAGAGATAGAGATAGAGATAGAGATAGAGATAGAGATAGAGATAGAGATAGAGATAGGGATAGAGAAAGAGAAAGAGAAAGAGATAGCGATAGTGATACAGAGTGAAACAGAGATACAGATAGAGATGAAGATAGATATAGAGATAGAGATACAGCTAGAGATAGAGATAGAGATATATACTTAAATAGTAATATAGAACGAAATAGAGGTAGAGATAGAGATAGAGATAGAGATAAAGCAAAGAAATAGAGATAGAGTTACATAAGGACAGACAAAGAGACAAAAAAAGAAATAGACCTAGAGATAGAGACAGAGTTAGATATAGACAAAGAGATAAAAAAAGAAATAGACATAGAAATAGAGATAGAGATAGAGATAGAGATAGAGATAGAGATAGAGATAGAGATAGAGATAGAGATAGAGATAGAGATAGAGATAGAGATATAGATAGAGATAGAGATAGAGATAGAGATAGAGATAGAGATAGAGATAGAGATAGAGATAGAGATAGAGATAGGGATAGAGAAAGAGAAAGAGAAAGAGATAGCGATAGTGATACAGAGTGAAACAGAGATACAGATAGAGATGAAGATAGATATAGAGATAGAGATACAGCTAGAGATAGAGATAGAGATATATACTTAAATAGTAATATAGAACGAAATAGAGGTAGAGATAGAGATAGAGATAGAGATAGGAATAAAAAGAAGAAATAGAGATAGAACAGAAAGGACAGACAAAGAGAAAAAAAAAGAAATAGACCTAGAGATAGAGACAGAGTTAGATATAGACAAAGAGATAAAAAAGAATAGATATAGAAATAGAGATAGAGATAGAGATAGAGAGAGATACAGAGATAGAGATAGAGATAGAGATAGAGATAGAGATAGAGATAGAGATATAGATAGAGATAGAGATAGAGATAGAGATAGAGATAGAGATAGAGATAGAGATAGAGATAGAGATAGAGATAGGGATAGAGAAAGAGAAAGAGAAAGAGATAGCGATAGTGATACAGAGTGAAACAGAGATACAGATAGAGATGAAGATAGATATAGAGATAGAGATACAGCTAGAGATAGAGATAGAGATATATACTTAAATAGTAATATAGAACGAAATAGAGGTAGAGATAGAGATAGAGATAGAGATAAAGCAAAGAAATAGAGATAGAGTTACATAAGGACAGACAAAGAGACAAAAAAAGAAATAGACCTAGAGATAGTCGCGAGGCCGAGAGAGCAACGAGATTGCCTCTCGGGACCTCAACCGGCCTGCGATTTGCGGACCCTACCTTACACCATGTCGAGGACACGCCGGTCCCACCCGACGCTACAGGTGCTCGAGCGCGCATCGAGATCACCGGCGTCACCCGGTGGTTCACGCCCGATCGCAGCACTCCCACGCGGCACACGCGGCGCGTCCTCGGCGACTCGATCGGTGACCTCACGAAGGCAGGGATACTACGAAGGCGCAGCGACCGCCGCGGAAATTCTCCCGTCGTCGAGTATACCCTCGCAGGCGACCCCTGCGGGGTAGAGGACGAGGGCGAAGCGGCGCCGCCGCCAATACCCGCCAAGAGAAGAACTACGGGAAGACCAAGGAGCTCATCATGGCGCAGCATCGGGCAGCTAGGATGGGCGCTTGGAGCGGATGCTCGCCCGACCCCCGGAAGTGCCCGAGCACGGAGTTGATCACGAAGCGCCGGTTGCTGCGAGGGCCCCCTCGCCCCTCGCTTACGGGGCTGGTAGATCACGTTATACCGTGTCACCCAGGACCTACGCTGGCGATTCGAGGTCCCCGATCGACCATTTCTGGCGTGCTCGCCACCGACGCCTAGCTAGGGAACCAGCAGCTGCGACCCACAGGATGTCGCGCTTGGGACATGCAATCGCCAGCGGGACGATTACGCCGCGTGGCTATGACGGAGACCGCGCGCGCCGACCTGACCCACCCTCTGCGGCAGTCAATGCATCTGGCGCGCACCCGAGCCGTGGGACTACCCGGCTCGTCGGTTTGACCCCGTCCCTCCCCGTGGACCCGGGCGGTTCGACGAACCAAACGCGGCACGGCGAGATTGCTACCCACGCCGCCACCGCCGCCATATTACCGGGGCTGACGGCCGCCGCACCCACCACCACATCGTCCGATGCCTTTGGACCGACACCTTGCCGCGGGATGGTCGCCCTACCACGGGGGCGACCGCGGCTGCGACCTCCATTCCCGCCCCGTCGCCCCATGGACCTGCGGCCGGGGATCACCCGTGCCCGGCTGACACTACGATGACGACAGCGCCGTAGCGAGGAGCATCGTGCACGCATCCAGAGGAGTGTGCGCGGCGGCTCTGCCTCACGAGGGCTCGAGGAGCCCAAGGTTCATTGACTGGGAATCAAAAATGAACTCGTGATTTCCAGGTGGTACAGGATGGATGACGACCTATGCGTCGGCGTCTGAGACACGGCAGACGGACAAGCCAAGATCTTTGGGAGAATGAGCAATTCTCGCCGAACGACGAGGACAACCCATCATGTCTTGGGCAGAAATGGCCGCCGAAGCTAAGGAACAAGTACGTTCCTCGTCAAGATCAGATGACACTCTTCCTTCCGGCTCGAGCCTTAAGCAAAGGCTTCGACTCGTGTCGGAGTACATCGAGGCTTTCGAGGAATGCGGATGCGTTGCCGCTTTCGTGGAGGATCCTCGCGTCATCATCGGATTCTTGCCGGCCCGCGGCCTCGCCAGCTCGCGCAGCAAGGTCCTCGACGCCAACCGGCCAAGTCGACGGGCATATCACCCAGTGGAACACATGGATCCGCTGTCGAAGACATCCTCGCGCTCAACGTGCACACGGCGCCGCGAGTTCCGCCACGTTCGCCTGCACCCGCCGCTTCCATCCCACCCGCAACCACGCAGGTCACACTGGTCACCGGGCAAGGAATGTCCCCACCACCTTTGGGGTCTACTCTCGCAAGCCAGGGCCTCGACCAGCGATGCCCCGGCCCGTAGCGCTGCACCGAGCTGCACACATCACGTGCTACAAGCGTTGCCAAGACGAAGGGCACGGGCCCACCAATGCCCATCTACACTTTTTGATTGATGTCGGGGATACCAAACAGGATTATTGCGATGGAGCCGACGTACCCCAGGAGGACCACTATCACGGGAATGAGGAATGCGCCATTGAGTATGAGGAGCCCGATGGACAGATAGGATTCATCCAGATCATCGAGGCGCGAGGAGCCCCACCTGTGACAGGCGTAAGGTCCGTCTCGGCGTTGGCCAACATCGGCCGACACACCCGGCAGTGATGAGATAGGACATCGCCGCGGGTTGACAACCCCGCTAGACTTCCACAGGCTGCTCATCAGCCGACACCGTTCGTTGATGCGGCCACCCGTACCTCGATCTTCTACACGTACATCAAGATCAACGGCAAGGCGTGCAAGGTGATCGTGGATAGTGGTAGTTGCATCAACGCTATATCAGATACGATGGTCATCGGCTTAGGGTTGACATCGATAGAGTACACCACGCCGTATGACGTTTCATGGATCGACGCTTCATCACTATCTGTGAAGCGCCAATGCCGCGTCCCCCTGAAGGTGAACACCTACGCCGAGGACGTACTCTGTGATGTACTACCCATGAAGGTGGGTAGCATCATCCTCGGCCGACCATGGTTATATGATCACGACGTCACCTAAGCAGGGCGGGCGAACACCTGCTCCTTTATGCACCAAGGGCGATGAGTTACGTGGCACCCGTATACCACAATGACCAGCAAGCCGCCACCCCACCAGTAGGTTAGTGATAGTCCGAGGACCCTTATTCACTCGCGACCTAGGCCGCGAGGGTGACAATACGCCTTTGTGCCTGGCCGTCACCCTTGACGTCCCTGCCGACAGTGCAGTGATTCCTCGCACCCCCGAGGTTGAGGCTCTCTTATCAGAGTTCGGAGACATCTTTCCGGAAGAGCTACCAAGTGGATTGCCCCCGATGAGGAGCATCCAACATGCGATCGACTTGGTACCCGGCGCGTCACTCCCGAACCTACCGCACTATCGCATGGAGCCGCCGAAGTACGAGGAGTTGCTACGGCAGGTGAGGGAGCTCTTGGAGAAGGGCCTCATTCAGAGAGCATGAGCCCTTGCGCAGTACCCGCTCTCTAAGCGCCCGAAGAAGGATGGCACGTGGCGCGCATGTGCCGCGATAACCGTGCCATCAACAAGATAACGGTCAAGTACCGTTTTCCCATTCCACGTGTAGGATTTATTCGACATGATGGCAGGATCCACTATCTTCTCAAAGATCGACTTGAGGTGGATACCATCAGGTACAGATCCGTCCTGGCGACGAATGGAAGACCGCCTTTAAGATAAAGGACGGTTTATATGAGTGGAGAGTCATGCCTTCGGCCTCTCCAACGCGCCCAGTACCTTCCAACGCACTCATGAATGAGGTATTGCGCTTTCATAGGGAAGTTCGTGGTCGTCTGCTTGACGCACATCCTCGCCTACAGCAGATCGGCAGAGACGAGCACGTGGACCACCTCCGGCGAGTTTGCACCGTCCTCGGCAGAGCAGCTCTATGCCCATCCTAAGAAATGTAGCTTCTCACATCGGAGGTTGCCTTCTTAGGCTTCATCGTTTCGCCTGTATGCTGCCGCCACCGGAGAAGGTCCGCCATCCGCGTCGTGGCGACACCAGCAAGCATGCACGACGTTAGGAGTTTCGTGAGGATTAGCGACCTTTATAGATTCATCTATACGGAACTTCGGTTCCATTCGGCCCCATCACGGCGCCTCAAGGAGGAGTCGTCACGCGTGGACACCGGCAGCGAAAGAGCTTTCCAGCAGATGCTCATGATGACAGCGCCAGGTACACGGCTTCCGACTTTGGGAAAGTGTTCGAGGTTACATGCGATGCCTCGTTATCGGCATCGGGCGTCCTCACCAAGAGGGCCACCTGTCGAGTTCTTCAATGAGGAAGCTGAATGATGCAAAGCTCGATACTCCACGACGACAAGGAGTTCACGGTCATCCAAGCCTTACGGCATTGGGACACTACCTCCTATCGCCGGAGTTCATGCTCTTCTCGAATCACGAGGCGCTCAGAAGTACCTGCACTCGCAGCAGAAACTGGCGATTGGCACGCCAGTGGGTCGAGTACCTGCAGGACTACACCTTCGTCATCAAGCACAAGAAGGGCAAGGATAACGCCGTGGCGACGCCTCAGCCGGAGAACTCACGTGCTCAACAACATGAAGGTGACGGTCTTGGGGTTGAGACCATCCGAGATAAATACGATAGCTGCCCGATTTCTCGCCCCATCATCGCAGAAGTCCGTCGAGACCATCCCAGGATACAAGGACTATGTCACTTATGGCGGATACCTGTTCTTTAAGAACAGATTGTGCGCACCTCGCACGCCAACGCGCGACTTCCTCACTTGGGAATGCCACGCCGAGGCCCAGCGGTCATTTAGCCGCGACAAGACGATCGCAGCCATGGAAGGCCAATTCACTGGCCTTCCTAAAGCGCGATGTTGGCAACATAGTTGCCCAAAGGTGCGTGTATGTGCCTTGGCCAAACAGGTCAAGAAGAGCGCCGGACTTTATACCCCATTGCCCGACGCCGGCGTCCATGGGACGACGTGAGCATGGATTTCGTCTTGGGACTGCCCGCACGCGAGGCACAACTCCATCATGGTAGTCGTGGATGGGTTCAAGATGGCCCACTTCATGCCCTGCGCGAAGACATCTGACGCCGTGAAGGTCGCCCAGATCTTCTTCAGGGCCTCCATGGCCTGCCATCCTCGATCGTGTCCGATCGTGACGTGCGCTTCACGAGTTACTTCTAGAGGACCTTGTGGAGCCTCTTGGGCACGGCGAAGTTCTCGCTCGCCACCGCTACCATCCGGACCGACGGTCAGCGGTGGTCAATCGTAGCTTGGGCAACCCACTACGTTCCCTCGTAGAGGTGAACACCGCGCGTCTTGGGATCTCGTCATACCACGCGCTGAGTTCGTGATACAACTCCTCGGTGAACAGAACCACCGGTTGAGCCTTTGAGATCGCCTACGGCCAGGCACCTGTCGACCCCTAGACCTAGCTCCCATAGATCCTCATGTTAGGGTTTCCAAGACGCACTTGCATTTGCCCAAAGATGTCTCTGCATTGCATCGCATTCATGATAGGATCACGCAGCAAAATGCATTGTACAAGCAAGCCGCCGACTTGCATCGCCACCTGCAGCATTTGGCGTGGAGACCTATTGATGGTCAGACTTCAGCCGGAGAGATACTCTCGGGGCAACGGTTGCATGCTCGCGCGCCGGCCCGGATCCTCCGTAGAGTGGGCGACAACGCGTATGTCGCCGAAATTCCTCCCTCGTGGGGAATAGGCTCCACATTCAATGTGGCGGACCTAGCTCAATGCAGGCACCTTCTTCCTCCCCACCCCGGCCTCTAGACCCCTTCGGCGTGAGTGAGTTTGCCGCGACCACTCCTCTCGATTGTTTCACCCGATAGGCACGAGGCAATCGATTGTGTACCGCAGAGGTAATTGACCATGCAGGTGGAAAGCATCGAGAGATTCCTGGCACGTTGGGCAGGCCACACTGCGCGGGCGACACGTGGATTGCAGAACAAGAGCTCCGACGCCTCCGTCTCCGACCTCCTTCCACCGTCACCAATCCTCCACCTGACTCGCGAGTCGAGTCCTTCCCACCCCAGGAGGGTTGATGGCGCGTCACCACCGGTCGTCATCAAGCCAGCAGCAGAGGAGCAGCAGGGCGTCCCGACTCGGCACCGAGGAGCCGTCACTACCTAGCTCGCCACGAGATGAGTCCAGCCACCACGACGGGCCGCCGCGGCAACACGGATCGCATTCCGTTACTCGGCATGACGCGGACGCCGACCACCGGAGCACACCGATACCGTCGGCACTTTATTCTATAGTTTTTCACTTTATTCGTATTGTCGTGTAGCGGGAAGGGCCCATGAGGAACCCTCCCCCTTTTTGATGTAGGCCTGACAAGCGTGTTTCCATACTTTCTTTCCTTATTTTCCTTTCCTTTTCTTTTGTGTTTTTGGACTTAAGGAAGGGCCCATCTTCACCATATATAAGGGAAGAGGGGCGCTCACCTTTGACCTAAATTAGAAGTTGCACGTTTGGAAGGGAAGGGGTCAGGTCGTGGAGAAGAAGAGAAGAAAGAAGAAGAGGAAGAAAGGAGGAGGAGGAGAGAGGGAAGGAAGAAGGAGAGGGAGAATAGGGAGGAGGCGAGTTGCACCAGCACCGCTCCCGCCATTCTCGCATCCGTAGCAGCCGCTCGGCCGCCGCCCAGGCCGTGAGCGTTACGCGCGCAGCGCCGCCGCCAACCGAACCCGCGCGCGAACCGCGAGCCACCGCTCTCGCTGCTCCTGCAGCGCGGTAGCCGCTCGGCCGCGCTCCGCCGCCGCGAATCGCCGCGGCCGCCCGCGAACTGCCGCCTGCTGCGCCGCTGCGCGAATCTGATCGCGTGAGCGCGCGCCGCGCGCGCGCGACCGCCGCCGCTGCCGCTCCGGCGCCGTACCGCCCGCCGCGAGCCGCCGCTCGGCGCGCGAATCGCCGCCAGCGCCGTACGCAGCGCCGCTGCAGCGCTGCCGCGCCGCGCTGCCGCCACACCCGTCTCCACCGCCGACACTCGCGCGTGCTGCCGCTGCTTCCGTAACCTGCGAGCTAGGCTGCACCGAAAGCACACCTGCACCGCCGCGCCGTTGAACCGCCGTCCGAGCCGCCGCGAGCTCGCGGACCTCGCTGCGCGAGCAAGCCCGCACGGACTCCGCTGATCCGGTGTGGTCCTGCACCGAGCAAGTTGCACCGACGCCGTGATCCTGCACGACCGGCGCGCCGCGGCCGGATCATCTCGAGCCACCGAGTCGCCACCTTGGGCGAACGGCACTAAAGCTCCCGTCGCCGCGGCGAAAGGTAGCTTCTCCACTTGATCCTCGTTCCTTTATCTCTTGTAGTCTTCGCATTGCTTCCACGCGCTCGGGTTAGATAGGTGAGTGAGACAGATTGAGAGAACGACGAAACAAAGATGAGCGTCTTACCTGTCCGGTACGAGTCGGGACGACCCGACGCGTGTGAGCATTCCAGTGGAGTCATCCCATTTGACAGCGTGCGCGCCCTCGACCCACCTCAGACGACCTGGAGGGCTGGTTCGACCCAGCTTGGCGACCCCGTCCCCGCTCCGGGTTGGCACTCATAGCTTGTCGGCGCATTGCACGTACCAAAGTATCGTCATATCCATCGGTTGACGTCGCAGACGTGAACCGATTAGTTAGTGATACGACACCGAGTTCCTACCCTCGGTGACGGTCGGACGCCGTTGAGACGACTTCCGGCATCAGATTGTGATAGCAATATAGGTAGAGATAGTGATAGAGATAGCGATAGAGATAGAGATTCAGAGAGAGATAGAGATAGAGAGAGAGATAGAGATACAGATAGCGATAGAGAGAAAGATAGAGATAGAGATAGAGATAGAGATAGAGATAGAGATAGAGATAGAGATAGAGATAGAGATAGAGATAGAGATAGAGATAGAGATAGAGATAGAGATAGAGATAGAGATATAGATAGAGATAGAGATAGAGATAGAGATAGAGATAGAGATAGAGATAGAGATAGAGATAGAGATAGAGATAGAGATAGAGATAGAGATAGAGATAGAGATAGCGATAGCGATCGAGATAGAGATAGAGATATAGATAGAGATAGAGATAGAGATAGAGATAGAGATGAAGATATATATATAGATAGAGATACAGCTAGAGATAAAGATAGAGATAGAGATATAGACTTAAATAGTAATATAGATCGAAATAGAGATAGAGATAGATATAGAGATAGATGTAGAAATAGATATAAAGATAGAGATAGAGATAGAGATAGAGATAGAGATAGAGATAAAGCAAAAAAATAGAGATAGACTTACATAAGGACAGACAAAGAGATAAAAAAAGAAATAGACATAGAGATAGAGATAGAGAGGGAGATAGAGATAGAGATATAAACATAGATAGTAATAGTGATAGAGATAGGATTAGAGATAGAGATAGAGATAGAGAAAGAAAAAGAGGTTGTGATAGCAATACAGATAGAGATAGTGATAGAGATTGCGATAGAAATACAGATTCAGAGAGAGATAGAGATAGAGAGAGAGATAGAGATATAGATAGCGATAGAGAGAAAGATAGAGATAGAGATAGAGATAGAGATAGGGATAGAGAAAGAGAAAGAGAAAGAGATAGCGATAGAGATACAGATTGAAATAGAGATAGAGATAGAGATGTAGATAGGTATAGAGATAGAGATACAGCTAGAGATAGAGATAGAGATATATACTTAAATAGTAATATAGAACGAAATAGAGGTAGAGATAGAGATAGAGATAGAGATAAAGCCAAAAAATAGAGAGAGTTACATAAGGACAGACAAAGAGACAAAAAAAGAAATAGACCTAGAGATAGAGACAGAGTTAGATATAGACAAAGAGATAAAAGAAGAAATAGACATAGAAATAGAGATAGAGATAGAGATATAAACATAGATAGTAATAGAGATAGAGATAGGATTAGAAAAAGAGATAGAGATAGAGATAGAAAAAGAGATTGTGATAGCGATACAGATAGAGATAGTGATAGAGATAGCGATAGAGACAGAGATTCAGAGAGAGATAGAGATAGAGAGGGAGATAGAGATACAGATAGATATAGAGAGAAGGATAGAGATAGAGATAGAGATAGAGATAGAGATAGAGATAGCGATAGAGATAGCGATAGATTTAGAGATAGGGATAAAAATAGAGATACAGATAGGCATATAAATAGAGGTAGAGATAGTAATAGACATAGAGATCGAGATAAAGATAGAATTAGAGATAGAGATAGATGGGGATAGAGATAGAGATAGAGATATAAAAAGATATAGTGACCACCAGGTAATCAACATCACCACCAGGTAATCCACCAGCGGCGAAGGTTTGATCGCCTTCTTCCGAACTCTTTAAATCCGAATTAGTATTTTCCACAACAGTGATTAGAAATCACTCATTTGCAGAGACGAACACCTGGGATTAGTTCGACCTCCGGGTTCATACGCGCGTGATCGATCTGGATAGCTCGCCGGAGATTATCAAACCGATAACGTTGATCGCGATCGAGCCCGATGTGGAAGTCGAGGTGACCATCGCTGAAAACTTCCCTTCCATTATCTGCTTATTAATCGAGAATCACTATAGTTATTCTTTCGTTATTAGAGTTGTATTTCAGAGAAGAAGATCGATTGTAGGTGAAGATTACGTCGATCGAAGCTCGCCGCGGTTTGGGAACAGCCGGAGATCTGACCAGAGAGGAATGTTCTACGTAGATTACAACAGATGGTCGGCGGGAATATTGGTAGCCTAGGCGCGTGTAGACCACGGGCCAACTGCCAACGACTCACGACGTTGGGTTTTTCTCCTAGGAGAACAAACGATCAATTTATCTTTCCTTCATAGTAATAGAGATAGATATATTGATCCACTGTTGAATAGATGTATGGATAATTGAATGGACAGAGAGATAGCGAGATAGACTGATCGAAGCTCGATGCGGTTTGCGCATGGCTGGAGATCTGACAAGAGAGGAATTGTCTACGTAGACTGGAAACGACGGTGGGCGGGAATAGAGGGAGACCACGGGCGACCTGGCAACGAGTGACGGCGTTCACTTCATTTGAAATGAAGTCACACTTCGTACGGATAAATGAATGGACGGAGGGACTGACCGCGTTGGATTTTTCTCCGAGGAGAACAATCGATCAATTTATCTTTCTTTTATAGAGAGGTAGAACACGTGTACGTTGTACACTGGATTACTGTCCCGACCAATTACAGTGTCCGACACCCGGAAAATTCGGTGACATTATTCGGCGATATTATTCGGTGAAGAACCCACCAATTCTTCAATAAACCAATATACACATGTACGTTGTATACTGGACTATTGATTCACAATCAGGGCCGGTAGCACGTTACCTTTCTCAGTGAGCCACCAATCATAAAGACTTCAGTTTAATTTTCGGTTATTGGAGAAATAAGTTTCTCTTTGACTTAACTCCCTCACAAACCAAACTAATTCCACCTTGCCATCTAACAATTTCTCCTCCTCTTTTGGTGGACGTAGCAGTGTAACTAAGTACCACTCTTTGTGTCGTCCATACAACTTTCTTTACACTGATCATGTTTTATTCACATAGATCCTTTTTAGAAGACACTTATTTTTTGATCTTCAAAACTATTAATAGGTACCTCTTTGAAAAATCTTCCAATAATCAGCGATTCCATTCAGTACTCTATCCTCCGTTCTGATCTTCAATGCTATTAGTAGGTTCCCCTTCCGAAGACAATAATATTAACACCCCTGTTATGAGGAGCAACCGTCGGGCTGAAAGACTCGCATAGCGTCGATCCACAGGATCGACAACTGTGCCCACACTCCTCTCAGCTACGCGCGATGTGAAAAATGTTCAAGCCAATTTTCTCGGTACCATGAATGCATCATGTGCTTCGTGCCAGTCAAAGTTTTGGATAGATGAACGCAAACCCAGTTCCAGTCAGCAAAACCTCGTCTTCTACTTATGTTGCAGGGATGGTAAAATCAACTTGCCAACATTCCCCAATCCGCCTCCATTGCTACTTGAGCTGCTTGATGGCACGACCGATGAGTCCAAGCACTTCCGCAATTTTATTCGAGCTTACAATTCAGCATTCAGTTTCACATCAAGCGGTGCAAATTTTGATCGTAACCTGGCCGACAATTCCGCCGGTGTGTACACTTTTCGAATCCAAGGTGTTGTTTATCATCAGATCTCAAAAGCTTTGCTGCTCCTCCCCGATCATTCTCCTTCTTTTGCTCAAATCTACATCTACGACACAGACTATCAGATAGAGCGACGAAACTCAATCTTCCCTGACTTACATCGCACCATCTTAGAAAAGATCCACTACTGCCTAAATGTGTCCAACCCATTTGTTCATCAATTCCAAGCTAACAATGAAGAAACACTACTCACTGCATCCACGCAAGAGTTTGAGTTACGGGTTGGAGAGCCTTCCATTGCTGACAGACATTATGCTCAACCCACAGGCTCTGAGATCGCTATTCTTATGACTGGGATGGAAATGAAGGAGACAGTAGGCGTAGCATTGTTCTTCGCAAGCGTGGTGGAGGACTACAATTCGTTAATCAGCTACACGGATTTTACGACCCACTCCACTTTGTGCGGCTATTTCCTTATGGTAGTCCGGGATGGAGCACCCAGCTGAAGGAAAACTTCCAAGTAACAATGAAACAATTTTACGCCTACCACTTCATGGTTCGTGACACATCAAGAGTGCTTCATCTCTCCGGCAGGCTTTTCCAGGAATGTGTCGTGGACGCTTACGCTAAAGTTGAAGAATCACGATTACATTGGGTTTGTTGCAACCAAACAACATTGCGTGGATGCCTCTATCGAGGATTAGTTGATCAAGTAGCCTCGGACAATGTTGATATGCCTGCGGGACGGATGATCATACTCCCACCTACATTTACTGGTGGACCACGCTACATGCAAGGGTTGTACCAAGATGCTATGGCCATCGTACGAAAGATGGAAAAGCCTGATTTATTTATCACAATGACTTGCAATCCAAAATGGCCAGAAATCACACAAGCTCTGCTCCCTGGCCAGAAGTCACATGATCGATTTGATATTTGTTGTCGCGTTTTCCGCTTGAAACTAAAGGAGCTTCTCCGTTTGTTAATCGAGAAGGAAGTATTAGGCAAAGTAAACGGACGTGTGTACGTCGTTGAATTCCAAAAACGTGGTCTCCCACACGCTCACATGTTATTGGTACTGGATACTCCCCACAAGCCGAAAACCCAAGAGGACATTGACAAGACAGTGTGCGCTGAAATTCCTGATCCCAGCGACAAAGATTTATTTGACTGTGTCACCACGCACATGATCCATGGCCCCTGCGGTTCTGCAAACCCAAGATCCCCGTGTATGAAGGAAGATAAGTGCTCTAAGAAGTTCCCAAAAGAGTTCATAGAGTCCACGCAAGTCAACAATGATGGGTACCCTCTCTACCGACGTCGCAACAACAGCAATTCATCCAAAAGGGTTCGCATGTCATTGACAACCGTTGGGTTGTCCCATACAATAAATATTTGTGCAAGGCATTTAACTGTCACATTAACGTGGAAATTTGCTCTTCCGTTCAGTCAGTGAAGTACCTGTACAAGTATGTGTACAAGGGCCACGATCGCATTCAGGCAAGAGTTTCTGCTACAAACCTCGGCACTTGCAGTACCACTCCCTATACTCCGCACGACGAAGCCCAAGAATATCTGGACGCGCGATATGTATCTACATCAGAGGCATTCTGGCGAATTTGTGAGTTCAGCCTACAAAAAATGTACCCAACAGTTTTCGCCCTACAAGTTCACGATGAGAATATGCAAACCGTTGTATACGTAGAAGGAGAAACAGTTGGTGAAGTCATGGGTAGGTCGGATCGCACGCCACTCACAGAGTGGATGCGTTACAAGGGGGAGCATCCGGACGATATTCAAGCCAAACATATGTTGTACTGTGACTTCCCCTCATACTATACGTGGAACGATTCCACCCGACGTTGGACACGACGTCAACGACAACAGTGCATTGGAAGGGTCGACTTTGTCTGTCCTCGCGACACTGCACGATACTACCTCCGATTAATGCTTCATCATGTTCCAGGAGCTACCTGTTTTGACAATCTAAGGACCGTTGCTGGTGTTCTCTATGACACATATCAGGGTGCTGCAGCTGCTCGCGGCCTACTCCACTCTGATGCAGAGTTTGACAATGATCTGTCTTTGGCAGCAGGTGTCGCTTCTCCCCGTCAAGTTCGCGAGCTCTATGCGATGATGTTGCTCTACTGTGAAATCTCCAACCCTCTTATGCTTCTCCAAAAACACCTTGATGCTATGTCGGATGACCTACGTTTAACCAGCCAATCACAAGACCCACATCATCTACAAAAAAAAGTACTGATCCTAATCGATTCAATCCTCTATCACAATGGATCTTCGCTCGCGTCATTCCCAGGGTTACCCCGAATAGTCGAAGACCAGTCAGTACATGTCACCAGTAGGGCAATACATAGATACAACATCGAGAATGCAATCCTCACCGCAGATCACCTACAAAGCATGCTGAATGAAGAGCAGAGACAACTTTACGATGCTGTATTTGAAGCAATCGAATTTCCACAACATGCTACTATGGGTAATGTCTTCTTCATCGATGGGCCTAGTGGATCTGGTAAGACGTTCCTCTACTCGGCAATTCTTGCAAAGATAAAGGCCTCTCGCCTGTCGGCATTGTCAACTGCAACAAGTGGTATTGCCGCGCTCCTCCTCGAAAGCGGGCGAACCTTACACTCCACATTCAAGATTCCTATTCCTGTAACTCACGTCTCAACATGTGGATTTTCACCTGATTCGATGATCGGCCTCCAGATTCAAGTGGCAAGTATTATAATTGTTGACGAAGCACCAATGATGCACCGCCATGTCTTTGAGACTCTCGATCGAAGTATTCGCGATGTGATGAAGACTACCAACCCATATTTGGAAAATGTTCCTTTCGGCGGCAAAGTTGTTGTGATAGGAGGTGACTTCAGACAGATGCTTCCAGTAATACAGAAAGGCTCCCGCGCAATGATTATCAATTCAGCCCTTAACCGAAGTGAGATATGGCGACACTGCTCTGTTTTCTGTCTCAAAACAAATGTCCGTGTTTCGCCAGACCAACGAGCATGGAGCGAGTTCTTACTTGCTGTTGGAGAAGGACGGGCTGGCACAGATATCTGTCTTCCAAATGAGATACGCCGCATATCCTCCCTAACAGATCTCATTTCCCAAGTTTATGGTTCCTTCGATGATGATGAAACTCAGCTGTTGACGAAAACAATCTTAACCCCGCTGAACGATGATGTCGTTGAGGTCAACAACATGGTACTAGACGTCTTCCCCAATGAGACAGTGGAATACTTAAGCTCCGATGCAATCCCCCCCGGCGAAGTCCACAACGAATCCCTGTACCCGATTGAGTTTCTGAACACAATTGATGATGCAACTATGCCGCTGCTCAGGCTCCGTCTTAAGATTGGGTGCATAATAATCCTCATCCGAAACTTGAACACATTACAAGGCCTTTGCAACGGGACTAGGCTAAGAGTTGTTAGCTTCTTTCCAACAACGGTGCAAGTCAATATCATCAGTCAAGGAAATTTCTATGGTCAAGTCCACCTCCTACCACGGATGTCGCTCTACCCATCTCAATCAAGGCTTCCCTTTCGATTCAAGCGCCTTCAATTCCCAATTCAGCTGGCCTTTGCAATGACGATTAATAAATCCCAAGGCCAAACTCTTCACACTGTTGGGATATATCTACCAAACCCGCTTTTCACTCATGGCCAGCTCTACGTCACCCTCTCAAGAACAAGACTCGGTCCAACAGGAATCGTGTTCTGCGATGGTGGGAAAAATCGATCGCACGTGACTAATGTTGTTTACACGGAGATTTTCCAAAAGTCGATGTTGCGATCACGACCGAGGCGATGAGCATCTCCATACTCTGTTACACTCTCCGGTACACTCTCGAACTTGCCCTCCACAACATATTTGCATTGCTATCACAATCTCAACGCCCCATAAATGGATCCTTCAGGTGACACAGGGCTATGGCATGATTCCCTCCTCCCCAACCTGCAACCAAAGCAACAAGCAGACCCAAGAGGTGATAAATAAATCTTGATTTGCTCACACTACAATACATAGCATTTTACTACTTCTCACCGTGAATTGTTTTTCTTATGAAGCAATCGGATAATTATCGAGAAGCCCATCAGTGCGGAATATCGTACGCTACGACAATGGCCAGGTAAGGTCGACCCATTCATCTAATGTCACCTAACTATTACTAACTCTAACTGGCTACAAGCAGACCCAATAGATGATAGATAAGATGTAAATTACTGACATTACGGTACATAATATTTTACTACTTATCGCCGTGATATTTTTCACTTCTGATAGCAATCGGGTAATTATGGAGAAGGCCATCAGTGCAAAATATCGAAGGCTACTGCAATAGCCAGGTAAGTTTGGTCCATTCAACTAATGTCGCCTAACTTTGATTATCACTGAGTTTCTACAATTACTCTCTCGCAGTGTCTGCAACTTTCCCATACGTATTGCACGATCAATAAGCCACAACAACTTATCAAAACTACACATTTAATCCACTCCGCACGACGTGAGGCCTGCTCAGACGTGGCATGTTTTCTCCCATTCGAATGGTAATTTCATTCCACGGGGTTCTATTTATTATTGAAGTTTATATCACATTGAGCATTTTATGTCCTACAATTGTTGATTTTTTGCAACACATGATTTAATCTTCCACTAAAATTCTGATGTCAATTTCAAATGTGAATTATAGCTGTGGAGTGCACCAATTTTTGTTACGGTTGTGTTATGTATCCACTGTATGGTCATACCCCATGCGAGCTTTGCAAGCGGGCACCACTAGGAGGAGGTTGAATCTTACTCATTTCCTCTCATAATTAACCACTTTATTGGGAATTACGTCTTCTTCCAACTGTTAAATTGTCTCCCGCAATATTGCTCTGATATCTGATACTACTGTTTTGATTAATCAGTGCACTTGCCCTTCTACCTCCCGAAAATCATTACTTCCCCCGACTCAGCCTACTCAGCTATGTCAGCCCGCTCTTCACTGTCAAAATCAGGGCAAAATTTACAATTAAACATCGAGCCAAAAACAAGTCAAAATTTACCCCGTTCTCTGGTCGCTTCTTTCAAACATGTCTTGCTCCTAGTGGAAAATCATCAATTTTTGCCCAACTCAAGCCACATAATTACTTACTATTTCATTCCTTCCAGGTGGAACGTCAGGCTAAGGACTTCTCTTTCATTGCGGCATCTTCCCCATAGCCTCTACTGGGGTCTAAAAAATTTCGCTCAGCACGGCCTGCCAATGCCATTTCTCATCAGCATCCACTGCACTAGATATCACATCAGCACCACAAAATTTATTCGCCAAAACAATTTTGGTTCTACATCCCAAACTTGCCCTGTTAAACTATAACCATTCAGTTCAGCACGGTAACCGCCCTGCTTTTCATATTCATCTCTCTACCTCGCACAAGCATTGCGAGCGGGCCCCACTAGTAGACACAAATAGTAATAGAGATAGAGATAAAGATAGAGATAGAGATAGAGATAGAGATAGAGATAGAGATAGAGATAGCGATAGAGATTGAGAAACAGATATAGAGAGAGATAGATATAAAGATAGAGATAGAGATAAAGTTAGTGATAAAGATACAGATAGACATACATATAGAGATAGAGATAGTGATAGAGATAGAGATAGATAAAGAGGTAGAGATAGAGATAGAGATAGAGATAGAGATTGACATAGATATAGAGATAGAGACAAAGATAGAGATACAGCTAGAGATCGAGATAAATATTAAATTAGATAAAAAGGTAGAGATAGATATAGAGATCAAGAGAAAGATAAAGATAAAGATAGAGATAGAGACAGAGATAGAAATAGAGATAGAGATAGAGATTGAGATAGAGATAGAGATAGAGATAGAGATGCAGATAAAGATAGAGATAGAGATAGAGATATAAATAAAGATAGAGATACAGATAAAGAAACAGATTGAGAAAGAAATAGAGATATAGATAGATATATTGATAGAGATAAAGTAGAGATATAGATCGAGATAGAGATAACGATAGAGATATCGATAGAGAAAGAGATAGAGATAGAGATAGAGATAAAGATAAAGATAGAGATAGAGATAGAGATAGAGATAGAGATAGAGATAGAGATAGAGATAGAGATAGAGATAGATACAGATATAGATAGAGATAGATATAGAGATAGAGATAGAGATAGATATAGATATAGATAGAGATAGAGATAGAGATAGAGATAGAGATAGAGATAGAGATAGAGATAGAGATAGAGATAGGGATATAGACGAAGATAGAGATAGAGATAGAGATATAAATAAAGATAGAGATAGAGATAGAGATAGAAATAAAGAAATAGATAGAGATAGCGATAGAGATAGAGATAGAGATAGTGGCGCAGCCTTAGCACAGGAACGGTGTAGGAACACGACTTGAGTCCACAAGCCTTGCTCTACTTGAAGTAGCTAAGTCCTGAATCCAGAGAACTAGCTTCTCCAACCCTTGAGTCCACAAGGGGTTGTACTTGAATCCACAAGCACAGAAGCACTCTCTAACAAAGAGAACACTCAGAGGGGAGAAACAAGAGTTTCAACAAGACATAGGTTTCAATAATTCAGTTAGGGGTACATGGGGGCCTTATATAGGCCACAAGGAGTGCAGGGTCGTCCATAATGACTGTACCCATGACAAGACAAGTCAAAACATTGAGAAAAACAAATCTGACAAGCTAAAACAGAGGATAAGCAGCTTGTCAGGCCTGAAACAGAGATATCCAGCAGATTACGGGCATTCTAGAAGTTGTAAGGAGATATTTTTGTGTGGCTCAAGAAGATCCTGATGGGACAAAACAGAAGATTTGCAGATCTGACAAGTAAGAGCAGAGATTCTGGCAGAGGATTTAGTCAGAAGATCTTGTCAGAGATAATCTTGTCAGAAGATCTTGTCAGGGAAAATCCTGTCAGAATATCTTGTCAGAGAAAATCCTGTCAGAGGATTTTGAGGGGCTCTAGGTATAATTCTGCAGTTTCTGTCAGTTCTAGAAGAATCTCCTTCATGGGCCACAGCTTGCTAATGGGCCTTAGAAAATGGGCTTCTGGGCTGCGTCAGGCGCCCCTTCTTCAAAAGAACTCCTTCCCGAGTTATGTTCTGCAGCAAAGTACTCATATATGTCACTTACATTGAATGTTTTGGAGATTTCCATTTCCTCCTGAAGGTCAATGACATATGCATTGTCATTAATTTTCTTCAGTATCTTGTAAGGCCCATACTTCTTTGGCTTCATCTTGTTGTAGGTGCCCGCAAGGAACCTCTCCTTGCACAGGAAGACCATAACCATATCGCCTTCAGCAAAGATCTTCTTGCGTCGTTTCTTATTTGCCGCCTCATGGTATTTTGCATAACTGGCAGTAAGAGTGTCATGCACATTGCTATGGACGGACTTGATGTAGTCTGCCATGTTGGCCGCTGCTAAGCCTTTGCCTTTGTGTAGCGGTAGTTACAAGAGGTCTAGAGGAATCTTGGGAGGATAAATATACACGATGGAGAATGGGGATTGCTTAGTTGAGCGATTCACCATGGAGTTATAAGCAAACTCAACTTGTGCAAGGGTGAGATCCCATTGCTTTGGCTTGTCTCCAGAAAGACACCGAATAAGGTTTCCCAGTGTTCCGTTGACAACTTCTGTTTGGCCATCTGTCTGAGGGTGACAGGTTAAGCTAAACTTCAATATGGTCTTGAACCGGCGCCATAGCGTCACCCAAAAGTGAGACAGAAACTTGGAGTCTCGATCTGAGGTGATCGTCTTTGGCACTCCGTGAAGGCGTACAATTTCTTTGAAGAACAGATTGGCCACTTGAACCACATCATTTGTCTTCTTGCATGGTAGGAAGTGAGCCATCTTGGAGAACCTGTCAACCACAACAAAAACAGAGTCTGCACCTCGTTGTGTGCGGGGTAATCCCAACACAAAGTCCATGGATTTATTTGTCCAAGGATGTTCAGGAATTGGCAGAGGAGTGTACAGGCCTGTGTTTTGAGCTTGTCCCTTGCTGCTTTGGCAAATGCTGCAACGCCGGACAAATTTTTCAACATCCTTCTTCATTTGTGGCCAATAGTATCGCGCCTCAAGCAACTGGAGGGTTTTGTCGCGTCCAAAGTGACCACCAAGACCACCCGAGTGCAGCTCCCTCAACAACTTCTCCCTCAATGATGTGCGGGGGATGCAGAGCTGATCTCCGTGAAACAAATAGTCCTCCTGAAGGTGGAATCCCCTCTTTGCATTTCCCTCAATGCAAGCCTTCCAGATTACAGCAAAATCTTCATCATCTGCATACAACTCCTTCAGGTGCTCAAAACCAAACACTTCGGTCACGAAGGCTTACCAAGCAGGCAGTCTTGCGACTAAGTCGTCTGCCACCTTATTTGAAACTCCAGACTTATGCTTTATGACAAAAGTAAAATGCTGGATAAAGGAAACTAACGTGCATGCATCGGTTGACGGAGGTATGGCTATTCGCGACTTCAAAGCTTGATGATCAGTGAATAGCACAAACTCACGTTGGATCAAGTAGTGCTCCCATGTCTGCAATGCTCGCACCACGGCATAGAATTCAAGCTCGTAGGTCATCCACTTCTTTCTTGCATCAGATAGCTTTTCGCTGTAAGAAGCCATCGGACGGCCTTCTTGGGATAGTACTGCTCCAACTCCGACAACTGAAGCATCACAATCAACTTGAAACAGTTTATCAAAATCAGGCAAGGCTAAAACAGGAGCAGAACATAGTTTGCCTTTAATTTCTCCAAAACTCTTCTCCGCTTCCTCACCCCATGAGAATCTCCCTTTCTTCATGCATTCAGTGATTGGAGCCATGATGGCGCTAAAATTTCGAATGAACCGCCCGATAAACGAGGCAAGTCCATGGAAACTTCGCACTGATGGATGTTTGTGGGAGCTGGCCAATCCTGAATTGCTTTGATCTTCTCTTCATCAACTTGTATTCCGTCTGCATTAACCGCATATCCAAGAAAGACTACACTACTAGTCATAAAACAACATTTCTTGGAATTTATGTATAGTTCATTCCTTTGCAGCACGCTTAAAACTTCTCGCAGATGCAACATGTGTTCTCCCTCAGTTGTGCTATAGATCAATATATCATCAAAGTAAACAACCACAAATTTTCCAATAAAGGGTTCTAGTACTTGATTCATCATCCTCATAAATGTGCTGGGAGCATTAGAGAGGCCGAATGGCATAAGAAGCCACTCGTACAGACCTGCCTTTGTCTTAAATGCAGTCTTCCACTCATCCCCCTAGCGAATTCGAATCTGATGGTATGCACTCTTCAAGTCGATCTTCGAAAATACCTTGGAGCCACATAACATATCCAGCATATCATCAAGTCGCGGAATTGGGAAGCGATATTTTACCGTGATCTTGTTGATTGCTCGACTGTCGACACACATCCTCTAGCTCCCATCTTTTTTTGGCACCAACAAAGCAGGAACAGCACATGGGCTCATGCTTTCCCTTATGAGTCCATTCTGCAACAGCTCATCCACTTGATCCTGCAAAATCTGATTCTCCTTTGGGCTCATTCTGTAGTGGGGCAAATTTGGCAAACTTGCTCCTGGAGCAGGTCGATGTGGTGCTGGATATCCCTCATCGGTTGGAAGAGTAAGGTGTCTTCTGAATATCTGGAAACTCAAGTAGGAGCTTCTGCACCTCTTTAGGGATTTCAGGAGAACCACATGGGTGAGGATCCATCTTCTGTACAATAAACACAACATTAGGGTTTTCATCAATGCAAGAAAATAACTCCTTTCTGTCAATCAGCATCGTCGCCTTTTTCTTCTTGCTAGGAGCAGGCTTGCTGGTCATGGGATTCAGCACAAATTTCTGACCATCTTTGAAGAAGGTAAAGCAATTCTTTCTTCCTCTGTGGGTTGCATCACGATCAGATTGCCACGGCCGCCCAAGGATGATGTGGCAAGCATTCATATCCACAACATCACATTGGACTTCATCCACATATTTCTCACCAATGGAGAATTTCACCGGATAAGTCTCACTGACTTTGGCCCCAATATCATCATGAATCCACCCGATCTCATAAGGTTGGGAATGTGGCTCTGTCTTCAAAGCTAGCTTCTTCACCATGTTTAGAGAAACGATATTTTCACTACTTCCTCCATCAATAATGATGTTGCATACCTTGTCTCGGACGGTGCAGAGTGTGAAAGATGTTCCGTCGTTGAGGTGTTCTTCCTTCCTTGGGGTGAACATGAGCCTCCTCACAACAAGAGAGAGGTTCCCATGATGCGCCCTCCATGGCGTTTCTTCAAACTCCTCGTTCTCATCTTCAAGCTCCTCTTCTTCATCATCATTTGCATCTGCATAATTGATCCCCTTTCGAGTAGGGCAAACATTAGAGTTGTGCCCTGCCTCATTGCCCCGATAGCACTTCACTGCAATATTTGGTGCATATGGGTTCTTCGTTGTGGAGCTCCTCCTAGGGGCTGCTGAGCTAGTCGGTCTCGGGGTAAAAGAATTCGACCGCCCATTGTGCCCTTGATTTTCTCCAGCGTGCACGACACCATCTTGCAAGGGGAAGGTCCACCTTGTGCTGATGCGAGATCTTGGCCTTCTTTGCATGAGCTGCTCAACTCTCTCGCGCCAACACCACATCAGTAAGCTTGTGAAGCGGCTGGACAGAAAGCTTTTCTTCAATATCCCACATGAAGCCATTCTTGTATCTCGCTATACAGTACTCCTCAAGCTCATTCAAATCAAGCCTTGTTTGTAGTCGATAAAACTCTTCAGTATAGGCACGCACAGATCTATTTTGCTGCTGGAAAACTTGATACTGTTTATATAAAACTTGTCCATAATCAGGTGGAAGAAATCGACCTTTCAACAGCTTCTTCATCTTCTCCCACTTTGAACAAGCTCCTTTCAGATCGCGTTAGCGTAGTCGCACCTGCTCCCAAGCGGATGCACAACCCTTGAACTTGTAAGAGACCACCTTTGCTTGTTTCTCTTCTGGGACCTTTGTGTAGTCAAAGAATCTTTCTACTTTAGCAAGCCAATCAAGGAACTCCTTTATTTCCAAGGTTCCATTGAAATGAGGTATCTCCATCTTCATGAGATATTCTTCTTCATGCCGGCTTCTGGCAGTTGTGGAAGAGGAAAAGTCCACATCTTCTGCAACTTTGTAACGCCTTGCATCCTCTCCACAAGATCTTGCATCAGATCCTTTTCTTGGGTTTTGACTATGAGGGGATTGCTCAAAAGCAGTAATACGTGACAAAATTTGTTTCAACGTATCATGCACATTGTTGAAGTGCTCTTGAACAAAATCTCTCAAATCATAAAGCTCTTGCCTTAAAATAGCTGTTACCTCAGCTGAAGCATCTTCCTCAGTTTGCGCTGTCTTGCCTCTTGACATCCTTTGACGTTGATGCTGGAACGATAGACTTGCTCTGATACCACTTGGCGCAGCCTTAGCACAGGAACGGTGTAGGAACACGACTTGAGTCCACAAGCCTTGTTCTACTTGAAGTAGCTAAGTCCTGAATCCAGAGAACTAGCTTCTCCAACCCTTGAGTCCACAAGGGGTTATACTTGAATCCACAAGCACAGAAGCACTCTCTAACAAAGAGAACACTCAGAGGGGAGAAACAAGAGTTTCAACAAGACATAGGTTTCAATAATTCAGTTAGGGGTACATGGGGGCCTTATATAGGCCACAAGGAGTGCAGGGTCGTCCATAATGACTGTACCCATGACAAGACAAGTCAAAACATTGAGAAAAACAAATCTGACAAGCTAAAACAGAGGATAAGCAGCTTGTCAGGCCTGAGCAGAGATATCCTGTAGATTCTGGGCATTCTAGAAGTTGTAAGGAGATATTTTGTGTGGCTCAAGAAGATCCTGATGGGACAAAACAGAAGATTTGCAGATCTGACAAGTAAGAGCAGAGATTCTGGCAGAGGATTTAGTCAGAAGATCTTGTCAGAGATAATCTTGTCAGAAGATCTTGTCAGGGAAAATCCTGTCAGAATATCTTGTCAGAGAAAATCCTGTCAAAGGATTTTGAGGGGCTCTAGGTATAATTCTGCAGTTTCTGTCAGTTCTAGAAGAATCTCCTTCATGGGCCACAGCTTGCTAATGGGCCTTAGAAAATGGGCTTCGGGGCTGCGTCAAATAGAGATAGAGATACATATAGAAAAAGAGATACAGATAGAGATAGAGATAGAGATAAAGATAAAGATAGAGTCAAAGATTGAGACCGAAATAGAGATAGAGATAGAGATTGAGATAGACAAAGATATATAAGTAAGGAAAGAGATAGAAAAAAAGATAGCTATAGAGATAGAGATAGAGAGGGACAGAGATATAGATACAGATAGAGATAGAGATAGAGATATAAATAGAGACAACAAGAGAGATAGAGATGGAGATAGAGATAGAAATAAATATAAAGATAAAGATAGAGATAGTGATAGAGATAGAGATGGTGATATTGAAAGAAATAGAGATAGTGATAGAGATAGAGATAGGGATAGAGATAGAGATCGAGATAGAGATAGCGGTAAAAATAGAGATAGAGATAGATATAGAGATAGAGAAAGAGTTAAGGGGATGGTCCAGTCAGGATTATTTATGACCATTTTAGGTGCTTGGATGTTGATTGAAGGACATCCTTGGAGGTGGATCCAAGCCGGAGAAGAAGATCCAACCATTTAATCCATTAAATATCCAAGGGTGGAGACTTAAAGATAGCACCTTTAATGCTAATTAAGGAAAGAAGTATTGAACATCCCTGGGGTATTTAAAAGGTCTCAATGCTGATTGGAGGACCACAATGGACGTGGATCATGACCTAGAAAAGAAGATTTGGCCATCCATTGTATTAAAAATCCAATGGCTCTCATTTGCTATCTTTCCCTATATGAACCCATTCACTCTATTGTAATATTCATATTGTGATTTAATCCAAAGTAATGTTTAGTGCCCTAAGTGCAATTGATTAATAAATCCATTCACCTCAGTGAGTGCCAGGCTGAGCAGGAAGCATTCATCTCTGTCTTTATATCTATCTCTATCTCTATCTCGATCTCTTTCTTTATCTCTATCTCTATCTTAATCTATATCTCTATTTCTATCTCTATCTCTATCTTTATCTCTATCTCTATTACTATTGGGTTAATAGCACGGTACATCCCAAACCATGTCCAAAGTCTGCGAGTTAAGCTTAGCTTCTTTTTTTTGCACGGTATATCCCAAACTCACTAAGTCGTCTGTGATATATCCCAGTGATGACGTGGAGTCCATCGTGGCTGCCAGGTGGATCTCGAGCCAAATTTTGTCCTAGCGGAACCCACCTGACAGCCGGGCTGGATTCCACGTCATCACCGCGATATGTTGACCTGCCAAGGGTTATGCGATAAGAGAGAGAGAGGCTTTCTAGAGAGAGAGAGAGAAAGAGAGAGAGGGTGTGCTAGAGAGAGAGGTTCTAGAGAGAGAAAGAGAGGTGTTCTAGAGAGAGGCAGTGTTCACTAGAACACCTCTCCTTTTCTCTCTAGAACACCTCTCTTTCTCTCTCTATAACCTGCCAAGGTTTGCCGATAAGAGAAAGAGAGAGGCATGCTAGAGAGAGAGGTTCTAGAGAGAGAAATAGAGGTGTTCTAGAGAGAGAGGTATTGTTATCTAGAACACCTCTCTTTCTCTCTCTAGAACACCTCTCTTTCTCTCTCTAGAACACCTCTCTTTCTCTCTCTAGAACACCTCTCTTTCTCTCTCTAGAACACCTCTCTTTCTCTCTCTAGAACACCTCTCTTTCTCTCTCTAGTACACCTCTCTTTATCTCTTTAGAACACCTCTCTTTCTCTCTCTAGAACACCTCTATTTCTCTCACTAGAACCTCTCTCTCTAGCAGGCCCTCTCTCCTTCTCTCTCTCTCTAGAAAGCCTCTCTCCCTCTCTCCACATCATCACCGGGATATATCCCAGACGACTTAGTGCGTTTGGGATATACCGTGCCAAAAAAAAGCTAAAGTTAACTCGCAGACTTTGGACATGGTTTGGGATATATCGTGCTACTAACCCATTACTATTTGTGTCTATATGTCTATCTTTATTTCCATCTCTATCTGTATCTCTATCTCTATATCTATATCTATCTCTATATCTATCTCTATCTCTGCCTCTATCTCTATCTCTATCTCTATCTCTACCTCTATCTCTATCTCTATATTTATCTATATTACTATTTGTGTCGATATGTCTATCTTTATTTCTATCTCTATCTCTATCTCTATCTCTATCTCTAAATCTATCTCCATATCTATCTCTATCTCTGTCAATATCTCTATCTCTATCTCTATCTCTACCTCTATCTCTCTCTCTCTCTACATATTTTTTTTCTCTATCTTTATATCTATCTCTATCTCTATCTCAATCTCTTTCTTTGTCTCTATCACTATCTTAATCTATATCTCTATTTCTACCTCTATCTTTATCTATATCTCTATTACTATTTGTGTCTACATGTCTATCTTTAGTTCTATCTTATCTCAATCTCTATCTCTATCTCTATCTATATCTCTATCTATATCTCTATCTTTATCTATATCTCTATCTCTATCTCTATCTCTATCTCTATCTCTATCTATATCTCTATCTCTATCTGTATCTCTATCTCTATATCTATCTCTACCTCTATCTCTATCCTTATCTCTATCTCTATCTCTATCTCTATCTCTATCTCTATCTCTATCGCTGTCTCTATCTCTATCTCTATCTCTATCGCTGTCTCTATCTCTATCTCTATCTCTATCGCTGTCTCTATCGCTATCACTAGATCTATCTCTATCTCTATCTCTAGATCTAGCTCTATATCCATCTCTATCTCTATCTCTATCTCTATCTCTATCTCTACCTCTATCTGTATTTCTATCTCCATCTCTATCTCTATCTCTATCTCTATCTCTATCTCTATCTCTATCTCTATCTCTATCTCTATCTCTATCTCTATCTCTATCTCTATCTCTATCTCTATATCTATCTCTATCTCTATCTCTATCTGTATCTCTATCTCTATCTCTATATCTATCTCCATGTTTCTCTCTATCTCTGTCTCTATCACTATCTCTATCTCTATCTCTACCTCTATCTCTATCTCTATCTTTATCTCTATCTTTATATTTATCTATATCTCTTTCTCGATCTCTTTCTTTATCTCTATCTCTGTCTAGATCTTAATCTATATCTCTATTTCTATCTCTATCTGTACCTCTATCTCTATCTCTCTATCTCTATTACTATTTGTGTCTACATGTCTATCTTTATTTCTATCTCTATCTCGATCTCTATCTCTATCTATACCTCTTTCTCTCTCTATAACCTGCCAAGGTTTGCCGATAAGAGAAAGAGAGAGGCATGCTAGAGAGAGAGGTTCTAGAGAGAGAAATAGAGGTGTTCTAGAGAGAGAGGTATTGTTATCTAGAACACCTCTCTTTCTCTCTCTAGAAAACCTCTCTTTCTCTCTCTAGAACACCTCTCTTTCTCTCTCTAGAACACCTCTCTTTCTCTCTCTAGAACACCTCTCTTTCTCTCTCTAGAACACCTCTCTTTCTCTCTCTAGAACATCTCTCTTTCTCTCTCTAGAACACCTCTATTTCTCTCACTAGAACCTCTCTCTCTAGCAGGCCCTCTCTCCTTCTCTCTCTCTCTAGAAAGCCTCTCTCCCTCTCTCCACATCATCACCGGGATATATCCCAGACGACTTAGTACGTTTGGGATATACCGTGCCAAAAAAAAGCTAAAGTTAACTCGCAGACTTTGGACATGGTTTGGGATATATCGTGCTACTAACCCATTACTATTTGTGTCTATATGTCTATCTTTATTTCCATCTCTATCTGTATCTCTATCTCTATATCTTTATCTATTTCTATATCTATCTCTATCTCTGCCTCTATCTCTATCTCTATCTCTACCTCTATCTCTATCTCTATATTTATCTATATTACTATTTGTGTCGATATGTCTATCTTTATTTCTATCTATATCTGTATCTCTATCTCTATCTCTAAATCTATCTCCATATCTATCTCTATCTCTGTCAATATCTCTATCTCTATCTCTATCTCTATCTCTATCTCTATCTCTACCTCTATCTCTATCTCTATCTATATCTTTATCTCTATCTTTATATCTATCTCTATCTCTATCTCCATCTCTTTCTTTGTCTCTATCACTATCTTAATCTATATCACTATTTCTACCTCTATCTCTATCTATATCTCTATTACTATTTGTGTCTACATGTCTATCTTTAGTTCTATCTTATCTCAATCTCTATCTCTATCTCTATCTATATCTCTATCTTTATCTATATCTCTATCTCTATCTCTATCTCTATCTCTATCTCTATCTCTATCTCTATCTCTATCTCTGTCTCTATCTCTATCTATATCTCTATCTCTACCTCTATCTCTATCTTTATCTCTATCTCTATCTCTATCTCTATCTCTATCTCTGTCTTTATCTCTATCTCTATCTCTATCGCTGTCTCTATCTCTATCACTAGATCTATCTCTATCTCTATCTCTAGATCTAGCTCTATATCCATCTCTATCTCTGTCTATATCTCTATCTCTATCTCTATCTCTACCTCTATCTGTATTTCTATCTCCATCTCTATCTCTATCTCTATCTCTATCTCTATCTCTATCTCTATCTCTATCTTTATCTCTATCTCTATATCTATCTCTATCTCTATCTCTATCTGTATCTCTATCTCTATCTCTATATCTATCTCCATGTTTCTCTCTATCTCTGTCTCTATCACTATCTCTATCTCTATCTCTACCTCTATCTCTACCTCTATCTCTATCTCTATCTTTATCTCTATCTTTATATTTATCTATATCTCTTTCTCGATCTCTTTCTTTATCTCTATCTCTGTCTAGATCTTAATCTATATCTCTATTTCTATCTCTATCTGTACCTCTATCTCTATCTCTCTATCTCTATTACTATTTGTGTCTACATGTCTATCTTTATTTCTATCTCTATCTCGATCTCTATCTCTATCTATATCTCTTTCTCTATTTCTAACTCTAGCCCTGTCTATCTCTATCCCTATCTCTATCTCTATCTCTATCTCTATCTCTAAATCTATCTCTATCTTTGTCTCTATATCTATATCTATCTCTATCTCTATCTCTATCTCTATCTCTATCTCTATCTCTATCTCTATCTCTATCTCTATCTCTATCTCTATCTCCGTCTCTATATCTATCTCTATCTCTATCTCTACCTCTATCTCTATCTCTATCTCTATCTCTATCTCTAACTCTATCTCTATCTTTATTACTATTTGTGTCTATAAGTTTATCTTTATGTCTATCTCTATCTGTATCTCTATATCTATCTCTATATCTATCTCCATATCTATCTCTATCTGTATCTGATGGCGTAGCCCTCAAGTTATAAAGGTATTTTTTTTCTTAGGTTAGGATAAAATTTTCATCTTTTAGGATAAGTGTTTTCCCCTTATTTTTCTCACGGATCCTATATAAAGAACCCTATGTAATAGAAAGATAGATTTTTCCCTTTGAGCAAACAAATTTTTGGAAGAAGAAGAGAGGTCAGAGAGACGTAGAAGAAGAAGGCTCTGCTGCGCCGGCCCGCCTCGCCGCCTCGCGCACCCGCGCCCGTCGGCGCGCGCCCTGCGCAGCCCGACCGCCACTGTATGCGCGCGTCGCCGCGACAGCGGCATCGCTGCGCGCCACGCGCGTGCGCCGAGCCGCCGGGCGGTCGCGCCGAAGCCACTGCGGCGCGCCTCACCGCGTCGCCGTGCGAAACCCAGTTGCGCGCGTCTCGCGCGCCGTCCGCGCCGTGCCTTGTCGTACCACCCGCGTGCGCCTCGCCCGTGCCGCCCGCGCGTCGCCTGCGCGCGCGCGCCAGTCGTTGAGCCAGGCCGCGCCACCGCACGCCCAGGCCCACCCGACCGGCCCAATGGGCCATTCGCCCTAATGGGCCGGCTATTGCAGGCTAGCCCCACCAGGCCCAGCTGCCGAAACCGCGCCCCGAGGTGCCGTAAATCCGCGCCCCGATGCGGCGCAACCTCGCTCCCCGAGGCGCCAGCTGCCTAGCCGCCCATGCACGCATCCTGAGGCGTCGCTTCTTTGGATGCTGGGCCCGCTTCCCAAGGCAGCCACGTCAGCCCTAAAGCCCTTATTGGGTTATCTTAGTGGGCCGTCGTCGCCGCTGGCCCAGTAGGCCTATGGACCAGGCCTCCCTGGCTCGTGGCCCAGAACCGCGGCCTTGATCGGGTCACGGCCCAGCTACGGCTCAAGCCACGGCCCAACTGCGGCCCTAGCCGTGGCCCAGCCTTCATCCCCGATCGCGGCCCAGCACCGGCCCAGACCGTAGCCCAGCCATGGCCCAACCGTGGCCCACTACGGCCGTCGCCGCCGTCGCCGCCGCCGCCGCCAACGCTCGATGCCGCCGCCGCTCGACGTCGCTGCCGTAGCCGCCGCCACAGCTTGACACCACTGCCGCTGCTCGCCTACGCCGTCGCCGCCGTCACTACTCTGTTCGCCGTCGTTCTCGCCCCCCAGTAGTCGGGCCCACTAGCGCCTCGACGACTATCCGTGGAGCGTCGACGACGTGAAGATAGAGACACCCTTCAATCCCAACGAATTGAGGACCCGCCCAGGACCTTCTGGGACACCCCCACCTAGAGCGGGACGTGCGGTCCAAGATCACTGTCCTCAGAGAAGGATGAACGGACCACGCTCCCACCGCAGGGCGTCGACAACGTCCGTCCTGCATCAGTATCTCTATCTCTATCTCTATCTCTACCTCTATCTCTATCTCTATCTCTATCTTTATATCTATTCTATCTCTATCTTGATCTCTTTCTTTATCTCTACCTCTATCTTTATTTCCTGCATCGCCGGCGCCCCGCCCGCGCTTCGCCCGCACGCCTCCCGCGCCACCCTCGCGCCCGCGCGCGTCGCCGCCAGCGCTGCCTGCGTGCGCCCACGCCGTCCGCACGCCGCCCGCGCCTGCCCCGACAGCCTTCGCCAGGGCCGCCCGAGGGCGCACTCCGGCTTTCCTTGTCCTGACGGTGTGCGCCCACGCTTGACGCTGCGCCCACGACAACCGCCCTTAACCAGGGCCGTTCAACGCCCGGAACGTCCAGCCTCGTCCTCGTCCAGTGGGCCGCTCAACGCTCGGATTTGCCCGGCCTCGTGACGTTCAGAATTTCCCGCAACCTCTTCACGCTCTGCGGTGCTGAGGTACGCCTGAACTCTTTGGTGTCGACATGTTCTCCGTCTAGTGTTTTCTCGGGAAGTTTCCACCGCCGTCGGAATCTGAATTGGTTTGGATTCTCTGCTTGGCCAACCTACCTCTCGAGTGTTTCTGTGCGACGCGAATTCGACGTATTGATTTCGGTGCTTAGGCATCGTCGCGGTGGGGGAAGACAGTATCCCGCCCTCGATAAGGGTCGGAGCTGCACCACCAGATTTTCATCGGTTTTACAGTCCGAAACCTACCGTGAATTTTTGTGTATTATTTTATCCCTCACACCTATCCTACCCATAGTCCTGTCTTCCCGCCCTTCCTCGCCTATCCCGTAGTCGTCCTACGTCAAAATTATTCCCCATTCTTCCTGGCATCTTGAGGCCTTAGACAAGGAGATCAGATCCCTCCCAGCTTATTCATTTTTTAAGAGGAAATACTTTGCAGAAATATAAAGAACTGTATTTCTAATAGGCTTGTAGGTATTTCTTTTACTTAACCTGGAGCTTTAATTATATCACATAGTTTTGTTGCAGATGATACAATTTAATTTCTAAATGGGAAGAAACATTCCTTCAAGAACCTAATGAAACTACTAGAGAATGCGTTATGAAATGGTGTCAGGTAAAAAAAAAATGTATTTTACAAGTCTGCAAACACACTGATAAGCATAAAATTGGTCTGTAAATTTGTTGTTGTTTGGTTTTTTAGACTTATGCAATAAATTTATAATATCCTTAATCACTAAATACTAAGTATAGAGCAATCAAGGAGTCGAACCACAGCACGACACTAAGAAATAATTTTTATCCTATTTCAGTTCCATTGATTAAAAAATGAACAAATTTTGCATTTAATACACCTTTATTATGTTGTAATTAACCAAAATTAAGTAGAGACTTAATTTTGATCTTAATGTTTTTGGTCAAGATACTCAAGATAGGATTATTTTGATTACAAATTGAGATGAATTCCGATTACCAATTTCCCAATCAATATAATTTTTTAAGACAATTTATTTCATATTAAAATTGGGAATTCATGATCAAGAGAGGGAATTTTGAAATAGGACTTGAAGATGGACGAATGTTTGGATTTAGGTTTTTTATGCATTGAATTGAATTTTCCAACAAACGATTTTGAAATATAGGGAGAGAAAACAGGTTATCTAACCTAGAGAGAGAAAGTAGAAAACGTTGGGGAAAAATGGATTAGAGAAGCAATTGGACCCTAATTTAAAGATCAATGATGCAAAGTGGGATAAGAATCAATGTAGAACTAATTATTAACAATCAGATCTTTAATGAAAATCAAAATCCAATGCTAATTTCATTTCAAATTAACCTCAATGGCATGTACATTTCGCCCATGCCATGGTGTTGTAGAATATTTCAAGAAGAAATTCAAAAAGCAAATTAAAAACTTAAAACTTTCAATGATGAATCAGGATCTGTCGACCTCCAGAGCAACACAATTTTCCTTCCTGACCAAGTCCTTGGAGAGAGCTTCAAAAAGTGATTTTCCCCTTCTTCCCGACCTCTATTTAAGAATCCCACTGTATGGATTCTGGAGGGGGAAAAAACAAACATGCCCTCAAAACTGGGTGCAATCAGACGGCTAGGTCTCAAGATATCGCAGATTCACTGGTGTTTAATCTCAACCGTTGGATCATTTTATCTCTCTTCCACAGCTAAAAAGTGTCATTTTTTTATTGGTTGATGCTTTTTTTCGTTTTCTCCATCCTTGGACTACATTCTGACATGTCTTTGCGCGCTTCCACAAGCCACAATCATCATGAAATTATGCTGCATTTTAACGGCTTGCATAGTGCCATATCAACGCATCTATTTATGTTTGAATAAAATAAAATATAAAATAAGGTAAGCTTATCGATTATTTGATGTACGTGGAATCAAAGGCTGCGTGCAATTAATGCATGCGACAAATCAATTCCGCGTGTGTTAAACACGCGAAATATTCTTGTTTCATAAATGCATGTGGAGATCGATTCTCCGCGTGCATTTATTTCATGAAAAATCGAATCAATCAAAAGACAAAATTTACCTTTTTCCTCGCCGCCCGCGCCACGTAGTTCTATTTGAATCAATGATTTGCTCATTATTGCATCGCGCATTGAGATGGCACAACGAGCCAATAAAACACTATTTTGAAAATCATTTACATCATATTGTGCACATCCTATTGGTTCATCGGCATTTCACACGTCATAACATTTCATCCATCACGCGCATACCCCTAGGCATTTTTTAGGCCATGAATGGTTGACCATAGGATGGTTCATACACGATCACCTCAAGCATCCGAATACCGGAGATCTTCTACCGCCATCCCTACTCGTAGGGCACCGGTAGACGAGGCCTATGACGAGCCCTTGGCTCGAGATGTTTCCCGACGACCGGGAAAAGCTCCCATGCAGGAGCATTCTGCCCCGGAGTACCGACCTCGAGGCCCCGAGGTCCCACCTCCTCGATACCAACAAGCTGACGAATGGGAGTATGACCGTGATGACCGCCGACGATCCCCTCCTCGGGAGTATCACCGCGACGACCGACGAGGATCCCCGCCAGGGGAGTACGACCGCAAAGACAGGCGGAGATCCCCACCACGGGAGGATAGGCCAGCACCCCGCTACTATGACGACCGTTCCTATCGTCCGGATAGGAACTACTATCCACCCGAGACTAGAGGTTCTTGGCGTCACGACTACCCAGAGGACGGGGTGCTCAACCCCAACCGCATACCGGTGCGAGATGCATCGCACTATTCTTCCCGCCCGGGTAGCCCACGGTCACCACCTGTCACACGTCGATCGGACGTCACCACTTATGGCGACAGTTCCGCTTACCGGCCACACTATCGGGCTGCACCCACTCATGCCCGGGACCCATACGAGGAGGCCCCGGCACCACCTCGAGTGGCGCCGAGATACACAGTGGATTATGGCCGCCCCAGTTGGGATTATACCCGACAATTTGTCTCGACCAAGGAGGCCCACGGCATACTCCTCACCGGTGCGTGCTTATCCAGCACACTCCCGTTGCCACCGAGACGACCGCATCCTACCGGATACCCAGAGGAGCGGCCACCCTATCAACCGGCACCTCACCGAGATATTTACTACGAGGATCGATCAGACCAATACAGCCAACCTGAAAGCTATAGATGTCAATCCCGAGATAGTCCTCCGTACTATCACGATGCGAGTTATCCACTCCGAGAGGAGGTACTCTCTCATGTAGGTTATCATGGGGATGTACATCCTCATTACTACCATGGACGACCCCGGGATCCTGAGGCGCCTCCACCTTGCTACCACCTACGAGAAGACTGGGAGCACTACTACGGAGAACGGCGAAAAACTCCCACCCCTCGGAATGAGTATCCTGCACACTATTACTCGACGGCCGTTCCTATCCACGGATAGGAACTACTGCCCGCATGAGAACCAGAGTTCTCGGCATCATGATGACCGGGGCATCCTCACGAGATGGCCAACAACCCTAATCAGATACCGGTACCGAACTCTCCACGGTATCACCGCACTACTCGTCGCCCGGAGGCAGCCACATATGGTGGTAGTTCTGCCCACCCGCACTATTACGGGTCGACGCACGTACCCGCACTTGGCCAATACCAGGAGCCTCTAGCACCATCTCGAGCACCACCAAGGAGGCCGAACCCCTACCCACCTCATATACCACAGTCATCCTACTTACCGTTTGCACCCTCATTGAGTTGTGCGGCACACGAGCCCCTTGCACACCATTCAAGACAACCGACCAAGCTGGCATCATGTGATTCATACATGTCACCTGCTCACTATGGACAGCCCCCTCCACTAGTGTCAAGTGCAAAAGAATCTGGGGAACCACTTAGCTCACAACATGCTAGGCAAACCAAGTGTGCCCATCATCAGCATGATGACATTGATAGGAGATGTCGAGACAATGCACCCACTAGAAAGATACATCTAGTGACTCCATTCATTACCTTAGCCCAACACATGATGCACCTTCACGGTTATCCCGTCGATATGTCATCCGACCGTCGAACGTCACAATATAATGAAAGGAGACTCATTCTAGAGGTACTATCGGGAGCCCACCGACCCGCCCCGTTGCCAGATCCACCACCGCCTTCACCATTCCTTCGTCCTTTCGCTATCCCGCAGCCTCTGGGGCTCTTCTTCACACGCGTCCAAACAACTCACCCCTCAACGCGATTTCTATTATTTTTAAATTTGCACTGGATTTATATTACATTCCAAGGAATGTACTGCAGTCCACCGTGGGTCTATACCCCCCACATACTAGGATGTTTACCTCGCATGGATCAAGTTCACTGTTTGCCCAATGGTGAACCGTACTAGTTTGGCATTGTTTGAAACTAAACTATGGTCAATTACTTCATGGACACTAGATATCATTCATGTAGGTAATCATACTAACTGTTTGGATTCCGTTCTTCGTACATGCATTAAGTAGTAGAACATGCATCATTGCATCCATTTGTTTTTTTTACATTGCATCCATGAATGAGCAGTATAAGGCATCAGCGGGTAAGGGTCGAGGTCCATGTCGTTTCTCTGAGGGAGAACTGGTCCTGGTCAGATTGAGGCCGAGAGGTTCTCTCCTGGGGTCGCTACTGCTCCATGCTCGTAGCGCCGGGCCTTTCCCGATTGCCCAACAGATCAACGCGATAACGCCTATGTCGTGAGCATCCCGCCAAATTGGGGGATTAGTTCGACGTTTAACGTCAGTGGCTTATCCCGATACCAGCCTTCGCCACCCATCATCGAGCCTCACAGCCAATTGAGCCTTAATAGTAGTGAAAGTGAGAGCAAACCCACTCCTTCTCCGTTTCCCTCCTTATGCGGCAAGGCGCGATAGAACGATACTGCAGGAGGTAATTCACGCTGAGGGGAGCGAGTTGGCGTTCTTTCCTAGTCCATTGGCAGGCGACCATCATCCGATGACACGTGGATCTCCGAGGACGACCGCCGACTTCGACCGGACCTGCTGCCTCCACTTGAAGACCTTGCTGAGCTTTGCTCGCGGTCGAGCTCCTCCCACCTCGGGAGGATGATGGAGGACCATCTCGAGGACGACGCCACGATGACAAAGAACCATCTTGAGGATGGCGTGATGGGATGTCATCAGCCACGCTGAGCAGCTCGCGCCGGCGCCGCCACCCGGGGTTTAAGTACCCAGCGTAAGAACTTTTATCTTTTACTTATGCTCATTTTCATGTGTGTTTGTATTTTTGGATTCGTGGACTGGGCCAATGTTGTTGGGCCCCGTCCTAAATCATTTTTACTTTTATGTTGTATTTTGAATTTGTAAGGGAGGCGAACCACGTCTCGCGATGGTTCATCCTCTCCACGTTCACTTGGCACCCATCCTCACTATATAAGGGGATGGCATGCCCAGAACACCTTGGAGTCATTGTTGAAAAGTTTATTCACAATTCGTCTCCCCTATCGTAGAGTAGTGTAGGGGTTTGGCTAGCCCCACCACGTCGAGATCACTCCGTGGGTAGAACCCACGTCTCTCCCGTCGAGATACTTCCGAGGGAGACGGGATAAAGCGCGCCGTCGAGATCACTCCGGTGCGAGGAAAGAGTTTCAAGAAGTCGCCGCCATCAAGAATCGAAAGAAGCCTTCGTCGAGATTACTCCGGGGGTCTTGGGAGATTCAAGAAGCATCGCCGACACGTCATCAACTTGGGAAATCTGCTCCGCCGAGGGAGCACACCCCAGATCCATCAAGAACTCCTCTTTCTTGGAGGGTTCTTGGTTGTTACAATTCAAGAAAGCCATTTCTTGGTACCTTTTTTCCACCCGTCCACCATTCCTGATCCATACCCCCCCTTCTCTTCGTTCTTGATCCACTCCACCACCGTTCTTGAACACCCTCCCACATTTCTTGAATTTCCCCTCTTTCCTCCTTTCCCCATCGTTTCTTGATTCCCAACCGCCTCGTCTTGCCTTTCTTGATCGCCCACCCTCCTTTCCCCATCGTTTCTTGATTCCCAACCGCATCCTCTTGTCTTTCTTGATCGCCCACTTTCTTTCCCCTTGATTTCTTGATTTCTTGATTTCTTGAATTCTTGATTTCATGATTTCTTGATTTCTTGATTTCTTGATCTCACCATATCTCCTTGATTCCCCTTCGTTCTCCCCTTCGCCCTCATCTTTCTTGATTTCTTGCTTCCAACCCTCTTCGCCATAACCGTTTACTTGGTTTTCTGCCCCTCCCCCACGACTATTCCCACGATACTTGGTTCGCTGTCTTGCCCGCCCACACGACTACGCCGTGCGCCAGCCAAGCGCGCGCCTTGTGCGCCCTCTGCTCCGACTTTTGTTGCACGCCACCCGTGGACTCAGCTCTCTGCTGGTAGTTACGACCGCACCGTCCGCACCCGGTTTTGTTCTCGCCAACGACACTCGTCCGCACGACCCGACACTAAGCATCAGCTCGACGATTTGGATGCCTTGGACTAAGCGATACAAAGGTCAGTCTCGTCTCCCCTCTATAAACTCCAGTATTATTATCTTCGACAGTCTCGTCTTCCCCTATCGCGTCCGCTACCGTGATATTCTTGAACATCATCGGATAGGACTAGCCACCTTGTCGAGCATAGGGATTCTTGTGGTAGACGGACTGTCATCCGACTTGGACGCCGAACGCTCTAGGGCTGTTAGATGCCCCTCACCTAGTAGACGTCTAGTAGGTCCAGCGGGTCATTGGGAGTTTGATCTTAGGATCACTCGTCTCTCATTGATCGGTACGGCCGACGTCGTTATCCGTCAAGTCCTTATCTGCTCATTCGTATTTTCTCATCATTCGGCTTACATCCCATACATTCGCATCATAACCCTGTGACGTGAAACACGCCGATCGATCCCGGCCGTCGTCGTTTCACATCATATATTCTTTAAATTTGTCAAATCATTTGTTTGCTAAATAATGGTCCAAACAATATAAAAAAATACGGTAAAAAATCTTGAAAATTAGTAAAGTCATTACCAACCTCTAGCCAGTTATTGTATGCCCTATAAAAAATATTTATTCAATGCACTAAGGTTATATACCACGTAAATAAACTACAAAATTTGAAACAATAATAAAATCAAAGTGTAAGTCATTTATCTCCATTTATACATAATAATATGCAAATATGGCTATTAAAACGCAAAATGTAATGTAATATACATCAATTAAACATTATAATTTGCAAGTTATCAAACACCTACTCATAAGAAGACCAGAATTCAATAGTATACATGTATTCATGTGGGATCATTTCCATTTACATACTTAGGATGTCCTATCTTCACTGGTCAAGTTAAATCTATTTATTTTGATGGATATCTTACGAATATTAGGCAGAAATTAGAATGATGGTAGGTTAAACTTTAACCCCCTAGAGGACTACTAACATTGATAAAGTTCTTTTAAAATATTATGCCCATTCATGTTCTACCAGTTTATGACCCACCACAAAATGTTTTTACATCAATTAACAGTATCTTTGCACAGTTTTATGGATGAATAGTTGAGGCGAAACACAACATCATTAGACATCTTGGAAAACTATTTGTTTTCCTAAAAATGAAAATGGGTGGGGGATTCAAAACCTGGATGATATTATGAAAAGTCTTCGTACGAAAAGAGCTTGGCATTTTCATATGAAAGATACCCTTTGGACTAGATTGCTTAGAGTCAAATTTGGAAGCTGGGATTTGAATGACATAGGCAAGAGGATGCCTAAAAGAATGCAAAATCTCATGTCTGTATTGCAAGAAATGAATGAGGTTATTCAATCGAAGGTTGGGAAGGGCCACATAAATTCTTGGTCAACAAATAGGACTTGTTTTGTATACCTTGAGAATTTCCCTGAGACCACATGTTCAGATCCCCACTTAACTGTCCAAGATTTATTACAGCAAGATTGGGAAGCATACCTTAGAGGTTGTGGTGGCGTGGATGCCATCACATCAACACCGGACGCGGCACCACCATCAACCGAAGTCAACGTCTCTGCCACGTACACACTGCCACAGTCAACCGACGTCAACACCTCCGCCACGGACACACCGCAATTGTCTCTGCTACGCACGTCTCCACGCATGCACGCTCCTTCGCGCATCATGACATGTCGCCAATGGCAGACTAACAACGGCCCCTTGGCGTGACATGAAGCACGTCATGCGTCTTTAATTTCTCGTCTTGAATTTCTTGTCTTTAAGTTGTATTTTCTCTTTCCTCCAAGGCCTATATGTACAGGCCATTGTTTCAAGAAACACTTAGGCAGTCATTATTCAAGAATTTAGTTTTTGTTTAACTCTTCTTGGAGGACTGCCCAGCCTCCCTATCCCTCAACCCTAGCTCCGTCGCCGTAATCACTGTCGCCGCCACCTTGTGTCGTCGGTCGTCCTCTCCCTATCTCTCTCTCTCTCTCTCTCTCTCTCTCTCTCTCTCTCTCTCTCTCTCTCTCTCTATCTCTCTCTCTCTCTCTCCCTCCCAGGGTTGCCGCCCACGGCTACCCAGAGCCGCCACCCTGGCCGCCCAAGGGCCCAAGGCCGCCCAAGGTAACCACCCTAGGCCGCCTAGGGCTGCCGCCCAAGGCGCCACCCCAAGCCGCCCAGGACAGCCCACCCTAGGCTGCTGCCCAGGCCGCACAGGGCTGCCGTCCAAGGCCGCCCAAGGCAGCCAGCCCAGGCCGCCCAGTGCTACCGCCTAAGGCCGCCAAGGAAACCATCCCCAGGCTGCCTAGGACAGCCCACCCTAGGCCGCCCAAGGTCGCCGCCCAGGCCGCCTAGGGCTGCCGCCCAAGGCAGTCCCTACCAGGGCCGCCCAAAGGCCACCCAAGCCGCCCAACCCGGGATTGCCAAGGCTACCCCAGGCCACCCCATGCCGCCTGCCTAGGGCCGCTTAAGGGCCACCCCTAGCTACTCGCATAAGGTCGCCCAAGGGCTGCCAAAATGCCCGGCCAGGCCTCCTCCCCAGCCACGCCCGTGTTTGCACTCGTCCGTCTCACTCTCCACCAGGGTCATGGGGTACCCCAGAACGCCCATATCCCATCGTCCAGTGGGCCGCATAACGCCCAGAACTGCCTAGTCTTGCCTGAGTCAGAATTTTCCTGATCCTCTTCACGCACTAGGGTGCTGAGATACGCTTGAACTCTTTGGTGTCAAAGTGTTCGCCGACCAGTATTCCTCGAGAAGTCTCCACCGTCGTCAGATTTATTTTGACTTGGATTTTCCTAAAATTTTCTTCGAGTGTTTCTCTCGTGACGTGAATTCGGGTATTGATTTTGGTGCTTCGGCATCGTCGTGGTAGGTGAAGACACTACTCCCATCCTCAACGAGGAATCGGAGCTGCACCACTAGTATTTCATCGGTTTTAAACTCCGAATTGGTTGGTGTGGATTTTTGTGGTCTGTTTTATCCCTCCTTCCAAACCTGTTTGACCCATCCTTCCATCGTCATCCCGTCCATCCCCTTAGTCGCCCCTTTCCCTAGCTGTCCAACATCAAATTGGTATCAGAGCCTAACTTGTCAGCCTAGTCGTTTCCGCCATCGTAGACGTCTTCATTCGTCAGTCCCATTACATGCATCTGCGTTCAGGCAAATGAGTCTCCGCTCCGATGATAGACCAACCCCAAGATGGCCATGAGGTGTCCGTCCCCATCCACGAGTTGTCCTCGTCTATGCCACTGACTTCCTCACGTGGGAAAATCAATCGTCTGTTAGACGTTGTCCAGAACGGTTTTCGTGATGTCAATACACAAATTACCAATATGGACAACCGTCTAACCAATTTGATCGATGCGGTGAGAGAACGGACTTACAAACTCGAGAATAGAGGTCTGGATCGACATCACCGTGAGCGCGAAGACCATTACCCATCTGATCCTAGATCTCGAAGTCCTGATAGGAATCATTGTAACCTTGATGATCCTATACAACCCGAGGATAGATCCGTAAGCCAAAATCAGAATCGTGACGAACGAGACTATCTGATTCCTCCAAAGATTCACACTCAACTCCGTGATAGGAATCATCGAGACGATTACTATCCGCTGATGACTCTCAATATGTCATCAAATATTAATGAGTTCTTGAGCATAAAAGTATTCATTGCATCCATTTAATCGATATTTGTTGTCATTCATATGCATTAGTTCTCCAACTTACTAACCCCACTTGATTCTATGAATCAAGCGGATTAGATCTCACATATTGGATTAATGAGTACAGAGATGGATTAAGGATCCAAAGAAAGAGGAACTTGATCAAGAAGAGCTGGCGAAAAATCAAGAAGAAAGAAGCCCTAATTTCTCCACTAAGCATGTTTTAAGAGAAACCTATAAATAGCCTCTTAAGGGCTCATTGTCGGTGGTCCAGAATTTCTCTCAAGGAAGCTAGGGCTTGGAGAGGAAGGATTTCTGCAGACCCTCCAAGGCTGATGAGCATTGGAGCTGGGAGAGAAGCAAGCTGAGGAGTAGCTGGAGCACGACGATCGTCATCTTGCCGGAAGGGCATGACACAAGGTGGTGTGAGAGTTTCACTTTCAGTTGGTGCATCCTCTCCCTGCAAAGACAATCGAGGTTGGAGGGGAAGGTGCTGAGTGGTACCTCCCTATTGTTCCAAACGAGATTGTTCATCTTCTAGTTTGATCTTTGAGTTCTTTGTTTGTTCAGATTGATTTTCCCTCTCGTTTTTCTGAAAACCTAAACTGTTCTTCAGCAAATTCTATGAAATTGACTCCCACAGGAGGGCCTAGGCAGCTAGCAACCAAGGCCACCGCTTAGGTTGCCAGCAGGCCGAGCTTCCTGCAGCCAAGGCGTGCACAGCAATGTCACGCAGCCAAGGCCACCGCGCAGCACCGCGCGACGCAGCCAAGGCGCCGCAGCACCGCCAGACGCACGAGGCGCGCGCCGCCAGCCGCGCCAAGGGCCGCGTGCGGGTAAATGCCGCGCCAGCCATCCAGCGCCGCGCAAGCAACCCCGCAGCAGCTGGCTGTGCACAGCAGCGTACTGTGCATAAGCAGCTGCGCATAGGAAGCCATCCGCGCGCAGGCAGCACTTGCGCACGGGCAGCAACCCCATGCATGAGCATTCACCTGCGCACAGACCGCACTTGCGCGCAAGGTGTTTGCCCCTTTGCCTCAAAGGGCAAGAGCACACCGTCAGCAGGAAATTCTCTACTGACGGCTCTGTTCAGTTAAGTTTTACAAATAATAATTTGTAGAACTTAACTGAGGTTAGTTTAACTGAACATTAAAGCTGAAATTAAAAATCTTGAACTAATAATCTACAGTAAACTGAAAAGAATTTTCTGCTGTTTTCTCTGCTCCCTGTGGATCGACCCTTACTTGCCCTAAGGCTGTGAGGTTATAAGTTTGCATAAGCTCAATCCTCACACGATTTAACTTATTAATAACCAGTAAAAACACCCGAAATTTGAGCTTATCAACTGGCGCCGTTGCTGGGGAGCTCGGTATCACAGCAGTATTTTCTTTTTTGTCTTTTCAGTATTGTCCATTCATTCTCCTAAAGCTGCAGGACTTGAAAATCCTCAGCTTACTGTCTTTCTAACTTTCTGCTGAAGTTCTATGGTAGAGACACGTTCAAAGGCTGGTGAGAAGTCTGTAGAGAACGTTACAAGAGACGCAACTCCAGAATCTACAGTCTTAGAACCTGAAAATCAGCAGGAAACAATGGCAGAAGAAGGACACCACCAGCAAGCGAGAAGGAGAACCATGTTGGACAGGTCAACACCCTCTTGAAGCCTACGACAAATGGATGTGAACCTGAACATAGGTGAGGGTATCATGTTCAGGTATGACAATGCGTTGATACACTCTCTACCTGAATTTAATGGGTTACCTGCTCAAAACCCTCTAGAATTCCTTGATGATTTCCACATTAGATGCTCATCTCAAAACCTTCCAGGATTATCTACAGAAATCCTTAAAATGAAATATTTTCCTTTGACGTTAATAGATAAAGCGTTTTCCTGGTATCGTAATTTAGGAATTACTTTCAACTCTTGGGAAGAGATGTAGGGAAAATTTCTGCAGAAATTTTATCCTCTCTCCAAAACTAATTTTTATCAACGAGAAATCCATAATTTCCATCCCCATGAGGGCGAGGCCTTTAGTGAATCATGGGAGAGGTTCAATGACCTGCTGAGGAAATGCCCTCATCATGGAATTGAACACTGTCAGTTAGCTCAAATTTTCTATGAATCTTTATCAGATTTCATGAAAAATAAGGTTAACTTAGGCTCCGGGGGAACATTTTATACGGCATATGAGGACGAAGTTTTTGATATTTTAGAGAGAGTTGTAGAAATTGATCTGCAGGAGATTGGGGCAGGCCAAAATGGGAGAAACCTGCAACCCAAGAGAGCAGAAGTTCTGCACGTCAATGCTAAGGAGGTGGAGCTACAAGCAGGCTTAAGGGAGACCAACCAGAAGTTGGAGGAGCTCACCTCCACCTTGAAGAATGTCTTTCTAGGTAACTCTCCCATCGTTAAAGCTAAAATTTGCTCTCTCTGTTTTAGCAGAGAACACGAAGATGGAGCGTGCCAAGCCATGGAAGAAGAAGTGAAAGCATTGAACCAACAACAACCATGGGCAGGACAGAGAAAGTCAAATTTCCTAAACGGAGAGAGCTTCCACCAAGGAAACAAGCCTGCAGTTCAACCTCAATTTCAGCAAAGGCAGTAGTTCCAGTCTAGGCCTCAGTAGCAGTATCAGGTCCCATCTCAGACCCAACCTGATTTCTCTACACTAACCCCTGTCATTTCAGACATGATAGAGAAGCAAAATCAAAAGTTGCGGGCGGAGATGGAGATGCGGATGCAAGTGATGATGGAATTCCAGACGAAGCAAATACTAGAATCACAGGAGCAAATGAGGAAGCTGCTAGAGAGCTTCAGGCCTGGACCTTGTGAACATCAAGGAGGGAGTGGTGCTGGGCCACATGGTAAGCAGCCGTGGATTGGAAGTGGACAAGGCCAAGATCGAAATCATCCAGGACCTTCCACCTCCAACCAACCTAAAAACCCTTAGGGGTTTCCTTGGCCATGCGGGTTTCTATAGACGCTTTATTTTAGACTTTGCTAAAATTTTAAAACCTCTCACGAATCTTTTATCGTCTAAGAATAATGATTATGAACTAACACTAGAAGCTAAAAATGCATCTTATATGTTGAAAGAAGCTTTGGTGAATGCGCCTATCTTGCAAGGGCCCGATTGGACCCTTCCTTTTGAACTAATGTGTGATGCTTCTGATTTTGCTGTAGGAGCAGTGTTAGGTCAACGAATTGACAAGAAACCCGTGGTCATCTACTACGCCAGTAGGACCTTAGTTGATGCGCAATTGAATTACACTACCACTGAAAAGGAACTGATGGCGATTATTTTTGCTTTAGAAAAATTTAGGTCTTATCTACTAGGTAGCAAAATTACTGTTTTTTCTGATCATGCAGCTATTAGATATTTGTTAGCAAAGAAGGAGGCGAAACCTAGACTCATGAGATGGGTGCTCTTGCTACAAGAGTTTGATTTAGAGATTAAGGATAAGAAAGGGTGGTGTGAGAATGTAGTGGCAGACCACCTCTCCCGAATTGTAGGTGCCCAACCTGAATTGGTAAATGATGCATTTCTTGACGAGCATGTTCTAACTGCACAAGGAACATCTGTTCCTTGGTATGCACACATTGTCAACTTCCTTGTTTCAGGAAAAATCCCTACAGGTTGGACATCCCATGAGAGGAAGAAGTTGCTGAAGGATGCAAGATTTTATTTCTGGGAAGACCCGGAGCTATTTCACCAAGGGCAAGATCAAATTCTGCGACGGTGCGTTCCCGAAAGCGAACAACGAAGCATCTTGGAATTCTGCCATGCAAAACCAGGAGGAGGTCACTACTCATCTAAGGTAACAGCACATAAAATTGTTGAATCTGGTTTCTTTTGGCCGACCCTATTTCAAGATGCCCAGAAATTTTATAATAACCTTCTAGCTTGTCAAGCCTCCATTAACATGAATAAGAGAGATCGAATGCCTTTACAGCCCATCCTAGAAGTGGAGATCTTTGATCTATGGGGAATTGATTTTATGGGTCCTTTTCCTAACTCCCATGGATATGAATATATTTTGATGGCAGTCGATTATGTGTCCAAATGGGTAGAAGCCATTCCCTCAAGAACCAATGACTGTAAGGTAGTGACCAATTTCATTGAAAAGCATATTTTCTATAGATATGGATGCCCACGAGCCATTATTAGTGATGGAGGATCTCATTCCACAAATTATAACTTTAGAAACCTCCTAAAGAAGTTTGGTGTCCACCATCGAGTCACTACCCCATATCACCCTCAAGCTAATGGTCAAGTCGAATTGTGCAATAGGGAGGTTAAGAAGATTTTAAGGAAGATAGTGCGTCCGGACGGGAAGGATTGGTCTAGGAAACTAGACGAAGCATTATGGGCTTATAGGACCGCCTACAAAACACCTCTAGGAATGTCCCCATTTCGAATGATTTTTGGAAAGGCCTGTCACCTACCTCTTGAGTTGGAACACAAGGCCCTTTGGGCCATTAGAAAACTCAATTTGGATTTAGAGCAAGCCGGCAAACAGAGGCTTCTTCGATTGAATGAATTGGAAGAACTACGAAATGAGGCTTATGAGAATTCGAGGATTTATAAAGCCAAGATGAAAATGTTTCATGATAAAAGCGTGAAGAGAAGAACCTTTCTGGAAAACCAGAAAGTTTGGCTTTACAACTCTAGGTTGAAACTATTCCCAGGAAAATTGAAAACTAGGTGGGATGGTCCCTTCATTGTCCAAAACGTTTTTGAGAATGGAGCTGTCACAATCTTAGATCCTACGTCTCAAAAGCAATTCACTGTTAATGGACAAAGGCTCAAACCTTATTTAGAAGAGGAAGATCTACAAGGCCCCACAAATATTCCTCTAGAGAAACCACCGAATGATAGTAGCATGATCTGACTTTATCTATCTTATTTTGTTTGCTTATTTTCTTATTTTCCATATCTTGTTTTTGTTCTGCTTTTGTTTTCTTCATTTTTGTTTGCGTCGTCATGTGCAGCTTACTTCTCCACGCTCGCATACACCACAAGATGGACAACTCAAATCGCCGGTCGCCGCTCTCCATTCCCTGGTTTGGTCTCTATTTCTCCTTACTCTAGTTTACTTCCCGTCATGTAGGAACATGCCTTTTTTATGGAGGGGGGGGGGGGAATAGAGTCGCATGCATAACTGCTCTGTCATCCATCCAAAAATTTTTTTTCGTTTTGCATCAACAAAACCATGGATATTTGATGATCTTAGGAGATACTCACACAATGATAAGTACGACAATAGGGCTCTTTTCAAAGGTGTTAGAGTTGAAAGGCTGGCCAGTTAGGGGATCCTAGGTGAAATAAGCCTAGCTAGGTGCACAAATGATTCGTATTATCCACAATTCATACATTTTATCACCATATTTCTCTCATCTTGTCACCCACCTCAGGTTGAGTTAGCACTTACAGGCATGAAATTTTTAGCATTAGTGGAGAGTAGGGCGAGTGTTGGCTCAATGGCATTATTATTATTGACGTGAGTGAAGCTCCCCAAACCAAGAGGGATACAAAACCTCTTCGGGGGAATAAGCTGCCGGTCTACTAAGGACGGCACATGGGTAGTGGATAAGCGCCATCAAAATACATAGTGAAAGTTACACTACGCAAAACAAGCATAAGCTTGCATTATAGAAACCAAAGTTGACTGTCATCAAATATGACCAACAAGCAGCAAATGTCATTGAAAATAAAGGTGGAAAAGCTGTCTCCCATGTGTTTGAGCCGATGCTAGTATAGCCATTAGTATTGAGCCAGCATTAGCACCGCTCTCTACGCCTCGTTCAGTAGTGCGCTTGGGGTGTTGACTCAACCTTACTCCATATAATATGTACTTACTATATGTACTCCATAAATCATAACTGCACTTAGTTGCGGTATAAGGGTTGAAATAGATCTTCAGGATTTTCCTTAAATTGCCCAAGTTCAATTGATGAAGCCACTCCTTGTTGAGAGTATGAGTCAAAGTTATCAAAAGCTGAAAGTCAACTAACGATCATCATTTATTCTCACTTGCATTTCATTACTAAGGGACTAGTAATGATCTAAGTTGGGGGGTAGTTGATGAATCTCAATATGTCATTGATAAGCTCAATTTTACTGTGTTTTTTACTGGTTATTTATCAGTAACATGTGTGAGGACAACCTTGTTTTTCGAAGATTTGGGAAGACGATTTGAACAACAAAGGAACAAAGTTTAAACTGAAATCAAATCTAAACGAAACAATCGGAAACATTGGAAGATCTTGTGACTCTTCCAACGAGAAGAGAGATTTCCTGTCACGTCCTGCGGCGAGGCGTGGTTCTTCAATCGCTATCTTCGCTCAAGTATTTATAGGTTTTCTGCCGCTGTAAGCATTTTCGTAATTTTGCCACTTCGAATTTGCCCACTCTCATGATCCTCCTCTCTCCTTGATCTTCTTAACCTGTTTCTGAATGTTCACTAGCCATAAAACGTTAAATATATTCCACTTGATTCAAAGAATCAAGTGGGGTTAGTGATTTCATAAAACAATACATATGCATGAACTTAGCATGAATTCACAAGATAATTTTAATGAATTTAAACTTGAGAACTTGATTATTTGATGACATATTTTAGAGTCATCAGTCATCAAATATTAATGAGTTCTTGAGCATAAAAGTATTCATTGCATCCATTTAATCGATATTTGTTGTCATTCATATGCATTAGTTCTCCAACTTACTAACCCCAGTTGATTCTATGAATCAAGCGGATTAGATCTCACATATTGGATTAATGAGTACAGAGATGGATTAAGGATCCAAAGAAAGAGGAACTTGATCAAGAAGAGCTGGCGAAAAATCAAGAACAAAGAAGCCCTAATTTCTCCACTAAGCATGTTTTAAGAGAAACCTATAAATAGCCTCTTAAGGGCTCATTGTAGGTGGTCCAGAATTTCTCTCAAGGAAGCTAGGGCTTGGAGAGGAAGGATTTCAGTAGACCCTCCAAGGCTGATGAGCATTGGAGCTGGGAGAGAAGTAAGCTGAGGAGTAGCTGGAGCACGACGATCGTCATCTTGCCGGAAGGGCATGACACAAGGTGGTGTGAGAGTTTCACTTTCAGTTGGTGCATCCTCTCCTTGCAAAGACAATCGAGGTTGGAGGGGAAGGTGCTGAGTGGTACCTCCCTATTGTTCCAAACGAGATTGTTCATCTTCTAGTTTGATCTTTGAGTTCTTTGTTTGTTCAGATTGATTTTCCCTCTCGTTTTTTTGAAAACCTAAACTGTTCTTCAGCAAATTCTATGAAATTGACTCCCACAGGAGGGCCTAGGCAGCTAGCAACCAAGGCCACCGCTTAGGTTGCCAACAGGCCGAGCTTCCTGCAGCCAAGGCCGTGCGTAGCAATGTCGCACGCAGCCAAGGCCACACGCAGCACCGCCGCACGCAGCCAAGGCCGCGCGCAGCACCGCCGCACGCACCAGAGGCTGCGCGCAGCTAGCTGCGAGCCGCCCAGGCCGCGCCCGTGCGCAGGTAATTGCCTGCGCACAGGCCAGCCATCCCGCGCGCAGGCAAGCAACCCCACGCGCAGTTAGCTGGCTGTGCACAAGCAGCCGCGCTGTGCATAAGCAGCAGCCTGCGCATAGGGAAGCCATCCCGCGCGCAGGCAGCACTTGCGCACGGGCAGCAACCCCATGCATGAGCATTCACCTGCGCACAGACCGCACTTGCGCGCAAGGTGTTTGCTCCTTTGCCTCAAAGGGCAAGAGCACACTGTCAGCAGGAAATTCTCTGCTGACGGCTCTGTTCAGTTAAGTTTTACAGATAATAATTTGTAGAACTTAACTGAGGTTAGTTTAACTGAACATTAAAGCTGAAATTAAAAATCTTGAACTAATAATCTACAGTAAACTGAAAAGAATTTTCTGCTGTTTTCTCTGCTCCCTGTGGATCGACCCTTACTTGCCCTAAGGCTGTGAGGTTATAAGTTTGCATAAGCTCAATCCTCACACGATTTAACTGATTAATAACCAGTAAAAACACCCGAAATTTGAGCTTATCATCCGCCTGAGCCTAGGACCCCAGGTCAGGATAGGAATCTTCCCCCACAGAATGATCCCTATTCATCTGTGGATAGAGCCCCCGTGCATGATGGAAATCATCTAGCACAAGACGATGACCATCCACCAGAGGAGAGGGCCCAGAGCATGATAGGAATCATCCCCCATGGAATGATCCTTATCCGCCTGATGATAGACATCGTGGACGGAACAGGAATCGTCCAGACAGGAACGATCCTTTTCCACCCGAGGATGTAGTTCCCCCTCGCGATCACCACCGTGGGGATCACGACAACCAGTGGAAGCAAATCCAACGTAGTATCAAAGTCGATGTTCCGTATTATGAGGGATCTAGGGATCCAAAAGAGTATCTTGATTAGGAGTCCAAATTGAATAGTTATTGCAAGCGGTATAATATGCTAGAATGGCAGAAAGTCTAATACGTCAAGATGAGATTAGGAGGACAAGCGAAAATCTTTTGGAAAATCTTGAATTTTCAATTTATAACCGTCGTGAGGCACCCACAGATACTTGGCCCCAAATGAAGGACAAACTACGTGAGAAATACGTCCCACTTGCTTATTTAGATAACCTCCGTGACCAATGGCACAAACTACAGCAATCCCCCGTTAGCCCTACCGGCACCACAGCCTGTTCCCACTCCAGCTCCTACTCCCACTGATCACCGTTTTCCAGCTACGACACCGTCCTCCGCTACTCCGAACACCCGTACATCACATTCCCTCGAGTCCACTGCTAGAGCCCCTCTTCAACCCAATCCCGCACATATCGGTCCCTCTAGCTTGACCTGTTTTAAATGCCAGGGTCATGGTCATAGAGTTTCCCAATGTCCTTCACGAGCTCTACATATAGGTCAGGAGTCCTCCGACAACATCCCTATCATAGATGAACAGCCTATCGATGAGGAAGAATATAGAGTCGATAGCTACGTCGAAGATGAATTCGTGCACGAGGAAGATTTAGTGGGTTTCATTGGTATCACCGACTGCCCACCAATTCTTCCTCGTCGGATCCTTTTACATTTGTTAGGGGAGTTGTTCGATGTACCCTTACCCATTCTTCAATCGATAATTCCGCTTTGAGGACTTCCATATTCTATACATATTTCAAGATTCGTGATAAGATGTGTAAAACAATTGTAGATAGCGGCAATTGTATTAACGCCGTATCCGATGTCATGACGTCACGTTTGGGATTGCCTTTAATCGACCATCCTAATCTGTATTATGTATCCTGGATTGATGGTACCTCGATTTGTGTAAAGAACCAATGTCGTATTCCTTTGAAGGTTCAATCTTACGAGGAAGATGTATTGTGCGATGTGCTACCCATGAAGGTGGGCAGCGTTATCCTTGGCCACCCTTGGCTGTATGATAACGATGTACATCTTTTCGGTAGGAGCAACACTTGTTCATTCATCCATCAGGGAAAGAAGATTACGTGGCATCCCTATACCCAAAGTCCACAAAAGCCTTCACCAAAATCTCCATCCTTAGGTTTGTGTGTTATTAGCGGTCACCAATTTCAGAAGGAGCTAGATAGTGAAATGACTATGTGCTTAGCTATGATTCCTGATCATTCCTCTGAGGATTCCACCACCCCACCACCTGAGGTTTCTCAACTACTCGAACAATTTGCAAGTGTCTTCCCTAATGAGTTACCCGATGACCTACCCCCGATGCGTGATATCCAGCACGCCATCGATCTCATTCTGGGGTCGTCTTTACCCAACCTCCCTTATTATCGGATGGATCCCACGCACTACAATGAGCTACAGCGTCAAGTCCAAGAACTCTTGGACAAGGGATACATCTAAGAGAGCCTTAGCCCGTGTGCCGTACCCGCATTGTTGGCTCCCAAAAAGGATGGGAGTTGGCGCATGTGCATATACAATAGAGCTATAAATAAGATTACGGTCAAGTATAGGTTTCCTATTCCCCCCATCGATGTCATGTTTGATATGATGGCAGGTTCAAAAAATTTCTCCAAAATTGATCTTTAAAAAAAGATCAATTTTGGAAAACTGCTTTTAAGATCAAGGACGGATTATATGAGTGGAAAGTCATGCCCTTTGGTTTATCGAACGCACCTAGCACCTTCCAGCGTTTGATGAATCATATAATTAGACCATTCATTGGGAATTTTGTTGTCGTTTACTTTGACGATATTCTTATCTATAGTAAATCCACACCCGATCATCTCCATCACTTACCTTTAGTTTGCAAATTATTAGTCACCCAAAAAAATGTTCCTTCCTTGTTAGTCACGACTCGTTCTTAGGTTTTATCCTCTCTGACCAAGGTGTATCCGTCGACCCGCCCAAAATTATCGCGATTATCCAATGGCCAACTCCCAGGATGCCCATGATGTTTGTAGGTTCCACGGATTAGCCACATTCTCTAGATGATTCATTTCCAATTTTAGTACCATCATGGCGCCGATAACAGAATGTCTTAAAGGAAGTCATTTTGAGTGGACTATCGCAGCACAGAAATCCTTTGACAATATCCAGATTAAAATGACCTAAGCCCCCATCCTCCGACTACCCGATTTTGATAAAGTATTCGAGGTTGCTTGTGACGCGTCAGGATTAGGGATTGGTGGAGTATTGAGGCAAGAGAATCACCCCATCGCATTCTTTAGAGAGAAACTTAACGATGCCAAACTTAAGTACTCCACCTCTGATAAGGAATTCTATGCCATCATTCAGTGCTTACGTCATTGGCGCCATTACTTATTGTGTTAGGAGTTTGTTCTCTATTCTGATCATGAAGCTTTAAAATACCTCCACTCCCAACATAAACTTAACCCCAGACACGTCAGATGGGTCGAGTTTATCCAATCTTATACCTTCGTGCTCAAACATAAGAGAGGTGTCGAAAATAGGGTCGCGGATGCCTTGAGTAGGCAAGTCCACTTACTGAATGTTATAAAAGTCGAGGTAATTGGATTTGATCAGATGAAGGACTTATATCCTGATTGCCCGGACTTTGCTCCCATTCTACAGACTTTAGGCAATTACCCGAATCCTGAAAACCAAGATTATATCTTAGAGAATGGATTTTTATTTTATGATTGTCGCCTATGCATCCCCCAGTCCTCTCTTAGGGATTTTCTTCTGTGGGAGACGCATGCTGGAGGCCTTAGTGGTCATTTTAGGAGAGATAAAACCGTAGCTATGGTCGAGCATAGGTTCTTTTGGCTATCCCTAAAGCGAGACGTAGCTAATATGGTTTCTCAATGTCGCGTGTGTGCTCTCGCTAAGCAGGTCAAACAGAATACCGGCCTATATACCCCACTACCGGTCCCTCAGAAACCTTGGGAGGATGTGAGCATCGTCTTTGTGTTAGGGCTTCCGAGGACGAACAAACACTATGATTCCATCATGGTGGTTGTAGATCGTTTTTCGAAAATGGCCCATTTCATTCCTTGCTTTAAAACTTCTGATGCCTCTCATGTCGCACAACTATATTTCAATGAAGTTGTTTGTCTCCATGTACTTCCAAAAAGCATAGTATCGAACAGAGATGTCCGATTCACTAGCTACTTTTGGAAGACCCTTTGGCATCTATTGGGGACAAAGCTAAAGTTTTCTACGGCTTTTCATCCCCAAACTGATGGGCAAACCGAGGTCGTTAATAGGCGCCTTGGCAACCTATTACGATCACTAGTCGGAGACAACCTTAAGTCTTGGGATTGTGTCATTCCGCATGTCGAATTTGCCTACAACGCGTCGGTCAACCATATCACTGGCATGAGTCCACTTGAGATAGTGCATGGTTATTCACCTCGTACACCCACTGACCTTATACCCATGTTACCGCATACGAGAGTCTCAAATGATGGTCATGAGTTCCCGAGTCATATTAGACGTCAGCATGAGGAAATTCATACACGCATCATTAATAGCAATACCTCAAACAAACAGACCGCAGATTTACACCGGCGTTTTCACAAATTTAAAGAAGGTGACATGGTGATGGTGCGGGTTAGGCTGGAGAGATTCTCTTCCAAGCAGGCTACAAAGCTTCATGCTCGTAGTCCCGGGCCGTTTCCAATCCTCAAACGAGAAGGGGAAAATGCCTATGCCGTTGACATACCTTCCACGTGGGGGATAAGCACCACTTTCAATATCTCGGATTTAGTCTGATTCAAAGCCCCACCTCTTTCATCTAATAGCCCTCCTCTACCCTCGCACTTATCGGTGAGTGAGTTTGAGTTTTCCACTCCTTCTTCACTACCTTCTAACTGGCAAGAGAACATCGAGGCTATACTAGACGAGGTAATTGATTGGTCCAAACTAAGGGATAAAATTTGATCTTAAGTCGTTTGTAAGGATAGTTAAGTACCAATCAACAATTTTATTTCCTTACTAGTAGTATTTTAGTAAGGGTCGATCCCTCAGGGAGCTAGGTAGCTAGTTAGGATGAATTTCAATTAGTATTGCAAGTTCAAGATTCATATAAACCTTTTTTGTAATGTTTTTAGTGATTAGGAAGGTTAATGTTCAATTAATAAGGACGATATGAATTTTACCAAGTGTGATAAAATTTTCGTAGAAAGTTTAGATTGAGAATGATTTTTGTGAATTTTGTCAGAATTGTTTATCGTCTCTAGAGAGAGATAAAAAATTCTGAATTTAATTGAGTGAGAAAAGGAGAGGAAGAGAGAGATAGCGCACAAGCTTGGGCGCTTCCGCCGCTGTTTGTGCGCTGGGCTTCGCCGTTCCGCCGCTAGTCGCGCGTGCGGAGGTCCTCTCACGTGCGGTGGACCAAAACAACGATATCTGGAGTTCCAGATATCGGTTTGACACGTGTAAGTAGGCGTTGGAAAGCTTGAGATGTTGGCTATCTGCTTAATGATAGCCAAGAAGCTTAAGAGAATTCTAAAAGGAGATAGGGTGAGAAGAAGCACGTAAACTTTTTGTCACACCCCATAAGGCCGAAGGTTGTTGCTCCAGCTCCCTACCAACTGGCTTCAAGATCCAGGACGCTTCTAGAAGACTCCTTGCACCTTCTGAATGATGATGGACCCAAGAACAAGCTCAAGAAAGAAGGAAAGTGAACAAAGCAATACTCAATTCTTGGATGCCCTCAAGGAGGGTGAGGGGGGCCCTTTTATAGGGGTACATGTGTTTGTTCCAGCCATTCTTGTTCTTTGATCATGGATGAACGTCGAGGATTGAGTTCTTGAGGCCTCAATCCAGGTGATCAGACCCCAACCAACCAGATTCCAACTGGCTATAGTTAGTTACAATAAACTCTAACCAATGGGAAGGGAAAAGAAAGAGTTTGTTAGAGTTAGTTACAACTCATCCCTAGCCCTTGGATTTGAGCTGGAATGGATGGATGGATGGGTTCCACCTCATGAATCCTGGGCTGAATCTCAACCCTAGGCTCTCCTCCAACCAGGATCTGCCAGCTGGAGTCACCCTCATGTGCCTTGATCAACCTGGAAGCCTCCAAGGACGTTCTAGAAGGTTTTCTTCAAGCTCCTTTACACCAAGCCTATCCATTGAGTCAACTCCACTGGTTAGCATGCATCTTTTTCTTCATAGCTCCTTTTGACTTGAAATTTTGTCCCAAGCCTCAAGACTCCTGTCTTGACTTCCCCATAAAATTTCATAATTTTATGACCATCAAAAGTCAACCTTGACCTAAAGAGCCAACACACTAGGGAAATCGTTAGATTCATATCCCACTTGACTACACGAGTCAAGTGGGGGTTAGAAATATCCCTCAAATCCTCTTAAAGGTAAATCCCAAAATGTGTAACTTGTGAACTGCATGTCAAAGCGTTGATGGAATCATTCATTAAGTAGAAAATGTAAGCTTTTTAATCATTGGGAAATAGAAAAGGCATGACCTCATTACTATGCAAAATAAGCATTTTCGGCAATGTTGTACTTGCTTTTAGGATATGTAATATGAATAATGCAAGGAAATGACTACCCTTATTTGAGTTTATCAGTAATCGCCTTCACCAAAGGTGGGACGGTGTGGAAGTTTCTTGTTCGTTGGTAGGACAGAGCATCGATGGACGACATGTGGATCACGGAAGATGACCTAGCTCGCCTACGACCAGACTTGGTGTTCCCACTGGAGTCTCCTGACGCTTGGTGGCATGGACGCCATTGCATCAACACCGGATGTGCTGCCACCATCAAACGAAGTCAACGTATCCGCCACGGACACACCTCCACAGTCAACCGACGTCAACACCTCCGCCACGGACACGCCGCAAACGTCTCTGCTACGCACGTCTCTACGCACGCACGCTCCTTCGCACATCATGATACATCACCAACGGTAGATTAACAATTGCCCCTTGGCGTGACATGCAACACATCGTGCGTCTTTAATTTCTTATCTTTAATTTATCGTCTTTAAGTTGTATTTTCTCTTTTCTCCAAGGCCTATATGTATAGGCCATTGTTTCCAAAAACAGTTAGGCAGTCATTATTCAAGAATTGAGTTTTTGCTTAAGTCTTCTTGGAGGACTGCCCAGCCTCCCTATCCCTGAACCCTAACTCCATCGCCGCCATCGCCGTCGCCGCTGCCTTGCGTCGCCGGCCATCCTCTTCCTCTCTCCTGCTCTCTCTCTCTCTCTCGCCCTCCCAGGGTTGCCGCCCCGAGCTACCCAGAGCCGCCGCCCAGGCCGCCTAGGGCTGTCGTCCAAGGCCGCCCAAGGCAGTCACCCTAGGCCGCCCAGGGCTGCCACCCAAGGCTGCCCAAGGTAGCCACCCCAGGCCGCCCAGGGCTGCCGCCCAAGGCTGCCGCCCAAGGCGCCACCCAAGGCCGCCCAGGACAGCCCATCCTAGGCCGCCCAAGGCCGCCGCCCAAGGCTGCCACCCCAGGCCGCCCAGGGCTGCCATCTAAGGCCGCCCAAGGCAGCCACCCCAGGCTGCCGCCTAAGGCCGCCAAGGCAACCACCCCAAGGCCACCTAGGGCAGCCCGCCCTAGGCCGCCCAAGGTCCCCACCAAGGCCGCCCAGGGCTGCAGCCCAAGGCCGCCCAAGGCAGCCCCTACCATGGATGCCCAAGGTCGCCCAAGGGCCGCCTAGGCCGCCCCTGCCAGGGCTGCCCAAGGCCGCCCACAGGCTGCCCGCTTAGGGCCGCCCAAAGGCCACCCAGGCCGCCCAACCCAGGATTGCCAAGGCTACCCCAGGCCACCCCATGCCGCCTGCCTAGGGCCGCTTAAGGGCCACTCCTGGCTGCTCGCATAGGGTTGCCCAAGGGCTGCCAAACTGCCCGGCCAGGCCTCCTCCTCCACCACGCCAATGTCTGAACTCGTCCGTCTTACTCTCCACCAGGGTTATAGGGTAGCCCGGAACGCCCAGATCCCATCGTCCAGTGGGCCGCATAATGCCCTGAATCACCTAGTCTTGCCTCGGTCAGAATTTCCCCATCCTCTTCACGCACTAGGGTGCAGAGGTACACTTGAACTCTTTGGTGTCGAAGTGTTCGCCGACTAGTATTCCTCGAGAAGTCTCCACCGTCGTCAGATTGGCTTTGACTTAGATTTTCCTAAATTCTCTTCGAGTTTTTCTCTTGTGACGTGAATTCGAGTATTGATTTTGGTGCTTCGGCATCGTCGCGGTGGGTGAGGACACTACTCCCGTCCTCGACGAGGAATCGGAGCTGCACCACCAGTATTTTATCAGTTTTAAACTCCGAATTGGTCCGTGTGGATTTTTGTGGTCTGTTTTATCCCTCCTTCCAAACCCGTTTGACCCATCCTTCCGTCGTCATCCCATGCATCCACTGAGTCGCCCCTTTCCCTAGCTGTCCTACATCAGGTTGTGGTTTTCAAGAGATTACCATTTCAGATATCAGAGATAGGAATATTAACCTTTCAAGGGAAAATGACAGTGCCATATCGAGTATTACAATGCAAGGTATTTTCACAACCAAATCTACATGGCAATATTTTCGTATCAAGAAACCAAAAGATCTTTTAGCTGATGTAATATGGAAAATGAAGTTGTATACTAAAATCCTGGTTTTTATGTGGAGGTTGTTCAGGAATACATTAACGCTTGATACATTTGTTAATAAATTAGGAATTCATATGGCATCTAAATGTTTTTGTTGCCTTAGGAAGCCGTAGATTGAGGAGCATCTATTTTTTCAAATGCGAATGGGACACACTTACTTGGAGATGGATACTTAAAGCTTGGTAAATTCCAAAAACATCACGATTATCACTCTTGCATTGGATTCAATATTTTCTACAATACTCTAAAAGAGTAGCAAATCCATTGTTCTTAAACGATATACTTGTGTATTTAATTGTGGGAGATATAGAAGAAAATAAATTTACAAAAAAAGGAAAACAAGAATAGAGGTCATTGGTCCATCATCAATTCGATAAATTTATGGATCAAGACTATGAATGAGATTAGCAAACATTTGAAGGTCACTTTTAAAACAGAGATGATTGGATTACGGATTTGGAATTTTCCAATTGGTTATCTCTTGTATATCCATGAGTTAATTTAATATATCGGGTTCCACCTATTACATCCATCTATAAATCAAATTTAAACGGGCCATCTAAAGGTAACCTGGAGGTAAGTGCCACGTGGGGACGTATTTTACGAGATAATAATCACAATATGATTTTTGCTTTTTCACATTATTTCTCTTCAAGAACAAATATGGAAGCAGAATGCTATGGGCTTTTAGATGGTATGATCATTTGTGATCAAATGGGAATTTAGCATATTATTGTAGAAACATATTCGACAGCTTTACATCATATGAAAAGTAAACGAGTTTGTAAATCATGAAAACAACTATCATGGTTGGTTAAAATGACTTCTTATTCACCATTGTTTTTTATGCAGAACTGCCGGGTGGGATCGACAACCCATTCCGAATCAAATGCCAGAAATATCTTTGTAGGGGCGGAACCCCAGTCGGTTATTCCGGGTAGCGTTTAAAGCCGTTGAGAAGTAGATGGCAGCGTGGCACTGGGAGTCGGGCTCGAGGCCCGAGAATGGCGCTAGCGTGAGTGGTTGGCACTGTAGGTAGGCGCGGCGCTGGGCTTGAAGGCAAACGCGGAGGCGAGGCCAATAGTGAGTGCAGGTTGGCGTGGTGGCACTGGGAGGTGTGGTAATGAGGACAACGGTGACCACAACACCATGACGTGGTGGTAGTGGCGGCCAAGGCAGGTGGCTGCGGGAGCAGTTGCGGTTGGTATGCAGTTACACGGCTGTGCGACAATGGTAGGTGCAGTTGCTGTTGCGGTTGCGGCTGCACAGCTATGCCCCTACGGGTGCGTGGCTACAGGTGCGCGGCTACGGGTGCAAAGTTGCGTGGCTATGACGACGATTGAGGCTGCGGTTGCGGCTGCACAGTTATGGCTACACGGCTACGGCTCTACTGCAGTGAGGCTGTGGCTGCATGGCCGTACTACTGCGCGGCTGCGTTGCTGCATGACAGCGAGGCTGTGGCAGCGGCTGCACGCTCGTGTGGCTGCGCGGATGCGTGGCTGCACGGCCCTACGGCTGTGCGGCTGCGTGGCTGCGTGGCTGCACGGCCCTGCGGTTGTGCGGTTGTGTGGCTGCGTGGCCGTGTGGCTGCGTGACTTCTGTTGCGGCTGCCCGGCTGAGTGGCTGCGTGGCCACATGGTCGCGTGGCTGTGCGCCTACGGCGGTAATTGCGACTGTGATTGTGGTGGTGCAGCTGCTGCTACAGCTACGGTTCCACGGCTTTGCCGTTGCGCAGCTATGTGGCTGCATGGCTATGAGGCTTCACGGCTATGGCGGCGGTCACGCTTAGGACTGTGGCTGTCGCTACGGCTGCACGGTGATACGTTCTTGTACCAAATTTGTAGTAAATTTCAGGAGAAAAAATTACTTATAATTGTGGAGTCGCTTTACTCAATCTTTCAAGAAAATATCTGATAAACTCAAATAAGGGTAGTCATTTTCATGCATTATTCATCTTAAATCACCTAAAAAGCAAGTATAACATTGCAAAAATTCTTATTTTGCATAGTAATGAGATCATGGCTTCCACTTTCCCAATGATTAAAAAACTTACATTTTCTACTTGATTAAGGTTTCTATCAATCCTTTGACATGTATTTACAGAGTTACACAATTTGGGATTTACTTGTAAGAGGGTTTGAGGGATATTTCTAACACCCACTAGATTCAATGAGTCAAGTGGGATATGAATCTTATAATTTCCATAGTGTGTTGACTTTTCAGGTCAAAGGTTGACTTTTGGTGGTCATAAAATCACGAAATTTTATGGAGAAGACAAACAGGAGTCCTGAGGCTTGGGAAAAATTTCAAGTCAAAAGGAGCTATGAAGAAAAAGATGCATACTAACCAGTGGAGTTGACTCAATGGATAGGCTTGGTGTAAAGTAGCTTGAAGAAAACCTTCTAGAACGTCCTTTGAGGCTTCTAGGATGATCAAGGCACATGATGATGACTCCAGCTGGCAGATCCTGTTTGGAGGAGAGCACAGGGTTGAGATCCAGCCCAGGATTCATGAGGTGGAACCCATCCATCCATCCATTCCAGCTCAAATCCAAGGGCTAGGGATGAGTTGTAACTAACTCTAACAAACTCTTTCTTTTCCCTTCCCATTGGTTAGAGTTTATTGTAACTAACTATAGCCAGTTGGAATCTGGTTGGTTGGGGTCTGATCACCTGGATTGAGGCCTCAAGAACTCAATCCTGGACGTTCCTCCATGATCCAACAACAAGAATGGCTGGAACAAACACATGTACCCCTATAAAAGGGCCCCCCTCACCCTCCTTGAGGGCATCCAAGAATTGAGAATTGCATTGTTCACTTTCTCTCTGTCTGAGCTCGTTCCTGGGTCCACCTTCATTTTGGAGGTGCAAGGAGTCTTCTGGGAGCATCCTGGATCTCAAAGCCAGTTGGTAGGGAGCTAGAGAAACAACCTTGGGCCCTTTGGGGTGTGACAAAAAAGTTAGGTGCTTCTTCTCATCCTATCTCCTCTAATAATTTTCCTAAGCTTCTTGGCTATCATTAGGCGATAGCCAATGTCTCAAGCTTTCCAAAACCTACTCACACGTGTTAAACCGATATCTGTAACTCCAGATATCGACGTTTTGGTCCACCGCACGTGAGAGGACCTCCACCCGCGCGACGTGCGGTGGAGCGCTGAAGCATCAGTGCACAAGAGGCCCTTCTATCCGCCCATTCAACGGCGGAAGTGCCCATGTTGTGCGCCCTCTCCCTCTATCTTTACTCAACTATCGGGAATCATTCTGAACTGAGTTAACTCAGTTCGATAATGATCTGGACCGCTCTCTCTCATCCGGTTCAACGACTTTGAACCGGATAAGTGAATTACAACCCATTTAAATTCAGAATTTTTTATCTCTCTCTAGAGACGATAAAAAATTCTGGAAAAAATCTCACAAGTCACTCTGTACCTAGGCTTGCAAATAAAATTTCCTATGCCTACTAAAAATCATTTTCATCTTTTTCATTGATCATAAACCAGCTTAAAAAACTAACATAATCTGAAATTTGAAATTCTAATTGAAATTCACCCTAACTAGTTACCTAGCTCCCTGAGGGATCGACCCTTACTAAATACTACTAGTATGGAAATAAAATTGTTGATTGGTACCTAACTATCCTTACAAACGACTTGATATCAACTTTTACCCCTTAGTTTGGACCAATCAATATCCCTCCAGACTCCCATCATCGTATCTCCGGCATATGCGAACCCGCGTGTATGTTTGGCCAAATGCAGCCCATACGCCGGCTCTCGTAAGCGCGAGAAGTCTTCCACCGAAGTGTCTTCTCCACTATCGTCTTCTTTATTTATAGTATCTTTATTCCTTTCCTAAATTACCAGTCAATAAACTGGCATTTATTCTGCCAGGTTTGCAGTACCTGGACTCCTGCTCTTGTCTATAACCTTTCACCATGTTTTCTGTCATTGATGTTTTCTCCTTTCATAGATTTTTACAGGAATTGTATCGTTACACCCCTCATCCACTATCACCTTCTCATTGAGGTTTTTGTCTGGAAATTGAGCTCTAATTGTCAATAATGGTTTACATGAACCAACTTCCGGGGTAAATCCTTCCCACTTGACCAAGACCTCAGCTCTTTCATTTCTTTCCCTAGTTGTAATAACTCTAATGGGATACAACGAACATTCCATGTTACTTGTGAATGTCGGAGGAACGGCTTGAATCTCTTTGTCTGGGTCAACGGCTTTACAATACTTTGATGGGTGGAATACTGGATGAAAGGAACACCCATCCAGCAGTTCTAACTTATAAGCAACCGATCTGGCTTTTTGCAAATTTTGAAGGGACCAAAGTATTTGGGAGCAAACTCCTCATTTGTTCTTTTGGTGAGTGACTTCATTCTATAAAGTCATAATCGTAAATAAACTTCATCACCCATATTCAGTTGCAAATATCTCATTTGGCTGTCAGATTTTTGCTTCATTTGGATTGTGCAGCTAGCAGACTATTCCACAACAATTTTAACATGACATTGCGTTCCGTTAACAAGGTGTCAACTACGGCAATGGGTGATGGAGGTGACCCATAATGAAGGAGTTTAGGAGGATCACAACCATAAACTACTTTAAACGGAGTCATCTGGATTGCAGAATGTAAAGTAGTGTTGTAAGAAAACTCGGCCCAATGTAGTCATTTTGACCACGACTTAGGTCTATCTGATGCAAAGCAGTATAAATAAGTCTCAAAGCATCTGTTTACTACTTTGGTTTCACAATCCCTCTGCGGATGGCATGAAGAGCTCATGTGTAGAGAGGTACCTTGAAGATGAAATAATTCTTTCCAGAACGCACTGGTGAACACTTTGTCTCTGTCATAAACGATGGATTGCAAACATACAACTTCCTTGGTGAAGTAATCAGCCACCATGGTAGCAGTGAACGAATGTGATGGCACATGCCATCAAGCGTCATCATCGACGTCACCCGCACCGCGTACCCTCGACATCGACGACCGGGTGAAAGACGCTCAATTATCATTTTGTTCTTATCGCTCTCTCTCTCGCGCATGTGTTTTGTCTTTTCTCATTCTCGCCATCGTGTTTCGTCGCATTTGCGACATTTGTGTGTCCGTGGTTTTGCCGTGAAGGGGGATGGGCCTCACTTTAACCCTCCCCCCCCCCTTGCCTCTTCCCCTTTTCTCCCCTTAATTCCTATTTGTTTTAGGTGTTTTCTTTCTATTTTCTAATGGGGGGGAGCCCACTTATAGAGGCTCCCCAAAGGACCCTTTAAGGCCCATGTCGGGCCAATCTCTTCCCCTGTTATAAGGGAAGAGAGGGTACCCTAACATTGTCAGACCAGGAGAATAGAAGAAAATTCATGTTGCCTTGTTCGTCTGGTCTCCCTCCCTCATTTGAAGGAGATTACAGAGGAAGGAATAGAAGATTGAAAGAGCAAGAATGAGGAAGGTCAGAAGGAGGATCAGCAAAGACGGGAAGACGTCTTCCCTCACAGGATTGTGAAAACTCCCTGCCCTGGATACTCTCCATTCTCGCAACTGCCAGTCAATTTACCTGTCCGCTCCGCGGCCGTCGACGGAAATTACCGCCACGGGCCCACGCCAGAGATGGCCTCATGGCAGATCGCGAAAACCTTGGCATCTAGAGAGCAATACAGTGATTCCCCGTCGGTAACAACGACCTCAGTAACCTCTGGTTCCCGATCTCCTCAAATTTGGGCACCGAGGTCTTGCCAGGAATACTGGTCGTAGTTCCTTGAGCCTAATCGCCGCATTTTCATCATACAGTCATTATTACTAGCCGATGAATTTGCTGAGTCCCTGATTGACAAGTAGTCGAATCAACCTGTCGTGGTCAACCCACCGACGCGTGACTAGGACTGTCGCTATCCCCAACGAGAGGGGTAAAGATTTGATAGTGGCCATCGGTGTTGGAGCTCCTATGTCACCCCATATCCTGCTGTCTAGGACGACCCTAGGGTCAGTTCGATCAGTGGCCACCGCAGGTACCACCACGGATAGGCCGCACAGAAGGACGTCTCCTGCCTACGCGGACCCTGCTCAGTGCATTACCCTGAGTCAGATTCCTCGAAGCCAGTGCTCCAGAACACCGGACCGCTTAGCGAGTTGTTGCATCCTGAGCTCTCTTCTCCATCCTTTATATACGCACCAGCATTACATTGCTTGTGGAGCAGCCGTGATCTCTCCGGCGCCCGTCACTCTACCCGTTCCAATACGCCTTCAACGAAGATGAAGTCCTACACTAGAAGCCCCACCGATGAGCTACGTCATCCTCTCCCATCGCTCAATTAGTTATTCCGTGCAGTATTCTTTCATCCCGTCTCCACCACGCTTAGGCTAGGTAGGTGAGAGAGGTTAAACGAAAGAGAACCACATCTTTGAGTGTCTTACCATTACGGATGAGTACGTCCGTTACGTGCGAGCCATACAGATAGAGTTCATTTGGTCGTAGACACCTCGTTGCTCCGACGAGGTTTGAGAGGCCACAGTCGCTGTCACTCAGCATCCTGCCCAAGCTAGGAGCTCGGTGCCTCCCTCGAATCGGAGCCTGCACGTATGACACGTAGGACCCTCATCTCGCATTGTAGTTACATACCCGTTAGGGTTAACCCTCGGATGACGACACCGCCGTTATCCAATACTACATCCTTTATCGCCATCGAGCCATCATACTCGATGACGACCGGACAACGTCCCCAACGCCGTCCTGCATCAGGATGTCTCAAGGGGGTATGAAGTGGCTGAACTTACTCATTCTGTCTACTATCACAATAATGCAATTGAACCCTTGTGACGAAGGAAGACGTTCAATAAATCCATGAGTAGGGGTGCGGGTTCAATAAAACCCTTCAATAAAACCCTTGTGAGTAAGTTCTTCCCATATCCTCTCTTGAATGGGTAGGGGTTGCACAATACCAGATTGTGACAATGAGGAGATCTTGTTCACCTGATATGTGTGACACTTGCTAACATACTGGTGTATACAATCATTCATGGGTGGCCAATACAGATTGTGGGTGATTTGCTTATATGTTCTCTTGAATCCCGTGTGGCCCCACTCGCTGAATCATTACAAGTCTGTAGGATCTTGGGTATCAAGGACAATTTCTCGAATAAAACAAGTATGCCCATGTAAAATAAGGTACCATCATTAAGTTTAAGCTTCAGATGAGAAATACTGCTGATCATCAAGTCATTAACCACTTTTTTGAGCTTTCTGTCTTGATCGATCTCCTGTCGACTCTACGTGTGATCCACAAGTTGTACTCTCAATACAGATAACTCCTGAAGTTCAGATAGTAAGGGTGCTTTCGACAAGGCATCCGCCACCGTGTTACTATTACCTGGTTTGTATGCAATAGCAAAATTAAATCCCAGTAACTTATAAACCCATTTGTTATACAATTCCTGGATTTGCTTCTGACAGAACAAGTATTTTAGGCTGTATTGGTCGGTGCAAATAGTGAAAGGCATATCTGTTAAGTAATGATGCCATTTCTGCACTAATAACACAATGGCCATTACGTATCTCTCATAAGCTGACTTAACCTGATTCCTTCTTAGTAATGGGTCTCCAGTTCTGCAGGAGGACAGCCCCTATGGTGATACCGGATGCATCAGGTTTGATAACAAAGGGCAGGCAAAAATTTGGTAATGCCAGTACAGGGGTGGAGGACATCGTTTGTTTTAAGGTGTCAAATGCGTTCTATGCTTTTGTGTCCCATAGAATGCATCTTTTTTAAGCAATGAGGTCAGTGGGGCCACCTTCAAAGCATAGTCCTGGACAAACCTTCGGTAATAGCCTCTTATCCCAAGAAACCCATGCAACTATTTGAGGTTCTGCAGAGCTGACCAACTCATCACAGAGTCCACTTTCACTTTATTTGTTCTCACACCTTGCTTAGGAATCCAGTGTCCCAGAAATTCTAGCTGCTCGCATGCAATGCTAAACTTCTTTGTATTAACATGGAGATCATTATCATCCATGACTTAGAACACTTTCCGCACATGCCCATGTTTATCTATTGATTTACTGTAAACCAATATATCATCAAAATATATGAGTATAAACTTCCTGCGGAAATAATGGAAAATCTGATTCATAAATGACTAGAACGTAGCACGGGAATTCATTAATCTGAAAGGCATTACTCGGAATTCATAATGTCCTTCATGGGTCTTGAATGCTGTCTTATGGATATCCTCTTCCTTCATCCTTATCTGATGATAGCCTGATTTTAAATCTACCTTGGCGAATATAGTCGTTCCGTGTAATTCATCCAATAACTTTTCCACCACTGGAATTGGATAACTGTTGGATATCTTAATTTTGTTCTGTGCTCCATAATCAACGCAGCACAGCCAACCAGCGAATTTTTTCTTAACCAGAAGTGCCAGACTCAAAAAAGCGAGGGCTATGTGATGGTGATGCAGGATGACTAGGGAATGACAAGACTGGATCCTAGGATGACTAGGGGTGATGGGATAAAACATACTACAAATCACACGGTTGAGTTCGAAAATTAAGTCTGGTGAAAATACAGATGGTGCAGCCCCTTTCCTCATCAAGGGTGCAAGTACTATCTTAAAACCACAGCAGTGATGCAAAGCATAAAAATCAATAACTTCGAACGGGCGATTCGCTTAGAAGACTCAAAATCCAAATCTAATCCAACGGCGGTGGATGAACACTCGAAGAATACTAGACAAAGAACACAGCACCAAAGAGTGTAGGAATACCTCGGCACTTAATAGTGCGTGAAGAGGTTGCGGGGAATTCTTGATGAGTCATTGGCAAGATGATTGACGTGCGCTTCAACAGGGTGTTGGGGATCCAACTACTGCGGTCAATTGGCGGGTGGTCAAGGGGGGGAATCGCCCCCTTGCCGGGTGCGGGGTAGCGCCCTGACAGCTAAACGTTATGCTCATCGACCATTGGGGGCAAGGGCGTCCGGGGGCACGGCGGGCACGCGCTGGCAGAAGCAAACGAGGTGCGACTGGCACAGGCGGCTAGCGCGAGAGGCCGGGTGCGTGGCGGGCGCGGATGGTGGGGGGCGACCAGAGACGAATGGGCATGCGGTGGGCATGGGCGATCGGGGATGGCCGGGCCTGTGACGAGGGGGGTTGGCCTGCGCAAGGCGTGCGCCTATGTGGACGAGCGCCTGCATGGGGCGAGCGCTTGTGCGGGCTTGCGCCTAGGGCACTGGGTGGCCAGGACAAAGGGCAACGGCCAAGGAACAGGGAGGGGGCGGGCAAGGCGTTGGGCGCGGGCGGCCAGGGTGCATGGTGGTGGCCAAGTGAGCAGCGCGCGATGGTGATCAGCGGTAGTGGTGATGGCAGCAGCTGCAACTAGAATGGGATGGGGAAGATAGGGCAAACCTTACAAGGAGAGAAAAACTCAAATCTTGAAATAAACTCGCTAAGTGTTATTTTGCTACATTGGCCTACATATAGGCCTTGGAGGAAAGGGAAAATGAGAAATAAAATAACCATCAAGGACGAGGCGACGTGTCGATTCATCACGTCACGATTGGTCCGGTAGTTGGCGTTGGCGATGTGTCATGATGCGAGATATGTCTTGTGTAAGTGGAGGCGCGTCCGTCATCGGTGTGTTGATGTGGACGTCATCATGGTGGTTCTTCAATTGACATTGATGACAGGTTAGCATGCGAGGCGTCTCGAATGACAGTGGCGACGCGTTTGAAGGTAGTGTGTTGACGTCATTGCCACCAAATGGTCTGATAAATTCTGACTTCAAGAGCTCACTAAACAGTCTTCAATCTCATCCTTCTGGACATAGGAGTATTTATAAGGTCTCATGTTGAGGAGTTGTGAATGCGGTAGTAATGTGATGGCATGGTTCATCATTCTGGTTGGCTGTAAATCTGATAAAGGGTGCAAACATCTTAGGAATTATTCTTGTAGTCTCTCTTCAAGATCCTTCGCATGTTTTAACTGTGGTAGATTAATACCCAAAGTAGTTGGATTTTCTTCAACTCTTTATCAGCATATTTAATACGCAATCCTGTTCTGGACAGTTTCTGATCACCTTTAAGGGTAACCACTTCTTCACCTCTCTTAAAGTTCAGGATGTACCGCTCCCAATGGATGTGATCCATCCCCAGGATCATATCCATGGCTCCCAATTTGAATGGTAAGAAGCCACTAACCATTTCAATGTCTTGGACAGAACATTTAATTCCTACACATAAACCTTGGCCCTTGTCCACCTCACCGTTACCCAATGTGATTTCAAAACGTATGGACGGATCACTGCTGAAATGGAATTCATCCACAAGTCCTGCGCACAAAAGTTATGTGAAGCCCCACTATTGACTAATATTGTAATTTACTTTTCTTGTAGCTCACCTTTTAGCTTAATCAATCTGGGATTTCTCCATCCCAGCATAGATCTGTGAGAGACATGTGCTGATAGAAGCTGTGCTTCGGGATCGATCTCTTTTGCCTCTTGCTTCCGGTATTTCTGTCGTCTCTGGCTTCGACTTATCCTTCTCTTCCTCACTGACTATCAATATCTGCAAAGTCTTTTTTACATCAGTGACATGGACCAAATTTCTTGTTACAGTGATAACACAATCCCTTCTCTCTTCTCCGATTGAACTCATCACCGGTCACATATATTTTTCTTCTAATTGTGCTGGAGTTACTATTGCCTTGATTTGTCTGGATCTCCCCGATTGCTCTTAAGCTATTGGTCATCTATTATTGATTATGATTCTTCCCTGATAATATCTAAGTGTCAAGGTTCCGAAACGGTTTCCAATGGCCTGTAGAACCTAGATTCATGGTATCCACAGCACTTACCTTCTCTCCTTTAATAACACAATCATGACAACCTTGATAAAGGGTATGAAGTATTTTTTTCCGATTTGAGTACCGCATCCATCAACTCTCTGAGTTCTATGAAGTCCTCACGTGAAAGTTCCACTTTGATATCAGCTTGCAATCCTTTTGTGAACATTCTCATCATTACATCTTCTTGATGGGAGGTAAGTAGACTGGTAATCTCTCAAATTTGTCTCAATATTCTTTAACTGATCTTGTTTGTTTGATATCCAGGAATTGTTCCATAATATTGTCCGATAAGGAATCACCAAATAAGGAATCAAATTTGTCTCCTTCCGATTCGCAACTTGAAATCACCCCAGTCTTCAAAGGTGTGGCAGTCAATGGTCCACAAAAACCACTATAAGGCTTGTGCTTCCCAATAAGGCATCACCGACTCTATTTGGTCTTCCCCTGGTATGGATTTTACTTTGATGAATCACTCCACCCCTTGATTCAGCCTTCAACATCTTCTTCGCGGAATGTCGGAGCTTCGAATTTTATTTGCTATCACCATGACCGACTGGGCTTTGTCCCCTGTCTTGGGTTACGGCGGTTCTACTTGTTCTCTCTCCTTTAGTCTTGGTCGGGCTTTGGTCGTCAGATCTGACCTCCGTCGTTTTTGAACTTTCTCCTTCCCAAAGGCATCAAAATGTGCACAAATGTTCTGCATCATCTTCTCTATTGCAGCTTGTTTCTCTTATGGGGAACAACAAATTTCATCATACAAGGATTCTGTCAATTATCGTGTGTGTACCAGATTCTTCTTGATTCCATAAATTCTACTTCTTTTGCCTCCAACCTCGCTTCCACTTCTTTCAACATCATGGCTACCAAGATCGATGCTCTGATACCAATGACATGTTCTTGTACCGAATTGGTAGTAAATTCAAAAGAGAACGAATTACTTACAATTGAGGAGTCGCTCTACTTGATCTTTCAAGCAAATATCCCTCCTAACTCCCATCATCGTCCCTCCGGCATACGCGAACCCGCGCGGATGTTTGGCCGAATGCAGCCCGTCCGTCGGTTCTCGTAAGCCCGAGAAGTCTTCAACTGAAGTGTGTACTCCATTCCTGTCTTCTTTATTTATAATATCTTTATTCCTTTCCTAAACTACCAGTCAATAACTGGCATTTATTCTGGCAGGTCAGCAATACCTAGACCCCTGCTCTTGTCTATAACCTTTGACCATGTTTTCTGTCATTAATGTTTTCTCCTTTCGTATATTTGTATAGGAATTGTATCACGCAGCTGCGCGGTTACGACTGCACGGCAGCGCGGAGGCACAACTATGACTATGCGGCTGTGCAACGATGAGGTTGCGACTGGTGAGGCTGCGACTGCTGGCGCCTGCAGCCGGGCTGGTGTCTGGCGTTGAGTGGTTGTGTGGCGGCTGAGGTTGCAGCAGCCGCGGCTAAACCATGGTGCGCAACGACGCCCGTGGCTCGCAGCTCGCTGCTAGGGATATCGAGTGTGGGTGCGGTTGGCTCGAATTACGGTTGTCCCAATCTACGGCGTCAGCTGCGTTCTGGTCCGACGGCGGCAGCGGCAACCCGTGGATGGTGATGGTGGTGTCGGCGTCGATGGCGGCGGTGCTTCGACGAAGATTTGTGATAATGCCCTAATCTTTTATCTCGAGGGACATTCTCTTAAATTAAGATCACGATCAAGAACCAGATCGGAATGGAGGACTCGGTTAAGAAGAAGATCAAGAACTTGAAGGAATGAGAAGAGACCAAGAAGGAGAACTAGAAGGAGGAAGAACCGGACGGATGGGAAAAGAGCTTAGTGGAGAGGTGACGAGAAGAGATTAGAGGGGAGAGGAAGAGAATGGTGGGGCAGGGGGAGAGACGACCAGAGATCGGAACTGGGGAAATTGGAGAAGAAGAAGAAGTCACCGGGACGCGGGGATCTCAGAGGCTAGACTTCAGACAGGCTGAAATCCTGGAGGATGTTTGGGGTTTGTGGAGGAGTGTCACCCTTCATTCTTGGCGTGGACGGGGCTGGCGTTCTTCAGATCGTGGAGGAAGCACAAATTTGTTCTTAAGATCGCGGGGGAAAGGAGATCCAAGGAGAATTGGAAAAGGACTTGGGAAGAATTGAGACACAGAAGAAGGAGATCCAAGGAAGGGAATTAGGATGGAGATCCAAGGAGTTGGAAAGGATTGAGACACGAGAAGGGGGATTGGGGTGGTGAAGATGGAATGTGAGAGAGATGCTGGCAATAGTGTTTGTCCAACCGATATCCGTCTGATATCCGATATTGGACAACCGATATCCAATACTGACAAAAAAACTGGGACTGTGTCTGATATCGGATATCAAATATCTATTGGTATTCGCCTTTTAGATGTGGATAGATACTAGTGATGGATGTCATAGGGGAAAGGACAATTCGGATATCGGATATCAGATTTTGATATCAGATATCGGAATCGGTATCCAGATATCAATATCCGGTATCAACCAAAAAAATATATTAGTCATCATTTTCAATGATTTAAATACTTCGAAGGCCATGCGCTTTTGAGATATTATTAACCTCGATTAATATATACAGTGCAAGCTTTTTATTTTCTTACATATGGGATAACAGGATTCAGAGTTTACATTAAACTTCGACCGTTATCCCATATGGAAGAAAGCAAGAATCGTGCTCTGTATACATTAAACGAGTATAATATTCATTAAATGACATAGTAGTATATCTATAAATTTATAGTATATTTTAAGCCCAATTTTTTTTCCTCCATATGGTTATATATACATAATATTTAATATGTTAATACTTTGTCCAATAAATACAGCCCAAATTTTCTATTTTCTTCCATATATGATAAAGGATTCACAGTTTGATGTTAAACTCGGAATCCTGCTATAATGCCATATGGAGGAAAAAAAAGTTCGAGTCGTATATATTAAATGTGCCATTGAATAAATAAAAAGCTCCAAATGAACCTCTTCCGCACGTTGACTCGTCTAACGGCTACTTAATAATGGTTAAATTTTATTTTTACACAATCCTTCTAATGTGGATATCAGAATCCGATATCCAACACTAATACCCGCTATTGTCATCCTCCCTGTGAGACAGAGGCGGATGATGACATTAAGATCGATACGGATATCGTCATCCTCCCCATGAGATAGAGGCTGACATTAAGATCGATACGGATATTGTCATCCTCCCTGTGAGACAGAGGCGGATGATGACATTAAGATCGATACGGATATCCGATCTCCTGATATCGGATAACAGTATCGGATATCAATATCCGATATTGTTATCCGATACCAGGAGATCGGAAAAAACGGATACCAAAAATTTTGATATTTGGTATCCAGTATAGCATGCGTCCTGATATCGTAACTCGATACGGGTATCAGGACAGGCAAAAACTACTTGTGGACGAAGAAGATGGAAGAATTGGGGAAGAAGATAGGGGGTGTGGAAGAGAGGGGAAGAATGTCAATGGCTACATCTTTGCTAAATTCTCTTTTTTTTCCGAAATCACCTACCCCTGTCACTTTTATAGATAGGGTTATGGATAGGGGGGCCTAGGCGGGCAATTACAAAGATGGGCTCAAAAGAGAAATTTTGAAGATAAGATAGGGTAATCCTTCATGGGCCTTGTTTACTTGATTTATCCTCGATGGTCTCCATCATTCTCCCATGGTGGGGAGAATCTCTGCTTCAACGAGGTTAAGAGGATCCACGTCGTCCATCGAGCTGCGGATGTTTTACAAGTGAAGAGGTGTCGAAGAGTGGTGACACCAACGAATAACCATCATGGAAGGCCCTGGCCGGGAGCAAGCTCAACCGGGTTAAGGGAAGTCCATGGGCTTGAGAGGGAAGCAAGCTATACATGTCAACCTACTGAGAGAGGCTAGAAGGAAGCATGCTCAACCCTATAATTATCTCTATAGATGGTCGTCGAGTAGTGTTGGGCGTAGGAGTTAACACGTTTGGCTCTGATACCAAATTAATGTGTACTGAGTAGTGTTGGGCTGGGATCGTTGACCATTCCAGATCCGTGGATACATGACCTAGAAAATGGTCTTCACTTGTACTGGGAATACTGATGATCGTGGAATTTTGTGGATGGTGCCTTTAGGCAAGTCATTGGCATGTTAGCGAGAACATTATGAAGTAGATCACGAGGCAGCCGGGGATGGGCGAGGGTGGCCATGGGGTGACTGAGACAGTCGAGGAAAGCCTAGGTAGCTCGCAGTTTGTGTGGCCGTGGCTGCGGTTGCAGCTACGAGGAAGCTGCTACAGCCGTGTGGCAGCGGTGGTGGCTGTGGCTACGGCTACACGGCTGTGCGGGTAAGGCTGCATGGCTTTGCGGCTATAGTTGCAGCTGCACAGCTGGGTGGCTAAGCAGTTGCGTGACTGCACGGTTGTAGCCATACCAACGGCTTGCGGTTGGGACCTGGTTTGGTGGTAGCAGCGGTGACTTACGGACGGTGATGGCGGTCAATGGGGGCCATGATGGCCAAGGCTGGTAGTGGGATTGGGGTGGGGAAGAATGAACGTGAGAGAGATGCTGACGAACGAAGAAGACAAAAGAATTGGGGAAGAAGATAGGGGGAGTGGGAAGAGAGGAGAAGAATGCGAATAGCTACATCTTTTCAAAATTATAATTTTTTTTTCAAAATCGCCCACCCCTAACCCATTTATAGATAAGGTTAAAGATTAGCGTGACTAGGGGGGCAATTACAATGATGGGCTCAAAAGAGAAATTTAGAGGATAATATAGGGTAAACCTTCATGGCCCTATTAACTTGATTTGTCCTTGATGGTTCCCATCAACTTTGCTGCTGCATTAAAAAGCCTAATAGGACTCAAAACAAGAATAGTTGACATGCCACAGTGCAAATGTGTAATGCACCAATTTTGTTGTGCATATGGGGCATGTCATTAAAACATTATTTCATTATTGAATATATATATAGATGCTATATAATTTTCATGATACATTGTGATTGAATCACATGGATTGTTTTCATATTTAATCAAAGCATAAAATTTATGACATCACCTTTGAATCTAAAATTAACATATTGGTGTCACCTTAAGTGGATGTTTCTTGACTAGCCCTACTGATGAAGTATCCAATGGAAGTGAAGTGAGATCATTTGAGGTTTCTAATGCTATTGTGGAATAAAATGCCTTGTTTTTCAAAATGGTACACCACTTCCTGTGTTGTTCGCTATATACAGTGTATGCATGTACCCATGGAGTTTTTTATCAGGGCAGCTGAGGGCGACCAAGGAAACCAATATAACAGACTTGGGGGAAAGAGAGGAGCTAGTCAATAAATAACGAATGTGCAATATGAAGCAAAGTAATGGGACAAAAATAAACGAGGAAAAGAGACAGACCAAAAGACACTAAGGTACTGAATAGCATAAGGAATGCAGCCAAGGAAAAGAATACAATGAAGTTGATGCATAAAAAGCCCAGTGAGCCTCAAGCATAAAGGGCAACATGTAAGCCATCCAAAATTGTTCAAGCTTAGTTCTCAATTTTCAGAGTCTCTTTACCTTCAGGCATGGTTGATGCCAACCCTCATGAATTTCAGATGTCCCTGGAACCGACTTTGGGGGAACAGGAGTATATTGCACACAGCTAACTAGTGCAGATCATGTTATAACACTCAAATTGCAGGTTTCAGGTTATATCTACAGTGGCATGATTGGACTCCATTTACTTCACGGGAATTACAGCTTTAGTAGGGCTAGCAGTACATCTTAAATAAATGGATCTAATACGGCAATTAGATCAACTTGTAATAGTATTATCATTCTAAAAATTATTTTCATTCGCACAATATTGTTGCATTAGTTATGAGTATGTTATCCATTGTTTAACATAATACACTAAGCTGTTATTGTGTATGGCAGATTTTATAGATACAAACTTGATGAAGGTGCTTCAACAAAACTGTCATGTGGACCTACAGCAAAAGTCACTTACCCCCAGTTTCACTAGGCAAACGATGCAATAATTATTGTGCCAACTAGCAAGAAATCAACAATCACCGAACGTGCCATTTCAGCAACATTCATCTCACCAAGACTGAGAGTATTTGAGTAAAATACACATTCTTTTACTTGAATATAAATAAGAAAAATGGGTGAAGATGCGAAGGCAACATAGGAGATATTCACGCAGAGATAGAAAAGGACACGAGAGTCCAAGCATTGGCAACAAAGATACACGTAGAATCTTTCAACTAATAAAATTAAGGGGCACAGAAAGCAGTCATACAACACAAGAATGATAACACAGATTCATAGTAGATAATGCACAAAATGCATAATGTACAACTTGAATTTCTGCAACACAAACGTTTTCTTATCCCTACTCTTTATGCCTTGAACGCATATGGAAACAACATACTATCACATCCATATCAATGAAATTCCTTTAAATAAACAACGAAAAAGACGTACAGGTTAAAATAAAGAAATAAAGAAATAGAAAAAGAGATAGACATGGAGAAAGCGATAGAGATGGAGACTGAGACAGAGATAGATTTATAGCTAGAGATAGAGATAGAGATAACTATATAGATGGAGATAGAGATAGAGATAACTATATAGATGGAGATAGAGATAGAGATAACTATATAGATGGAGATAGAGATAGAGATAACTATATAGATACAGATAGAGATAGAGATAGAGATACTGATAGAGATAAAGATAGAAACAGAGAGAAATAAAGATTGAGATGGCGATAAAGATAAAGATTGAGATAGAGATAGATATATAGACAGAGATAGAGATAGAAATGGAGATAGCGATAGTGATAGAGATAGGGATAGAGATACAGATATAGATAAAGATAGGAATAGAGATATACATAGAGAAATAAAGAGAGATAGATATAAACATAGAGAAATATATATAGATAGAGATAGAGATAGCAACCGAGATAGACATAACGATAGCAATAAAGATAGCGATGACGATAGAGATAGAGAACAAGATACAGAAAAAGATTTAGAATGAGTTTGAGATAGACATAGAGATAGATATTAAGGTAGAGATAGCGATAAAGATAGATATATATATAGAGATAGAGAAAAACATAGAGATAGAGTGACGCAAGACAAGTAGGGGATGGGATGCAGACGACTGAGGAACGGGATGGATGACGATAGACTCTGGATGCTAGCTAGGTGTAGGTAGGGAGGGATAAATCAGACCACAAATCCACACGATAGTGATGCAGCCCTTTTCCTCGTCGAGGGTGGGAGTAATGACTTCAACCACCGCAAGATGCCTAAGCACCAAATCCAATACCTCGAATTGACATTCGTGGGAAACCTCACGAGAAAAGACCTAATCCACTAGTTGAGGAAAGTTCTAAGAAGTTCAAAACAAATCCTACAGTGGTGGAAGAATTCTCGTGGAATATTAGATGAAGAAGACATGACACCAAAGAGTTCAGGCGTACCTCGACACTAGAGTGCGTATTGAGGCTGTGGGGAATTCTGGTCGTAACTTGGCTCCGCGATCCCGGCGTTGTTGTGGCCCTGCTTGGATGATATAGCTTGGCGATCCGGGCGTTGAGCGGCCCTGGTGATGGGACGGCTGGACTAAGCCTAGTTGCTCAGTGGCCAGAGTGCTTGGTCGTGGGGCATCGTTGGTGGGACAATTGACATGCACTTCAACTGGGTGTCACGGATCCAACACCAAAATGGTATGCACAACAACCTGTGGCGGCGAAGGTGTCCGGGGCATGGGCAGTCGGTGTGGTAGCCTCTGCGGTGTCGCTTGCATAGGTAGTCAGGTTAGCGGCCGGTGCGGGCGGCCAGTGCGGGCCTACGCGGGCGTGGCTAGCGCAGGCAGCCCGCTTGACTGCCTGCACGAGTGGCGTTGTTGCCTGGGAAGAGACGCTAAGGAAATTCAATTGTTTTTCATTTCTATCACTTCCCCCAACTCTATCTGAAAGTTTAGACGGGGAGGTATCTTAAGTTTGTCTAGAGTTGAAGAGAACGAAAGAGCCAAAGGACCCTAGAATATTATGTGACATTAGAGGAAGTAGATTCCACAATGTGCTTATAGATTTTAGGGTCAAACCAGAGTATGATCCCTTCAACTATCTTAGAGCGGCACCCTATAGGTAAGGTGATGCCATCCTCCCAAATCATATGCTTTGATAATGGGATTCATATCACTTATAGGAGCCAAATCACCAAGGCATGTGTTGATATTAATGGGTGTCGATTTAAGTCAGATTTTTTTCATCTTAGAGGGAAAGACAAAAAAGGCACCCATTGTTTTGGGGAGATCTTTCTTAAGATCAGCAAGAGCGGTGATAGACATAGAGTATACGGAAGTTCTCCTTAGAGAAAATGATAAGAGAAGTACCCATAGGCTAGCTGACCCTTCTGTGAGTAGAAGTGGACCCTTTAAGGCAGATGATAAGGAAATCTCTGAAGAAAATATTGATGAGGGCAATCATGCCTCAAACCCTACTTTCGTCGTTGAAAATAAAGTTTTCACGTCACCACCAACTACTTCAGTTACCCAAACTTATTGTAAATCCTCATGTTTGCATTCCCGAATGCGAGTCGTTGCATTGACAATAATCAATCAGTACTTACATAACAGTATCAAGGTCTTACAAGAGGAAAAGTGCGAAATGAAAAGGATCATAAAAAAATGTAGGTTGGATAATGAAACTTTGCATAAAGATATTGGTGGTATTTCCTCAACCTCCATGCCAAAAAGGAAGACCAAAAAAAAAATAATAATAGAATAAGCAAAAACTATGGCATGAATAGAATGTATGTGGACAAGAGGAATCATCAAGGGAACAATCAAATGCATGAGCAAATGAAATGGACTCTTTTAGGCAATCAACTTTTATGAGGCCGAATGTCATGCAAACCCAAAGCTACAGCATCAAGTATGGATTCCTAAATCCATCTTAGAACCCTTTAATAAATTATCACGCAAGGCGTTATGGATCCATAAATCTATACCAGAACTGTTTGTTTGAATCCGTTGACATTTTATTTTTATCATTTTTCTATTTTCTTGTTAGTTTTAGTGTGTTGTGCACTTTTGACGGGGGACCATCCAGTTGATGCCGGGACAGGACGAGTCCAACCACACCGGGCTGCTCGCACCGACGCTCACCATCCGTGGTTCAAATACTCCGCATAAGTATCTTCCCATTTTTGCATTTTATTTTGTCTTGTTTGGTTGTATTTTTGTTTATGGACCTTTACAGACTGGGCCGGTGCTTGGGCCTCGTCCATCTTGTTTTTCACTTTTCTTGTAACCGTTGAATAGAGGGCAAACCACGTCTCACAATGGTTCTCTGCTCTAAACGACGTCACTTGGCACCTATCCTCCCTATATAAGGGGATAGCATACCCCAAGTGAGGAAGGCTTTTGAAGAATTGGAAAATCATGTTTTCTTTCTACCTTAGTTTCTAGAGAGATAGAGATAGATAGAGGGTAGAGTTAGTTGGAACGTGGCTGTTCCACCCTCACGTTGAGATCACTCCGTGACGAATCCAGCAGAATCAAGATTCACCATTCTGGGAGGTTGTCGTCGCCAACGTTACCTCGTTGAGATCACTCCGAGGGCTTGTTGTCATCAGCCGCCTCCCTCATCGATACCATCCCCGGGAGTCCGCCGACTGAGCCAACAAGAACTCCCAAGATTCAAGAACTAGCGGTCTTCTTGGATTTCTTGAGCGGTTAATGCTCAAGATATCTAGGATTTCTCAATCCATCGCCACCGCCGTTTACATCGACATCCAGTCGCCTTCGCCGGTCGACTAAGCACCATACCAGCTTACGCCAGAGCGCCGCGTGCCTATGCGTCGTGTGCCCTCGCGTCACCACCGAGCGCGTCGTCCACCCACGCAACGGCCACTTGCGTGACACTGCCCTGCGGCGCCCTCCCGTGCGCGCACATCCGCGCGCCGCCCACCGGTGGCCCATGCCCACGCACGTCGTGCGCTAGCGCGTCCTGGCCGCGGTGCCCTCTCATCATTTCCCGCACGCGCGCCGTCTCTCGCCTCACACCAACCCCGTGATGCAGCTTTGTGCGACCTGTTCGATGCGCACGCCCGCGAGCCCTGCGAGCCGCGCTCTGCCCGCCCGCGCGCCGCCCTCTCTCGCCTTGCACCAACCCCGTGTTGCGGCTCTTCATCTCGCTCCCTAGTCATCGTCTTTGCTCATGCCATGCTTGATGTCTTGCCATGGACGTCATCAATCAGGTATCTTCTCGTCTTCCCCCCCATTACATTTAAGTATTATTACATGTTGCACTGCCGTCTTCTGCTATTACTTATTCTGTCTAAGATTTCAACGAACATTGCTATAGGATAGCCACTTCTCGAGAGATAGGATTTCTTTGGGTATAACGATTAATCGCTGATCCTTAGGCTGGAACAATTCAGGGCCGTTAGATGCCCTTTACACCGCAGACGTCGTAAGTGATCTTAAGTGTCATTGGGAGTCTGAGATTGATCAATATCTTTATCATTGAAATTTTTTGATCATGCACCCCTAATCGTAGCTGTCCTATATTGCTCATCCCGGGTTTTCTCACGACATTCATTCCACTAAATGGACTTATCAAACTCACTCATCATCTTGTTGTGGTGTAATGCGAACTGTACATCCCGATGGAACCGTATTACATCAACATTGCTCGCTTTGTTTTTTGTTTTGTTTTAGGAATGGGGCCTCGTATCCTCAGCTCTCATAGATAGGATCTTCAAATGCAGCATGACTTATTCAAGATTTTTATACACATCATCTCCATGGCGAGCCACAACTTCCATCCCCACTGTTTGCCATTCTCTCTCTCAATTTTACTTTTCGTTATTTTCTTGGTAATACATTGAGGACCATGCATGTTCTAGTAGGGGGGAAGGTATTTCATTTTATATGGCAACTGTAATTTATGCATTCAATTTTGAGGAATATTACATGAATTGAACCTTATAAACATAATAAACATGCATATACATAAATAGAAAAAATTTCATCCATTGGTTTAGGAACATGTGTAGAGAAGTTAAGCTCCTAGAGCGGATCAAGAGCATGTTTGACGTGGAATAATGTGTGATTTTTAGCAATATGGATTCAATTTGAATTTGGAGAGGGTGTCTCGTGGGTGATTAGATGATGGAAAGTCTAAGGGTAGAAGCTCTATGTTCCAAAGATAGAGTGATGAGTGAATTGAAATCCCCCATTCCATCAGTTTGAAGTAACTGATCTTACTCATGTATTTTGTCTAACCACTAGCCTACTCTTATTTCAAGATAGGGGTGAGTCATTCTCCAAGTCCTATGCACAGGATACATCATCTTCACCTTACATCATCTTCACCTACCACATTGTTCCACACACTTAACATCTTATTCTTTATCAACTTGATTCCATAAATTCATTTTTCCACACATTTCACATTCTTCCGATAATCACCATGATTCCACTACGGAGATACACTTATCTCCCAAATACGTCTATCTTCTTTCCACGGTATCACTCCGATACTGCCTCGTAGCCTCTTTTGATGTCCATGATTCACTCAGCATTATCTCAATCTTATCCTTCTGTCCCTTCTCTATTGACCAATATGATTGTTATGTCATTCATTTATAGTTGCGACAATATACTTACAAACCATTTATAGGATGGAGGTGTTTTATTTAGAGCTCCGGCAACGAGAACGGGCCAGATGCTCTAACCTCCAAATCTTGAGAGCATATTCGTAATTTTCTCAATGTTCTAAAAGCTATAGAAAAACTCCCAAAATACTTCTAAACTACCTAAAAACACAAAAGGACCACATATTTTCAAATCACTTTCACTTTAGCTCTTTATTTATCTTACAAGGGGCAACCTTCCTCTAATAAGGAAGAAGGGGGCCCAAGACAGTTAGGGGAAATAGAAACAAACAACCAGAAACAAAAGCAGAAAAATATCCTTAAGGCAGGATGGTCCCCTATCATCCTCCCATGGTGGGGAAAGCTCGACCTCGTCGAGCTTGTGACCAACCCAATGCCTCAATTCTCTGATACCAATATGATGTAACACGATGAGCACAAGGATTGGACAGCTTGTGTTACAACACAGATAACAATTAAGGAGGGAAATGCCTACAAATGATGCATTCTTTTGAGTAAAACCAATGAGAAATGTTATGACAATCTGTTAATTAGGTTGTCGATCGATTAAAGAATCGAGAGTGGACCAGTTCAGCCACACTCCCAATGACCCCTTCGGATCAACAATACATCTACGTGGTCCGGCACACGACGTGCCCAAAGGCGTCCACAACCTCTACTTATAGGTGACCTAACGGTTGTCACAATAAAACCCTAACTCTCGACATGAGGTTGCTAATCCTAATAACTCATTGGTAAAATCTGGGCAATAGAGCAAGTAGCAGAAGACTACACTGAAATAAGTAATAATACTGCAATTTATAAAGGGGGAAATGGTAGAACCTGTTCAGACTGCTTATTCATGTGTTTTTGGCAGCGAGTGGGAGAGATGATGGCCCAAAATGTAGGCAGGGCAATGGCGAGCAGGAGGCTGGCTTGCTTCTTGCAGGCTGTTCTTGAATCTCCTCACAGGGGCTCCACAAAAGCTCCAAGAAAGCTCCAAGAGAAGATGTTTGCTTGAGTGTTCTCCAAAATAAGATCCATGAAAGCTCCAAGATGGGGCCTCTTCTTGAGCCAGCTCCAAGAATCTCCAAGACAGCAACAAGAGACAGTATTTTTTTCAATATTCTCCAAGAAGCTCTAAGAAACTTCAAGAAGCTCAAAGAAAGCTTCAAGAAAGGGCCCTTTCTTGAATAAGCTCCAAGAATCTCCAAGGAAACTCCAATAGTAGGCCTTTTCTTGAATCTGCTCCAAGAATCTCTAAGAAAGCTCAAAGAGAGGTTCTTCTCTTGAATGTGCTCCAAGAATCTCCGATAAGCTCCCAAAAAGGTTCAAGAATGGCGTTATTTGAAAGTCGTCCACCCAAGAAAAGGTTTCTGGGTGAAATGAGGTAGAAAACGGCTACAGTAAAGGTGGCGGTGGCAATGGCAGCAGTAGCGGCAGCGGCAGCGGTGGTAATGACAGCGGCGATGATAGTGATCTCAAGAACAGTCCAAGAAAAGGGATCTTTCAACTTCTTGAATCAGATCCAAGTCAAGAAACTAACCTTCTTGATTTAGGTCTTTAAGAACAGCTACGGGACGCAACGATGATGGCTACTCCACGGGATTCTCTAAGTGGACAGGGTGTCGTGATAGGCGATCCCACGATCTATGCTACGCTAGAAAACTGTAAAGATAATCTCCCAAAGGGAGGAGGTGGGAACCCAATCAAAATGAACTTTCACTTTTTTACAATTAAACTCCAAGGCTTCCTTTGGACATACTATCCCTTTATATATGTGATGGAGGATGCCCATGTGGAGCCAAAATAGGGCAAAACCGTCTCGTGACATGGTTTCCCCTAAAATCTACATCAAAAAATGTGAAACAAAATTGCAACAAACGAGCCCAAAATACAGCGGCCTAATCCAAAGTTTTCAGAAAAAATAGAAAGACAATAAATAAACTCATAGTCCACAATCATTGACAGTGTCGAGTACTTGAGGGAGGGTTGTGGACGTTGGTTTGAGCTGCGTGATGAGGTCTGGTGGCGTTCTGTTGCGTAGTCAGTGCGATGGTCCCCCATCATCCTCCCGCGGTGGGAAGAACTCGACTTCGATGAGTTTGTGCCGATGATGCCCTCGAGTGGTTGCAGGAACTATGGTTGAAGTCATAGTAGTTCTGCTATGGTAATCCAAATGTCTTTGGATGACAGACGGCCCTGCCAATGGAATAAAAAGGTGCAGTTTAAGCACTCCCCTACAGCGTGAATTACTTCATGAAGTACCGTTTCTACTTGCTCATGTTGTGCAAGGGTTGGAATAGTAAGTGATCGTGATGCCAAACGTTGTCAAGACGTCATCCGGTCGTCACCGAGGGTAGTGCTCGAAATCAAATCGAGATCACGATCGGACAAGGATGGTCAGCGTCATCCGATGATGCTAGTGGGCAGGTATGAATGAAGACGTGCAATGCGAGAGTTCCTACATGTCGTACGTGCGTGTGCCAACGAGCGGAAATGCTGTTCCAGAGATTGACGGGATCGCTCTAAGGGAGGTCAGACGGACCCCCTGAACCTCGCTCGAGCGGGTAGGGGGCGAGTACGTCGCCGAACGGGGACAACCCGCTACTGTGCTCACACGCGTCGAGAGGACCCGACTCGTACTGGGCAGGTAAGACTCTAGAAGAATATCCGTCGTTTTCTCACCCTATCTCGCTCTCACCTATCTAACCCGAGCACGGAGGAGGCAAATCGAAAGAGCACTGAAGAAAATAAGAGACATAAAGAGCAGGTAAAGGGGTACCTTCGTCGCGCTGGCGATGGATAATTCGTACCAAGGAGTGGCCGGAGATAGTAGGAACCCGATGCTGCCAGCGTAGAACGGTGCAGGGAAATGTTGGCGAGGATGCAGGTGTCCACAAAAGAGTAGGGAACTGTCCTGTGCTGGGGTGAGGAGCGCTGGGCAGGCGCGGCGTGCAGGCAGACTCGGCGCGTAGCGAGCGCGCGCACGGACGAGCAATCGCGCACGTAATGCTGCACCGGGCGGGCGCGATAGACACGAGAGGTCGCAGCTCATCACGAGCGCTGCGCACAGTGGGCGCAACTCGTCGGCGGGCACGTGCCCGAATGAACGCGGTGCGCTGATGAGTGTGGTGCGCAGCCAAGACGCTGCACAGATATAGCACAGCGTGTGCAGTTGACCGGCAGACGGTCGAGAGGGAGATCTCCTGCGGGGGGGCTGTACCGTGCTCCAGATGCAGTAGCGCACGCAAGCGCTGCAGCGGTGCAGGCGGGCGCAGTTTGCAGAGATCCGCTCGTACGCGCGAAGTCAACGGCGACACACCCGCTCGCAGATAGTCACGACTCAATGGTCGTGAGGGCCGAGAATCAAGCGCGGCAACCGCGGACGGGGAAAACAGCGACAAGCGGAGTCCAGGCAACGGCGGCGTTGCAAGAGCCTACAGCTGTGCTTGACGGCGGGCGTGGAGCGAGGCAGGGCTCGAGATGCGCGCTCGGCGGCGGGTCCGCGACAGCGCCGTCGCACGATGCGGCGTAGGCGTGAGAAACGACGGCCGATCGCAAGAGGGTCGGGTGCTTGGACGGCGGTAGCGTTGGGACGGCTGCGTCCCTGGAGTGGGCGGCGACCTTGGGGCGGTAGCGGCGCAAGGGACGGCGGAGGCGCAGGAGAGGATGGCGGCGCGAGGATGGCGACGGCGGCGTTAGAGTCGGCGGTGGCGTAGGAATCGACAGCGGCGTTAGAGTCGGTGGTGGCGTAGGAATCGACAGCGGCGCAGTGTACGGCGGCTGCACAGGTGGCTCCTTCTCTTCTCTTCTCTCTTCTTCTTCTTCTTCCTCTTCTCCTTCTTCTTCTTCTTCTTCTTTCTTTGTTCTTCTTCTTCCTCCTTCTACCTTCTCCTCTCACGGTCGTGACTCTTGGTCTTCCCAAAATATGATAACTTTCAAATGGAAATTCAAGAGTGTTTTTCCTTGGGCGCCCACCCCCTCCTTATATAGGATGGTAAAGGTGGGCCCCGATAACAACAAAGGAAAAAAGAGATAAAAGAAAGAAAATGAAGGGGAAGATAGGCCCATTAGCAGCGTGCCGGGTCGATGGCGTCCGACAGTGCTGCGCCATCAACCCTCCCGGGGTGGGAAGGACTCGACTCCGGCGAGTCAAGGTGGATGAACGGCAGCGGCTGGAGAAGATCTGGCCGAAGGTGTTGGAGCTCCTGCTCCATGATCCAAGTGTCGTCCGCGCATGTGCGTTGATACGCCAAAAATAGGGGTGAAAATTACGCAAATTTTTTAGCCCTTGTCGTTGTGAATTTTTGGCTTATGCAATAAAATTTATAAAACTCTACTTAATATGTATAGTGATAAGTATGAGTGTCGTCCAAGGGAGGCAAGTAGGCATTTCAATTTGATTTTATTTTTGGTGTTTTAGATCCTAATTAGAGTGAATTTGATCTTCAATGAGGATCAAGTCACCCTAATTAGGTGAGAATTTAGAGAGGGGGGTAGAAGAGATGAGATGAAAAGAAGAAATGTGAGCTCTAGATTGAATTAATTGATCCAATTGGATGGATCAAAGAATTCAATTAGAGAGGTTGGAAGAAATTTTTGATTTAAGTTTTGGTTAGTTTTGAGAATTTGCTAAATCAGAAATAAAAAGGGAAATCTTAATCTCCTAAGAATTAAAACTAATTTTTTTAGAGTTTTCTTTTGGAATGCAATTGAATGCCAAGGTAAATCCCTCAATTTCTCCTCTCAATCCTAATCAGGGCTTGTACATGCCGCTCAAGCCAAGCGATTTAGAAGTTCAGACCAGAATAGAGATGAAGAAACAAACAACTTAACCTAATTCATTCAAAATGCATAAAAGTTCAAATACAATCAAGGAAAAGAAGTACCAGATAACTTGATCCAAGCTAGAGCTCCTCCCTGTCTTGCAGCTGTGATAGAGCACCATCCAGAATGAGCTCCCCCTCTCGAAATTTAGCTTTTATACTTAGGTTATAGGGTAAAAATCACCATTTTACCCCCGTTTAGTACTTAATATTTATCTATCAATGTAGGCTAGATCTGAATGATCTAACCATACAGATAGAAAGAGGAGATGAAGACGAACAAATCCATAAAAAAATCATCTCAATCGGACTTCAGGATCAAAAGTTATTAATAAATCAATTTTAAACCAATTTAATCCATTGGATTTAAAATTGATTTATTTATTAGTTTCGTTTTTAAACACGCAATGACGTGTCGCTCTCTCATTGGCTGGCGCATTTTGAATCCTCCTTTTTGCAGAAAAGTCCTTAAAAAGCCTGGAATTGCTTTTGGACGCCGCCCAAAAGTAATTGCGTATATACCTAGCGCACTCTCTCTCCTCCGATTTCTCCTAAAACATTAAAAATATATATTAAAAATTGCAATAAAACCCTGAATGATTTTAAATAGGATCTTTACGCCTGCCGTGGCGACCGAGAGCTGTTTTCAGGGTCTTTTTGCAACGAAACGTTGCAAAAAGGCCCCAAAAAGTCTAGAAATTGCATAAATACATTTTTTTCTCTTATAAATATGCCCTTTTTTCATAGAATAAATGCATTTCTTCTTGAAATAAATCCCAGAAAATTCCTAAAAATTCGTAAAAAATTCTAGAAAATTCTAGAAAATTCCCTGATTAATTCCCATGTTGATAAATGTCAAAATAAACTTTTCAATGTGCCATTTTCATCCAAAAATAATTATTTCGAGCTTCAATAAATCCTTAAAAATTCATATAATTAACAGAAAATTAGGGAAAATCAGAAATTACTTGGAAGCATTATTTTTGTGTAAATATATGATAACAACCCAAATTTAAGCCTTTTAAATGCATAAATCATGCTAATAACATGAAATAAAGACCGAAATTAGGGTGTTATCATATACCCCCCTACTTAGACATTGCTAGTCCCTTAGCAACATCTATGTACTTTGCTGAATTATCATCTCTTTCATCCTGTAAGTTAGACAACAAGTGTGGGAAGTGTTAAGTGTATCAATCACAGGCCGAACTAAAACACTAAATGACATTTTGAGCTCCGACCTTTTCAGGAATGTGGGGTTTCTCTCTCCTTGGCTTGGATGCCTAAGTGGATCAGAAGGGAGTGTACTTGTTTCTAGGTATAACGCTATACCCCTCAGGTAAACTCTCTCCACTCATGTGCAGCTGGCCTCACATCTCTAGCGAGCAAGATCACTCTCTCCCGGGTGTGGCCACCTAGTACTTGCCTCTCCATTAGCCTTTTCTCTTTCCTAAGAATAGAAGAAGCCATTTCCTCCTCCTGTTGAGCACAGAATATTGAACACAACGAGAATAATATATGATAGAGTTGTGATGGGGAGAATGAGACTTTGTGAAAGAATTAGGGTGAGCATGAACAATGAGAGATTTATGGTCCAACGGTGCTGTGCTACCTTGGATAACCTACTCCCAAGATTTTTAGAGGAAGTGAGGGAGATAGAAGAGATGAGACCAATGTGATGATATAGAGAATAAAGACCATCTTGCCCTGAATTGAAAGTCAAAACCAGAAATGGTGCAAGTCAAACCCCTCCTTTCTCTTTGTCTTCTTCTCATTCCTCTTGTCTTTTTTTCTTTTTTTTTTTCAAACTCCTTTTTTTTTCGCTTCTTTTTTTTTTTTTTGTATATCAAACAAAGAGGATAACAACAAATGAAACACTTTCCATGACTTGAATGGTTTTTTAAATATTTTATCACAACTAGCATGAGTGTCATAACAATCACATTGGTCTATGGAGAAGCGATAGAAGAACGAGATTTAGATGATGCAGAGCGAATTATTGACAGAAAAGATACAAAGAGGCAGTATCGTAGTGATACCGTGGAAAGGGAGATAGACGTACTTGGGAGATAAGCATATCCTCGGTAGCGGAAGCAAGGTGGTGAAGTCAAGTTGTGATGGATATGGCGTGAAGCGTGTGGAACAATAAGGTGAATGAAGTGGTGGATTCCGTGCATAGGACTCGGAGAATGGCTGCTCACTATTTTGGAATGAAAGTAGGCTAATGGGGAGACAAAATGCATAAGTGGGATCGGCTATTAGAGTTGATGGAATGGGGGCTCTCAGTTCACTCGTCACTCCCCTTTGAAGCATAGAGCTTCTACCCTTGACTTTCCATCATCTAATCACCTACTAGACACTCTCCCCAATTTGAAATTGAACCCACATTGCTCAAAATCACGTGTTCCACCTCTAACATGCTCATGATCCGCTCTAGGAGCTTAACTTCTCTACACATGTTCCCAAACCATTGGATGAAAATTTCTGATTCATCTAGAGGCATGTTAATTATTTTTATAGGCAGGTTCAATTCATATAATATTCCTCAAAACTAAATGTATAAGTCATAGTTGACCAGTTTAAATGAACTAGCTCCCCCCCCTTCTAAAACATGCATGGTCCTCAATGCATAACTAAGAAAATAATGAAAATAAAAATTGAGGAGAGAATGGCAAACAGTGGGGATGGACGTGTGGCTCGCCGTTGAGATGATAGATATAAAATCCTGAAATAAGTTGTGTTGCGTCGTACATCATGATTGCTCCAACTTGGTCAACATCCTGATAAAAAACACAACAACACAACTGATAGAGGTTGCACATGAAAAACAATATTTGAAGTCTTTAAACATAGAAATTGAAGAGAGAATTCAAGTTGAGGACTTGGGTCCTAAAAGATCAGGTTGTGGACAAATCTTCAAAACCGCTCCCCCTTATGGTAAGGTTGCATCCCTTGATTCCTCCTTCATGTGGGTTCCACCTACTTGGTACAGCTAAAGAAATAGGAAAAAAAAACATAAAGGAGAACTGGAAAAGGATCCCAGTTCCCATTAGAAAAAGCAGAATAAATCGAACTAAAGATCGTCTCAATCATAAAGCTAAACTCAAAGGACTTTGTATGAGAAACTCAATTCCCATGTGTATATACCTATATTTAGAATAGGTTTCCTTGTAATTTTGGTCCACAAATGTAAAACATTTAAGAGATCAAATGCAAAACGTTACTAGAAGATTGCCATTTCAATTCAAATAAATGATCACGCCAATCTGTAAAAAGAATTTGCATAAGAAAGGTTCAACCTCAACTTCATCACAAATTTTTTCATCCTTGTCCTAGGTTGAAATTTAAATAATTCATTTAGCGTATTGCAAAGTTCTTTTCCATTTCTATATCCATCAATACCATCCTCATGGAAGCCTTCAAATTGCTATTTTCCTTCACATGATTTCTGTCATCAAGAAACAACATGTAGATGTTAGAGATTATTTCATCCACTTCTTCCATTGAGATCCTTGATTCCCCAAAATTATCCTTGCACAATTTTCCAAAAGAATCATGTCTTGAAAATTCTTTCATTTCTTCTCCATTCCTATTATATATGGGTTTACATACAATTCCAGTACATAGTGCTTCTGGAAATGGAATAGGAGGTTGATACTCTTCCAAATGAGGATGGGTGTTTGCAAACTGAACTTCCTCATCTCTTTCCATCGTTTCTCGCATGTCATCCTGAAAATTTAACTTAGAAGCATCTGATTGTGATTCCTCATACCCATATATTTCCTCTTCATAAAAATGTAAATTCAAGATTTCAGAAATCTCCATCTTAATAATTTTCATTTTTCTGAGAAAATAATCTTCCTCGAGGGGACCACTTTCTGCTAATAAATCCTTCAAAAATTTACAAATATCTTTCTCCATATGTAAGATCCTTAAGAAATATTCTCCCCTTTCATGAAAATCATTTGTTTTAGTAGGAAACCCTCTAATCATATCATGAAGTAGACTCATTTTGGAAAGACATTCATGTTTGAAAACATCCTCATATTCAAGAAAATAATTCATCATAAACTGGTCACTCTCTTCGGAGTCATCAAGTTGAGAAATTTTCTGTTGAATCCTTTCAAACTCATTAACAAACACATGATGCTCGTTGGAAAATGAAGATGATGCATTTTGCAATGAAATTGTAGAGGAAAGTTGATGGCGCGTCACCACCGGACGTCATCGAGCCAGCAGCAGAGGAGCAGCAGGACTTCCCCGACCCAGCACCCGAGGAGCCGGCACTACCCAGCTCGCCACCGAGACGAGTCCAGCCACCACGACGAGCCGCTGCAGCAACACAGGATCCCGCATTCCGTTACTCGGCATGACGCGGACGCCGACCACCGGAGCACACCGTTACAGTCAGTTACTTTATCTTATAGTTTCCCTTTATTCGTATTGTCGTGTAGCGGGGGAAGGGCCCATGGGAGGAACCCTTTTCCCCCCTTTTTTTTATGTTGGGCCTGACAAGCCCGTTTCCTATTTTCTTGCTTATTTTCTCTCCCTTTTATTTTGTGTTATGGGACTTAAGGAAGGGCCATCTTCACCCATATATAAGGGGAAGAGGTGGGCTCTTCCCTCACCTTTGACCTAAATTTTGAAGATTGGTATTTTGAGAAGAAGGTCAGGTCGTGGAGAAGAATAGAAGAAAGAAGAAGAAGAGGAAGAAAGAAGAAGAAGAGGAAGAGGAAGAAGAAGAGGGGAGGAAGAGGAGAAGGGGGAGAGGAAGGAGGAAGGGCAGCCGCCGCCGCCACGCCGCCGCGCCAGCGCCGCCGCCGCCGCGCATCCGCGCCAGCGCTTCGCCGCCAGCCGCCGCGCCGCATCGCCGCCAGCGCTTCGCCGCCGCGCCCGCCGCCGCGCGCCCGCGCCCGCGACCGCGCCCGCCCGCGCCGCGCGCCGTCCCGCCCGCTGCGCTGGCGCTGGGCCACCGCCGCGCGCCGCGCCGCGCGCCGGCCGCGCCAATCGCGTGCCGGCCTCGCGTGCCCGCCGCCGCGCGCGCCCACCGCCGCGCGCCCGTCGCCGCCCACCGCCGCAGCGCTTCGCCGCTGCGCCACCGCCAGCGCTCCGCGCCGCGCCACCGCCGCGCGCGCCGCCGCCCGCGCGCGCCGCCGCCCGCTGCGCCAGCCGCGGGCAGCGCCCGCCGCGCAGCGCGCCACCCACCGCCACCGCGCCCGCCGCCGCGCTGCGCCCAGCGCCGCCGCCGCGCCAGCGCTGCGCCCTTGGCGCCCGCGCCAGCGCTGCGCCCGCTGCGCCGCCGCGCCGCGCGCGACCGCGCGCACCACCGTCGACCACATCTCCCGCGCCGCTCCGCTGACTGCGCCACGACCGCCCCTCGCACCAGTCAACCTCCGGCGCACCCGACAACTCCTCCTCCGAACCAGTTGGTGCGAAAATCCCGTCGCCAGCGCGGCGAAGGTACTCTGCTTTCCTAGCCTCTTTACGTCATTTATTTCCGTCAGTATTCTTTTCGTATTGCCTCCACGCGCTCGGGTTAGATAGGTGAGTGGGACAGATTGAGAGAGCAGCGAAACAAAGACGGCGTCTTACCTGTCGATGCAGTCGGGGCGCCCGGCGTGTGAGCATTCGGTGGGAGTTGCCCCATTCGACGGCGTGCGCGCCCTCGACCCAGGTCGGACGACTTGAAGGGCTGGACCGACCCAGCTTAGCGACCCGTCCCGCTCGGGTTGGCTCTCGTAGCTTGTCGGCGCATTGCACGTACCGTTGTAGAATCATCGTCCTCGTCATCGTCATACATATATTTCTGTTCTCCGCATGTCCATCGGTTGACGTCGTGGACGTAATCCGATCAGTTAGCGATACGACACCGAGTTCCTTCCTTCGGTGACGGTCGGACGCCGTTGAGACGACGTCCGGCATCAAAAGTACTAAAGATGGTGATTGCCCCCACTCATAGTGTGGATATTCCAAAGGGGATATGGCATGAGTGTGGAAGCCATGATTGTGGTTATTATGACGAGAAAATTTAGGGGTCGTCACCTCACTAGATTTAGGATAATATGAATGCTCATAAAGATTGGGGAAGGCCTCATTTGAATGGTCACAATCATACGTATAAGGATTGATGCCACAATAATTTTTTTCATCATGATGCCAGGAATCTCCAAGATCAAGAAAATATTCACATTGTGAATTTTCATAAAGACAATGATCATGGTGATAATTTTGATGCAACTCATAATAATAAGAACTTTTTCCATCATAGTGAGACATGGTTGCTTCATATGCTTAAAAAAAAAAATTATCTATTGTAAGCAATACAATGTAGTGCAATAATAAAAATTAGATGAATACTAAGCACTTTAGAGAAAATTAAACCAAAATCGATTTTGAAAATTTTAAAGCACTCAATTGATAGAAATGATTACCAATTGAATTTCCTTAGCGTTGCTTCCCCGGCAGCGGCGCCAATTGATAAGCCAAAAATAGGGGTGAAAATTACGCAAATTTTTTAGCCCTTGTCGTTGTGAATTTTTGGCTTATGCAATAAAATTTATAAAACTCTACTTAATATGTGATGCCGGACGTCGTCTCAACGGCGTCCGACCGTCACCGAAGGAAGGAACTCGGTGTCGTATCGCTAACTAATCGGGTTACGTCCACGACGTCAACCGATGGATATCTGAGAACAGAAATATATGTATGGCGATGGCGAGGACAATGATTCTACAACGATACGTGCAATGCGCCCGACAAGCTCGAGCCAACCGGAGCGGGGGCGGGTCGCCAAGCTGGGTCGGTCCAGCCCTCCAAGTCGTCCGAGGTGGGTCGGCGCGCGCGCCGTCGAATGGGGTAACTCCACTGGAATGCTCACAGCGTCGGGCGTCCCGACTCGTGCGGACAGGTAAGCGCTCGTCTTTGTTTAGTCGTTCTCTCAATCTGTCCCACTCACCTATCTAACCCGGCGCGGTGGAGGCAATACGAGAAAGAATACTGGCGGAAATAAATGGCGTAAAGAGGCTAGGAAAGCAGAGTACCTTCGTCGCGCTGGCGGCGGATTTTCGCACCAACTGGTTCGGAGGGAGTTGTCGGGTGCGCGGAGGTTGACTGGTGCGGAGGCGGCTGTGCGCGAGTCAGCGGGCGATGCGGGAAGATGTGGTCGGCGGTGGTGGCGCGGTCGGCGGCGCGCGGCAAGCGGTCAGCGATGTGGCGGCGGCGCGCAGCGCCTTGGCCTTGGCAGCAGGCAGCCCAGCGGCAGCCTTGGCGATAAGCGGCGAAGCGCGCCAGCGCGGTGGCGCGCAGCGGCGGCGCTTGGCGATGAAAGGCGTGGCGCCTTGCGCAGCGAAGCGCAGCGGGCGCCGGCAGCGGCGCGCCTTGGCAGCGGCGGCGCGCGCGGCGGCGCCTTGGCGGCAGCGATGAGCCTTGCAGCGGCGGCCGCGCGGCGCCTTGGCGACGGGCGGCAGCCTTGGCGATGGCGCGAGGCAGCGGCCGAGGCGGCAGCGCGCGACGGCGCGCGCGGTAGCCTTGGCGCGCGGCGGCAGCGCGGCGGCGTTGGCGGCGCGTAGCGCAGCGGCCCAGCAGCGAGCCCAGCGGCCGGCGCGGCAGCGGCCAGCGGCAGCGGCTTGTGGCTGGGCGCGCGCGGCGGCGGGCGGCAGCCGCTGGCGTGGCGGCGGCGGCGGCGGCTGCCCTTCCTCTTTCCTCTCCCCCTTCTCCTCTTCCTCCCCTCTTCTCCTTCCTTCTCCTCTACTTCTTCTTTCTTCTATTCTTCTCCACGACCTGACCTTCTTCTCAAAATACCAATCTTCAAAATTTAGGTCAAAGGTGAGGGAAGAGCCCACCTCTTCCCCTTATATATGGGTGAAGATGGCCCTTCCTTAAGTCCCATAACACAAATTAAAAGGGAGAGAAAATAATCAAGAAAATAGGAAAGCAGGCTTGTCAGGCCCAACATAAAAAAAGGGGAAAAGGGTTCCTCCCATGGGCCCTTCCGCTACGACAATACGAATAAAGGAAAACTATAAGATAAAGTAACTGACTGTAACGGTGTGCTCCGGTGGTCGGCGTCCGCGTCATGCCGAGTAGCGGAATGCGGGATCTGTGTTGCTGCAGCTCGTCGTGGTGGCTGGACTCGTCTCGGTGGCGAGCTGGGTAGTGCCGGCTCCTCGGGTGCTGGGTCGGGGAAGTCCTGCTGCTCCTCTGCTGCTGGCTCGATGACGTCCGGTGGTGACGCGCCATCAACCCTCCCGAGGTGGGAAGGACTCGACTCGGCGAGTCGGGGTGGAGAGATCGGCGGCGGTGGAAGGAGGTCGGGGCGGGCGTCGGAGCTCCTGTTCTGTAATCCACGTGTCGTCCGGCGCAGGTGTGGCCCGCCCAACGTGCCAGGAATCTCCTCGATGCTTCCCCACCTGCATGGTCAATTACCTCTGCGGTACACAATCGATTGCCTCGTGCCTATCGGGTGAAACAATTGGGGGGGTGGTGTCGGCAAACTCACTTACGCTGAAGGGGTCTAGAGAGGCTGGGAGTGGGGAGGAAGAAGGGGCCGATCTTGAGCTAGGTCCGCCACATTGAATGTGAGCCTATTCCCCACGTAGGAGGAATTTCGACGACATCTGCGTTGTCGCCCACTCTACGGAGGATCCGGGCGGGCGGCGCTGCGAGCATGCAGCCGTTGCCGTCGGGAGAGTATCTCTCGGCCTGAGTCTGACCATCACTAGGTCTCCCGTCAAATGCTGCGGGTCAGCGATGCAAGTCGGCGGCTTGCTTGTACAATGCATTTGCTGCGTGATCCTATCATGAATGCGATGATGTAATGCAGAGACATGCTGGGCAAATGCAAGTGCGTCCTCGGAAACCTAACATGAGGATCTATGGGAGCTAGGTCTAGGGGTCGACGGGGTGCCTGGCCGTGGCGATCTCAAGGGGCTCAACCGGTGGTTCTGTTCACCGAGGAGTTGTATCACGAACTCAGCGCGTGGTATGACAAGATCCCAAGGCGAGGTGTTCACCTACGAGGAGCGTAGTAGGTTGCCCAAGCTACGATTGACCACCTCCGTCTGACCGTCGGTCTGCGGATGGTAGGCAGTCGAGAACTTGAGCCGTGCCCAAGAGGCTCCACGGGGTCCTCGAAGTAACTCGTGAAGCGCCGCGTCACGATCGGACACGATCGAGGATGGCGAGCCATGGGCGCCGCGATCTCGGAAGAAGATCTGGGCGACCTTCACGGCGTCGAGCGTCTTCGCGCGCGAGAACGCGAAGTGGGCCATCTTGAAAACCTATCACGACTACCATGGCCAGTCGTGGTGCCTCGTGATGCGAGGCAGTCCCAAAACGAAGTCCATGCTCACGTCGTCGGGGGCGCCTCGGCGTCGGCAATGGGGTATAAAGTCGGCGCTCTTCTTGACCTGCTTGGCCAAGGCACATACGGCACTGGGCAACTATGTTGCCAACATCGCGCTTTAGGAAGGCCAGTAGAATTGGCCTTCCATGGCGGCGATCGTCTTATCGCGGCCAAAATGACCGCTAAGGCCTCGGCGTGACATTCCCAAGTGAAGTCGCGTAGTGATGTGCGAGTGCGCACAATCTGTTCTTAAGAACAGGTATCCGTCGATAAGGACATAGTCCTTGTAATCGTGGGATGGTCCTCGTCGGACTTCGGCGTTGATGGGGCGAAATCAGGGCAGTTTCGTGCCCATCTCGGATGGTCTCGAACCCCAAGACTGTCACCTTCATGGCGTTGAGCACGTGAGTTCTCCGGCTGAGGCGTCGGCTCTGACGTTGTCCTTGCCCTTCTTGTGCTTGATGGCGAAGGTGTAGTCCTGTAGGTACTCGACCCACCTGGCGTGCCGATCGCTCGGTTTCTGCTGCGAGTGCGGTGCTTGGCGCCTCGTGATCCGAGAAGAGCACGAACTCCGATGATAGGAGGTAGTGTCTCCAATGCCGTAAGGCTTGGATGACGCGTAGAACTCCTTGTCGTGCGTGGAGTATCGAAGCCTGGCATCGTTCAGCTTCTCATGAAGAACTCCACGGGGTGGCCCTCTGGTGAGGGCGCCTCCGATGCCGATACGAGGCATCGCATGTAACCTCGAACACTTTCCCAAAGTCGGGAAGCCGTAGTACCGGCGCTGTGTCATCATGAGCTTTATCTGCTGGAAAGCTCTCTCTGCTGCCGGTGTCAGGTGACGACTCCTCCTTGAGGCAGTCGGTGATGGGCGTAGCAGAACTGAAGTTCCGTATGAATAAATCTATAGAAAGTCGCCAGTCCTATGAAACTCCTAACGTCGTGCATGTTTGCCGGGTCGGCCACGGCGTGATGGCGGACCTTCTCCGGGTGGCGGCTCGCCCTGGGCGGACACGATGAACCCTAAGAGGCAACCTCGGACGCTAGGAAGCTACACTTCTTGGGGTGGGCGTGAGCTGCTCTGCCGTAGGATGGTGCAGACCTGCGAAGGTGGTCTGCATGCTCGTCTTTGGATCTGCTATGAGCGAGGATGTCGTCGAAGTAGACGACCACGAACTTCCCTATGAAGGCGCGCGATACCTCGTTCATGAGGCGTTGGAAGGTACTGGGCGCATTGGAGAGGCGAAAGGCATAACCCTCCACTCATATAAACCGTCCTTTATCTTAAAGGCGGTCTTCCATTCGTCGCCGGGACGGATCCGTATGATGGTACCCACTCCTCAAGTCTATCTTGGAAGATAGTGGATCCCGCCATCATGTCGAATAGATCCTGCACACGGAATGGGAAAGCGGTGCTTGACCGTTATCTTGTTGATGGCACGGCTATCGCAACACATGCGCCACGTGCCATCCTTCTTCAGCGCTAGGAGGCGGAGTGCAGCGCGAGGGCTCATGCTCTCTGGATGAGGCCCTTCCCAAAGCTCCCTCACTTGCCGTAGCAACTCCTCGTGCCAGGCGGCTCCATGCGGTAATGCGGTAGGTTGAGCGGCGCCGGGCACCAAGTCGATGGCATGCTGTATGTTCCTCATCGGGGTAATCCGGTAGCTCTTCCGGGAAGATATCTCGAACTCCGATGAGAGCCTCAACCTCTGGGGTGCGAGGGTCACTGCGGTCAGCGGGGGCGTCAAGGGTGGCGGCCAGACACATAGGTGTATCGTCACCCTCGCGGCCAAGGTCGCGAGTGAATAAGGGTCTCGGACTATCACTAACCCTACTGGTGGTCGCGGCCGGCTTGCTGGCGGCCGTGGTGCACGGGTGCCGCGTAACTCGTCGCCCCTGGTGCATAAAGGAGCAGGTGTTCACGCGCGTCCTGCTAAGGTGGCGTCGTGATCATATAACCATGGCCGTCCGAGGATGATGCTACCCACCTTCATGGGTAGTACATCACAGAAATGCGTCCTCGGCGTATGTGTTCACCTTCAGGGGGGCAGCGGCGCTTCACAGATAGTGATGAAGCGTCGATCCACAACGTAAATGCGCGGCGTGGGGTGTTCTATCGAAGTCAACCTAAGCCGCTGACCATAGTATCTGAGATCGGCGTTGATGCAACTACCGCTATCCACGATCACCTTGCACGCCTTGCCGTTGATCTTGATATGCGTGTAGAAGATCGATATGCGGTGGCGCATCAACGAACGGTGTCGGCTGTTGAGCGGCCGTGGAAGTCTAGCGGAGTTGTCAACCCGCGGTGATATCCTATCTCTACTGCTGCGGGTGTGTCGACAGCGATGTTATTAACGGCCGGACGGACGCACGGCCTGTCACGGGTGGGGCTCCTCGCGCCTCGATGATCTGGATGAATCCTATCTGTCCATCGGGCTCCTCGTACTCAAGGCGCATTCCTCGTTCCCGTGATAGTGGTCCTCCACGGGTGCGTCGGCTCCATCGCAATAATCCTGTTCGGTTTCCCGACATCAATCAAAAGTGTAGATGGGCATTGGTGTGCCCGGTGCCCTCGTCCTTGGCATTTGTACGTGATGTGTGCTTGACTTGGTGCAGCGCTACGGGCGAGGGCATCGCCGGTCGAGGCCGGGCTTGCGGGGTAGACCCCACCGAGGTGGTTGGGGTCGTTCCTTGGCCCCGGTGACCGGTGCGACCAGTGGTCGCGGGTAGGGTGGAGCAGCGGGTGCAAGCGAACCGTAGGAACTCGCGGCGTGGTGTGCGCGTTGGGTGCCGGGGTGTCTTCGACAGGCGGATCCATGTGTTCCACTAGGTGGTATGCCTCGTCGACCTCTGCCGGTTGGCAGTCAAGGACCTTGCTGCGCAAGGTGGGCGAAACACGTGGCGAAGAGGCGATGATGGCGGGGATCCTCCACGAAACGGCAACGCATCCGGCATTCCTCGAAAGCCTCGATGTACTCCGACACCGGGAGTCGACCTTGCTTAAGGTCGAGCCACGAGAGGAAGAGTGTCATCTGGTACTGACGAGGAACGTACTTGTTCCTTAGCTTCCGCGCCATTTCTGCCCACGACATGATGGGCTGTCCTCGTCGTTCGGCCGAGAATTGCTCATTCTCCCAGAAGATCTTGGCTTGTCCGTCAAGCCGTGTCTCCGCGTACTCGACGCAAAGGTCGTCATCCATCCTGTACCACCTGAAATACGAGTTCATTTTTGATTCCCAGTCAATGAACTCCTTGGGCTTCCTCGAGCCCTCGTGGGAGAATGCGTCGGCGCCGCGCTCCTCTGGATGCGTGCACGATGCTCCTCGCGCCGACGCTCGTCGTCATCATAGTGCCGCTCGGGCGCGGGGTAGTCCCCTCGTCGCGGGTCCATGGGGCGACGGGGCGGGAATGGGTCGTGTCATGGTGCGTCCCGTGGTAGGGACGACCATCCCGCGGTGCTCGGTCCCCAGGCACCGGGCGATGTGGTGGTGGGCATGCACCGTCAGCCCCGTAATATGGCGGGAGTGGCGGCCGTGGGTAGTCCTCGCGTCGTGCCGGTGGCTCGTCGAACCGCGGACCACGGGGAGGAACGGGGTCGAACCGACGAGCCGGATAGTCACGGCTCGGGTCGCGCTCGTACTGACGTATAGGGAGATCAGGTCGAGCATAAGGGACCCCGTCGTAGCCACGGGTGTAGTCGTCCCGCGGGCGATGCATGTCCCAAGCGCGGACATCCTGTGGGTCGCGCACGGGCTCCCTAGCTAGGCGTACCGGTGGCGGTACGCCGTAAAACGGGCGATCAGGGACCTCGTAATCATCAGCAAGGTCCGGGTCGGGGTGACCACGGTATTCGGGTCTACCAGCCCGTAAGGGGCGAGGGCCTCGTGCAACCAGTCCGCCTCAACTCCGTGCTCGGACACTCGGGTGTCGGCGAGCACCGCTCAAGCGCTCCGTCCTAGCTGCCGATGCGCGGCGTTGAGCTCCTTGGTCTTCGGAAGTTCTTCTCTTGGCGGGTACTGGCGAGTGGCGCTTCGTCGTCCTCGTCCTCTACCCCGTGTAGGGTCGCTCTAGGGGGGTACGCGACGACGGGAGATGTCCCGTGTGGTCGTCGCCTCGTGGTATCCCGGTCTTCGTAGTCACTCGATCGGGAGTCGGCGAGGAGGCGCGGTGTGCGGCGTGGGGAGTGCTGGGAGCGGCGGGAACGACCGTGCGATGCGGTGATTTCGATGCGCCTGGAGCACCCGTGGCGTCGGGTGGGACCGGCGTGTCCTCGATATGGGGTAGGTAGGTTCCGCAACGGCGAGGCGGTTGAGGTCCCGAAGGGCAATCTCGTTGCCTCTCGTCTCGCGACAGTTCGACTCGTCGCGGGAGTAGAACCTCCAGCGTTGCGCCATCCGTCGCGGATCGCGTTTCTCGGCCATTCCTGGGTACCGATATGGATGCACGTAAAATCGATGGATGCGATGCACTAGATGCGATGCGATGCGCGGCGATGCGGTCGGAGGCGTGCTGTGGCGACCACAGCGGGCTCTGATACCAATTTGATGCCGGACGTCGTCTCAGCGGCGTCCGACCGTCACCGGCGGAAGGAACTCGGTGTCGACGCTAACTAATCGGGTTACGCCCACGGCGCCAACCGGATGGATATGCGGAGAACAGAAATATATGTATGGCGATGGCGAGGACAATGATTCTACAACGTGCGTGCAATGCGCCGACAAGCTACGAGCCAACCCGGAGCGGGACGGGTCGCCAAGCTGGGTCGGTCCAGCCCTCCAAGTCGTCCGAGGTGGGTCGGCGGCGCCGCGCCGTCGAATGGGGTAACTCCACTGGAATGCTCACACGCGCGTCGGGCGTCACTTTCGTACGGACAGAGTAAGACGCTCGTCTTTGTTTCGTCGTTCTCTCAATCTGTCCCACTCACCTATCTAACCCGAGCGCGGTGGAGGCAATACGAAAGAATACTGCGGAAATAAATGGCGTAAAGAGGCTAGGAAGCAGAGTACCTTCGCCGCGCTGGCGGCGGATTTCGCACCAACTGGTTCGGAGGGGGAGTTGTCGGTGCGCCGGAGGTTGACTAGTGCGGAGGCGGTATGCGCAGTCAGCGCGAGCGATGCGGGAGATGTGGTCGACGTGGTGGCGCGCGTGGCCGCGCGCGGCAGCGCGATGGGTAGCGGGCGTGGCGGGCGGCGCGGCGGCCTTGCGGCGGCGCAGCGCGGGCGCAGCGAGGCAGCGACAGCGCGGCGGTGGCGCGGCCTTGGCGGCCAGCGCGTGGCGCTGCAGCGGCGGGCAGCGGGCGTGGCAGCGCGGCGAGGCGCCTTGGCCAGCGGCCGCCTTGGCGCAAGGGCGGTGGCGCGGCGGCGGCAGCGCGCGGTGGCGCGCGCCCAGCTTGGCGGCGGCAAAGGGCGCGGCGCGCGTAGCGGCGGAGCGCCTTGGCGTGGCAGCGCGGCGAGCGCGCGAGGCGCGCCGGCCTTGCGGCGAGCGCGTCGGGCGCAGCGCGGCGTGGCCGGCCTGGCGCGCGGCGGGCGCGGCAGCTGGCGCGCGCGGCAGGCGCGTGGCGCAACGGCCGCGGCGAGCAGCGGGCGCCCAGCCGCTGGCGCGGCGGCCCAGCGGCGGGCGCGCAGCGGCGGCAGCAGCGTCTTGGCGGCAGCGTGGCCAGCGGGCGGCGGTGGCGGCGGCGCGCGGCGGCTGCCCTTCCCTTTCCTCTCCCCCCTTCTCCTCTTCCTCCCCTCTTCTCCTTCCTTCTCCTCTACTTCTTCTTTCTTCTATTCTTCTCCACGACCTGACCCTTCTTCTCAAAATATCATTCCTCAAAATTAGGTCAAAGTGAGGGAAGAGCCCACCTCTTCCCCTTATATATGGGTGAAGATGGCCCTTCCTTAAGTCCCATAACACAAAATAAAAGGGAGAGAAAATAAGCAAGAAAATAGGAAACGGGCTTGTCAGGCCCAACATAAAAAAGGGGAAAAGGGTTCCTCCCATGGGCCTTCCCCGCTACACGACAACATCTGAATAAAGGGAAAGCTATAAGATAAAGTAACTGACTGTAACGGTGTGCTCCGGTGGTCGGCGTCCGCGTCATGCCGAGTAACGGAATGCGGGATCCTGTGTTGCTGCAGCGGCTCGTCGTGGTGGCTGGACTCGTCTCGGTGGCGAGCTGGGTAGTGCCGGCTCCTCGGGTGCTGGGTCGGGGAAGTCCTGCTGCTCCTCTGCTGCTGGCTCGATGACGTCCGGTGGTGACGCGCCATCAATATGTATAGTGATAAGTATGAGTGTCGTCCAAGGGAGGCAAGTAGGCATTTCAATTTGATTTTATTTTTGGTGTTTTAGATCCTAATTAGAGTGAATTTGATCTTCAATGAGGATCAAGTCACCCTAATTAGGTGAGAATTTAGAGACGGGGGTAGAAGAGATGAGATGAAAAGAAGAAATGTGAGCTCTAGATTGAATTAATTGATCCAATTGGATGGATCAAAGAATTCAATTAGAGAGGTTGGAAGAAATTTTTGATTTAAGTTTTGGTTGGTTTTGAGAATTTGCTAAATCAGAAATAAAAAGGGAAATCTTAATCTCCTAAGAATTAAAACTAATTTTTTTAGAGTTTTCTTTTGGAATGCAATTGAATGCCAAGGTAAATCCCTCAATTTCTCCTCTCAATCCTAATCAGGGCTTGTACATGCCGCTCAAGCCAAGCGATTTAGAAGTTCAGACCAGAATAGAGATGAAGAAACAAACAACTTAACCTAATTCATTCAAAATGCATAAAAGTTCAAATACAATCAAGGAAAAGAAGTACCAGATAACTTGATCCAAGCTAGAGCTCCTCCCTCTCTTGCAGCTGTGATAGAGCACCATCCAGAATGAGCTCCCCCTCTCGAAATTTAGCTTTTATACTTAGGTTATAGGGTAAAAATCACTATTTTACCCCCGTTTAGTACTTAATATTTATCTATCAATGTAGGCTAGATCGGAATGATCTAACTGCAGATAGAAAGAGGGGATCAAGACGAACAAATCCATAAAAATCATCTCAATCGGACTTCAGGATCAAAAGTTATTAATAAATCAATTTTAAACCAATTTAATCCATTGATTTAAAATTGATTTATTTATTAGTTTCGTTTTTAAACACGCAATGACGTGTCGCTCTCTCATTGGCTGGCGATTTTGAATCCTCCTTTTGCAGAAAAGTCCTTAAAGTTTGAATTGCTTTTGGGCCGCCCAAAAGTAATGCGTATATGCCTAGCGCACTCTCTCTCCTCCGATTTCTCCTAAAACATTAAAAATATATATTAAAAATTGCAATAAAACCTGAATGATTTTAAATAGGATCTTTACGCCTGCCGTGGCGATCGAGAGTTGTTTTCAGGGTCTTTTGCAAACTAAACGCTGCAAAGGCCCCAAAAGTCTAGAAATTGCATAAATACATTTTTTCTCTTATAAATATGCCCTTTTTCATAGAATAAATGCATTTCTTCTTGAAATAAATCCCAGAAAATTCCTAAAAATTCGTAAAAAATTCTAGAAAATTCTAGAAAATTCCCTGATTAATTCCCATGTTGATAAATGTCAAAATAAACTTTTCAATGTGCCATTTTCATCCAAAAATAATTATTTCGAGCTTCAATAAATCCTTAAAAATTCATATAATTAACAGAAAATTAGGGAAAATCAGAAATTACTTGGAAGCATTATTTTTGTGTAAATATATGATAACAACCCAAATTTAAGCCTTTTAAATGCATAAATCATGCTAATAACATGAAATAAAGACCGAAATTAGGGTGTTATCATGCGTCCCATCCACCGCACTAGGAAACTCCTCGATATCCCCTCACTTGCATGGTCAATTACCTCCTGCAGTACACAATCGATTGCCTCGTGCCTATCGGGTGAAACAATCGGGGGAGTGGTCGCGGCAAACTCACTCACGCTAAAGGGGTCTAGAGAGGCTGGGGCTGGGGGGAGAGAAGGGGCCCGGTACGGAGCTAGGTCCGCCACATTGAATGTGGAGCCTATTCCCCAAGTAGGGGGAATCTCGACGACATACGCGTTGTCGCCCACTCGTCGGAGGATCGGGAATGGGCCGGCACTACGAGCATGCAGCTTCGTAGCCGTCCCGAAAGAGTACCTCTCCGGCCTAAGTTTGACCATCACTAAGTCTCCCACGTCAATTGCTCTGGGTCGGCGATGCAAGTCGGCGGCTTGCTTGTACAATGCATTTTGCTGCGTGATCCTATCATGAATGCGATGATGTAATGCAGAAATATGCTGGGCAAACGCAAGGCCGTCTTCGGAAGCCCTAACATGCGGATCTACGGGAGCTAGGTCTAAAGGTCGACGAGGTGCCTGGCCGTAGGCGATCTCAAAGGGGCTCAACCTAGTGGTATGGTTCACCGAGAAGTTGTATGTGAGCTTAGCGCGTGGTATCATAAGGTCCCACGACGTGAGGTGTTCGCCAACTAGGGAACGGAGAAGGTTGCCCAAACTCCAATTGACTACCTTTGTTTGACCATCGGTCTGCGGATGGTAGGCAGTGGAGAATTTGAGCTTCGTGCCCAAGAGACTCCACAAGGTCCTCCAAAAGTAACTTGTGAAGCGTACATCGCGATCGAACACGATCGAGGATGGCAGGCCGTGAAGGCGCACAATCTCCCTAAAGAAGAGTTGGGCGACCTTCACTACGTCCGACGTCTTCGCGCAAGGCACGAAGTGGGCCATCTTCGAGAACCTATCAACGACTACCATGATGGAGTCATGGTGCCTCGCGGTGCGAGGCAATCCCAGGACGAAGTCCATACTCACGTCACCCCACGGACGCTTGGGCGTTGGTAGTGGGGTATACAATCCGGCGCTCTTCTTGACCTGCTTGGCCAAAGCACATACACGGCACTGAGCAACTATGTTGCCGACATCGCGCTTCAAAGAAAGCAAGTAGAACTGATATTCTACCGCTGCGATGGTCTTGTCACGGTCGAAATGACCGCTAAGGCCTCCGGCGTGACATTCCCAGGTGAGGAAGTCACGCAAGGACGTGCGGGGCACGCATAATCTGTTCTTATAGAACAGATATCCATCAGTGAGGACGTAGTCCTTATAGTCCAGGGATAGGCCTCGCCGGACCTCGGTGATGATAGGGCTGAAGTCTGGGCAGCTGTCGTACCCCTCTCGAACTACGACGGAGGTCGTCGTTCGAATGTCAATCCTAATGGTAGGAAACTAAGATGAAATGCGAATTGCATTTACTTATGGTACATGCAAGCGCCCACTAATACTTGGATACGACCAAGGGAAATCAACAGAGACGCCCGGTGGTGGGGGGCTTGGACCTCCTGAACCTTGTCCGAGGGGGGTCGGGGAGGGTACGACACCGAACGGGGTTTCCTCGCTGGGTTTTGATCACGTGGGGCTGGCAAGCCCGACTCGCACTAAACAGGTAAGACACTCGTAACTCGCGTGTTCTCACTCGTCCTATCCCGCTCACCTACGTCTAACCCGAGCGCGGTCGAGGCAATACGACTATGCTCTGAAATAAATAAGAGACAGCGCAGAATAAGAGTACCTCGTCAATCCTGGTTTCGTGCGATCGTCTGGACGTGGCAATGTAGACATCGGGCAGCTAGTGTGCAGTTGAGCGGATGCTGGGCAAGGAAGGGTGGCGTGGTGATGGCGAGGACGCTAAAGCGTCACCATCAGACGCCAACACATTACCATCGGAAGCATTGCCACTGTCAACCGGAGTCAACACGTCTGCTATGGAACCAACGGTGAAATCAATCGAAGTCAACACGTCACGGTCAATTGAAGTCAACACCAAAGTCAACACGCCGCAATCGTCGTCAAGCACGTCTCCACCTGTGCACGTCCCTATGCATGTCATGACACGTCGCCAGAGGCAGCTCTATAACTGTCCTTTGGCATGACATGATGCACGTCTTTAATTTCTCGTCTCTAATTTCTCGTCATTTTCTCTTTCCTCCAAGGCTTATATATAGGGCATTGTTTTCAAGAAACATTAGGCAGTCATAATCCAAGAATCGAGTTTTTGTTTAACTCCTCTTGGAGGACTGCCCAAGCCTCCCTATCCCTTCTTCAACCCTACCCCGTCGCCTCCGTCGCCGCCGCCGCCACCACCACCCCCTCGCATCGCCGGTCCTCATCGCCAGTCGTCGTCGCCGGCCATCTCTTCCTGTTCGTCCTCTCATCTCTCTCTCTCTTTCTATCTCAAACCTGCCGTCCCTAGGCCGCCCAGGCTGCCCCTGCCAGGCCGCCCAAGGCCGCCCAGGCCGCCCCTGCCAGGGCCGCCCACGGCCGCCCAGGACGCCCTTGCCAGGGCCGCCCATGACCTGCCCTAGGCCGCTCCAACCGGGCCGCCCAAGGCCGCCCCAGGCTGCCCCTGCCAGGGCCGCCCACGAGCAGCCCTAGGCCACCCCAACAGGGCCACCCAAGGCCGCCCTAGCAGCCCCACCCAAGCCGCCCTAGCCGCCCCACCCAAGCCGCCCTAGCCAGGGCCGCCCAAGCCGCCCTAGGCTGCCGCCTAAGGCAGCCCAAGGCCGCCGCCCCAGGCTGCCCTAGGCTGCCGCCCAAGGCAGCCCAAGGCAATCCTAGGCCGCCGCCCAGAGTGCCCCAGGCGTCGGTCGTCGTCGACTCAAAGCATTGCCACCCAAGCGCCCAGAGTGACGCTTTGAGTCGCGTGCGCTACGCGCACTCCAGGTGCGCTGCGCGCCCTCCGCGCACTCCGCGCGCGCGCCAGCGCTCCACGCACTCAGCAACATCTACCAAGGCCGTTCAACGCCCGGAACGCCCAGAATCTTCCTTGTCCAGTGGGCCATTCAACGCCCAGATTCGCCCAGCCTCGTCACGATTTGAATTCCCCGCAACCTCTTCATGCACTACGGTGCCGAGGTACACTTGAACTCTTTGATGTCGAAAGTGTTCTCCGTCCAGTATTTTCTCGAGAAGTTTCCACCGCCGTCAGAATTAGATTTGGTTTGGATTTCCCACTTCCTCTCTCTCTTTCGAGTGTTTCTTCGTGACGCAAATTCGGATATTGATTTCTGTGCTTAGGCATCATCGCGGTGGGTGAAGATAGTATTCCCGCCCTCGACAAGGGTCGGAGCTGCACCACCAGTTTTTCATCGGTTTTAAAGTCCGAATCCGACCGCATATATTTATGTGGCTGTTTTATCCCTCCCTACAAACTTGTCTATTACCCTTTACCCATCATCATCCATCCATCCATCCCCTCAGTCACCTTTTCCTTAGTCATCCTACGTCACATGGTCGAGCGCGCAGCAACAACCACGACAACGAGTGTGAATGCAGACGGTAGTCGGGCTGACGAATGCGACTATAAGGCAAGCTGAATGCCAGCAGTCTCATGGCAAGCACGAGCACGAGCATGCAGGCCGGCCAGTGGCGGGACAGGTGCAATGAGTGCTTGGGCCCACGCACAGGCTAGTGGGTATCGGGCACAGAGTCGACAGACGTGGCGAGGCTGCTGGCGGTCTACTGTCAGGGGGGACGGTGCAATGTGGGGCTGTGACCGCATCGCGTTAGGTGGCGCGACGCATTCGGTCATCGTGCACGGGCCGTGCAAACAGTGGTGGTGCAATGTGTAGCACCGGGCATGGTGTGGTGCACCGGTGCAAGAGCGAAGACTGTAGCGCGCAGAGGGGAGAGTGACGAGGGTCTCCGGATGAGGCTGAGCATCACGCGGGTGGCGCCGACATGTGGAAGATGCACGCGATGGGCGGCGGGAGCGTCGGCAGTGACCGCACACACCGGTTACGTTGGCGAGCGCGTAGAGGACGGGAACCGCAGATGGTGGTGGCCCGCAATGGCGCCTTCCCTCCCTACCTCTTTCTTTCTTCCCTTGTTCTATCTTCTTCTCCTCTCTTCCTCCCTCTCCTTTCCTCTTCCTTCTTCCTCTTCCATTTTCCTTTTATTCTCCTTCCACGAGCGTGAGCGGTGACCCTCTTGTTCTTGAACAATTCTCTTGGAAAAAACACTAAGTCAAAAAAACGAGGGTGGTGTTTTAGGGTACCATCTGATCCCTTTTATGGAGGAAGTAGATGGGCCTTGACATACAAGGCCTAAACCCAAAAAGAAAAAAGACAACAAAGGAAAGGAAAAAGAGAAAGAAAAGAAAAGGGAAGAGAAGGAAGAAATATGGAAGAAAGGGGGGAAGATGGGAATTGTCCACCCTTTAATGATGGTGGGGGGGTGATAAAATCAAATAAGGGTAGTCATTTCCATGCATTATTCATCTTAAATCTCCTAAAAAGCAAGTACGACATTGCCAAAAATTCTTATTTTGCATAGTAATGAGATCATGCCTTCCACTTTCCCAATGATTAAAAAACTTACATTTTCTACTTAATGAAAATTTCTATCAATGCTTTCACAGGTATTTACAAAGTTACACAATTTGGGATTTACTTGTAAGAGGATTTGAGGGATATTTCTAACCCCCACTAGATTCACTAAGTCAAGTGGGATATGAATCTTATAATTTCCATAGTGTGTTGACATTTCAGGTCAAAGGTTGACTTTTGGTGGTCATAAAATCACGAAATTTTATGGAGAAGACAAACATGAGTTCTGAGGCTTGGGAAAAATTTCAAGTCAAAACTAGCTATGAAGAAAAAGATGCATACTAACCAGTGGAGTTGACTCAATGGATAGGCTTGGTGTAAAGTTGCTTGAAGAAAACCTTCTAGAACGTCCTTGGAGGCTTCCAGGATGATCAAGGCACATGATGATGACTCCAGCTGGCAGATCCTGTTTGGAGGAGAGCCCAGGGTTGAGATCCAGCCCAGGATTCATGAGGTGGAACCCATCCATCCATCCATCCATTCCAGCCCAAATCCAAGGGCTATGGATGAGTTGTAACTAACTCTAACAAACTTGTTCTTTTCCCTTCCCATTGGTTAGAGTTAGTTGTAACTAACTATAGCCAGTTGGAATCTGATTGGTTGGGGTCTGATCACCTGGCTTGAGGCCTCAAGAACTCAATCCTGGACGTTCATCCATGATCAAACAACAAGAATGGCTGGAACAAACACATGTACCCCTATAAAAGGGCCCCCCTCACCCTCCTTGAGGGCATCCAAGAACTGAGAATTGCATTGTTCACTTTCTATCTATTTGAGCCTCTTCCTAGGTCCACCTTCATTCTGGAGGTGCAAGGAGTCTTCTAGGAGCGTCCTAGATCTCAAAGCCAGTTCGGAGGGAGTTGGAGAAACAACCTTGGTCCCTTTGGGGTGTGACAAAAAGGTTACGTGTTTCTTCTCATCCTATATCCTCCTAGAATTATCTTAAGCTTCTTGGCTATCTGTAAGCCGATATCCAACTTCTCAAGCTTTCAAACGCCTACTCACACGTGTCAAACCGATATCAAGAACTCCAGATATAGCCGTTTTGGTCCATCATGACGTGAGAGGAGCTCCGCCAGCGACCAGCGACGAGCGCCAAAGCATCAGCGCAGAAGAGGCCCTTCCGCCCGCCCATTCAGCGGCTGAAGCCAGGTGCAAGAGTCTTCAGGGAGCGCCCTGAATCTCAAAGCCAACTGGTAGGGAGCTAGAGAAACAACCTTGGGCCATTTGGGGTGTGACAAAAGGTTACGTGCTTCTTTTCATCCTATCTCCTCCTAGAATTTTCCTAAGCTTCTTGGCTTAGGCTGATAGCCAATGTCTCAAGCTTTCCAACACCTACTTCACATGTGTCAAACCATATCTGAACTCCAGATATCGCTGCTTTGGTCCACCGCACGTGAGAGGACCTCCACCGCTGACTGCAGGCGGAGCCGAAGCATCAGCGCACAAGAGGCCCTTCCGTCCGCCCATTCAGCGGCCGGGCGCTCACGTTGTGTGCCCTCTCCGCTATCTTTACTCAACTATCGGGAATCGTTCCGAACTGAGTTAACTCAGTTTGGTAATGATCTAGACCGCTCTCTCTCATCTGGTTCAACGACTTTGAACCAGATAAGGGAATTACAACCCATTTAAATTCAGAAATTTTTATCTCTCTCTAGAGACGATTAAAAATTCTGGAAAAAATCTCACAAATCACTCTATACCTAGGCTTGCAAAGAAAATTTCCTGTGCCTACTAAAAATCATTTTCATCCTATTTATTGATCATAAACCAGCTTAAAAAACTAACATAATCTGAAATTTGAAATTCTAATTGAAATTCACCCTAACTAGTTACCTAGCTCCTTGAGAGATCGACCCTTACTGAATACTAATCGTAAGGAAATAAAATTGTTGATTGGTACATACCTATCCTTACAAACGACTTAATATCTACTTTTACCCCTTAGTTTGGACCAATCAAATGGCGCCGTTACCGGGGAGCAACGTGTAGTTTGTTGGATTGAGTTTCAATTGGTTATACTCTCTATCTTGTTAAGGGTAACTTCACCCTTAATTAGTGTAATCTCAACTTTTCTCTTGAGTTTATGGTGTTGACCAGGTCGCAAAAGAAGACTTTTATGACACAAGATCAAGAAGAGAACAATTGAAACGAAGAATTTGCCAACATCCACAGAAACGGATGGAGGGAAATCGCCAATGTCAGCATAGGTGCCAGTTACCTTGCAATCCTCAAAGAAATACTCTATTAGAGAAGGTAAGTCCAAGGGCTGTAAGAAAATCTGGTGGCGTGGACGCCAATGCTTCGACACCGGATGCGCCGCCGCCATCAACCAAGGTCAACATCTCTGTACGGACACAACGACCAAGTCAACCGAAGTCAACATCTCCTCCACGAACGCGCCGCAACCATCATCACACACGTTTCCACCCGCGTATATCCCTACGCACGTCATGACACGTCGCTAGAGGCAGATCAACAACTGCCCTTTGGCGTGATATGAAGCACGTCTTTAATTTCTCGTCTCTAATTTCTCGTCATTTTCTCTTTCCTCCAAGGCCTGTATATAAAGGTCACTGTTTTCAAGAAACACTTAGGCAGTCATATTTCAAGAATTGAGTTTTGTTTAACTCTTCTTGGAGGACTGCCCAAGCCTCCCTATCTCACCAGCCCTAGCGCCGCCGGCGTCGCCGCCTCGCAACGTTGGCCTTTCATCCTCTCTTTCCATCCTCTCTCTCCATCCTCTCTCTCTTATTCTCTCTCTCTCTCTCTCTCTCTCTCTCTCTCTCTCTCTCTCTCTCTCTCTCTCTCTCTATCTCTCTCTCTCTCTCTCTCTCTCTCTCTCTCTCTCTCTCTCTCTCTCTCTCTCTCTCTCTCTCTCTCTCTCTCTCTCTCTCTCTCTCTCTCTCTCTCTCTCTCTCTCTCTCTCTCTCTCTCTCTCTCTCTCTCTCTCTCTCTCTCTCTCTCTCTCTCTCTCTCTCTCTCTCTCTCTCTCTCTCTCTCTCTCTCTCTCTCTCTCTCTCTCTCTCTCTCTCTCTCTCTCTCTCTCTCTCTCTCTCTCTCTCTCTCTCTCTCTCTCTCTCTCTCTCTCTCTCTCTCCTCTCCCTCCTCTCTCGCCTTTAGAGGCCGCCAGGCGCCAACTAGGGCCACTTGCCGCCTCAGCCGCCCACTTGTGGCCAGCCAAAGGCCGCCCAGGACGCCCCAACCAGGCCTGCCCAGGCCGCCCCAACCAGGGCCGCCCAGGCTGCCCCTAGCAGGGTCGCCAAGGCTACCCCCAGGCTGCCCGCTTGTGGCCACCCAAAGGCCGCCCCGGCCGCCCCAACTAGGGCTGCCCAGGCCGCCCCAACCAGGGCCGCCCAGGCTGCCCCTGCCAGGGCCACCAAGCCCGCCCCCTAGGCTGCCCGCTTGGGGTCGCCCCAAATAGGGCCGCCTAGGCCGCCCCACAAGACTTCCACATCGGGGCGCGCGCGTGCGCTGCTTCGCACGCTCCGTGCGCGCCACGCACCCTACGCGCGCTATGACACCGGACGCGCCCTCTCTCTCTCTCTCCCCCTCTCTCTCTTGCCTGCTAGAGGCCGCCCAGGCCACCCAGGCCGCCCCAATGAGGGCCACCCAGGTCGCCCCAACCAGGGCCACCCAGGCCGGCCCTGCCAAGGCCGCCCCCACGCCGCCCGCTTGGGGCCGCCCAAGGCCACCCAGGCCACCCCAACCAGGGCCGCCTAGGCCGCCCCAACCAGGGCCGCCCAGCCGTCACGCCACGCCCCTAGGCGTCGCAGGAGCCAGGCAAGGCCACCGGGCTGCCCAACAAGGGCCGCCTGGCCGCCCTGCGGGGCCGCGAGTTCTCCTAGGCTGCCGCGGTCGCCCAACCACGAGCGCCTAGGCCGCCCTGGTGACGCGGAAGTGCGATGCCGCGTCGGCGTCGCGCTTCAGCTGAGGCGCGCGCCTGGGTGCGCTGCCGCCCTCGCGCGCGACGCGCCACGCGCTCTGCGCACCGTATGCACACTTCGCACGCGCGGGTATTCGCCTACGCCTGACTCTGCGATGACGACATCTACTGTCTACCAGGGCCGTTCAACGCCCCGAACGCCCAGAATCTTCCTCGTCCAGTGGAACGCTCAACACCCGGATTCGCCCAGCCTCGTCACGATCAGAATTTTTCGCATCCTCTTCACACATTATGGTGCCGAGGTACGCCTCAACTCTCTGGTGTCGAAAGTGTTCGCCGTCCAGTGTTTTCTCGAGAAGTTTCCGTGGTCGTCAGAATTAGATTTGGTTTGGATTTCCACTTCTCTCTCTTTCTTGAGTGTTTCTTCGCGACGCGAATTCGGATATTGATTTCGGTGCCTAGGCATTGTCGCGGTGGGGGAAGATAGTACTCCCGCCCTCGATAAGGGTCGGAACTGCACCACCAGATTTTCATCGGTTTTAAAGTCCGAATTCGACCGTGTGATTTCTGTGGCTGTTTTATCCCTCTAGTATGTGATCCATCCCTAGTCGTCCATCTACCCGTAGTCTGTCCCGTCAAGCCAATCGTCCATTCCTTCGTCATCCATTCCTTAGTCGTCCATTCCGTAGCCGTCCTACGTCAAATTGGTATCAGAGCCTAACCTGTCAGCCCAGTCGTTTCCCCCATCGTAGACATCTTCATTTGTCACTCCCATTGCATGCATCTATGTTCAAGCAAACGAGTCTCCGCTCTGATGACAGACCAACCCCAAGATAGTCGTGAGGTGTTCGTCCCCGTCCATGAGTTGTTATCATCCGTCCCACAAACCTCCTCTCGAGGGGACATCGATCGCGTGTTAGACGCTGTCCAGAATGGTTTTCCTGATGTGAATACATGAATTACCAATATGGATAACCGTCTAACCAGTTCGATCGATGCGGTGAGCAAACGGAGTTACCAACTCAAGAATAGAGGTCGTGACCGCCATTACCGGGATCGCGAAGACCACTATCCGCCTGACTCTAGACCTCGAGCTCGTGATAGGAGTCATCGCGACCAGGATGATCCTATACGACCTGAGGATAGATCCGCGAGCCGAAATCAGTATCGTCCCGAGCGAGACGATCAGATTCCTCCTGAGATTCGTACTCCGGTCCGTGATAGTAATCGTCTCCCATGGAACGATTACTATCCGCCCGAGCCTAGGACCCCAGGCCAAGACAGGAATCGTCCTCCGCGGAACGATCACTATCCGCCTGTGGATAGAGCCCCAGTGCATGATGGAAATCGTTTACCCCGAGACGATTACCATCCACCGAAGGAGAGGATCCCAGAGCGCGATAGGAATCATCCCCCACGGAATGATCCTTATCCGCCTGACGATCGGTATCGTGGATGGAACAGGAATTGTCTAGACAGGGACGATCCTTATCCACCCGAGGATGTGGTTCCCCCTCGTGATCACTACCGTGCGGATCACGACAACCAATGGCAGCAGATTCAGCGTAGCGTCAAAGTCGATGATCCATACTACGAAGGATCTAGGGACCCTAAGGAGTATCTTGATTGGGAGTCCAAATTAAACAGTTATTTTAAGTGGTATAATATGTTAGAGTGGCAGAAAGTCCAGTATGCCGAGATGAGATTAGGGGGACAAGCAAAAATCTATTGGGAAAATCTCAAATTTTTTACTTATAACCGTTGTGAGGCACCTATAGACACTTGGCCCCAAATGAAGGACAAACTGCATGAGAAACACGTTCCACTAGCTTCCTTAGAAAATCTACTAGATCAATGGCATAAACTGCAGCAGGGAAGACGTCCGGTCTCTGAGTATATTACCCAATTCGAGGAATTCTATATGAGGTGTCGAGTCGAGGAGAGCCCCCGAGTCGTCATTTCTCCATTTAGAACCGGTCTTAACCCTTATCTTGAGAGGAACTGCTAGTCTGCAAAGTCGCCACCCTAGAGCAGGCCTATCAGATTGTAGAAGACCTAGAGCTATGTTAGAATTTATATCATACTCCCGCGTACAATCGCCCTGCTCTCTCCGATCGGTCGCACTTATCTAATCCTTCTTATTCCAACTGTGCGACCCAGCGTAGTCCTCCCTTAGTCCTCCCGACACCACCGCCACTCGTACTCCCACCGAACATCGTCCACCCCCTCCGACTTAGTCGTCTACTACACCAAATCCTCGTACATCACCTTCTCTCGAGTCCACCGCTAGGGCCCCTCCTCAACCCAATTCCGCACAACTCGGTCCTTCCGACTTGACTTGTTTTAAATGCCAGGGTCGAGGTCATAGAGCTTCCCAATGTCCATCACGAGCCTTACATATAGGACATGAGCCCCTCGATTGCGACCCCACCGTAGATGAGCCACCTATTGATGAGGAGTATAGAGTTGAGAGTTATGTTGTCGATGAATTTGTGCATGATGACAGATTAGTGAGTTTCATTGGCATCACGGACTACCCATCGTCTCTTCCTCGTCTTGACCCATCCATGTCAGTTAGGGGAATTGTCTGCTACAACCTTACTCAGCCTTCCACTAAAAATTCTGCATTGAGGACATCCATATTTACACATATTTTAAAATTGGTGATAAGATGTGTAAGACAATCGTAGATAGTGGAAGTTGTATTAATGTCATCTCCGATGTTATGACATCATGTTTGGGATTACCTTTGATTGAACATCCTCACCCCTATTTTGTGTCTTGGATCGATGCTACCTCAATCCCTGTGAGAACCAATGTCGTCTCCCTTTCAAGGTTCAATCCTACGAAGAGGAGATACTGTGTGATGTCTTACCCATGAAGGTGGGCAGCACTATCCTCGGTCGCCCTTGGTTGTATGATAATCATGTACACCTCTATGGTCGGAGCAATACCTGTTCTTTCATCCATCAGGGCAAGAAGATCACATGGTATCCTTACACTCATAGTCCGTAGAGAGCCTCACCAAAATCTCCATCCGTAGGCTTGTGTGTCATTAGCGGTTATCAATTTCAAAAGGAACTCGATAGTGAAATGACTATGTGCTTGGCCATGATACCTGATCACTCCTTTGAGGGTCCCTCCACCTTACCCCCCGAGGTTTCTCAGCTACTTGAGGAATTCGCAAGTGTTTTCCCTAATGATTTGCCCAATGACTTACCCCCGATGCGTGATATTCAGCACGCTATCGATTTCATTCCGGGGTCATCCTTACCAAACCTCCCTCATTATCAGATGGATCCCACACAGTACAAGGAGCTACAGCGACACGTCCAAGAACTCTTGGACAAGGGATTCATCCAAGAGAGCCTTAGCCCGTGTGCCGTCCCTGCACTGCTGGCTCCCAAAAAGGATGGGAGTTGGCGCATGTGCATAGACAGTAGAGCTATAAATAAAGTTACTTCAAGTATAGGTTTCCTATTCCCCGCATCGACGACATGTTTGATATGATGGCAGGTTCGCCGATTTTCTCCAAAATTGATCTTAAAAGTGGTTATCACCAAGTTCGTATCCGACCAGGAGACGAATGGAAAACCGCCTTTAAGATCAAAGACGGACTATATGAGTGGAAAGTCATGCCCTTTGGTTTATCGAACGCACCTAGCACCTTTCAGCGATTGATGAATCACATACTTAGACCGTTCATAGGAAATTTTGTCGTCGTATATTTTGATGATATTCTTATTTATAATAAGACCACACCTGATCACCTCCGTCACCTACGTTTAGTTTGTGAAGTATTGAAAACCGTATGCTCACCCAAAAAAATGTTCCTTTCTTGTCTGGCATGTCTCGTTCTTAGGCTTTATCCTATCTGGCCAAGGCGTATCAATTGATCCAGCCAAAATTGACGCCATAACCCAGTGGCCAACGCCTAAAAATACCCATTGTGTTTGTAGTTTTCACAGTCTAGCAACTTTCTACCGACGATTCATATCCAACTTTAGCACCATCATGGCACCCTTGACTGAATGCCTTAAGGGACATCATTTTGAATGGACAGTAGAAGCGCAGATATCCTTTGAGGAGATCAAACTTAGAATGACTCAGGCCCCTATTCTCCGTTTACCTGATTTTGATAAAGTATTCGAGGTTGCCTGTGATGATTCAGGGTTAGGAATAGGAGGAGTCCTGAGTCAAGAAAATCACCCCATCGCCTTCTTTAGTGAAAAGATGAATGACGCTAAGCTTAAGTATTCTACCTATGACAAAGAATTTTATGCGATTGTCCAATCCTTACGTCATTGGCGTCATTATCTACTCTCTAAGGAATTCGTTCTCTACTCTGACCATGAAGCCTTAAAGTATCTCGATTCCCAGCATAAATTAAATTCTAGGCACATTAAGTGGGTCAAATTCCTTCAGTCTTATACCTTTGTCCTTAAACATAAGAGGGGAGTTGAGAACCGAGTCGCCGATGCTTTGAGTAGAAGAGTCCATTTGTTGAATATTATGAAAGTTGAGGTTATTGGGTTTGATCATATGAAATACCAATAGCCTGATTCCCCGGATTTTGCTCCCATTTTACAGATCTTAGGCAAGTACTTGGACCCTGATAACCAAGATTATATCTTAAAGAAAGGATTCTTATTTTATGATCGTCGCCTATGCATCCCATAGTCATCTCTTAGGGATTTTCTTGTGTGGGAGACACATGCCGGAGGCCTTAGTGGTCATTTTGGGAGAGATCAAACAATTGCTATGGTCGAGCACAGATTCTACTGGCCATCCCTTAACCGAGATGTAGCTAACATAATCTCCCAATGTCGTGTATATTCCCTTGCCAAGCAGGTTAAACCAAACACCGGCCTTTACACCCCTCTTCCGGTCCCCAAAAGACCTTGTGCTACGGCTTCCGAGGACGAACAAATGCGATGATTCCATCATGGTGGTTGTGGATCGTTTCTCGAAGATGGCTCATTTCATTCCTTGCTTTAAAACTTTTGATGCTTCTCATGTCGCTCAATTATTTTTCAATGAAATAATGCGTCTCCATGGACTTCCAAACAGCATAGTGTCGGACAGAGATGTCCAATTCACTAGCTACTTTTGGAAGACCCTTTGGCATCTTTTGGGGACGAAGCTCAAATTTTCTACAGCTTTTCACCCCCAAACTGATGGACAGACCGAGGTCGTTAATAGGAGCCTCGGCAACCTATTATGATCGCTGGTGGGAGACAACCTCAAGTCTTGGGATTCTGTCATCCGCGCGCCGAATTGGCTTACAACGCGTCAGTCAACCGTACTACTGGTATGAGTCCATTTGAGATTGTGCATGGTCATCTTCCTCGTACCCGTACAGACCTCATACCTATGCTACCACATGCTAGAGTCTCAGATGACGGTCATGAGTTCACTGATCATATTAGAAGTCTGCATGAGGAAATCCGTACACGTATCATAAATAGTAATGCCTCATATAAACAGTCCGCAGATTTAAAGAAGGTGAAATGGTGATGGTGAGGATTAGGCCGGAAAGATTTTTCTCCAAACGCGCTACTAAGCTTCATGCTCGTAGTGCCGGGCCATTTCCGATCCTCAAACGAGTTGGGGAAAATGCTTATGCCGCTGACATACCCTCCTCGTGGGGAATAAGCACCACTTTCAATATCTCAGATTTAGTCTTGTTTAAAGCCCCACCTCCTTCATCTAAAGGCCATGTTCTACCCTCGGACTTTCTGGTGAGCGAGTTTGACTTGTCCACTCTCCCATCACTACCTTCTAACTGGCATGAAATCATCGAGGAAATATTGGACGAGGTAATCACCTTCACCAAATGTGGGACGGTGCGGAAGTTTCTTGTTCGTTGGCAGGGCAAAGCATCGATGGATGACAAATGGATTACAGAGGAAGACCTGGCTTGCCTGCGCCCCTACTTGGTGACCCCACTAGAGCTTCCGGACGCCTACTTGACGGAGTCGAGTTCTCCGTACCACGGGGGAATTGGTGGCGTGAACGCCAATGCTTCAACATTGGACGCGTCGCCGCCATCAACCAAGGTCAACATCTGCGCTACGGACATAACGGCGAAGTCAACCGAAGTCAACATCTCTGCCACAAACATGCCGCAACCGTCATCACACACGTCTCCACCCGCGCACGTCCCTACGCGCGTCATGACACGTCGCTAGATGCAGATCAACAACTGCCCTTTGGCGTGACATGAAGCACGTCTTTCATTTCTCATCTCTAATTTTTCATCACTTTCTCTTTCTTCCATGGCCTATATATAAAGGCCATTGTTTTCAAGAAACACTTAGGCAGTCATATTTTAAGAATTGAGTTTTGTTTAACTCTTCTTAGAGGACTGCCCAAGCCTCCTATCTCGCCAGCCCTAGCGCCGCCGTTGCCGCCACCACCTCGCGACGTTGGCCTTCCATCCTCTCTTTCCATCCTCTCTCTCCATCCTCTCTCTCTCCATCCTCTCTCTCTCTTACTCTCTCTCTCTCTCTCTCCCTCTCTCTCTTTCCTTCTAGAGGCCGCCCAGGCCGCCCCAACAAGGGCTGCCCAGGCTGCCCCAACCAGGGCCGCCTAGGCCGCCCCTGCCATGGCCGCCAAGGCCGCCCCCAGGCCGCCTGCTTGGGGTCTCCCAAAGGCCGCCCAAGCCGCCTCAACTAGGGCCGCCCAGGCCACCTTTGCCAGGGCCACCAAGGCCGCCCCGAGGCCGCCCGCTTGGGGCCGCCGAAAGGCCGCCCCGGCCGCCCAGGCCACCTCAACCAGGGTCGCCCAGGCCGCCCTTGCCATGGCCGCCAAGGCTGCCCCCAGTCTGCCTTCTTGGGGCTGCCCCAACCAGGGCCGCCCAGGCGGCCCCGCAAGACTTCGACACTAGCGGGGCCAGTCATCGTCAACACCGTCCGATGCTTCGAGCGGTGCGCTCTACGCGCTCTTTGGGTGCGCTGCACGTCGTGCGCTCTGCGCACCCTACGCACGCTTCGCGCGCGCGGGTATTCGCGTACTCCTGACTTTGCGACAACGACATCTACTCTCTACCAGGGCCGTTCAACGCCCAAAACGCCCAGAGTCTTCCTCGTCTAGTGGGCCGCTCAACGCCCGGATTTGCCCAGCCTCGTCACGATCGGGATTTTCCGCATCCTCTTCACGCACTACGATGTCGATGTACGCCTCAACTCTCTGGTGTCAAAAGTGTTCTCCGTCTAGTGTTTTCTCGAGAAGTTTCCGCCGCCTTCAGAATTAGATTTGGTTTGGATTTCCACTTCTTCTCTCTCTTTCTCGAGTGTCTCTTCGCGATGCGAATTCGGATATTTATTTCAGTGCTTAGGCATCGTCGCTGTGGGGGAAGACAATACTCCTGCCCTCGATAAGGGTCGGAGCTGCACCACCAGATTTTCATCAGTTTTAAAGTCTGAATTTGACCGTGTGATTTATGTGGCTATTTTATCCCTCTAGTATCCGATCCATCCCTAGTCGTCCATCTACTCGTAGTCTATCCTGTCAACCCAGTCGTCCATTCCTCAGTCGTCCGTTCCATAGCCGTCCTACGTCAAAATCTACATCTATTGCTTTAAATCTACCAGATGGAGTTAGATTCAAAGTTGATAATACCTTACTTAATTACCTTCCTAAATTCTTTGGAAAGTACCATGAAAATCCATATTATTTCTGAGACAATTATACCATGATTTTCACATCTCAATGCATGCCCGGAATTTCAACCGATCATGTTTAGATGTTTTACTTTCATCATGTTCTAGAGGACAAAGCAAAAGATTGGTATATGAAATTGGGAGTAACCTTTTCTTGTTGGGAAGAAATTGCAAGTAAGTTTTTACTTAAATGTTTCCCTCACTCTAGAACTAAGGCATGCATTAGGGAGATTGAGAAGTATTGTCAACACGAAGATGAAAATTTTAGTGAGGCTTGGGAGAGCTTCAATGATTTATGTAGAAAATGTCCTCACCGTGATATCTAGGACTCCAAGTTAGCTAAAATTTCCTATGAAGGACTAAGTGAGGAGAACCAACTTAAAGGAGATCAATCTGCTCGGGGATATTTTTATAATGCCTATGAGGATGAGGTGATGGAAATTATTGAAAGAGTTGCTGAATTGATTTGCAAAAAATTGATGCAAGAAATAATGGAAGGCAACTTAGAAGAAATGTATCATCTTTTCAAGAAAGAGAGGACAAAGGAGTCCCACAGCAATTAAAATAGCTAACTACCATAGTAAAAGGACTAGTTCAGCATAACTTACCATTAGTGTTCGCAAAGATCTGTTCAATGGCAGCAAAGATCATGAAAATGGAGCATGTCAGCAACTAGAAGAACTACAAGTGATCTACTCCAATCAACAACCATTGAGTGGGCAACAAAACTCTAAGGCCTTTTCTCAAAGATCTGGCTTAAACCAACTTGCCAAGCCCACATTTTAAACTCAACCACCTGTCCATCATGGCCTATCTTGCATGAAACCTCCACAACCTACGAAGTGCCTCCTTATCAAGCTCCAAATCCACAAGTGTCACAGGCTCAAGGTACAACTAAACCTTTAGACCAGATGAGTTCCATTATACACGGGTTAGCACAATTCATGGAGCTACAAATTAAAGCTACTATGGAGAATTAGCAGCAGATCAAGGTTCTGGTGGGCACTCTTCAAAACAACCAAGGAGAAATTGGAGGTAAGGGAGTTGACCCCAACTCCCATTTAGGTCATTTCCCAACACAACCTTGCATTAATCCTATAAATATTTGTGTTGTTGATAGTGAAGTTCATGATTTAGAAATAAAAAACATAGAGGTGGATCAAGAAGATATTCAATCCATTTCTCAATTAAGAAATGACAAAGAACTTAAGGATCCAAAGAAGGATAGATGAGATGAAAAGGTAGATGAGGAAGAACCTGGACCATGTAAAGACCTCTTAGATCCCTCTTCCTCACCAGTCCTGTATCCCACTGCTCTTAAAATAACTAAGGCCATCTGTTAGGCCCCTAACTAGGCGGCATTCCTTTTCCAGAGGCCTGCGTGATTGTTGGGAGGAACTGTTCGTGTATTTTGGCTCATGACATTTTAAGGACCGAGTCATAATGGGTAACGATGCCCAAATACCTGATCTATTAGGCCATTGCCGCTGTACGTGGTGATACACTACAGACTGTGCACGTGACCGTCCCTGCCAAGGCGGGCCGGATCATGAACGATCCGCGCGTGCTTGGCGTGCGGGCTGATCGGCGTGTGCGCGCACGTGCCAAGCATCACGCACCAAAGCCAGGCGCCACGCGCGGGGGCCAATGCTACCCGTCAGCGTCCAGCGCTGCACGCGGGAGCGAGAAGCACTGCGCGAGGGTGCGGGACGCGTAAGCCGGGTGGCGTGCCGCGGGTATAGTGCGCGGAGTTGTGCGGGGTGCCGCGCAGTGGCCGCGCGGTAGCGTGCGCATTGCTTGTGCAGGGCGCGCGGCTGGGAGAAATCCCGCCAGGAGACTAAGGCATGTGGCGCACAGAGAGCGTCGAGAAGGCATAGTGGGCGCGTAGCGTTCCTACGCGTAGCTCGGGGGCGTTGAATGCAGCGCCGTCGCGTAGGCTGAGCGTTAGATTGTTGACACGGGTGCCAGCGGCGTGTGTGATTACCAGGCCCGAGGGCATGCGACGCCCAGCCCGGCGCACTTGTGTAGCGGCATAGTGGCCGTGCGCGCGGAGCGGCAGCCCCGAGGCGGTGTGGCGACATTACCTTGGTGCCAGGTGCCCCGTCTCTTTCGTTGTAACACCCTTCGTCTTCCCCCATGTATCCATGATGTACTCTTTATGATACTAATGCAATGACCTTATTCACTAATGGTGCCTAGCACCACCATCTCGTCTAACCCCTTCTATGTGATCTTAAGCAATTGCAAGAGCTTCTGCTGGAAGAGATCAAGGCTGCTAAGTGTTCTGCCCCAAGCACTGAGGCCGGCACACCCCAATTTCGAGCAAGAGACCTAGCTCAAGATTTGACCGGGTGACAACTGGTATCAAAGCCTGGTTGGATCGCCTCCCCCTGTGCTTCTGAATTCTGGTTGAGGAGATGGAGCCTTTCCGCGCATAGTTGCGCGAGGAGAGACGGCAAAAGGAGGAGCAGAGGCTGACTAATCACCTGCTGCATAAGAATGTAATGGGTTTGAAGACCCACGTCGACAAGAACTACGACGAACTGAAGTCAGACATAAAAGACTTGCTGGTGGAGACATGCCAGAGGCAAGATGTCCTCGAGGAAACAATCAGACAACGCGATGACACCATCCGACAGCTGACCGAGATGGTCCTGACCTTAAAGCTTCCGATGGAAAGGCTGGAATAAGACACTAGCAGTTGTCCCAGCAACGACATAGGGAGGAAGCACTCACTCTCCAATCTGCGGTTTGACGATTCCCGCTGGGAAGAAGTAGTGGCAGATTTGCTATACGACTGTGACCGGTACTTTGGCTAAGGACATCACTCGGATGAAAGAAAGCAAAATCCTATAGGCTAGTAACTTCCTCACATATGAGGCAAAGTCGTGGTGGCGATAGCGGGAAGAATGTGGGAGTTGGCCACCCTAGACATACAAAGAATTTGTGTAGGAGATAAAGGAGAGTTTCATGCCGCACAGCACGGCGTGGATTTCAAGGGGAGAGCTCGAAAACCTCAAGATGGCGGTTAATCTGAGGGAATACATGGGCCAATTTGTGTCCATAATCCGGAGGATTACCGACATGTCTGAGGCAGACAAGCTCTTCCGCTTTGCGAAGGGCCTTCCCCATTGGCTCCAGACAGAGCTGGAGAGGAGATAGTGTAGAGATTTAAACTCGGCCTACAAGGTCGTGGAAAGCACAGAGCTCCGCCCGCCTAGTGATGTAATACGACAATAGTGCCGGGATCGGACGGCTTGTATTACGTCACAGGACTGATAATGGGTTGAACTTATATGTAATCATATGAGATGAATGCCAAGTTAAAAACCCTTGCCGAGCAATACTAGACGACTCCCAATGAGGATCGATAGATGACGACGTCCACGGAGGAGATATTGATGAGATGAGACTCCCAATGACCCTGCAAGACCAACTACGACGTCTAGGAGTGAGGGGCGTTTGACAGCCCGGAGCTGTCCCAAGTCTAAGGATCAAGGAGTAACCTTCTACAGCAAGAAAGCCTATCTATTGACACGGTGGCTATCCTATAGCAATTATCAAAAAAATCCAAGGTAGAGGAAGAGATAGCGGAAGACGGCACGACAAGACGTAATAAAACTGGTAATTAAGGAGAGGAGTCGGATAGGTACCTTGTTGACGAAAAGTCCACGACAACGTAATTGATTGAAGATCAGGCCGTCGAAGGAGGTGCTCCAAGGAGAGTCGGCTTGAGGAAGGCGGAGGTCCCACGAGGCATCACAAGGGCGATCAATAGCAGTGGCCGACGTGGGGAATGGTGGAGGCACGCACAAATGCCAATGCGCCGAGGCACGCACGAGCTAGCGCCGGTACGCGTGGGCACGCGCGCGCTGGGGCGGGCGCGCAAGGGTGCGAATGGGCAGGCCCCACGCACTGAGCACGAACGCGCTGAGGGACGAGCGCGTTGGGTGCACTCGCGTAGGCAGGGTTACACAGATGCGCGGGGCACCGACATAGCCGCGCGGGGCGAGACCGCCGACGCCGTTCACGGGCGTGGGTTCGCGGGTGAGGGAGCACCTAGCGACGGCGCGTCAGGTGGTGGCGGGCGTGTGAGACACCGGCGGCGGTGTGGACGATGGGTTGGGCGTCGGCCGAGCGGGCGTCGATGGCAGCGAGCACGCAGTAGGTGGGCAAATCTCAAGGAAGGATTTCTTGAGAGATAACCATCCAAGAACCCCAATGGAAAAGGCAACTTCTTGATCTGTTGGCGGGTTCTTGCTGGAGAAATGTTGGGATCTTGGAGGAACACTTCGTCACTGAGTGGTCTCAACGTGACGGAGTAATCTCAATGTGGGCGAGGATAGCCACCCCTCTCTACACTCTATGTCGCTATGATAAGGGAGCCAACTTCGAGAATTTTTCCTTCAATAATTGCCTGCCTTCACTTGGGCATGCTATCCCAATATATAGTGAGGATAGGTGTCAAGTGAGAACGTGGAAAGGACCAATCATCGTGAGACATGGTTCAGCCTCTCTTCAACGAATACAAGCAAATGAAAACATAACGCGGACAAGGCCCAAAACACCGGCCCAGTCCGTAAAATACAAGAACGAAAATAACACAAAGACAAAACAAATAAAAGATGAAAATAAGATGCTTGCGCGGATCAGTGCGAGCAGCCCAGCGTGGCTGGATTCGTCCCGTCCTGGCATGCGCTGGATGGTCCCCCATCACCTAGACCCGCAAAGACGGAGGACAGACCCATGAAATGGAACAAGTCGCGCCAAGAGCGTGCCGAGGCACCAAGCACTCAAGGCCTGAAAAGGAAGTTTAAACCAGGCCACGGCAAGAGCCGAGACAAAGGCAAGAGCCCGAGACTGTGGAAACAGAACCCAGGCGGTGGGGGCAACAAGTTAACTTGTTTTGCTGGCGAAGGACCCCATTTCATGAAGGATTGCCCAAGAGGGACGGCAGCGGCCACCAACGTTAATCCGATGGTCGTGCCACCTTCCCAACCGAATGTTCTTGGGCTAAGCAGTACGGTGACCCTGAACCCCTTGCAGTGCTTAGCGGCACTACAAGGGGGAGCCCTAGTCTAGTATGAGGTTCTGAACCTCTTGCACGTCCCAGTACTGATCAACGACAAGCCATCCATGGCCATGGTCAACACGGGGCTGATGCACAACGTCCTCGCTGAGAAACAGGAAGCTCGGCTTGAAGTTGTCCCCAAGTGTGGGGAAGATCAAGGTCGTCAACTCGAAAGCCCGAGACATCATTGGCGTGGCCAAGGGGGTGTTGCTACAGGTCGAAACGTGAAAGGGCCAGACCAACTTCATGATGTCCCCCATGGACGACTTCATGGTTGTCCTGGGTCTTGACCTTCTGATGGGTTCACATACTGTCGTGTTCCCCCAGTACCGTGGCGTACTATTCCCGGAGGGGTCTCACCCATGCTTCATGAGGGACCAAGGGGTCCAGAAATCGTAGAACACTGCTCTCCTGTCCGCCATGCAAGTCAAGGGCGGACTGAGGAAAGGGGAAGAGACCTTCCTCATCACCATACGAGGGCCGACACCCCAAAAAAAGGGTGAAAGGCAGGGGTGTGCACCAGCCCGTTTGGCAGCACTTAGTTGGGGTGATGACGACGACAACAAACCAGTGCAGCTGCAGGTGGACTACTGGGGCCAATTGCGGACGTACTGCGGGAGTTTGCGCGCAACTCCCCACAAAGCTGCCGCCCAGGCGGGATGTGGACCACGAGATCAAATTGATCCCCGGAACACGTCCCCCTGCGCGGGCACCCTACAAAATGCCCCCCACTTACATGGAGGAGCTAAGGAAATAGCTCTAAGAACTGTTGGAGAGCAAGCTCATCCGGCCTTCCAAGGCCCCCTACGACTCTCCTATTCTCTTCTAGAAAAAGAAGAATGGATCTCTCTGACTTTGTGTGGACTACCAAGCGTTGAATAAGGTAACAATGAAAAATAAATATCCTGTACCAAATGCTGAAGAGCTATTTGACAGGCTCGGCGAGGCTCGCTACTTCTCACGGATGGACTTAAAGAGGGGGTACCACCAAGTGCGGGTCAATGAGGGAGACAAACCGAAGACAACATGCGTGACTCGCTACGGATCATTTGAATTTTGCGTGATGCCTTTCAGGCTCACGAACGTGCCTGCTATGTTTTGTTGCCTGATGAACAATATTTTTTAGGATTATATCGGTGATTTTGTTGTTGTGTACTTGGATGATATTCTCGTATACAGCCAGAGCTTGGATGACCATGTGAGGCACCTGAGGAAGGTGATGGCCATGCTAAAGGAGAATGAGCTCTACCTCAACCCAAAAAAGTGCAAATTTGCCTTGCAAGAGATTGAGTTTCTTGGACACCTAGTCGGGAAGGGAAGTGTGTGCATGGATCCCTCGAAGGTGAAGGCCATCAGAAATTGGACGGAGCCGAAGGGAGTGCCACAGCTGAGATCTTTCCTTGGGTTGGCAAATTACTACCGGAAGTTTAGCAAATGCTTCTCCCGACTAGCTACCACTCTAACGGGCTTGTTGAAGAAAGAGGTGAAGTGGGAGTGGACGGATCGGTGTCAAAGAGTATTCCATAAGCTGAACAGTGCAGTCTCCAGTGAACCGGTACTCGGACTGCCCAAGTTTAACAAGCCATATGAGGTACACACCGATGCTTGTAATTTCCTCCTTGGTGGTGTCGTGTTACAGGACGGGCACCCCATGGCTTACGAGAGCCGCAAGCTGAACGATGCAGAAAGGAGGTACTCGGTACACGAAAAGGAGATGACAGCGGTGGTACATTGCCTGAGAGTCTAGCGCCACTATCTCCTCCGAGGGAAATTTGTGGTCTACACTGGCAATGGGGCCATCCGCTGCTTCGAGTCCCAAAAGAAGCTGACCCCGAAGCAAGCGAGATGGCAAGACTTCTTGGTGGAGTTCGACTTTGATTTGAAGTACAAGCCAGGGCGCGCCAACCAAGTGGCCGACGCCCTAAGCCGCAAAGAACCAGAAGTGTTTGTGGCCGCCCTTTCAGTAGTCCAAGGAAGCATTCTCGATGAAATCAAGTTGGCGCTGAAAGATGATCCAGAAGCTGTTCGCCTGATGAAGCGCATTGTGGCAGGTGAGACAAGGAGATTCTGGACTGAGGACGGCATTATATGCGCAAATGGGAACAGGCCGTATGTGTTGCATGCGGGTCGGCTCCTCTACGAAGTACACGACGCACCCCACGCCGGACACCTAGGGCAGGCCCAGACGCTTGCACTCCTGTCCAGCAGCTACCACTGGTCGGGAATGGAACGAGATGTAGAAGCCTATGTCCATTCATGCCTAGTGTATCAACAAGACAAGAAGGCCAAGGCAGCTGGAACGCTGGAACCTCTCCCGAGGGCGAGCTGACCGTGGGAGTCTATATCAATGGATTTCATCACTTGCCTTATGCGTGTGGGTGGGCACGACGCCATCTTGGTTGTCGTGGATTGTTTCTCTAAATATGCGACCTTCATCCCCACCACGTCAGAGGTGCACACAGATGGTGTGGCTCATTTATTCATGTCCTATGTGGCAAAGTATTGGGGTCTTCCACTGGACATTATTAGCAACAGGGACACAAGATTCACTGGTCGTTTCTAGGAGTTGCTGGTTAAGTACATGGACTCCAAGCTCAAATTTTCTACGAGTTTCCACCCCCAGACAGATGGTCAGATGGAACGTGTCAATTCCATGCTCAAAGAATACCTCCGGCACTACATTTTGATCAATCAGGAAAATTGGGTGGAGCTGCTGGATGTAGCATAATTTGCGCACAACATCAACCGGAGCTCAGCTACGGGTCACTCACCGTTTGAGATTGCAAGGGGAAGACAGCCAGTGACTCCTCCGAAAGTTGTGAAAAGGAGAGGGAATGGACATTTCCCTACAGCCTTCTGCTTTGCGCGCGATTATCATGCTCACATTGAGGAAGCTCGCGAGGCATTGGAGCATGCTGCTCAAAGAATGAAAAAGTATGCAGACCAACACAGACGGGACGTAGAGTTCCAAGTGGGCGACAAGGTTCTATTGAAGACCAATGCTCAGATGTTGAAGACGAAGCAAGCAAAGCAACGTCACAAGGGTCTTGTTCCCCGCTATGATGGACCTTTCAAAGTGGTGGCTAAAATCGGATGGGTTGCTTACCGACTTAATATTCCCCGTCCGCTGGCGGTCCATCCGGTCTTCCATGTGTCGGTTCTGAAGAAATATATACCAGATCGCGAAGACGTGGCGAGGAACTAGCCCCAGCGTGCGCCACCAAATGTGCGGGCACACTTTGATAAGGAAGCAGAAGTTGTCCTCGCGAAGCAGGAAATTGAACGAGGAGGACGTCACGATTGCTATCACAATATTGAGTACCTAATCAAGTGGAAGAACAGACCTGAGGAATCAGCCACCTAGGAGCACGACTCGGACTTATGGCAGTTCAAAGACCTACTACAAGCATATGAAGCGGAATAGCGGGTGTCAACAAGGGCATCAACAAGTACATGGACTCCTGGCGGCACTCCTTTTCGAGAGGCCTGCATGCTTATTGGGAGGGAGTGTCTGTGTATTTTGGCTCACGACATTTTAAGGACTGAGTCATAATGGGTAGCGATGCCCAAATACCTGATCTATTAGGCCATCGCCATTGTACCTGGTGATACACTGCAGACAGCGCACGTGCCCGTCCCTACCGAGGCGGGACGGATCAGGTACAGTCTGCGTGTGCTTGGCGCGCGGGCTGATCGGCCTCTGCGAGCGTGCGCCAAGCGTCGCGCCCCAAAGCCAAGTGCCAAACGCTACCCGCCAGCGCCAAGCGTTGGGCACGGGTGCGGGACGTGCAAGCCGGGCGGCGTGCCGGGGGTGCAGCGCGCAGAGTTGTGCGGGGTGGCAAACAGCGGTCGTGCGAGCAGCGCGCGCATTGCGTGTGCAGGGCGCGCGGCTGGGATACATCCCGCCAAAAGACTAAGGCATGTGGCACACAAAGAGCGACGAGACGGCACAGTGGGCGTGTAGCGCTCCTGCGCGCAGCTCGGGGGCGTCGAATGCGGCGCCGTCGCGTAGGCTGCGCGTTAGATTGTTGACACGGGTGCCGGCGGCGTATGTGATTGCCAGGCCCGAGAGCACGCGACTCCCAGCCCTGCGCACTTGTGTAGCGGCAGAGTGGTCGCGCGAGGCGGTGTGGCGACATTACCTTGGTGCCAGGCGCCTCGTCTCGTTCCTTGTAACACCCTTAGTCTTCCCTCATGTATCCATGATGTACTCTTTATGATACTAATGGAATGACCCTATTCACTAACGGTGCCTAGCACCACCATCTCCTCTAACCCCTTCTATGTGATCTTAAGCAATTGCAAGAGCTTTTGCTGCAAGAGATCAAGGCTGCTAAGTGTTCTGCCCCAAGCACTGAGGCCAGCACACGCCAATTCCGAGCAATAGACCTAGCTCAAGATTTGACCGGGTGACACCATCCTAGAGCATGATAAACGAATCACAGATAACTTTCATGATGCCATCATAAAAATCTATGTGAAAGATATGATAGATAGTGCACCCTTCTTCGAAAAATATATTAAAGACTAATGTATCCCTAAGAGGAAAAGGGAGGAAGCAAAGACGATAGTGAACTCATCCAGCTTTGTTAGAGAAATACCACCAAAGTTAGAAGATCTTGTATCTCGTTTGATAAGTTGTGAAATTGGAGGAAAGAGATTTACTAGAATCCTTTTAGATATCAGAGCTAGTATTAGCATTACACCTAAAGTAGTCTTTGATGAATATAAAACTGGGGAGTTAAAGGACACCCACATGGACTTATTATTAGCTGATGGATCACTTAGGAGGCCTACAGGATTATTAGAGGATATGGTGATTAAAGTAAAACAATGTAGCATCCTTAATGATTTTATTGTGACTGAAGTGAATGTTAAGGAAGCCCTAAGCCTAGTTCCAATTATCTTAGGTCGACCATTTTTATTAACAGCTAGGAGAATCCTTCAGTTTGAAAGAGGAATAGTGGATTTGAAGATAGGGGATGAAAGCGCTCATATGTATATCAATAGGGCTTTAAAGCATCCTAGAAGGAAAATGGAAATCATTTTTTTCTGAAATAGATGCTGAAGATAAGTGTATACTGAAAACTCATCCCTTAGGAGTAGAGGATCTTTATCATGAAGAAGAACCAATGATCCCTCTTGAACCTCCAGACCTATGATTAGACCTCAAATCCTCACTCAACCAGAACAAAAAGGAATAAAAGGAAAGTTTGAGATTTTTTTATTCAAGGCTAGGAGGTGGGCATTACTCTTCTTGTAGATACGGCTTAACCCCTATCTACAAGATGAACCTGTTAAAGAGCAATTGCATATCCATCTAGTGGAGTTCCCAAGTAAGTATATAATCTGCATTTCTTACTAACATTTTTCTTTTAGTAGTGGTTTGTTTTTCAGGAATAAAGCAACAAGTAAACTGGGGAAATGGTCAACAACAAGAATAAATCCATAGTTTGCACTTTTCTTTCCCTTTCATTTTACTAGGGACATTACATGCATTAAATAGGAGGGGGGGGAACATGATCTTTTTGAAACATAGTTTTTTTGTTTTTTTTAACAAATACTGAATTTTTTCGTTGCATTCTTATATACTCCAAGCAAGAAATGTTGTCTAGCATCCTCGATTAAGAGCCAAAAGGGAAATAACTTGTCTAGGAGAAGAAAGACTTCATAGTATCTCCCTGATAAGATCACCTAAAAGAGAGCCAACTCAGTCTTTAGATATTGGGCAAGATTCTCTAAGGGGATGTCTTCTCCAGTTTGGTAGATGACGGAAATGTTCATGTCTCATAGAAAAATCTGATTTTCAAGTTCTGATCTCTACCCTTCTTTGACCCACCCTATAATAAAGAGCATGAAACATTAAGGCAAGTATTATCTTTAGGGGAACTATGCTGTAGAGTGAACCAAATGCAAAGACACATATATCTTGAATAAGTGGCTTGGCCGCAAATAAGTGTCATGCATGTTCACCCCAATAATTCAGCATACCTTTGAATAAGTGAAGCCTATTGCAAAGACACATTGAATAAGTGGCTTGGCCGCAAATAAGTGTCATGCTAGAAGGCAATTCACATTTTGCAAAAAAAAAAAAACATTCACGCAGATAGTAGAGGGGAGCTCTACTAGCCACTTATCCCAAATTATCCTTACTAGCCGAAGGAAAAAGTCTCATAAAATTAGGGTGGGGAAAATATTTTTGAACCCTTGTTCTTCTCTATATGAGCATGAAATGTATTTGTTATCCCACGCAGGAGATTGAATTCTTCAGAGAAAAATCATCATCCCATATGCTGACTTGAGTAGGAAGTTTTTACTATGTGACTCTTCTTTTAGGGGAATCTCCTTAATAGGTCTTTGATGAAGATGCTCAAAACTCAATGGTCCTAGAATGTATCTTCCCCTTGGTACTACTAGGGACTACCAACATTTTATGCTGGGGGATATTTCATAAACTCTGATAAGGGTAGTCATTTCCATGCATTATTCATCTTAAATCTCCTAAAAAGCAAGTACGACATTGCCAAAAATTCTTATTTTGCATAGTAATGAGATCATGCCTTCCACTTTCCCAATGATTAAAAAACTTACATTTTCTACTTAATGAAAATTTCTATCAATGCTTTCACAGGTATTTACAAAGTTACACAATTTGGGATTTACTTGTAAGAGGATTTGAGGGATATTTCTAACCCCCACTAGATTCACTAAGTCAAGTGGGATATGAATCTTATAATTTCCATAGTGTGTTGACATTTCAGGTCAAAGGTTGACTTTTGGTGGTCATAAAATCACGAAATTTTATGGAGAAGACAAACATGAGTTCTGAGGCTTGGGAAAAATTTCAAGTCAAAACTAGCTATGAAGAAAAAGATGCATACTAACCAGTGGAGTTGACTCAATGGATAGGCTTGGTGTAAAGTTGCTTGAAGAAAACCTTCTAGAACGTCCTTGGAGGCTTCCAGGATGATCAAGGCACATGATGATGACTCCAGCTGGCAGATCCTGTTTGGAGGAGAGCCCAGGGTTGAGATCCAGCCCAGGATTCATGAGGTGGAACCCATCCATCCATCCATTCCAGCTCAAATCCAAGGGCTATGGATGAGTTGTAACTAACTCTAACAAACTTGTTCTTTTCCCTTCCCATTGGTTAGAGTTAGTTGTAACTAACTATAGCCAGTTAGAATCTGATTGGTTGGGGTCTGATCACCTGGCTTGAGGCCTCAACAACTCAATCCTGGACGTTCATCCATGATCAAACAACAAGAATGGCTGGAACAAACACATGTACCCCTATAAAAGGGCCCCCCTCACCCTCCTTGAGGGCATCCAAGAACTGAGAATTGCATTGTTCACTTTCTATCTATTTGAGCCTCTTCCTAGGTCCACCTTCATTCTGGAGGTGCAAGGAGTCTTCTAGGAGCGTCCTAGATCTCAAAGCCAGTTGGGAGGGAGTTGGAGAAACAACCTTGGTCCCTTTGGGGTGTGACAAAAAGGTTACGTGTTTCTTCTCATCCTATCTCCTCCTAGAATTATCTTAAGCTTCTTGGATATATGTAAGCCGATAGCCAACTTCTCAAGCTTTCAAACGCCTACTCACACGTGTCAAACCGATATCAAGAACTCCAGATATAGCCGTTTTGGTCCACCGCACGTGAGAGGAGCTCCGTCGCGCGACCAGCGGCGGTGCGCCAAAGCATCAGCGCAGAAGAGGCCCTTCCGCCCGCCCATTCAGCGGCCGAAGCCAGGTGCAAGGAGTCTTCTGGGAGCGTCCTGAATCTCAAAGCCAACTGGTAGGGAGCTAGAGAAACAACCTTGGGCCATTTGGGGTGTGACAAAAAGGTTACGTGCTTCTTTTCATCCTATCTCCTCCTAGAATTTTCCTAAGCTTCTTGGCTTAGGCTGATAGCCAATGTCTCAAGCTTTCCAACACCTACTTCACATGTGTCAAACCATATCTGGAACTCCAGATATCGCCGTTTTGGTCCACCGCACGTGAGAGGACCTCCACCCGCGCGACCAGAGGCGGAGCCCCGAAGCATCAGCGCACAAGAGGCCCTTCCGTCCGCCCATTCAGCGGCCGAAGCGCTCACGTTGTGTGCCCTCTCCCGCTATCTTTACTCAACTATCGGGAATCGTTCCGAACTGAGTTAACTCAGTTTGGTAATGATCTAGACCGCTCTCTCTCATCTGGTTCAACGACTTTGAACCAGATAAGGGAATTACAACCCATTTAAATTCAGAAATTTTTATCTCTCTCTAGAGACGATTAAAAATTCTGGAAAAAATCTCACAAATCACTCTATACCTAGGCTTGCAAAGAAAATTTCCTGTGCCTACTAAAAATCATTTTCATCCTATTTATTGATCATAAACCAGCTTAAAAAACTAACATAATCTGAAATTTGAAATTCTAATTGAAATTCACCCTAACTAGTTACCTAGCTCCTTGAGAGATCGACCCTTACTGAATACTAATCGTAAGGAAATAAAATTGTTGATTGGTACATACCTATCCTTACAAACGACTTAATATCTACTTTTACCCCTTAGTTTGGACCAATCAAATGGCGCCGTTCCGGGAGCAACGTGTAGTTTGTTGGATTGAGTTTCAATTGGTTATACTCTCTATCTTGTTAAGGGTAACTTCACCTTAATTAGTGTAATCTCAACTTTTCTCTTGAGTTTATGGTGTTGACCAGGTGCAAAGAAGACTTTTATGACACAAGATCAAGAAGAGAACAATTGAAACGAAGAATTTGCCAACATCCACAGAAACGGATGGAGGGAAATCGCCAATGTCAGCATAGGTGCTAGTTACCTTGCAATCCTCAAAGAAATACTCTATTAGAGAAGGTAAGTCCAAGGGCTGTAAGAAAATCTGGTGGCGTGGACGCCAATGCTTCGACACCGGACGCGCCGCCGCCATCAACCAAGGTCAACATCTCTGTACGGACACAACGACCAAGTCAACCGAAGTCAACATCTCCTCCACGAACGCGCCGCAACCATCATCACACACGTTTCCACCCGCGCATGTCCCTACGCGTGTCATGACACGTCGCTAGAGGCAGATCAACAACTGCCCTTTGGCGTGATATGAAGCACGTCTTTAATTTCTCGTCTCTAATTTCTCGTCATTTTCTCTTTCCTCCAAGGCCTGTATATAAAGGTCACTGTTTTCAAGAAACACTTAGGCAGTCATATTTCAAGAATTGAGTTTTGTTTAACTCTTCTTGGAGGACTGCCCAAGCCTCCCTATCTCACCAGCCCTAGCGCCGCCGGCGTCGCCGCCTCGCAACGTTGGCCTTTCATCCTCTCTTTCCATCCTCTCTCTCCATCCTCTCTCTCTTATTCTCTCTCTCTCTCTCTCCCCCCCCCTCCCTCTCTCGCCTTCAGAGGCCGCCCAGGCTGCCCCATCCAGGGCCGCCCAGGACGCCACAACCAGCCCCGCCCAGGCCGCCCCAACTAGGGCCACCCAGACTGCCCCTACCAGGGCCGCCAAGGCTGCCCCCAGGCCGCCCGCTTGTGGCCACCCAAAGGCCGCCCAGGACGCCCCAACCAGGCCCTAGATCAACTCTTAGAAACGACTTAATATCAACTTTTACCCCTTAGTTTGGACCGATCAAGGGGAAATCCTTATAGGTTGGACTTCCCATCACTACAATGAATAAGGCGAGATAAAGAGGCAAAAATGAAGATAAAATGATGGAAAAAGGAAAAAACACATGAATGAGGTCTGAATGAAACAACGAAGGGAAATATTGATAAAGGGCCCGTTACTTGAATATGGGTGTCACTGACGAGGTTGACATCTCGGAAGACGGTCCTAGGGCCTCGGGCTGCGTCGTGCCATCAGCCTATGTAGCCCATATGGTTGGGGGCGGGGTGGTCCGAGCGGGAGGCGGCAGAACGGGTGGGGTTTGGGTGCGGTGTTCACACTAGGTGAAGTGACCTTGTCGCAACGGTGTTCCAAATGTTTAACCAGGTGGTATGCCTCGTCGACTTCAGCCGAGTTGCACTTAAGAACCTCTTTGAGCAGCGGCGGTCTGAGTCAGTGGGCAAATAATCCGATGATAATTCATGGGTCCTCCACGAATTGACAACACATCAGATATTCCTCGAAGGCTCGATGTACTCCGTCACGGTGAGTCAACCTTGCATAAGGTCGAGCCACGAGAGGAATAGTGACATCTCATAATGTCAAGGAACATACTTGTTCCTCAGCTTCTGCGCCATGTCGACCCAAGAGGTGATAGGTCGTCCTCATTGCTCAGCAGCGACACGCTCTTTCTCCTAGGAGATCTTGGCCTGTCTGTTGAGTCTTGTCTTCGCGTATTTGACGAACAAGTCATCGTCCATGTGGTACCACCAGAAGAAGAAGTTCATACTCGACTCCCCGTCGATGAACTCCTTGGGTTTTCTCGAACCCTCAAAGATGGCGACCTCGGCACGAACGCTTCTCTATATGCGAGCGCGGTGCTCCTCTTGTCAACACTCTTCGTCATCCAAGTGCAATTCCAGCATCGGGTATTCCTCGTGATGTGTGTTGACACATCAGCTAGGTGGGGTCAGCTTGCGATCACGGTCATCCCAATAGTGGGAGCAACCCTCGTGGTGCGTGCGGCCATCAGGCGTCACGCGTGGTGGGTACCGAGGAACCTCATTGTCCTCATCATATCGGCGATGGTGTGGTGGCCAAACCTAGTTGTCACGGCGGGCAGGTGGATCTGCTACATACCTGCAATCGCGCGGCCGAATGGGGTCGTCACCGCGGGCAAGGTGGTCGGCGTCATACTCACGAACGCGCGGTCTGACGAAGTGATCTAGACGGGCCAGTCATCTTTCCCAAGCACGGACATCCTGTGGGTCACGTGCAGGGTCACCGGTGGGGTGTTGACGTCGCGACATATTTTCGGGACTTCGGTCAAGCTCCTCGTACATGTCATCATCGTTGTACGGTCTCCTATGTCGATGAAAGTGTCAAGTGACCATTAGTGGGTCACGGAGTCATTCTCGATCGACAAGTGATAGGTCGCCATCGTGTATAGGAGATTGTGGGCGTGCGAGCATCTGCTCTACCCGCTCTACCCCAGCGGCCATGGCGCAAAGATATGCCCCTTGCTCCTCTGATGGGTCCTCTCAAGGTCAGCGTTGGCAGTGTGTTCCTCCTCGTCCGCGTCCTGCTCCTCGGCCACGTGCAGTGGCGGTCCGGGGTGCAACCTCGTCTACGGGAGACTTCCCGTACGGTCAGCAACCTATGGTCGCTCCTTCCTCAAAAACACTAGGTTATGAGCCTCCTAGTGATCGAGGTGAGCCATGTGGGGTTCATCGGGGGCCACAGGAAGCGTATGTTCGCGTGGCCCGGACGACTCGGAGGCACCCGTGTCAGCAGGTGTGGTCCGCGCGGGTTCCATGGGCGGTTGTATCGGACCGGCCACGGGTGTCGTGGGACGGGGTTCTGAGAGGGTAGTGTTGTTGCCCCTCCGCGTTGAGCAACGGTTCAAAACGTCGCGGGGAGGTAGAACCTCTGCGTTGAGCTCTCCAGCTCGATCGCGTTTCTATAGCCATCCCTTGGGAGTTATATATGAATTTTTGAAATGCGATGTGATGCGGATGATGCTAATGATGCGTTGACGACGTACTATGGGGGACCACTGCCAGGCTGTGATACCAATTTGATGTAAGACGTCAGTGGGATGTTGTCGATCGACACCGAATTTGATGATTTGGTGTCGATGAAAAGTGAGAAAACTCGAACGACAGCTCGCCCCGACCGATAGTGGTTGCGAATGAGTAAATACATGTGTTCTGTTCTGCTATCATTGGAGGACACAAATCGTAGCATTTTGTCTTTGAACAACAAGTCATATTGCATCGTTTGGGCATTCAGAAGGCCTCACAATCCTGGTGTTGGCTTTTCTTATCATTGGAGCAAGAAAATCCTAGTGTTTTGCCTCTGAGCGACAAGCCATATTGCATCGTTTGGGAGTTCTAAAGGCCACCAAACCTGTTCTGCTATCATTCTAGCAAGAAAGCCTTGTCTTCTGCCTCGAAACGACAAGCCAAGGAGCACTATTTTCGCAGTTGAAAGGCAACCAAATCCTTGTGTTCTGTTTTGCTATCATTAGAGCAAGCAAATCCTAGTGTTCTCCCTCTGAACGACAAGCCATATTGCATTCTTCAGGCATTCTAAAGGCCAGAAAATCCTAGTGTTTGATTCTGATGTCATTGGAGCAAGCAAATCCTAGTGTTCTACCTCTGAGCGACAGGCCATATTGCACGTTTGCAAATTCTAACGACCACCAAACCTTATTGTTCTGTTCTGATATTATTGGAGCAAGCAAAGCCTTGGGTTTTGCCTCAAAACGACAACCCAAGTAGCACTATTTTTGCAGTGAAAGGCAACCCAAACCCTTTGTTATGGTCTGCTATCATTAGAGCAAGCAAAGCCTTGTGTTTTGCCTCAAAATGACAAGCCATATTGCATTCTTTAGGCATTCTAAAAGCCAGCAAATCCTAGTGTTCGATTCTGATATATTGAAGCAAGCACATCCTAGTGTTTTGGCTCTGAGCGACAGGCCATAGTGAATCGTTTGGGAATTCTAACAGCCACCAAACCTTATTGTTATGTTCTGCTATCATTGGAGAAAGCAAAGCCTTGGGTTTTGCCTCAAAATAACAAGCCAAGTAGCACTATTTTTGCAGTTAAAAGGCAACCCAAACCCTTTGTTATGGTCTGCTATCATTACAGCAAGCAAAGCCTTGTGTTCTCTCTCTGAAGGACAAGCCATATTGCATTCTTTAGGCATTCTAAAAGCCAGCAAATCCTAGTGTTCAATTCTGATATCATTGGTGCAAGCAAATCCTAATGTTTTGCCTCTAAGCGACAGCCATATTGCATCATGTGGGAATTCTAACAGCCACCAAACCTTATTGTTCTGTTCTGCTATCATTGGAGAAAGCAAAGCCTAATGTTTTTCCTCCAAATGACAAGCCAAGTAGCATTGTTTATGCACTTAAAAGGCAACCAAGTTCATTTGTTCTATTCTGCTGTCACTGGAGGACACAAATCCTAGTGTTTCGCCTCTGAACGACAGACCATGTTGCATTCTTTAGGCAATCTTCAGGCACTATTTTTGCAGTTAAAAGGCAATCAAATCCTTGTGTTCTGTTTTGCTATCATTAGAGCAAGCAAATCCTAGTGTTCTCCCTCTAAACGACAAGCCGTATTGCATTCTTCAGGCATTCTAAAGGCCAGCAAATCCTACTGTTCGATTCTGATATCATTGGAGCAAGTTAATCCTAGTGTTTTTCCCTCTAAGCAACAAGCCATATTGCATCGTTTGGGAGTTCTAAAGCTCAGCAAACCTTATTGTTCTGTTTTGCTATCATTTGAGCAAGGAAAGCCTTGTGTTTTTCCTCAAAACGACAAGCCAAGGAGCACTACTTTTGTAGTTAAAAGGCAACCAAATCCGTGTGCTCTATTTTGCTATCATTAGAGACAGCCAATCCTAGTGTTCTCCCTCTGAACGACAAGCCATATTGCATTCTTTAAGCATTCTAAAGGCCATAAAATCCTAGTGCTTGATTCTGATATCATTGAAGCAAGCAAATCCTAGTGTTCTGCCTTTGAGAGACAGGCCATATAGCATCGTTTGGGAATTCAAACGACCACCATACCTTATTGTTATGTTCTGCTATCATTGGAGCAAGCAAAGCCTTGGGTTTTGCCTCAAAACGACAAGCCAAGTAGCGCTATTTTTGCAATTAAAAGGCATCTAAATCCATGTGTTCTGTTTTGTTATCATTAGGGCAAACAAATCCTAGTGTTCTCCCTCTAAACAACAAACCATATTGCATTCTTCAGGCGTTCTAAAGGCCAGCGAATCCTAGTGTTCGATTCTGACATCATTGAGCAAGTTAATCCTAGTGATCTGCCTCTGAGCGACAAGCCATATTGCATCGTTTGGGAGTTCAAAAGGCCACCAAACCTTATTTTTCTGTTCCGGTATCATTCGAGCAAGGAAAGCTTTGTGTTTTGCCTCAAAACGACAAGCCAAGGAGCACTATTTTTGCAGTTAAAAGGCAACCAAATCCCTGTGCTCTGTTTTGCTATCATTAGAGACAGCCAATCCTAGTGTTCTCCCTCTGAACGACAAGCCATATTGCATTCTTTAAGCATTCTAAAGGCCAGAAAAATCCTAGTGCTCGATTTTGATATCATTGGAGCAAGCAAAACCTAGTGTTTTGCCTCTGAGCGACAGGCCATATTGCATCGTTTGGGAATTCTAACGGCCACCAAACCTTATTGTTCTGTTCCGCTATCAATGGAGCAAGCAAAGTGATGGCGCGGCACCGTCTGACACCGCAGGACCATCGCTCAAGGAGTCAGCATCGTCATCGAGCCCGCCGCCAAGGCGCGTCCAGCCTGCGCAACAAGCCAAAGCGACGACGCGCACGCCCCAGTTCAAATATTCTGGACGACGGTGCGCCATCTTCGACCCCGTGACCGCTTTCATTTCCCGCTTTTACTTCCCGCGTTCGTAGCTTTCTGTTCTTTCTACCTGTGTTGTAGCGAGGGGAAGTTCCCGTATGAGGATATCTTCCCCTCCCGCTAATGGGCCATAGCCCTTAGTCATTTCCCCTTTATTTTGTTTTTTTTTCAAGGGGCCCATCCACCTATTTCCCTTTAAAAGTAAGGGGTGGGTGCCCTCCTTACTCACTCTTGATATTTTCTTTGAAAAGTTATAACGTTTGAGAAGTCAAAGAGTCACTTTTATTGAGGAGAGGAAGAAGAAGAAAGAAGAAGAAGGAAGAAGAGGAAGGAGGAGGAGAAGGGAAGAGAGAGAGAGATCGCCGTTCTCGCCCCCCCGCCTGGACGCCGCCATCGCACGCCACCTGCCGCCATTCACACCGTCACTCCGCAGACCACCGGCCTCCCCTTCACCGCCGTTGGGAAGGTCTGCCCGCCGCCATCTGCCACCCCTTGCCGCCGCACCCCACGCCCGTGCCGCGCCCGCGCCACGTCCCTTACCACCGTACCTCACCCCGCGACCCATGCCACGACCCGCGCCAGCGCCGCACCTACGCTGTGCCCAACCACCGCGCCGCACCCCGCGCCCTGTGCCACACCCCGCATGCCGTGTCCCACGTCGTCGCGCCTTGTGCCACACCGCGCCGCGCCCCTTCGTGTCGCGTTGCACCCCGTGCTCTGTGTAGCACCCCGTGCTCCGCATAGCGCCCTGCGCCCTGCGTTGCGCTCCGCGCTGCGCCCGACCGTCGCGCTGTGCCCAACCGCGTCGCGCGCCGAGCGTTGGCACCTACTTGCATCACGCACCGCCCCGCACCAACTGATTGTCTGCGCCGCCGCCTCGCCCGCATCCTGCGCAACTCCGATGTTCGCGCTCACGCAGCTGGTGCTCCTCCGACTCCAAGGTGCTACTTGATATCCATCGCAGGTCACGATGAAGGTACCTCCTCTGGTGTAACACGACGGTCAGAATTGATTCGCCATGTTACGTCTGACGAATGGACTCTAAAAAAAATGATGAATTAAATGAAATATGAAATTCATGATTCGAGAAAACAATAACGAGAGGCTAATTCTAGTGTTCTCCCTCAGAACGACAAGCCATATTGCATTCTTTAGGCATTCTAAAGGCCAGCAAATCTTAGTGTTTGATTCTGATATATTGGAGCAAGCAAATGCTAGTGTTCTGACTCTGAGCGATAAGCCATATTGCATCGTTTGGGAGTTCTTAAGGCCAGCAAACCTTATTGTTCTGTTCTGCTATCATTGGAGTAAGCAAAGCCTTGTGTTTTGCCTCAAAATGACAAGCGAAAGAGCACTACTTTTGCAGTTAAAAGGCAACCAAATCCTTGTGTTCTGTTTTGCTATCATTAGAGCAAGCTAATTCTAGTGTTCTCCCTCCGAAAGACAAGACATATTGCATCGTTTAGGCATTGAAAAGGCCTCAAAATCTTGGTGTTATATTTTCTTATCATTGGAGCAAGCAAATCCTAGTGTTTTGCCTCTAAGCAATAAGCCATATTGCATTGTTTGGGCATTTAAAAGGCCTCAAATCCTGGTGTTATATTTTTTATCATTGGAGCAACCAAATCCTAGTGTTCTGCCTCTGAGCAACAAACCATATTGCAAGATTTGGGAGTTATAAAGGCCACTAAACCTTAGCGGTCTGTTCTACTATCATTGGAGTAAGCAAAGCCTTGTGTTTTGCCTCATAACGACAAGTGAAAGAGCACTATTTTTGCAGTTAAAAGGCAACCCAATCCCAATATTCTGTTCTGCTATCATTAGAGCAAGCTAATTCTAGTGTTCTCCCTCTAAAAGACAAGCCATATTGCATTCTTTAGGCAATCTAAAGGCCAGCAAATCCTAGTGTTTGATTCTGGTATCACTAGAGCAAGCAAATCCTAGTGTTCTGGCTCTGAGCGATAGGCCATATTGCATTGTTTGGGAATTCTAACGGCCACCAAACCTTATTAATCTGTTCTGCTATCAATGGACCAAGCAAAGCCTTATGTTTTACCCTTCAAACGACAAGCCAAGTACCATTGTTTATGCACTTAAAAGGCTACCAAATCCCTGTTTTCTGTTCTGCTATCAGTGGAGGACAAAAACCCTAGTGTTTTCCCTCTGAATGACAAGCCATATTGCATTCTTTAGGCATTCTAAAGGTCTCAAAATCCTGGTGTTATAATTTTTTATCATTGGAGAAAGCAAAGCCTAGTGTTCTGCCTTTGAGCGACACGCCATATTGCATCATTTGGGAGTTCTGAAGGCCAGCAAACCTTATTGTTCTGTTCTGCTATCATTGCAGCAAGCAAAGCCATGTGTTTTGTTTCAAAATGACAAGCAAAAGAGCACTATTTTTGCAATTAAAAGGCAACCATATCCCTCTGTTCTGTTTTGCTATCATTAGAGCAAGCTAATTCTAGTGTTCTCCCTAAGAATAGCAAGCCATATTGCATATCTAAAGGCAATCTAAAGGCCAGCAAATCCTAGTGTTCGATTCTGCTATCATTGCAGGACAAAAATCATAGTGTTTTGCCTCTGAACGACAAGCCATATTGCATTCTTTAGGCATTCTAAAGGCCTCAAAATCCTGGTCTTAAATTTTTTTATCACTGAAAGGCAGAGCACTATTTTTGCAGTTAAAAGGCAACCAAATCCCTATGTTCTCATCTGCTATCATTAGAGAAAGCAAATCCTAGTGTTCTCTCTCACAACGACAAGCCATATTGCATTCTTTAGGCATTCCAAAGGCATGCAAATTCTAGTGTTCGATTCTGATATCATAGGAGCAAGCAAATCCTAGTGCTCTGCCTTTCAGTGATAAGCCATATTGCATCGTTAGGGAATTGTAACGGCCACCAAACCTTATTATTCTGTTAAGCTATCAATAGAGCAAGCAAAGCCTTATGTTTAACCCTTCAAACAACAAGCCAAGTAGCATTGTTTATGCACATAAAAGGCAACTCAATCCCTGTGGTCTGTTCTGCTATCATTAGAGCGAGCAAATCATCGCATTCTCCCTCTGAACGACAAGCCATCTTGCATCGTTTGGGCATTCAAAAGGCCTCAAAATCCTGGTGTTATATTTTCTTATCATTCGAGCAAGCAAATTCTAGTGTTCTGCCTTTGAGCGACAGGCCATATTGCATCGTTTGGGAGTTCTAAAGGCCACCAAAACTTATTGTTCAATGCTGCTATCAGTAGAGCAAGCAAAGCCTTGTGTTTTGGCTCAAAACGACAAGCTAAATAGCACTATTTTTTCACTTAAAATGCAAACCAATCGATGTGTTTTGTTCTGCTATCATTAGAGCAACTGAATCCTAGTGTTCTCCCTCAGAACCACAAGCCATATTGCATTCTTTAGGCATTCTAAAGGCCAGTAAATCCTATTGTCGATTCTGATATCATTGGAGCAAGCACATTCTAGTGTTCTGCCTCTGAGCGAGAAGCCATATTGCATTGTTTGGGAGTTCTAAAGGCCACTGAACCTTACATAGGACGACTAAGGAATGGACGATTGGATTAACGGGGCTGGATATGGATGGATGAACATCAAAGAATGGATCGAATAATGGAGGGATAAAACAGCCCACAGAAATTCACACGGTCGGATTCAGACTTGAAAGTTGATGAAAATCTGGTGGTGCAGCTCTGACCCTTATCGAGGGCAGGAGTACTATCTTCCCCCACCGCGACGATGCCTAAGCACCAAAATCAATACGCAAATTCACGTCTTGAAGAAACACTTGAGAAAGAGAGAGAGAAGAAGTGGAAAATTCCAAATCAAATCTAATTCTGACGGCGGTGGAAACTTCTCGGGAAAATGCTGGGCGGAGAACACTTCGACACCAAGGAGTTCCGGCGTACCTCGGCTCCGGGGTGCGTGAAGAGGTTGCGGGAAATTCTTGGCGTTCCGGGTGGTGCGGATGCGTGAGGTTCTGATGGAGGGCAAGGCGGGCGGACGGGCACAGCCGGAGTGAGCGAGTATGGCCCAGGCCGGGGCAGCCTCGGGCAACCTTGGGCGGCCTTGGCTGGGGCAGCCTGGGTGGCCTTGGGCGGCCCTAGCAGGGGCGGCCTGGGCGACCTTGGGCGGCCCTGTTGGGGCGGCCTTGGGCTGCTCGTGGGCGGCCCTAGCAGGGGCAGCCTGGGGCAGCCTTGGGCGGCCTTGGCAGGGGTAGTCGGGGCGGCTTTGGGGCGGCCCTGTTGGGGCGGCCTGGGCAGCCTTGGGCGGCCCTGGCAGGAGCGGCCTGGGCGTGGCCTGGGCCGGCCTGGCAAGGGCCGCCTGGGCAGCCTTGGGCAACCCTGTTGGGGCGGCCTAGGGCTACTCGTGGGTGCCTTGGCGGCCTGGGGAGGCCCTGGCTGGGGCGGCCCTAGCTGGGGCGGCCCTGGCTTGGGCGGCCTGGGTGGCATTGGGCGGCCCTTGCAGGGGCGGCCTGGGCGTGGCCTTGGGCGGCCTGGTAGGGGCGACCTGGGCGGCCTTTGGCGGCCCTGTTGGGGCAGCCTAGGGCTGCTCGTGGGCGGCCCTAGCAGGGGCAGCTTGGGCGGCCTAGGGCGGCCTTGGCTGGGGTAGCCTGGGCGGCCTTGGGGTAGCAGACCTGAGAGAGAGAGAGAGAGAGAGAGAGAGAGAAAGTAGAGAAGATGAGGAAGTGGAAGAGACGGCCGATGACGAAACGCTATAGTGGTGGTGGCAGCGGCGATGGCAGCGGCAGTGGCGGCGACGGCTAGAGTTTGATGGGAGAGGGAGGCTGGGCAGTCCTCCAAGACCAGTTAAACAGAAAACTCAATTCTTGAAATATGATTGCCTAACTGTTTCTTGAAAACAATGGCGTATATATAGGCCTTGGAGGAAAAGAGAAAAAGGATGAGAAATTAAAGGACGAAGGATGTGCTTTGTGTCACACCAAAGGACAGTTGTTGATGTGCCTCTGGCGACGTGTCATGACGCGCGCAGGGACGTGCGTAGGTGGAGATGTGCGTGACGACAGTTGGGGTGTGTTCGTGGCGCATGTGTTGACTTTGGTTGACTGCGTCGTCGTGTCCGTGGTTGAGTTCGATTGATTGTGTCATCGACGAAATTGACTTCGGTTGATGGCGGCGGCACGTCCGGTGTCAAAGCATTGGCATCCACGCCACCAATTCCCCCGTGGTACGGAGAACTTGACTCTGTCGAGTAGGCATCTGAAAGCTCCAACGGGGTCACCAAGTCAGGGCGCAAGCGAGCCAGGTCTTCCTCTGTAATCCATGTGTCGTCCATCGATGATTTGCCATGCCAACGAACAAGAAACTTCCGCACCGTCCCACCTTTGGTGAACATGATTACCTCGTCCAGTATTTCCTCGATGATTTCATGCCAGTCAGAAGGTAGTGATGGGGGAGTGGAAAAGTCAAACTCGCTCACCAGAAAGTCCGAGGGTAGAACATGGCCTTTAGATGAAGGAGGTGGAGCTTTAAATGCAACTAAATCTGAGATATTGAAAGTGGTGCTTATTCCCCACGAGGGGGGGTATGTCGACGGCATAAGCATTTTCCCCAACTCATTTGAGGATTGGAAACGGCCCGGCACTACGAGCATGAATCATAGTAGCCCGTTTTGAAGAAAATCTTTCCGGCCTATCCCTCACCATCACCATTTCACCTTTTTTAAATTTGCGAAAACGACGGTGCAAATCTGCGGCCTGTTTGTAAGAGGCATTACTATTTATGATGCGTGTATGGATTTCCTCATGCAGACTTCTAATATGATCAGCGAACTCATGACCATCATCTGAGACTCTAGCATGTGGTAACATAAGTATGAGGTCAGTAGGGGTACGAGGAAGTTGACCATGCACAATCTCAAATGGACTCATGCCAGTGGTACAGTTGACTGACGCGTTGTAAGCAAATTTGGGACGCGGAATGACAGAATCCCAAGACTTGAGGTTGTCTCCCACCAGCGATCGTAATAGGTTTCCGAGGCTCCTATTAACGACCTCGGTCTATCCATCAGTTTGGGGATGAAAAGGTGTGGAAAATTTGAGCTTCGTTCCCAAAAGATGCCAATGAGTCTTCCAAAAGTAGCTAGTGAATCGGACATCTCTGTCCGATACTATGCTTTTTGGAAGTCCATGGAGACACACAACTTCATTGAAATATAATTGAGCGACATCAGAAGGATCAGAAGTTTTAAATCACGGAATGAAATGAGCCATCTTCGAGAAACGATCCACAACCACCATGATGTAATCATGGCGTTTGTTCGTCCTTGGAATCCCTAACACGAAGTCGATGCTCACATCCTCTCAAGGTTTCTGAGGGACCAAAAGAGGGGTGTAGAGGCCGGTGTTCTAATTGACTTGCTTGGCAAGGGCACACACTCGACATTGGGAAATTATATTGGCTACGTCTCGCTTGAGGGATGGCCAAAAGAACCTGTGCTCGACCCTAGCGATGGTTTTATCTCTTCTGAAATGACCACTAAGGCCTCAGACATGCGTTTCCCACTCAAGAAAATTCCTAAGAGAGGACTGTGGAATGCATAGGCGATGATCATGAAATAAAAACCCCTTTTCGAAGACATAATCTTGATTTTCAGGAGTCGGGTAGTTGCCTAAAGTCTGTAAAATTGGAGCGAAATCTCAGCATGCAGGGTATAAATCCTTCATCTGATCAAAGCCAATAACCTCAACCTTCATAACATTCAGTAAGTGGACTCGTCTACTCAAAGCATCGGCGACTCGATTCTCAACTCCCCTCTTAGGTTTAAGGACAAAGGTATAAGACTAAATGAATTCGACCCACTTAATGTGCCTAGAATTTAATTTCTGCTGGGACTGGAGATACTTTAAGGCTTCATGGTCAAAGTAGAGAACGAATTCCTTAGAGTGTAAATAATGATGCCAATGATGTAAGGATTGGACAATCGCATAAAATTCTTTGTCGTAGGTAGAATACATAAGCTTATCGTCATTCACCTTTTCACTAAAGAAGGCGATGGGGTGATTTTCTTGACTCAGGACTCCTCCTATTCCTAACCCTAAAGCATCACAGGCAACCTTGAATTTATCAAAATCAGGTAAATGGAGAATAGGGGCCTGAGTCATTCTAAGTTTGATCTCCTCAAAGGATATCTGCGTTTCTACCGTCCATTCAAAATAATGTCCCTTAAGGCATTCAGTCAAGGGTGCCCATGATGGTGCTAAAGTTGGATATGAATCGTCGGTAGAAAGTTGCTAGACCGTGAAAACTACCAACATCATGGGTATTTTTAGGCGTTGGCCACTGGGTTATGGCGTCAATTTTGGCCGGATCAATTGATACGCCTTGGCCAGATAGGATAAAGCCTAAGAACGAGACATGACTGACAAGAAAGGAACATTTTTTTGGGTGAGCGTATAATTGCTCGGTTTTCAATACTTCACAAACTAAACGTAGGTGACGGAGGTGATCAGGTGTGGTCTTATTATAACTAAGAATATCATCAAAATATACGACGACAAAATTTCCTATGAACGGTCTAAGTATGTGATTCATCAATCGCTGAAAGGTGCTAGGTGTGTTCGATAAACCAAAGGGCATGACTTTCCACTCATATAGTTCGTCTTTGATCTTAAAGGCAATTTTCCATTCGTCTCATGGTCGGATACGAACTTGGTGATAACCACTTTTAAGATCAATTTTGGAGAAAATTGTCGAACCTGCCATCATATCAAACATGTCGTCGATGCGGGGAATAGGAAACCTATACTTGACAGTAACTTTATTTATAGCTCTACTGTCTATGCACATGCGCCAACTCCCATCCTTTTTGGGAGCCAGCAGTGCAGTGACGGCACACGAGCTAAGGCTCTCTTGGATGAATCCCTTGTCCAAGAGTTCTTGGATATGTCGTTGTAGCTCCTTGTACTGTGTGGGATCCATCCGATAATGAGGGAGGTTGGGTAAGGTTGACCCCGGAATGAAATCGATAGCGTGCTGAATATCACGCATCGGGGGTAGGTCATTGGGCAAATCATTAGGGAAAACACTTGCGAATTCCTCAAGTAGCTGATAAACCTCGGGGGGTAAGGTGGAGGGATCCTCAGAGGAGTGATCAGGTATCATGGCCAAGCACATAGTCATTTCACTATCGAGTTCCTTTTGAAATTGATAACCGCTAATGACACACAAGCCTACGGATGGAGATTTTGGTGAGGTTCTCTGCGGACTATGAGTGTAAGGATACCATGTGATCTTCTTGCCCTGATGGATGAAAGAACAGGTATTGCTCCGACCATAGAGGTGTACATGATTATCATACAACCAAGGGCGACCGAGGATAGTGTTGCCCACCTTCATGGGTAAGATATCACACAGTATCTCCTCTTCGTAGGATTGAACCTTCAAAGGGAGACGGCATTGGTTCTCACAGTGATTGAGGTAGCATCGATCCAAAAGACAAAATAGGGGTGAGGATGTTCAATCAAAGGTAATCCCAAACGTGATGTCATAACATCAGAGACGACATTATTACAACTTCCACTGTCTACGATCGTCTTACACATCTTATCACCAATTTTAAAATATGTGTAAAATATGGATGTCCTCGATGCAGAATATCAGTGGAAGGCTGAGTAAGGTTGCTGCAGACAATTCCCCTAATTGACATGGATGGGTCGAGATGAGGAAGAGACGGTGGGCAATCCGTGATGCCAATGAAACTCACTAATCCGTTATCATGCACAAATTCATCGACAACATAGCTCTCAACTCTATAGTCCTCCTCATCAATAGGTGGCTTGTCTACGGTGGGGTCACTATCAAAGGGCTCCTGTCCTATGTGTAAGGCTCCTGACGGATATTGGGAAGCTCTATGACCACGACCCTAGCATTTAAAACAAGTCAAGCCAGAGGGACTATTATGTGCAGGAGTGGACTGGGGAGGGGCTCTAGTTGTGGAATCAAGGGAGGACAACACATAACACTTGGATCTGGTGGCCTTCAGAATGCCCAACCAATGCAATTTTGCTTGCCACCAAGAGGGAGAACACAAGGATTTGCTTCCCCCAATGACAGCTGAACGTGGCGCAGCCTTAGCACAGGAACGGTGTAGGAACACGACTTGAGTCCACAAGCCTTGCTCTACTTGAAGTAGCTAAGTCTTGAATCCACAGAACTAGCTTCTCCAACCCTTGTGTCCACAAGGGGTTGTACTTGAATCCACAAGCACAGAAGCACTCTCTAACAAAGAGAACACTCACAGGGGAAAAACAATAGTTTCAACAAGACATAGGTTTCAATAATTCAGTCAGGGGTACATGGGGGCCTTATACAGGCCACAAGGAGTGCAGGGTGGTCCATAATGACTGTACCCATGACAAGACAAGTCAAAACATTGAGAAAAATAAATTTGACAAGCTAAAACAGAGGATAAGCAGCTTGTCAGGCCTGAGCAGAGATATCCTGCAGATTCTGGGCCTTCTAGAAGCTGTCAGGAGATATTTTGTTTGGCTCAAGAAGATCCTGATGGGACAAAACAGAAGATTTGCAGATCTGACAAGTAAGAGCAGAGATTCTGGCATAGGATTCAGTCAGAAGATCTTGTGAGAGATAATCTTGTCAGAAGATCTTGTCAGGGAAAATCCTATCACAATATCTTGTAAGAGAAAATCCTGTCAGAGGATTTTGAGGGGCTCAAGGTATAATTCTGCAGTTTCTGTCAGTTCTAGAAAAATCTCCTTCATGGGCCACAACTTGCTAATGGGCCTTAGAAAATGGGCTTCTGGGCTGCGTCAACCAGATCCAAGTGTTATGTGTTGCCATCATTGGAGCAAGAAAATCCTAGGGTTCTACCGGTGAACGACAGGCCAAATCGCGTTGTTTGGGCATTTAAAAGTCCACCAGATCCAAGCGTTGTGTGTTGCTATCCTTGGAGCAAGCAAATCTTAGTGTTCCGCCTTTGAATGACAAGCCATATTGCGTTGTTTCGGCATTTTAAAAGGCCACCAAATCCTAGTGTTCTCCCTGTGAACGACAAGCCAAATTGCATTGTTTGTGCCTTTAAAAAGGGAGCAAATCCAAGTGTTCTATGCAGCTATCATTGGAGCAAGCAAATCTTAGTGCTCTTCCTCTGAATGACAAGCCAAATTGCGTTGTGTGTGCCTTTGAAAAGGGAGCAAATCCAAGTGTTCTATGCAGCTATCATTGCAGCAAGCAAATCTTGGTGCTCTTCCTCTGAATGACAAGCCATATTGCATTTTTTATGCATTCCAAAGGTGATTTAATCACACTGTTCTGTTTTCCTATCATCGGAGCAAGCCAATGCTTGTGTGCTCCCTCCAAACGACAAGCCAAATTAGATTTTGTTTGGGCATTCTGAATGGCAACAAACCTTATTGTCCTATTCTGCTGTCTCTAAAACAATTGTATCATTGCGTTTTGCCTCCAAACGGCAAGCCAAATTTCACTTTTTGGGCATTCCATCAAAACCAACTCGGTGTAATCCGTTCTGTAATCATTAGAGCGAGCAACTGTTAGTGCATTCTAAAGGCCTCTGAACAGCAATCCATATTCCAGCATTTTGGCATTTAAAAGGCTAGCAAATCTGAGGGTTCCGTTCAGCTGTCACTCGGGGAAGCAAATCCTAGTGTTCTCCCTCTTGGTGGCAAGCCAAATCGCATTAGTTGGGCATTCTAAAGGCCACCAGATCCAAGTGTTATGTGTTGCCATCACTGGAGCAAGAAAATCCTAGGGTTCTGCCGGTGAACGATAGGCCAAATCGCATTGTTTGGCATTTAAAAGTCCACCAGATCCAAGCGTTGTGTGTTGCTATCCTTGGAGCACGCAAATCTTAGTGTTCGGCATTTTAAAAGGCCACCAAATCCTAGTGTTCTGTTTTCTTCTCATCGGAGCAAGCAAATCCTAGTGTTCTGCCTAGGAACGACAAGCCAAATTGCGTTGTTTGTGCCTTTAAAAAGGGAGCAAATCCAAGTGTTCTATGCAGCTATCATTGGAGCAAGCAAATCTTAGTGCTCTTCCTCTGAATGACAAGCCATATTGAAGTTTTTAGGCATTCGAAAGGTGATTTAATCACGCTGTTCTGTTTTACTATCATTGGAGCAAGCCAATGCTTGTGTGCTCCCTCCAAACGACAAGCCAAATTAGATTTTGTGTGGGAGTTCTAAATGGCAACAAACCTTATTGTTTTATTCTGCCATCTCTAAAAAAATTGTATCATTGCGTTTTGCCTCCAAACGGCAAGCAAAATTTCACTTTTTGGGCATTCCATCAGAACCAACTCGGTGTAATCCGTTCTGTAATCATTAGAGCGGGCAAGTATTAGTGCATTCTAAGGGCCTCAAAACGGCAATCCATATTGCATCGTTGAGGCATTTAAAAGGTACCAAATCTGAGGGTTCTGTTCAGCTATCATGGGGGGAAGCAAATCCTGGTGTTCCCCCTCTTAGTGGCAAGCCAAATCGCATTGGTTAGGCATTCTAAAGGCCACCAGATCCAAGTGTTATGTGTTGCCATCATTGGAGCAAGCAAATCCTAGGGTTCTGTCGGTGAACGATAGGCCAAATCGCATTGTTTGGGCTTTCAAAAGGCCACCACATCCAAGCGTTATATGTTGCTATCCTTGGAGCAAGTAAATCTTAGTGTTCTGCCTCTAACTGAAAAGCCATATTGCGTTGTTTCGTAATTTTAAGAGGCCACCAAATCCTAGTGTTCTATTTTCTTCTCATTGGAGCAAGCAAATCATTGTGTTCTGCTTGTGAACGACAAGACGAATTGCGTTGTTTGTGCCTTTAAAAAGGGAGCAAATCCAAGTGTTCTATGCAGCTATCATTGCAGCAAGCAAATCTTAGTGCTCTTCCTCTGAATGACAAGCCATATTACATTTTGTAGGCATTCAAAAGGTGATTTAATCACGCTGTTCTGTTTTTCTATCATTGGAGCAAGCCAATGCTTGTGTGCTTCCTCCAAACGACAAGCCAAATTAGATTTTATTTTGGCATTCTAAATGGCAACAAACCTTATTGTTCTATTCTGCTATCTCTAAAACAATCGTATCATTGCGTGTTGCCTCCAAACGGCAAGCCAAATTTCACTTTTTGGGCATTCTATCAGAACCAACTCGGTGTGTTCCGTTCTGTAATCATTAGAGCGGGCAAGTGTTAGTGCATTCTAAAGGCCTCTGAATGGCAATCCATATTGCAGCGTTTAGCCATTTAAAAGGCTACCAACTCTGAGGGTTCTGTTCAGCTATCATGGGGGGAAGCAAATCCTAGTGTTCTCCCTCTTTGTGGCAAGCCAAATCGCATTCGTTGGGCATTCTAAAGGCCACCAGATCCAAGTGTTATGTGTTGCCATCACTGGAGCAAGCAAATCCTAGGGTTCTGCCGGTGAACGACAGGCCAAATCGCATTGTTTGGGCATTCAAAAGTCCACCACATCCAAGCGTTATATGTTGCTATCCTTGGAGCAAGCAAATCTTAGTGTTCTGCCTCTAACCGACAAGCCATATTGCATTGTTTCGTCATTTTAAGAGGCCACCAAATCCTAGTGTTCTGTTTTCTTCTCATTAGAGCAAGCAAATCCTAGTGTTCTGCCCGCGAACCACAAGCCAAATTGGGTCGTTTGTCCCTTTAAAAAGGGAGCAAATCCACAAACAATGCAATTTTAAAGGCACAAACAATGCAATTTTAAAGGCACAAACAATGCAATTCGGCTTGTCGTTCACAGGCAGAACACTAGGATTTGCTTGCTCAAATGAGAAGAAAACAGAACACTAGGATTTGGTGGCCTCTTAAACTGACGAAACAACGCAATATGGCTTGTCAGTTAGAGGCAGAACACTAAGATTTGCTTGCTCCAAGGATAGCAACATATAACGCTTGGATATGGTGGCCTTTTGAATGCCCAAAGCAATGCTTGTTAACGAGTCGTTCACGAGAACTAAGATTCGCTTCTCCAGTGATGGAAACACATAACACTTGGATCTGGTGGCAAATGCCCAAACAATGCGATTTGGCTTGCCGCAAGACGGAGAACACAGATTTGCTTCAATTATAGCTGAGCGGAACCTCAGATTTGGCGTTTTAAATGCCTAAACGCTGCAATATGGATTGCCATTCAGAGACCTTTAGTATGCACTAACATTTGCCAGCTCTAATGATTACAGAACGGAACACACCGAGTTGGTTATGATGGAATGCCCAAAAAGTGAAATTTGGCTTGCCGTTTGGAGGCAAAAGGCAATGATACGATTGTTTTAGAGATAGCAGAATAGAACAATAAGGTTTGTTGTCATTTAGAATGCCCAAACATAATCTAATTTGGCTTGTCGTTTGGAGGGAGCACACAAGCATTGGCTTGCTCCAATGATAGGAAAACAGAACAGCGTGATTAAATCACCTTTCGAATGCATAAAAAATGCAATATGGCTTGTCATTCAGAGGAAGAGCACTAAGATTTGCTTGCTGCAATGATAGCTGCATATAACACTTGGATTTGCTCCCTTTTTAAAGGCACAAACAACGCTATTCGGCTTGTCGTTCATAGGCAGAACAGTAGGATTTGCTTGCTCCAATGAGAAGAAAACAGAACACTAGGATTTGGTGGCCTTTTAAAATGCCTAAACAACGCAATATGGGTTGTGATTTAGAGGCGGAACACCAAGATTTGCTTGCTCCAAGGATAGCAACACATAACGCTTGGATCTGGTGGCCTTTTAAATGCCCAAATAGTGCGATTTTGCATGTCGTTCACCGGCAAAACCCTAGGATTTTCTGGTTCTAGTGATGGCAACACATAACACTTGGATCTGGTGGCCTTCAGAATGCCTAACCAATGCAATTTTGCTTGCCACCAAGAGGGAGAACACAAGGATTTGCTTCCCCCAATGACAGCTGAACGTGGCGCACCTGCCGATAAAACGAATGAACCGCCGATAAAACGAGGCAAGTCCATGGAAACTTTGCACCTGATGGATGTTTGTGGGAGCCGGCCAATCCTGAATTGCTTTGATCTTCTCTTCATCAACTTGTATTCCGTCTGCATTAACCGCATATCCAAGAAAGACTACACTACTAGTCATAAAACAACATTTCTTGGAATTTATGTATAGTTCATTCCTTTGCAGCACGCTTAAAACTTCTCGCAGATGCAACATGTGTTCTCCCTCAGTTGTGCTATAGATCAATATATCATCAAAGTAAACAACCACAAATTTTCCAATAAAGGGTTCTAGTACTTGATTCATCATCCTCATAAATGTGCTGGGAGCATTAGAGAGGCCGAATGGCATAAGAAGCCACTCGTACAGACCTGCCTTTGTCTTAAATGCAGTCTTCCACTCATCCCCCTGGCGAATTCGAATCTGATGGTATGCACTCTTCAAGTCGATCTTCGAAAATACCTTGGAGCCACATAACATATCCAGCATATCATCAAGTCGCGGAATTGGGAAGCGATATTTTACCGTGATCTTGTTGATTGCTCGACTGTCGACACACATCCTCTAGCTCCCATCTTTTTTTGGCACCAACAAAGCAGGAACAGCACATGGGCTCATGCTTTCCCTTATGAGTCCATTCTGCAACAGCTCATCCACTTGATCCTGCAAAATCTGATTCTCCTTTGGGCTCATTCTGTAGTGGGGCAAATTTGGCAAACTTGCTCCTGGAACGAGGTCGATGTGGTGCTGGATATCCCTCATCGGTGGAAGAGTAGAGGGTGTCTTCTGAATATCTGGAAACTCAAGTAGGAGCTTCTGCACCTCTTTAGGGATTTCAGGAGAACCACATGGGTGAGGATCCATCTTCTGTACAATAAACACAACATTAGGGTTTTCATCAATGCAAGAAAATAACTCCTTTCTGTCAATCAGCATCGTCGCCTTTTTCTTCTTGCTAGGAGCAGGCTTGCTGGTCATGGGATTCAGCACAAATTTCTGACCATCTTTGAAGAAGGTAAAGCAATTCTTTCTTCCTCTGTGGGTTGCATCACGATCAGATTGCCACGGCCGCCCAAGGATGATGTGGCAAGCATTCATATCCACAACATCACATTGGACTTCATCCACATATTTCTCATCAATGGAGAATTTCACCAAATAAGTCTCACTGACTTTGGCCCCAATATCATCATGAATCCACCCGATCTCATAAGGTTGGGAATGTGGCTCTGTCTTCAAAGCTAGCTTCTTCACCATGTTTAGAGAAACGATATTTTCACTACTTCCTCCATCAATAATGATGTTGCATACCTTGTCTCGGACGGTGCACCGAGTGTGAAAGATGTTCCGTCGTTGAGGGTGTTCTTCCTTCCTTGGGGTGAACATGAGCCTCCTCACAACAAGAGAGAGAGGTTCCCCGCAGTCGCCCTCCATGACGTTTTCTTCAAACTCCTCGTTCTCATCTTCAAGCTCCTCTTCTTCATCATCATTTGCATCTGCATAATTGATCACCTTTCGAGTAGGGCAAACATTAGATTTGTGCCCTTCCTCATTGCACCGATAGCACTTCACTACAATATTTGGTGCATATGGGTTCTTCGTTGTTGAGCTCCTCCTAGGTGCTGCTGAGCTAGTCGGTCTCGGGGTAAAAGAATTCGACCGCCCATTGTGCCCTTGATTTTCTCCAGCGTGCCTGACACCATCTTGCAAGGGGGAAGGTCCACCTTGTGCGGTGCGAGATCTTGGCCTTCTTTGCATGAGCTGCTCAACTCTCTCCGCCGCCAACACCACATCAGTAAGCTTGTGAAACGGCTGGACAGAAAGCTTTTCTTCAATATCCCACCGCAAGCCATTCTTGTATCTCGCTATACAGTACTCCTCAAGCTCATTCAAATCAAGCCTTGTTTGTAGTCGATAAAACTCTTCAGTATAGGCACGCACAGATCTATTTTGCTGCTGGAAAACTTGATACTGTTTATATAAAACTTGTCCATAATCAGGTGGAAGAAATCGACCTTTCAGCAGCTTCTTCATCTTCTCCCACTTTCGAACAAGCTCCTTTCCAGATCGCGTTCGCGTAGTCTGCACCTGCTCCCACCAAGCGGATGCACAACCCTTGAACTTGTAAGAGACCACCTTTGCTTGTTTCTCTTCTGGGACCTTTGTGTAGTCAAAGAATCTTTCTACTTCAGCAAGCCAATCAAGGAACTCCTCTATTTCCAAGGTTCCATTGAAATGAGGTATCTCCATCTTCATGCGATATTCTTCTTCATGCCGGCTTCTGGCAGTTGTGGAAGAGGAAAAGTACACATCTTCTACAACTTTGTAACGCCTTGCATCCTCTCCACAAGATCTTGCATCAGATCCTTTTCTTGGGTTTTGACTGTGAGGGGATTCCTCAAAAGCAGTAATACGTGACAAAATTTGTTTCAACGTATTATGCACATTGTTGAAGTGCTCTTGAACAAAATCGCTCAAATCATAAAGCCCTTGCCTTAAAATAGCTGTTACCTCAGCTGAAGCATCTTCCTCAGTCTGCGCTGTCTTGCCTCTTGACATCCTTTGACGTTGATGCTGGAACGATACACTTGCTCTGATACCACTTAACGCAGCCTTAGCACAGGAACGGTGTAGGAACACGACTTGAGTCCACAAGCCTTGCTCTACTTGAAGTAGCTAAGTCTTGAATCCACAGAACTAGCTTCTCTAACCCTTGAGTCCACAAGGGGTTGTACTTGAATCCACAAGCACAGAAGCACTCTCTAACAAAGAGAACACTCACAGGGGAGAAACAATAGTTTCAACAAGACATAGGTTTCAATAATTCAGTCAGGGGTACATGGGGGCCTTATATAGGCCACAAGGAGTGCAGGGTCGTCCATAATGACTGTACCCATGACAAGACAAGTCAAAACATTGAGAAAAACAAATCTGACAAGCTAAAACAGAGGATAAGCAGCTTGTCAGGCCTGAGCAGAGATATCCTGTAGATTCTGGGCATTCTAGAAGTTGTCAGGAGATATTTTGTGTGGCTCAAGAAGATCCTGATGGGACAAAACAGAAGATTTGCAGATCTGACAAGTAAGAGCAGAGATTCTGGCAGAGGATTTAGTCAGAAGATCTTGTCAGAGATAATCTTGTCAGAAGAACTTGTCAGTTAAAATCCTGTCACAATATCTTGTCAGAGAAAATCCTGTCACAGGATTTTGAGGGGCTCTAGGTATAATTCTACAGTTTCTATCAGTTCTAGAAGAATCTCCTTCATGGGCCACAGCTTGCTAATGGGCCTTAGAAAATGCGCTTCTAGGCTGCGTCAAAGATTTGCTGGCCTTGCTCCAAGGATAGCAACACATAACGCTTGGATCTGTTGGCCTTGAAAATGCCCAAATAGTGCGATTTGTCTTGCCACCAATAGGGAGAACACAAGGATTTGCTTCCCCCAATGAAAGCTAAACGGAACCCCCAGATTTCGTAGCCTTTTAAATGCCTAAACGCTGCAATATGGATTGCCGTTCAGAGGCCTTTAGTCTCTACTAACACTTGCCGGCTCTAATGATTACAGAACGGAACACACCGAGTTGGTTCTGATGGAATGCCAAAAAAGTGAAATTTGGCTTGCCGTTTGGAGGCAAAACGCAATGATACGATTGTTTTAGAGATAGCAGAATAGGACAATAAGGTTTGTTGCCATTTAGAATGCCCAAACAAAATGTAATTTTGCTTGTCATTTGGACGGAGCACACAAGCATTGGCTTGCTCCGATGATAGGAAAACAGAACAGCGTGATTATATCACCTTTGGAATGCATAAAAAATGCAATATGGCTTGTCATTCAGAGGAAGAGCACCAAGATTTGCTTGCTGCAATGATAGCTGCATAGAACACTAATCTTTGGTGGCCTTTTAAAATGCCAAAACAACCCAATATGGCTTGTCATTTAGAGACGTAACACTAAGATTTGCTTGCTCCAAGGATAGCAACACATAGCGCTTGGATCTGTTGGCCTTTAGAATGTCCAAAGAATGCGATTTGGCTTGCCACCAAGAGGGAGAACCCAAGGATTTGCTTCCCCCAATGAAAGCTGAACGGAACCCTCAGATTTGGTAGCCTTTTAAATGCCTAAACGCTGCAGTATGGATTGCAGTTCAGAGGCGTTTAGTATCTACTAACACTTGCCGGCTCTAATGATTACAGAACGGAACACACCGAGTTGGTTCTGATGGAATGCCCAAAAAGTGAAATTTGACTTGCCGTTTGGAGGCGAAACGCAATGATACGATTGTTTTAGAGACAGCAGAATAGGACAATAAGGTTTGTTGCCATTTAGAATGCCCAAACAAAGTCTAATTTGGGTTGTCGTTTGGAGAGAGCACACAAGCATTGGCTTGCTCCGATGATAGGAAAACAGAACAGGGTGACTAAATCACCTTTGGAATGCATAAAAAATGCAATATGGCTTGTCAATCAGAGGAAGAGCACTAATATTTGCTTGCTTCAATTATAGCTGCATAGAACACTTGGATTTGCTTCCTTTTTAAAGGCACAAACAACCCAATTTGGCTTGTCGTTCCTAGGCAGAACACTAGGATTGGCTTGCTCCAATGAGAAGAAAACAGAACACTAGGATTTGGTGGCCTTTTAAAATGCCTAAACAACGCAATATGGCTTGTCATTTAGAGGAGGAACACTAAGATTTGCTTGCTCCAAGGATAGCAACACATAACGCTTGGATCTGTTGGCCTTGAAAATACCCAAACAATGAGATTTGTCTTGCCACCAATAGGGAGAACACAAGGATTTGCTTCCCTCAATGAAAGCTGAACGGAACCCCCAGATTTGGTTTGGTAGCCTTTTAAATGCCTAAACGCTGCAATATGGATTGCCGTTCAGAGGCCTTTAGTATCTACTAACACTTGCCGGCTCTAATGATTACAGAACGGAACACACCGAGTTGGTTCTGATGGAATGCCCAAAAAGTGAAATTTGACTTGCCGTTTGGAGGCGAAACGCAATGATACGATTGTTTTAGAGACAGCAGAATAGGACAATAAGGTTTGTTGCCATTTAGAATGCCCAAACAAAGTCTAATTTGGGTTGTCGTTTGGAGAGAGCACACAAGCATTGGCTTGCTCCGATGATAGGAAAACAGAACAGGGTGACTAAATCACCTTTGGAATGCATAAAAAATGCAATATGGCTTGTCAATCAGAGGAAGAGCACTAATATTTGCTTGCTTCAATTATAGCTGCATAGAACACTTGGATTTGCTTCCTTTTTAAAGGCACAAACAACCCAATTTGGCTTGTCGTTCCTAGGCAGAACACTAGGATTAGCGTGCTCAAATGAATCTACAACAGAACACTAGGATTTGGTGGCCTTTTAAAATGCCTAAACAACGCAATATGGCTTGTCATTTAGAGGAGGAACACTAAGATTTGCTTGCTCCAAGGATAGCAACACATAACGCTGGGATCTGTTGGCCTTGAAAATTCCCAAACATTGCGATTTGGCTTGCCACCAATAGGGAGAACACAAGGATTTGCTTCCCCCAATAAAAGCAGAAAGGAACCCCCAGATTTGGTTTGGTAGCCTTTTAAATGCCTAAACGCTGCAATATGGATTGCCGTTCAGAGGCCTTTAGTATCTACTAACACTTGCCGGCTCTAATGATTACAGAACGGAACACACCGAGTTGGTTCTGATGGAATGCCCAAAAAGTGAAATTTGACTTGCCGTTTGGAGGCGAAACGCAATGATACGATTGTTTTAGAGACAGCAGAATAGGACAATAAGGTTTGTTGCCATTTAGAATGCCCAAACAAAGTCTAATTTGGGTTGTCGTTTGGAGAGAGCACACAAGCATTGGCTTGCTCCGATGATAGGAAAACAGAACAGGGTGACTAAATCACCTTTGGAATGCATAAAAAATGCAATATGGCTTGTCAATCAGAGGAAGAGCACTAATATTTGCTTGCTTCAATTATAGCTGCATAGAACACTTGGATTTGCTTCCTTTTTAAAGGCACAAACAACCCAATTTGGCTTGTCGTTCCTAGGCAGAACACTAGGATTGGCTTGCTCCAATGAGAAGAAAACAGAACACTAGGATTTGGTGGCCTTTTAAAATGCCTAAACAACGCAATATGGCTTGTCATTTAGAGGAGGAACACTAAGATTTGCTTGCTCCAAGGATAGCAACACATAACGCTTGGATCTGTTGGCCTTGAAAATACCCAAACAATGAGATTTGTCTTGCCACCAATAGGGAGAACACAAGGATTTGCTTCCCTCAATGAAAGCTGAACGGAACCCCCAGATTTGGTTTGGTAGCCTTTTAAATGCCTAAACGCTGCAATATGGATTGCCGTTCAGAGGCCTTTAGTATCTACTAACACTTGCCGGCTCTAATGATTACAGAACGGAACACACCGAGTTGGTTCTGATGGAATGCCCAAAAAGTGAAATTTGACTTGCCGTTTGGAGGCGAAACGCAATGATACGATTGTTTTAGAGACAGCAGAATAGGACAATAAGGTTTGTTGCCATTTAGAATGCCCAAACAAAGTCTAATTTGGGTTGTCGTTTGGAGAGAGCACACAAGCATTGGCTTGCTCCGATGATAGGAAAACAGAACAGCGTGATTAAATCACCTTTGGAATGCATAAAAATGCAATATGGCTTGTCATTCAGAGGAAGAGCACCAAGATTTGCTTGCTGCAATGATAGCTGCATAGAACACTTGTTTGCCCTTTTCAAAAAGGCACAAACAGCGCAATATGGCTTGTCATTCAGAGGAAGAGCACCAAGATTTGCTTGCTGCAATGATAGCTGCATAGAACACTTGGATTTGCTCCCTTTTTAAAGGCACAAACAATGCAATTTGGCTTGTCGTTCACAGGGAGAACACTAGGATTGGCTTGCTCCAATGAGAAAAAAACAGGACACCAGGATTTGGTGGCCTTTTAAAATGCCTAAACAACGCAATATGGCTTGTCATTTAGAGGAGGAACACTAAGATTTGCTTGCTCCAAGGATAGCAACACATAACGCTTGGATCTGTTGGCCTTTAGAATGTCCAAACAATGCGATTTCGCTTGCCACTTAGAGGGAGAAACCAAGGATTTGCTTCCCCCAATGAAAGCTGAACGGAACCCCCAGATTTGGTTTGGTAGCCTTTTAAATGCCTAAACGCTGCAATATGGATTGCCGTTCAGAGGCCTTTAGTATCTACTAACACTTGCCGGCTCTAATGATTACAGAACGGAACACACCGAGTTGGTTCTGATGGAATGCCGAAAAAGTGAAATTTGACTTGCCGTTTGGAGGCAAAGCAATGATACGAGTGTTTTAGAGACAGCAGAATAGGACAATAAGGTTTGTTGCCATTTAGAATGCCCAAACAAAATCTAATTTGGCTTGTCGTTTGGAGGGAGCACACAAGCATTGGCTTGCTCCGATGATAGGAAAACAGAACAGCGTGATTAAATCACCTTTGGAATGCATAAAAAATGCAATATGGCTTGTCATTCAGAGGAAGAGCACCAAGATTTGTTTGCTGCAATGATAGCTTCATAGAACACTTGGATTTGCTCCCTTTTCAAATGCACAAACAACGCAATTTGGCTTGTGGAAGAGCACTAAGATTTGCTTGCTACAATGATAGCTGCATAGAGCACTTGGATTTGTTCCTTTTAAAGGCACAAACAAAGCAATTTGGCTTGTCGTTCACAGGGAGAACACTAGGATTGGCTTGCTCCAATGAGAAAAAAACAGAACACTAGGATTTGGTGGCCTTTTAAAATGCCTAAACAACGCAATATGGCTTGTCATTTAGAGGAGGAACACTAAGATTTGCTTGCTCCAAGGATAGCAACACATAGCGCTTGGATCTGTTGGCCTTTAGAATGTCCAAACAATGCGATTTGGCTTGCCACCAAGAGGGAGAACCCAAGGATTTGCTTGCCCCAATGAAAGCTGAACGGAACCCCCAGATTTGGTTTGGTAGCCTTTTAAATGCCTAAACGCTGCAATATGGATTGCCGTTCAGAGGCCTTTAGTATCTACTAACACTTGCCGGCTCTAATGATTACAGAACGGAACACACCGAGTTGGTTCTGATGGAATGCCCAAAAAGTGAAATTTGACTTGCCGTTTGGAGGCGAAACGCAATGATACGATTGTTTTAGAGACAGCAGAATAGGACAATAAGGTTTGTTGCCATTTAGAATGCCCAAACAAAGTCTAATTTGGGTTGTCGTTTGGAGAGAGCACACAAGCATTGGCTTGCTCCGATGATAGGAAAACAGAACAGGGTGACTAAATCACCTTTGGAATGCATAAAAAATGCAATATGGCTTGTCAATCAGAGGAAGAGCACTAATATTTGCTTGCTTCAATTATAGCTGCATAGAACACTTGGATTTGCTTCCTTTTTAAAGGCACAAACAACCCAATTTGGCTTGTCGTTCCTAGGCAGAACACTAGGATTGGCTTGCTCCAATGAGAAGAAAACAGAACACTAGGATTTGGTGGCCTTTTAAAATGCCTAAACAACGCAATATGGCTTGTCATTTAGAGGAGGAACACTAAGATTTGCTTGCTCCAAGGATAGCAACACATAACGCTTGGATCTGTTGGCCTTGAAAATACCCAAACAATGAGATTTGTCTTGCCACCAATAGGGAGAACACAGGGATTTGCTTCCCCCAATGAAAGCTGAACGGAACCCCCAGATTTGGTTTGGTAGCCTTTTAAATGCCTAAACGCTGCAATATGGATTGCCGTTCAGAGGCCTTTAGTATCTACTAACACTTGCCGGCTCTAATGATTACAGAACGGAACACACCGAGTTGGTTCTGATGGAATGCCCAAAAAGTGAAATTTGACTTGCCGTTTGGAGGCGAAACGCAATGATACGATTGTTTTAGAGACAGCAGAATAGGACAATAAGGTTTGTTGCCATTTAGAATGCCCAAACAAAGTCTAATTTGGGTTGTCGTTTGGAGGGAGCACACAAGCATTGGCTTGCTCCGATGATAGGAAAACAGAACAGGGTGACTAAATCACCTTTGGAATGCATAAAAAATGCAATATGGCTTGTCAATCAGAGGAAGAGCACTAATATTTGCTTGCTTCAATTATAGCTGCATAGAACACTTGGATTTGCTTCCTTTTTAAAGGCACAAACAACCCAATTTGGCTTGTCGTTCCTAGGCAGAACACTAGGATTGGCTTGCTCCAATGAGAAGAAAACAGAACACTAGGATTTGGTGGCCTTTTAAAATGCCTAAACAACGCAATATGGCTTGTCATTTAGAGGAGGAACACTAAGATTTGCTTGCTCCAAGGATAGCAACACATAACGCTGGGATCTGTTGGCCTTGAAAATTCCCAAACATTGCGATTTGGCTTGCCACCAATAGGGAGAACACAAGGATTTGCTTCCCTCAATGAAAGCTGAACGGAACCCCCAGATTTGGTTTGGTAGCCTTTTAAATGCCTAAACGCTGCAATATGGATTGCCGTTCAGAGGCCTTTAGTATCTACTAACACTTGCCGGCTCTAATGATTACAGAACGGAACACACCGAGTTGGTTCTGATGGAATGCCCAAAAGTGAAATTTGACTTGCCGTTTGGAGGTAAGCGCAATGATCTGATTGTTTTAGAGACAGCAGAATAGGACAATAAGGTTTGTTGCCATTCAGAATGCCCAAACAAAATCTAATTTGGCTTGTCGTTTGGAGGGAGCACACAAGCATTGGCTTGGTCCGATGATAGGAAAACAGAACAGCGTGATTAAATCACCTTTGGAATGCCTAAACAACGCAATATGGCTTGTCATTCAGAGGAACACTAAGATTTGCTTGCTCCAAGGATAGCAACACATAACGCTTGGATCTGTTGGCCTTGAAAATACCCAAACAATGAGATTTGTCTTGCCACCAATAGGGAGAACACAAGGATTTGCTTCCCTCAATGAAAGCTGAACGGAACCCCCAGATTTGGTTTGGTAGCCTTTTAAATGCCTAAACGCTGCAATATGGATTGCCGTTCAGAGGCCTTTAGTATCTACTAACACTTGCCGGCTCTAATGATTACAGAACGGAACACACCGAGTTGGTTCTGATGGAATGCCCAAAAAGTGAAATTTGGCTTGCCGTTTGGAGGCAAGACGCAATGATACGATTGTTTTAGAGACAGCAGAATAGGACAATTAGGTTTGTTGCCATTTAGAATGCCCAAACAAAATCTAATTTGGGTTGTCGTTTGGAGAGAGCACACAAGCATTGGCTTGCTCCGATGATAGGAAAACAGAACAGGGTGACTAAATCACCTTTGGAATGCATAAAAAATGCAATATGGCTTGTCAATCAGAGGAAGAGCACTAATATTTGCTTGCTTCAATTATAGCTGCATAGAACACTTGGATTTGCTTCCTTTTTAAAGGCACAAACAACCCAATTTGGCTTGTCAATCAGAGGAAGAGCACTAAGATTTGCCTGCTACAATGATAGCTGCATAGAGCACTTGGATTTGCTCCCTTTTTAAAGGCACAAACAATGCAATTTGGCTTGTCTTTCACAGGGAGAACACTAGGATTGGCTTGCTCCAATGAGAAAAAAATAGGACACCATGATTTGGTGGCCTTTTAAAATGCCTAAACAACGCAATATGGCTTGTCATTTAGAGGAGGAACACTAAGATTTGCTTGCTCCAAGGATAGCAACACATAACGCTGGGATCTGTTGGCCTTGAAAATACCCAAACAATGAGATTTGTCTTGCCACCAATAGGGAGAACCCAAGGATTTGCTTGCCCCAATGAAAGCTGAACGGAACCCCCAGATTTGGTAGCCTTTTAAATGCCTAAACGCTGCAATATGGATTGCCGTTCAGAGGCCTTTAGTATCTACTAACACTTGCCGGCTCTAATGATTACAGAACGGAACACACCGAGTTGGTTCTGATGGATATCCCAAAAAGTGAAATTTGACTTGCCGTTTGGAGGCGAAACGCAATGATACGATTGTTTTAGAGACAGCAGAATAGGACAATAAGGTTTGTTGCCATATAGAATGCCCAAACAAAATGTAATTTTGCTTGTCGTTTGGAGGGAGCACACAAGCATTGGCTTGCTCCGATGATAGGAAAACAGAACAGCATGATTAAATCACCTTTGGAATGCATAAAAACGCAATATGGCTTGTCATTCAGAGGAAGAGCACGAAGATTTGCTTGCTCCAAGGATAGCAACACATAGCGCTTGGATCTGTTGGCCTTTAGAATGCCCAAACAATGCGATTTGGCTTGCCACTAAGAGGGAGAACCCAAGGATTTGCTTCCCCCAATGAAAGCTGAACGGAACCCCCAGATTTGGTTTGGTAGCCTTTTAAATGCCTAAACGTTGCAATATGGATTGCCGTTCAGAGGCCTTTAGTATCTACTAACACTTGCCGGCTCTAATGATTACAGAACGGAACACACCGAGTTGGTTCTGATGGAATGCCCAAAAAGTGAAATTTGGCTTGCTGTTTGGAGGTAAAACGCAATGATACGATTGTTTTAGAGACAGCAGAATAGGACAATAAGGTTTGTTGCCATTTAGAATGCCCAAACAAAATCTAATTTGGCTTGTCGTTTGGAGGAGCACACAAGCATTGGCTTGCTCGATGATAGGAAAACAGAACAGCGTGATTAAATCACCTTTGGAATGCATAAAAAATGCAATATGGCTTGTCATTCAGAGGAAGAGCACTAAGATTTGCTTGCTTCAATTATAGCTGCATAGAACACTTTGGTTTGCTCCCTTTTCAAAGGCACAAACAACGCAATTTGGCTTGTCATTCAGAGGAAGAGCACTAAGATTTGCTTGCTACAATGATAGCTGCATAGAGCACTTGGCTTTGCTCCCTTTTTAAAGGCACAAACAATGCAATTTGGCTTGTCGTTCACAGGGAGAACACTAGGATTGGCTTGCTCCAATGGGAAAAAACAGAACACTAGGATTTGGTGGCCTTTTAAAATGCCTAAACAACGCAATATGGCTTGTCATTTAGAGGAGGAACACTAAGATTTGCTTGCTCCAAGGATAGCAGCACATAACGCTTGGATCTGTTGGCCTTGAAAATGCCCAAACAATGCGATCTGTCTTGCCACCAATAGGGAGAACACAAGGATTTGCTTCCCGCAATGAAAGCTGAACGGAACCCCCAGATTTGGTTCGGTAGCCTTTTAAATGCCTAAACGCTGCAATATGGATTGCCGTTCAGAGGCCTTTAGTATCTACTAACACTTGCCGGCTCTAATGATTACAGAACGGAACACACCGAGTTGGTTCTGATGGAATGCCCAAAAAGTGAAATTTGGCTTGCCGTTTGGAGGCAAAACGCAATGATACGATTGTTTTAGAGAGAGCAGAATAGGACAATAAGGTTTGTTGCCATTTAGAATGCCCAAACAAAATCTAATTTGGCTTGTCGTTTGGAGGAGCACACAAGCACTGGGATGCTCCCATCATAGAAAAACAAAACAGCGTGATTAAAGCACCTTTGGAATGCATAAAAAATGCAATATGGCTTGTCATTCAGAGGAAGAGCACCAAGATTTGCATGCTGCAATGATAGCTGCAAAGAACACTTAGATTTGCTCCTTTTCAAAGGCACAAACAACGCAATTTGGCTTGTCATTCAGAGGAAGAGCACTAAGATTTGCTTGCTTCAATGATAGCTGCATAGAGCACTTGGATTTGCTTCCTTTTTAAAGGCACAAACAACCCAATTTGGCTTGTCGTTCCTAGGCAGAACAATAGGATTGGCTTGCTCCAATGAGAAGAAAACAGAACACTAGGATTTGGTGGCCTTTTAAAATGCCTAAACAACGCAATATGGCTTGTCATTTAGAGGAGGAACACTAAGATTTGCTTGCTCCAAGGATAGCAACACATAACGCTTGGATCTGTTGGCCTTGAAAATACCCAAACAATGAGATTTGTCTTGCCACCAATAGGGAGAACACAAGGATTTGCTTCCCTCAATGAAAGCTGAACGGAACCCCCAGATTTGGTTTGGTAGCCTTTTAAATGCCTAAACGCTGGAATATAGATTGCCGTTCAGAGGCCTTTAGAATGCACTAACACTTGCAGGCACTAATGATTACAGAACGGAACACACCGAGTTGGTTCTGATGGAATGCCCAAAAAGTGAAATTTGGCTTGCCGTTTGGAGGCAAGACGCAATGATACGATTGTTTTAGAGGCAGCAGAATAGGACAATAAGGTTTGTTGCCATTTAGAATGCCCAAACAAAATCTAATTTGGGTTGTCGTTTGGAGAGAGCACACAAGCATTGGCTTGCTCCGATGATAGGAAAACAGAACAGGGTGACTAAATCACCTTTGGAATGCATAAAAAATGCAATATTTGCTTGCTTGCTTTGCTTCAATTATAGCTGCATAGAACACTTGGATTTGCTTCCTTTTTAAAGGCACAAACAACCCAATTTGGCTTGTCGTTCCTAGGCAGAACACTAGGATTGGCTTGCTCCAATGAGAAGAAAACAGAACACTAGGATTTGGTGGCCTTTTAAAATGCCTAAACAACGCAATATGGCTTGTCATTTAGAGGAGGAACACTAAGATTTGCTTGCTCCAAGGATAGCAACACATAGCGCTTGGATCTGTTGGCCTTTAGAATGGCCAAACAATGCGATTTGTCTTGCCACCAATAGGGAGAACACAAGGATTTGCTTCCCTCAATGAAAGCTGAACGGAACCCCCAGATTTGGTTTGGTAGCCTTTTAAATGCCTAAACGCTGCAATATGGATTGCCGTTCAGAGGCCTTTAGTATCTACTAACACTTGCCGGCTCTAATGATTACAGAACGGAACACACCGAGTTGGTTCTGATGGAATGCCCAAAAAGTGAAATTTGGCTTGCCGTTTGGAGGCAAAACGCAATGATACGATTGTTTTAGAGACAGCAGAATAGGACAATAAGGTTTGTTGCCATTTAGAATGCCCAAACAAAATCTAATTTGGCTTGTCGTTTGGAGGAAGCACACAAGGATTGGCTTGCTCCAATGATAGGAAAACAGAACAGCGTGATTAAATCACCTTTGGAATGCATAAAAATGCAATATGGCTTGTCATTCAGAGGAAGAGCACTAAGATTTGCTTGCTTCAATTATAGCTGCATAGAACACTTGGATTTGCTCCTTTTAAAGGCACACACAACCCAATTTGGCTTGTAGCTCCTAGGCAGAACACTAGGATTGGCTTGCTCCAATGAGAAGAAAACAGATTACTAATATTTGGTGGCCTTTTAAAATGCCTAAACAACGCAATATGGCTTGTCATTTAGAGGAGGAACACTAAGATTTGCTTGCTCCAAGGATAGCAACACATAGCGCTTGGATCTGTTGGCCTTTAGAATGTCCAAACAATGCGATTTGGCTTGCCACCAATAGGGAGAACACAAGGATTTGCTTCCCAATGAAAGCTGAGCGGAACCCCAGATTTGGTTTGGTAGCCTTTTAAATGCCTAAACGCTGCAATATGGATTGCCATTCAGAGGCCTTTAGTATCTACTAACACTTGCCGCTCTAATGATTACAGAACGGAACACACCGAGTTGGTTCTGATGGAATGCCCAAAAGTGAAATTTGGCTTGCCGTTTGGAGGCAAAAGCGCAATGATACGATTGTTTTAGAGACAGCAGAATAGGACAATAAGGTTTGTTGCCATTTAGAATGCCCAAACAAAATCTAATTTGGCTTGTCGTTTGGAGGAGCACACAAGCATTGGCTTGCTCCGATGATAGGAAAACAGAACAGCGTGATTAAATCACCTTTGGAATGCATAAAAATGCAATATGGCTTGTCATTCAGAGGAAGAGCACTAAGATTTGCTTGCTTCAATTATAGCTGCATAGAACACTTTGGTTTGCTCCTTTTCAAAGGCACAAACAACGCAATTTGGCTTGTCATTCAGAGGAAGAGCACTAAGATTTGCTTGCTACAATGATAGCTGCATAGAGCACTTGGATTTGCTCCCTTTTAAAGGCACAAACAATGCAATTTGGCTTGTCGTTCACAGGAGAACACTAGGATTGGCTTGCTCCAATGAGAAAAAACAGAACACTAGGATTTGGTGGCCTTTTAAAATGCCTAAACAACGCAATATGGCTTGTCATTTAGAGGAGAACACTAAGATTTGCTTGCTCCAAGGATAGCAACACATAACGCTTGGATCTGTTGGCCTTGAAAATGCCCAAACAATGCGATTTGTCTTGCCACCAATAGGGAGAACACAAGGATTTGCTTCCCCCAATGAAAGCTGAACGGAACCCCCAGATTTGGTTTGGTAGCCTTTTAAATGCCTAAACGCTGCAATATAGATTGCCGTTCAGAGGCCTTTAGTAACTACTAACACTTGCCGTCTCTAATGATTACAGAACGGAACACACCGAGTTGGTTCTGATGGAATGCCCAAAAGGTGAAATTTAACTTGCCGTTTGGACGCAAAACGCAATGATACGATTGTTTTAGAGACAGCAGAATAGGACAATAAGGTTTGTTGCCATATAGAATGCCCAAACAAAATGTAATTTTGCTTGTCGTTTGGAGGGAGCACACAAGCATTGGCTTGCTCCGATGATAGGAAAACAGAACAGCATGATTAAATCACCTTTGGAATGCATAAAAAATGCAATATTGCTTGTCATTCAGAGGAAGTGCACTAATATTTGCTTGCTCCAAGGATAGCAACACATAACGCTTGGATCTGTTGGCCTTGAAAATGCCCAAACAATGCGATTTGTCTTGCCACCAAGAGGGAGAACCCAAGGATTTGCTTGGCCCAATGAAAGCTGAACGGAACCCCCAGATTTGGTTTGGTAGCCTTTTAAATGCCTAAACGCTGCAATATGGATTGCCGTTCAGAGGCCTTTAGTATCTACTAACACTTGCCGGCTCTAATGATTACAGAACGGAACACACCGAGTTGGTTCTGATGGAATGCCCAAAAAGTGAAATTTGGCTTGCCGTTTGGAGGCAAAACGCAATGATACGATTGTTTTAGAGACAGCAGAATAGGACAATAAGGTTTGTTGCCATTTAGAATGCCCAAACAAAATCTAATTTGGCTTGTCGTTTGGAGGGAGCACACAAGCATTGGCTTGCTCCGATGATAGGAAAACAGAACAGCGTGATTAAATCACCTTTGGAATGCATAAAAAATGCAATATGGCTTGTCATTCAGAGGAAGAGCACCAAGATTTGCTTGCTGCAATGATAGCTGCATAGAACACTTGGATTTGCTCCCTTTTCAAAGGCACAAACAACGCAATTTGGCTTGTCATTCAGAGGAAGAGCACTAAGATTTGCTTGCTACAATGATAGCTGCATAGAGCACTTGGATTTGCTCCTTTTAAAGGCACAAACAATGCAATTTGGCTTGTCGTTCACAGGAGAACACTAGGATTGGCTTGCTCCAATGAGAAAAAACAGAACACTAGGATTTGGTGGCCTTTTAAAATGCCTAAACAACGCAATATGGCTTGTCATTTAGAGGAGGAACACTAAGATTTGCTTGCTCCAAGGATAGCAACACATAGCGCTTGGATCTGTTGGCCTTGAAAATGCCCAAACAATGCGATCTGTCTTGCCACCAATAGGGAGAACACAAGGATTTGCTTCCCCCAATGAAAGCTGAACGGAACCCCCAGATTTGGTTTGGTAGCCTTTTAAATGCCTAAACGCTGCAATATGGATTGCCGTTCAGAGGCCTTTAGAATGCACTAACACTTGCCGGCTCTAATGATTACAGAACGGAACACACCGAGTTGGTTCTGATGGAATGCCCAAAAAGTGAAATTTGGCTTGCCGTTTGGAGGCAAAACGCAATGATACGATTGTTTTAGAGACAGCAGAATAGGACAATAAGGTTTGTTGCCATTCAGAATGCCCAAACAAAATCTAATTTGGCTTGTCGTTTGGAGGGAGCACACAAGCATTGGCTTGCTCCGATGATAGGAAAACAGAACAGCGTGATTAAATCACCTTTGGAATGCATAAAAAATGCAATATGGCTTGTCATTCAGAGGAAGGGCACTAAGATTTGCTTGCTTCAATTATAGCTGCATAGAACACTTGGATTTGCTCCCTTTTTAAAGGCACAAACAACCCAATTTGGCTTGTCGTTCCTAGGCAGAACACTAGGATTGGCTTGCTCCAATGAGAAGAAAACAGAACACTAGGATTTGGTGGCCTTTTAAAATGCCTAAACAACGCAATATGGCTTGTCATTTAGAGGAGGAACACTAAGATTTGCTTGCTCCAAGGATAGCAACACATAACGCTTGGATCTGTTGGCCTTGAAAATACCCAAACATTGAGATTTGGCTTGCCACCAATAGGGAGAACACAAGGATTTGCTTCCCTCAATGAAAGCTGAACGGAACCCCCAGATTTGGTTTGGTAGCCTTTTAAATGCCTAAACGCTGCAATATGGATTGCCGTTCAGAGGCCTTTAGTATCTACTAACACTTGCCGGCTCTAATGATTACAGAACGGAACACACCGAGTTGGTTCTGATGGAATGCCCAAAAAGTGAAATTTGACTTGCCGTTTGGAGGCGAAACGCAATGATACGATTGTTTTAGAGACAGCAGAATAGGACAATAAGGTTTGTTGCCATTTAGAATGCCCAAACAAAGTCTAATTTGGGTTGTCGTTTGGAGGGAGCACACAAGCATTGGCTTGCTCGATGATAGGAAAACAGAACAGGGTGATTAAATCACCTTTGGAATGCATAAAAATGCAATATGGCTTGTCATTCAGAGGAACACTAAGATTTGCTTGCTCCAAGGATAGCAACACATAACACTTGGATCTGGTGGCCTTTAGAATGCCCAAACAATGCGATTTGGCTTGCCACCAAGACGGAGAACACAAGGATTTGCTTCCCCCAATTATAGCTGAACGGAACCCTCAGATTTGGTAGCGTTTTAAATGCCTAAACGCTGCAATATGGATTGCCGTTCAGAGGCCTTTAGTATGCACTAACACTTGCCGGCTCTAATGATTACAGAACGGAACACACCGAGTTGGTTATGATGGAATGCCCAAAAAGTGAAATTTGGCTTGCCGTTTTGAGGCAAAACGCAATGATACGATTGTTTTAGAGACAGCAGAGTAGGACAATAAGGTTTGTTGCCATTTAGAATGCCCAAACAAAATCTAATTTGGCTTGTCGTTTGGAGGGAGCACACAAGCATTGGCTTGCTCCGATGATAGGAAAACAGAACAGCGTGATTAAATAACCTTTGGAATGCACAAAAAATGCAATATTGCTTGTCATTCAGAGGAAGAGCACTAAGATTTGCTTGCTTCAATTATAGCTGCATAGAACACTTTGGTTTGCTCCCTTTTCAAAGGCACAAACAACGCATAATTTGGCTTGTCATTCAGAGGAAGAGCACTAAGATTTGCTTGCTACAATGATAGCTGCATAGAGCACTTGGATTTGCTCCTTTTAAAGGCACAAACAATGCAATTTGGCTTGTCGTTCACAGGAGAACACTAGGATTGGCTTGCTCCAATGAGAAAAACAGAACACTAGGATCTGGTGGCCTTTTAAAATGCCTAAACAACGCAATATGGCTTGTCATTTAGAGGAGGAACACTAAGATTTGCTTGCTCCAAGGATAGCAACACATAACGCTGGGATCTGTTGGCCTTGAAAATACCCAAACAATGAGATTTGTCTTGCCACCAATAGGGAGAACACAAGGATTTGCTTCCCAATGAAAGCTGAACGGACCCCCCAGATTTGGTTTGGTAGCCTTTTAAATGCCTAAACGCTGCAATATGGATTGCCGTTCAGAGGCCTTTAGTATCTACTAACACTTGCCGGCTCTAATGATTACAGAACGGAACACACCGAGTTGGTTCTGATGGAATGCCCAAAAGTGAAATTTGGCTTGCCGTTTGGAGGCAAAAGCAATGATACGATGGTTTTAGAGAGAGCAGAATAGGGCAATAAGGTTTGTTGCCATTTAGAATGCGCAAACAAAATCTAATTTGGCTTGTCGTTTGGAGGGAGCACACAAGCATTGGCTTGCTCCGATGGTAGGAAAACAGAACAGCGCGATTAAATCACCTTTGGAATGCATAAAAATGCAATATGGCTTGTCATTCAGAGGAAGAGCACCAAGATTTGCTTGCTGCAATGATAGCTGCATAGAACACTTGGATTTGCTCCCTTTTCAAAGGCACAAACAACGCAATTTGGCTTGTCATTCAGAGGAAGAGCACTAAGATTTGCTTGCTACAATGATAGCTGCATAGAGCACTTGGATTTGCTCCCTTTTTAAAGGCACAAACAATGCAATTTGGCTTGTCGTTCGCAGGAGAACACTAGGATTGGCTTGCTCCAATGAGAAAAAAACAGAACACTAGGATTTGGTGGCCTTTTAAAATGCCTAAACAACGCAATATGGCTTGTCATTTAGAGGAGGAACACTAAGATTTGCTTGCTCCAAGGATAGCAACACATAACGCTTGGATCTGTTGGCCTTGAAAATGCCCAAACAATGCGATCTGTCTTGCCACCAATAGGGAGAACACAAGGATTTGCTTCCCCAATGAAAGCTGAGGAACCCCAGATTTGGTTTGGTAGCCTTTTAAATGCCTAAACGCTGCAATATAGATTGCCGTTCAGAGGCCTTTAGTAACTACTAACACTTGCCGGCTCTAATGATTACAGAACGGAACACACCGAGTTGGTTCTGATGGAATGCCCAAAAAGTGAAATTTGGCTTGCCGTTTGGAGGCAAAACGCAATGATACGATTGTTTTAGAGACAGCAGAATAGGACAATAAGGTTTGTTGCCATTCAGAATGCCCAAACAAAATGTAATTTTGCTTGTCGTTTGGAGGGAGCACACAAGCATTGGCTTGCTCCGATGATAGGAAAACAGAACAGCATGATTAAATCACCTTTGGAATGCATAAAAAATGCAATATTGCTTGTCATTCAGAGGAAGTGCACTAATATTTGCTTGCTTCAATTATAGCTGCATAGAGCACTTGGATTTGCTTCCTTTTTAAAGGCACAAACAACCCAATTTGGCTTGTCGTTCCTAGGCAGAACACTAGGATTGGCTTGCTCCAATGAGAAGAAAACAGAACACTATTATTTGGTGGCCTTTTAAAATGCCTAAACAACGCAATATGGCTTGTCATTTAGAGACGGAACACTAAGATTTGCTTGCTCCAAGGATAGCAACACATAGCGCTTGGATCTGTTGGCCTTTAGAATGCCCAAACAATGCGATTTGGCTTGCCACTAAGAGGGAGAACCCAAGGATTTGCTTCCCCCAATGAAAGCTGAACGGAACCCCCAGATTTGGTTTGGTAGCCTTTTAAATGCCTAAACGCTGCAATATAGATTGCCGTTCAGAGGCCTTTAGTAACTACTAACACTTGCCGTCTCTAATGATTACAGAACGGAACACACCGAGTTGGTTCTGATGGAATGCCCAAAAAGTGAAATTTGGCTTGCCGTTTGGAGGCAAAACGCAATGATACGATTGTTTTAGAGAGAGCAGAATAGGACAATAAGGTTTGTTGCCATTTAGAATGCCCAAACAAAATCTAATTTGGCTTGTCGTTTGGAGGGAGCACACAAGCATTGGCTTGCTCCGATGATAGGAAAACAGAACAGCGCGATTAAATCACCTTTGGAATGCATAAAAAATGCAATATGGCTTGTCATTCAGAGGAAGAGCACTAAGATTTGCTTGCTTCAATTATAGCTGCATAGAACACTTGGATTTGCTCCTTTCAAAGGCACAAACAACGCAATTTGGCTTGTCATTCAGAGGAAGAGCACTAAGATTTGCTTGCTACAATGATAGCTGCATAGAGCACTTGGATTTGCTCCCTTTTTAAAGGCACAAACAATGCAATTTGGCTTGTCGTTCACAGGGAGAACACTAGGATTGGCTTGCTCCAATGAGAAAAAAACAGAACACTAGGATTTGGTGGCCTTTTAAAATGCCTAAACAACGCAATATGGCTTGTCATTTAGAGGAGGAACACTAAGATTTGCTTGCTCCAAGGATAGCAACACATAACGCTGGGATCTGTTGGCCTTGAAAATTCCCAAACATTGCGATTTGGCTTGCCACCAATAGGGAGAACACAAGGATTTGCTTCCCCCAATGAAAGCTGAACGGAACCCCCAGATTTGGTTTGGTAGCCTTTTAAATGCCTAAACGCTGCAATATGGATTGCCGTTCAGAGGCCTTTAGTATCTACTAACACTTGCCGGCTCTAATGATTACAGAACGGAACACACCGAGTTGGTTCTGATGGAATGCCCAAAAAGTGAAATTTGACTTGCCGTTTGGAGGCGAAACGCAATGATACGATTGTTTTAGAGACAGCAGAATAGGACAATAAGGTTTGTTGCCATTTAGAATGCCCAAACAAAATCTAATTTGGCTTGTCGTTTGGAGGGAGCACACAAGCATTGGCTTGCTCCGATGATAGGAAAACAGAACAGCGCGATTAAATCACCTTTGGAATGCATAAAAAATGCAATATGGCTTGTCATTCAGAGGAAGAGCACCAAGATTTGCTTGCTGCAATGATAGCTGCATAGAACACTTGGATTTGCTCCCTTCTCAAAGGCACAAACAACGCAATTTGGCTTGTCATTCAGAGGAAGAGCACTAAGATTTGCTTGCTACAATGATAGCTGCATAGAGCACTTGGATTTGCTCCCTTTTTAAAGGCACAAACAATGCAATTTGGCTTGTCGTTCACAGGGAGAACACTAGGATTGGCTTGCTCCAATGAGAAAAAAACAGAACACTAGGATTTGGTGGCCTTTTAAAATGCCTAAACAACGCAATATGGCTTGTCATTTAGAGGAGGAACACTAAGATTTGCTTGCTCCAAGGATAGCAACACATAACGCTGGGATCTGTTGGCCTTGAAAATTCCCAAACATTGCGATTTGTCTTGCCACCAATAGGGAGAACACAAGGATTTGCTTCCCTCAATGAAAGCTGAACGGAACCCCCAGATTTGGTTTGGTAGCCTTTTAAATGCCTAAACGCTGCAATATGGATTGCCGTTCAGAGGCCTTTAGAATGCACTAACACTTGCCGGCTCTAATGATTACAGAACGGAACACACCGAGTTGGTTCTGATGGAATGCCCAAAAAGTGAAATTTGGCTTGCCGTTTGGAGGCAAAACGCAATGATACGATTGTTTTAGAGACAGCAGAATAGGACAATAAGGTTTGTTGCCATTTAGAATGCCCAAACAAAATCTAATTTGGCTTGTCGTTTGGAGGGAGCACACAAGCATTGGCTTGCTCCGATGATAGGAAAACAGAACAGCGTGATTAAATCACCTTTGGAATGCATAAAAAATGCAATATGGCTTGTCATTCAGAGGAAGAGCACCAAGATTTGCTTGCTGCAATGATAGCTGCATAGAACACTTGGATTTGCTCCCTTTTTAAAGGCACAAACAATGCAATTTGGCTTGTCGTTCACAGGCAGAAAATTTGGCTTAGGAGAACACTAGGATTGGCTTGCTCCAATGAGAAAAAAACAGGACACCAGGATTTGGTGGCCTTTTAAAATGCCTAAACAACGCAATATGGCTTGTCATTTAGAGGAGGAACACTAAGATTTGCTTGCTCCAAGGATAGCAACACATAACGCTGGGATCTGTTGGCCTTGAAAATTCCCAAACATTGCGATTTGGCTTGCCACCAATAGGGAGAACACAAGGATTTGCTTCCCCCAATGAAAGCTGGGCGGAACCCCCAGATTTGGTTTGGTAGCCTTTTAAATGCCTAAACGCTGCAATATGGATTGCCATTCAGAGGCCTTTAGTATCTACTAACACTTGCCGGCTCTAATGATTACAGAACGGAACACACCGAGTTGGTTCTGATGGAATGCCCAAAAAGTGAAATTTGGCTTGCCGTTTGGAGGCAAAACGCAATGATACGATTGTTTTAGAGACAGCAGAATAGGACAATAAGGTTTGTTGCCATTTAGAATGCCCAAACAAAATCTAATTTGGCTTGTCGTTTGGAGGGAGCACACAAGCATTGGCTTGCTCCGATGATAGGAAACCAGAACAGCGTGATTAAATCACCTTTGGAATGCATAAAAAATGCAATATGGCTTGTCATTCAGAGGAAGAGCACTAATATTTGCTTGCTTCAATTATAGCTGCATAGAACACTTGGATTTGCTCCCTTTTCAAAGGCACAAACAACGCAATTTGGCTTGTCATTCAGAGGAAGAGCACTAAGATTTGCTTGCTACAATGATAGCTGCATAGAGCACTTGGATTTGCTCCCTTTTTAAAGGCACAAACAATGCAATTTGGCTTGTCGTTCACAGGGAGAACACTAGGATTGGCTTGCTCCAATGAGAAAAAAACAGGACACCAGGATTTGGTGGCCTTTTAAAATGCCTAAACAACGCAATATGGCTTGTCATTTAGAGGAGGAACACTAAGATTTGCTTGCTCCAAGGATAGCAACACATAACGCTGGGATCTGTTGGCCTTGAAAATACCCAAACAATGAGATTTGTCTTGCCACCAATAGGGAGAACACAAGGATTTGCTTCCCCCAATGAAAGCTGAACGGAACCCCCAGATTTGGTAGCCTTTTAAATGCCTAAACGCTGCAATATGGATTGCCGTTCAGAGGCCTTTAGTATCTACTAACACTTGCCGGCTCTAATGATTACAGAACGGAACACACCGAGTTGGTTCTGATGGAATGCCCAAAAAGTGAAATTTGACTTGCCGTTTGGAGGCGAAACGCAATGATACGATTGTTTTAGAGACAGCAGAATAGGACAATAAGGTTTGTTGCCATTTAGAATGCCCAAACAAAATCTAATTTGGCTTGTCGTTTGGAGGGAGCACACAAGCATTGGCTTGCTCCGATGATAGGCAAACAGAACAGCGCGATTAAATCACCTTTGGAATGCATAAAAAATGGAATATGGCTTGTCATTCAGAGGAAGAGCACCAAGATTTGCTTGCTGCAATGATAGCTGCATAGAACACTTGGATTTGCTCCCTTTTCAAAGGCACAAACAACGCAATTTGGCTTGTCATTCAGAGGAAGAGCACTAAGATTTGCTTGCTTACAATGATAGCTGCATAGAGCACTTGGATTTGCTCCCTTTTTAAAGGCACAAACAATGCAATTTGGCTTGTCGTTCACAGGGAGAACACTAGGATTGGCTTGCTCCAATGAGAAAAAAACAGGACACCAGGATTCGGTGGCCTTTTAAAATTCCTAAACAACGCAATATGGCTTGTCATTTAGAGGAGGAACACTAAGATTTGCTTGCTCCAAGGATAGCAACACATAACGCTGGGATCTGTTGGCCTTGAAAATTCCCAAACATTGCGATTTGGCTTGCCACCAATAGGGAGAACACAAGGATTTGCTTCCCCCAATAAAAGCAGAAAGGAACCCCCAGATTTGGTTTGGTAGCCTTTTAAATGCCTAAACGCTGCAGTATGGATTGCAGTTCAGAGGTGTTTAGTATCTACTAACACTTGCCGGCTCTAATGATTACAGAACGGAACACACCGAGTTGGTTCTGATGGAATGCCCAAAAAGTGAAATTTGACTTGCCGTTTGGAGGCGAAACGCAATGATACGATTGTTTTAGAGACAGCAGAATAGGACAATAAGGTTTGTTGCCATTTAGAATGCCCAAACAAAATCTAATTTGGGTTGTCGTTTGGAGGGAGCACACAAGCATTAGCTTGCTCAGATGATAGGAAACCAGAACAGCGTGATTAAATCACCTTTGGAATGCATAAAAATGCAATATGGCTTGTCATTCAGAGGAAGAGCACTAAGATTTGCTTGCTTCAATTATAGCTGCATAGAACACTTGGATTTGCTCCTTTTCAAAGGCACAAACAACGCAATTTGGCTTGTCATTCAGAGGAAGAGCACTAAGATTTGCTTGCTACAATGATAGCTGCATAGAGCACTTGGATTTGCTCCTTTTAAAGGCACAAACAATGCAATTTGGCTTGTCGTTCACAGGAGAACACTAGGATTGGCTTGCTCCAATGAGAAAAAAACAGGACACCAGGATTTGGTGGCCTTTTAAAATGCCTAAACAACGCAATAGGGCTTGTCATTTAGAGACGGAACACTAAGATTTGCTTGCTCCAAGGATAGCAACACATAGCGCTTGGATCTGTTGGCCTTTAGAATGTCCAAACAATGCGATTTGGCTTGCCACCAAGAGGGAGAACCCAAGGATTTGCTTGCCCCAATGAAAGCTGAATGGAACCCTCAGATTTGGTAGCCTTTTAAATGCCTAAACGCTGCAGTATGGATTGCCGTTCAGAGGCCTTTACTATGGACTATCATTTGGCGGCTGTAATGATTACAGAACGGAACACACCGAGTTGGTTCTGATGGAATGCACAAAAAGTGAAATTTGGCTTGCCGTTTGGAGGCAAAACGCAATGATGCGATTGTTTTAGAGACAGCAGAATAGGACAATAAGGTTTGTTGCCATTTAGAATGCCCAAACAAAATCTAATTTGGCTTGTCGTTTGGAGGGAGCACACAAGCATTGGCTTGCTCCGATGATAGGAAAACAGAACAGCGCGATTAAATCACCTTTGGAATGCATAAAAAATGCAATATGGCTTGTCATTCAGAGGAACACTAAGATTTGCTTGCTCCAAGGATAGAAACACAGAGCGCTTGGATCTGTTGGCCTTTACAATGTCCAAACAATGCGATTTGGCTTGCCACCAAGAGGGAGAACCCAAGGATTTGCTTCCCCCAATGAAAGCTGAACGGAACCCCCAGATTTGGTTCGGTAGCCTTTTAAATGCCTAAACGCTGCAATATGGATTGCCGTTCAGAGGCCTTTAGTATCTACTAACACTTGCCGGCTCTAATGATTACAGAACGGAACACACCGAGTTGGTTCTGATGGAATGCCCAAAAAGTGAAATTTGGCTTGCCGTTTGGAGGCAAAACGCAATGATACGATTGTTTTAGAGACAGCAGAATAGGACAATAAGGTTTGTTGCCATTGAGAATGCCCAAACAAAATCTAATTTGGCTTGTCGTTTGGAGGGAGCACACAAGCATTGGGTTGCTCCGATGATAGAAAAACAGAACAGCGTGATTAAATCACCTTTGGAATGCATAAAAAATGCAATATGGCTTGTCATTCAGAGGAAGAGCACCAAGATTTGCTTGCTGCAATGATAGCTGCATAGAACACTTGGATTTGCTCCCTTTTCAAAGGCACACACAACGCAATTTGGCTTGTCATTCAGAGGAAGAGCACTAAGATTTGCTTGCTACAATGATAGCTGCATAGAGCACTTGGATTTGCTCCCTTTTAAAGGCACAAACAATGCAATTTGGCTTGTCGTTCACAGGAGAACACTAGGATTGGCTTGCTCCAATGAGAAAAAACAGAACACTAGGATTTGGTGGCCTTTTAAAATGCCTAAACAACGCAATATGGCTTGTCATTTAGAGGAGGAACACTAAGATTTGCTTGCTCAAGGATAGCAACACATAACGCTGATCTGTTGGCCTTGAAAATGCCCAAACAATGCGATCTGTCTTGCCACCAATAGGGAGAACACAAGGATTTGCTTCCCCCAATGAAAGCTGAACGGAACCCCCACATTTGGTTTGGTAGCCTTTTAAATGCCTAAACGCTGCAATATGGATTGCCGTTCAGAGGCCTTTAGAATGCACTGACACTTGCCGGCTCTAATGATTACAGAACGGAACACACCGAGTTGGTTCTGATGGAATGCCCAAAAAGTGAAATTTGGCTTGCCGTTTGGAGGCAAAACGCAATGATACGATTGTTTTAGAGACAGCAGAATAGGACAATAAGGTTTGTTGCCATTTAGAATGCCCAAACAAAATGTAATTTTGCTTGTCATTTGGAGGGAGCACACAAGCATTGGCTTGCTCCGATGATAGGAAAACAGAACAGCGTGATTAAATCACCTTTGGAATGCATAAAAAATGCAATATGGCTTGTCATTCAGAGGAAGGGCACTAAGATTTGCTTGCTTCAATTATAGCTGCATAGAACACTTGGATTTGCTCCCTTTTTAAAGGCACAAACAACCCAATTTAGCTTGTCGTTCCTAGGCAGAACACTAGGATTGGCTTGCTCCAATGAGAAGAAAACAGAACACTAATATTTGGTGGCCTTTTAAAATGCCTAAACAACGCAATATGGCTTGTCATTTAGAGACGGAACACTAAGATTTGCTTGCTCCAAGGATAGCAACACATAGCGCTTGGATCTGTTGGCCTTTAGAATGCCCAAACAATGCGATTTGGCTTGCCACTAAGAGGGAGAACCCAAGGATTTGCTTCCCCCAATGAAAGCTGAACGGAACCCCCAGATTTGGTTTGGTAGCCTTTTAAATGCCTAAACGCTGCAATATGGATTGCCGTTCAGAGGCCTTTAGTATCTACTAACACTTGCCGGCTCTAATGATTACAGAACGGAACACACCGAGTTGGTTCTGATGGAATGCCCAAAAAGTGAAATTTGGCTTGCCGTTTGGAGGTAAAACGCAATGATACGATTGTTTTAGAGACAGCAGAATAGGACAATAAGGTTTGTTGCCATTCAGAATGCCCAAACAAAATCTAATTTGGCTTGTCGTTTGGAGAGCACACAAGCATTGGCTTGCCCCGATGAAAGGAAAACAGAACAGCGTGATTAAATCACCTTTGGAATGCATAAACAATGCAATATGGCTTGTCATTCAGAGGAACACTAAGATTTGCTTGCTCCAAGGATAGCAACACATAGCGCTTGGATCTGTTGGCCTTTAGAATGTCCAAACAATGCGATTTGGCTTGCCACCAAGAGGGAGAACCCAAGGATTTGCTTGCCCCAATGAAAGCTGAACGGAACCCCCAGATTTGGTAGCCTTTTAAATGCCTAAACGCTGCAGTATGGATTGCCGTTCAGAGGCCTTTACTATGGACTATCATTTCCCGGCTCTAGTGATTATAGAACGGAACACACCGAGTTGGTTCTGATGGAATGCCCAAAAAGTGAAATTTGGCTTGCCGTTTGGAGGCAAAACGCAATGATATGATTGTTTTAGAGACAGCAGAATAGGACAATAAGGTTTGTTGCCATTTAGAATGCCCAAACAAAATCTAATTTGGCTTGTCGTTTGGAGGAAGCACACAAGCATTGGCTTGCTCCGATGATAGGAAAACAGAACAGCGTGATTAAATCACCTTTGGAATGCATAAAAAATGCAATATGGCTTGTCATTCAGAGGAAGAGCACCAAGATTTGCTTGCTGCAATGATAGCTGCATAGAACACTTGGATTTGCTCCCTTTTCAAAGGCACAAACAACGCAATTTGGCTTGTCATTCAGAGGAAGAGCACTAAGATTTGCTTGCTACAATGATAGCTGCATAGAGCACTTGGATTTGCTCCCTTTTTAAAGGCACAAACAATGCAATTTGGCTTGTCGTTCTCACAGGAGAACACTAGGATTGGCTTGCTCCAATGAGAAGAAAACAGAACACTAGGATTTGGTGGCCTTTTAAAATGCCTAAACAACGCAATATGGCTTGTCATTTAGAGACGGAACACTAAGATTTGCTTGCTCCAAGGATAGAAACACAGAGCGCTTGGATCTGTTGGCCTTTACAATGTCCAAACAATGCGATTTGGCTTGCCACCAAGAGGGAGAACCCAAGGATTTGCTTCCCCCAATGAAAGCTGAACGGAACCCCCAGATTTGGTTCGGTAGCCTTTTAAATGCCTAAACGCTGCAATATGGATTGCCGTTCAGAGGCCTTTAGTATCTACTAACACTTGCCGGCTCTAATGATTACAGAACGGAACACACCGAGTTGGTTCTGATGGAATGCCCAAAAAGTGAAATTTGGCTTGCCGTTTGGAGGCAAAACGCAATGATACGATTGTTTTAGAGACAGCAGAATAGGACAATAAGGTTTGTTGCCATTCAGAATGCCCAAACAAAATCTAATTTGGCTTGTCGTTTGGAGGGAGCACACAAGCATTGGCTTGCTCCGATGATAGGAAAACAGAACAGCGTGATTAAATCACCTTTGGAATGCATAAAAAATGCAATATGGCTTGTCATTCAGAGGAACACTAAGATTTGCTTGCTCCAAGGATAGCAACACATAACGCCTTGATCTGTTGGCCTTGAAAATGCCCAAACAATGCGATCTGTCTTGCCACCAATAGGGAGAACACAAGGATTTGCTTCCCCCAATGAAAGCTGAACGGAACCCCCAGATTTGGTTTGGTAGCCTTTTAAATGCCTAAACGCTGCAATATGGATTGCCGTTCAGAGGCCTTTAGTAACTACTAACACTTGCCGTCTCTAATGATTACAGAACGGAACACACTGAGTTGGTTCTGATGGAATGCCCAAAAAGTGAAATTTGGCTTGCCGTTTGGAGGCAAAACGCAATGATACGATTGTTTTAGAGACAGCAGAATAGGACAATAAGGTTTGTTGCCATTTAGAATGCCCAAACAAAATCTAATTTGGCTTGTCGTTTGGAGGGAGCACACAAGCATTGGCTTGCTCCGATGATAGGAAAACAGAACAGCGTGATTAAATCACCTTTGGAATGCATAAAAAATGCAATATGGCTTGTCATTCAGAGGAAGAGCACTAAGATTTGCTTGCTTCAATTATAGCTGCATAGAACACTTTGGTTTGCTCCCTTTTCAAAGGCACAAACAACGCAATTTGGCTTGTCATTCAGAGGAAGAGCACTAAGATTTGCTTGCTACAATGATAGCTGCATAGAGCACTTGGCTTTGCTCCCTTTTTAAAGGCACAAACAATGCAATTTGGCTTGTCGTTCACAGGGAGAACACTAGGATTGGCTTGCTCCAATGAGAAAAAAACAGAACACTAGGATTTGGTGGCCTTTTAAAATGCCTAAACAACGCAATATGGCTTGTCATTTAGAGGAGGAACACTAAGATTTGCTTGCTCCAAGGATAGCAACACATAGCGCTTGGATCTGTTGGCCTTGAAAATGCCCAAACAATGCGATCTGTCTTGCCACCAATAGGGAGAACACAAGGATTTGCTTCCCCCAATGAAAGCTGAACGGAACCCCCAGATTGGGTTTGGTAGCCTTTTAAATGCCTAAACGCTGCAATATGGATTGCCCTTCAGAGGCCTTTAGTCTCTACTAACACTTGCCGGCTCTAATGATTACAGAACGGAACACACCGAGTTGGTTCTGATGGAATGCCCAAAAAGTGAAATTTGGCTTGCCGTTTGGAGGCAAAACGCAATGATACGATTGTTTTAGAGACAGCAGAATAGGACAATAAGGTTTGTTGCCATTCAGAATGCCCAAACAAAATCTAATTTGGCTTGTCGTTTGGAGGGAGCACACAAGCATTGGCTTGCTCCGATGATAGGAAAACAGAACAGCGTGATTAAATCACCTTTGGAATGCATAAAAAATGCAATATGGCTTGTCATTCAGAGGAACACTAAGATTTGCTTGCTCCAAGGATAGCAACACATAACGCTGGGATCTGTTGGCCTTGAAAATTCCCAAACATTGCGATTTGGCTTGCCACCAATAGGGAGAACACAAGGATTTGCTTCCCAATGAAAGCTGAACGGAACCCCCAGATTTGGTTCGGTAGCCTTTTAAATGCCTAAACGCTGCAATATGGATTGCCGTTCAGAGGCCTTTAGTATCTACTAACACTTGCCGGCTCTAATGATTACAGAACGGAACACACCGAGTTGGTTCTGATGGAATGCCCAAAAGGGAAATTTGGCTTGCCGTTTGGAGGCAAAACGCAATGATACGATTGTTTTAGAGACAGCAGAATAGGACAATAAGGTTTGTTGCCATTCAGAATGCCCAAACAAAATCTAATTTGGCTTGTCGTTTGGAGGGAGCACACAAGCATTGGGTTGCTCCGATGATAGAAAAACAGAACAGCGTGATTAAATCACCTTTGGAATGCATAAAAAATGCAATATGGCTTGTCATTCAGAGGAAGAGCACCAAGATTTGCTTGCTGCAATGATAGCCGCATAGAACACTTGGATTTGCTCCCTTTTCAAAGGCACAAACAAGCATAATTTGGCTTGTCATTCAGAGGAAGAGCACTAAGATTTGCTTGCTACAATGATAGCTGCATAGAGCAAATGGATTTGCACCTTTTGTATAGGCACACAAAATGTAATTTGGCTTGTCGTTCACAGGGAGAACACTAGGATTGGCTTGCTCCAATGAGAAAAAACAGAACACTAGGATTTGGTGGCCTTTTAAAATGCCTAAACAACGCAATATGGCTTGTCATTTAGAGGAGGAACACTAAGATTTGCTTGCTCCAAGGATAGCAACACATAACGCTGGGATCTGTTGGCCTTGAAAATACCCAAACAATGAGATTTGTCTTGCCACCAATAGGGAGAACACAAGGATTTGCTTCCCTCAATGAAAGCTGAACGGAACCCCCAGATTTGGTTTGGTAGCCTTTTAAATGCCTAAACGCTGCAATATGGATTGCCGTTCAGAGGCCTTTAGTATCTACTAACACTTGCCGGCTCTAATGATTACAGAACGGAACACACCGAGTTGGTTCTGATGGAATGCCCAAAAAGTGAAATTTGGCTTGCCGTTTGGAGGCAAGACGCAATGATACGATTGTTTTAGAGACAGCAGAATAGGACAATAAGGTTTGTTGCCATTTAGAATGCCCAAACAAAATCTAATTTGGCTTGTCGTTTGGAGGGAGCACACAAGCATTGGCTTGCTCCGATGATAGGAAACCAGAACAGCGTGATTAAATCACCTTTGGAATGCATAAAAAATGCAATATGGCTTGTCAATCAGAGGAAGAGCACTAATATTTGCTTGCTTCAATTATAGCTGCATAGAACACTTGGATTTGCTTCCTTTTTAAAGGCACAAACAACCCAATTTGGCTTGTCGTTCCTAGGCAGAACACTAGGATTGGCTTGCTCCAATGAGAAGAAAACAGAACACTAGGATTTGGTGGCCTTTTAAAATGCCTAAACAACGCAATATGGCTTGTCATTTAGAGGAGGAACACTAAGATTTGCTTGCTCCAAGGATAGCAACACATAACGCTTGGATCTGTTGGCCTTGAAAATTCCCAAACATTGAGATTTGGCTTGCCACCAATAGGGAGAACACAAGGATTTGCTTCCCTCAATGAAAGCTGAACGGAACCCCCAGATTTGGTTTGGTAGCCTTTTAAATGCCTAAACGCTGCAATATGGATTGCCATTCAGAGGCCTTTAGTATCTACTAACACTTGCCGGCTCTAATGATTACAGAACGGAACACACCGAGTTGGTTCTGATGGAATGCCCAAAAGTGAAATTTGGCTTGCCGTTTGGAGGTAAACGCAATGATACGATTGTTTTAGAGACAGCAGGATCGGACAATCAGGGTTGTTGCCATTTAGAATGCCCAAACAAAATCTAATTTGGCTTGTCGTTTGGAGGGAGCACACAAGCATTGGCTTGCTCCGATGATAGGAAAACAGAACAGCGTGATTAAATCACCTTTGGAATGCATAAAAAATGCAATATGGCTTGTCATTCAGAGGAACACTAAGATTTGCTTGCTCCAAGGATAGCAACACATAACGCTGGGATCTGTCGGCCTTTAGAATGCCCAAACAATGCGATTTGGCTTGCCACCAATAGGGAGAACACAAGGATTTGCTTCCCCCAATGAAAGCTGAACGGAACCCCCAGATTTGGTTTGGTAGCCTTTTAAATGCCTAAACGCTGCAATATGGATTGCCGTTCAGAGGCCTTTAGTATCTACTAACACTTGCCGGCTCTAATGATTACAGAACGGAACACACCGAGTTGGTTCTGATGGAATGCCCAAAAGTGAAATTTGGCTTGCCGTTTGGAGGCAAAGCGCAATGATACGATTGTTTTAGAGACAGCAGAATAGGACAATAAGGTTTGTTGCCATTTAGAATGCCCAAACAAAATCTAATTTGGCTTGTCGTTTGGAGGAGCACACAAGCATTGGCTTGCTCGATGATAGGAAAACAGAACAGCGTGATTAAATCACCTTTGGAATGCATAAAAATGCAATATGGCTTGTCATTCAGAGGAAGAGCACCAAGATTTGCTTGCTGCAATGATAGCTGCATAGAACACTTGGATTTGCTCCCTTTTCAAAGGCACAAACAACGCAATTTGGCTTGTCATTCAGAGGAAGAGCACTAAGATTTGCTTGCTACAATGATAGCTGCATAGAGCACTTGGATTTGCTCCCTTTTTAAAGGCACAAACAACGCAATTTGGCTTGTCGTTCACAGGGAGAACACTAGGATTGGCTTGCTCCAAGGAGAAAAAAACAGGACACCAGGATTTGGTGGCCTTTTAAAATTCCTAAACAACGCAATATGGCTTGTCATTTAGAGGAGGAACACTAAGATTTGCTTGCTCCAAGGATAGCAACACATAGCGCTTGGATCTGTTGGCCTTGAAAATGCCCAAACAATGCGATTTGTCTTGCCACCAATAGGGAGAACACAAGGATTTGCTTCCTCAATGAAAGCTGAACGGAACCCCCAGATTCGGTTTGGTAGCCTTTTCAATGCCTCAACGCTGCATTATGGATTGCCGTTCAGAGGCCTTTAGTTTCTACTAACACTTTTCGTCTCTAATGATTACAGAACGGAACCCACCGAGTTGGTTCTGATGGAATGCCCAAAAAGTGAAATTTGGCTTGCCGTTTGGAGGCAAAACGCAATGATATGATTGTTTTAGAGACAGCAGAATAGGACAATAAGGTTTGTTGCCATTTAGAATGCCCAAACAAAATCTAATTTGGCTTGTCGTTTGGAGGAAGCACACAAGCATTGGCTTGCTCCGATGATAGGAAAACAGAACAGCGTGATTAAATCACCTTTGGAATGCATAAAAAATGCAATATGGCTTGTCATTCAGAGGAAGAGCACTAAGATTTGCTTGCTACAATGATAGCTGCATAGAACACTTGGATTTGCTCCTTGAAAAGGCACAAACAATGCGATCTGGCTTGTCACCAATAGGAAGAGCACTAAGATTTGCTTCCCCAATGATAGCTGCATAGAACCCCAGATTGGGTTTGGTAGCCTTTTAAATGCCTAAACGGATTACAGGAACACACCGAGTTGGTTCTGATGGATGGAATAAAAAAGTGAAATTTGGCTGCTTGTTTGGAGCAAAAACGCAATGATACGATTGTTTTACAAACAAAATCTAATTTGGCTTGTCGTTTGGAGGAGAACACTAGGATTGGCTTGCTCGATGATAGAAAAACAGAACAGCGTGATTAAATGGCCTTTTAAATGCCTAAACAATGCAATATGGCTTGTCATTCAGAGGAACACTAAGATTTGCTTGCTCCAAGGATAGCAACACATAACGCTGGGATCTGTTGGCCTTGAAAATACCCAAACAATGAGATTTGTCTTGCCACCAATAGGGAGAACACAATGAGTAGCTTCCCGCAATGAAAGCTGAACGGAACCCCAGATTTGGTTTGGTAGCCTTTTAAATGCCTAAACGCTGCAATATGGATTGCCGTTCAGAGGCCTTTAGTATCTACTAAAACTTGACGGATCTAATGATTACAGAACGGAACACACCGAGTTGGTTCTGATGGAATGCCAAAAAAGTGAAATTTGGCTTGCCGTTTGGAGGCAAGACGCAATGATACTATTGTTTTAGAGAGAGCAGAATAGGACAATAAGGTTTGTTGCCATTTAGAATGCCCAAACAAAATCTAATTTGGCTTGTCGTTTGGAGGGAGCACACAAGCATTGGCTTGCTCCGATGATAGGAAACCAGAACAGCGTGATTAAATCACCTTTGGAATGCATAAAAAATGCAATATGGCTTGTCATTCAGAGGAAGAGCACCAAGATTTGCTTGCTGCAATGATAGCTGCATAGAACACTTGGATTTGCTCCCTTTTCAAAGGCACAAACAACGCAATTTGGCTTGTCATTCAGAGGAAGAGCACTAAGATTTGCCTGCTACAATGATAGCTGCATAGAGCACTTGGATTTGCTCCCTTTTTAAAGGCACAAACAATGCAATTTGGCTTGTCGTTCACAGGGAGAACACTAGGATTGGCTTGCTCCAATGAGAAAAAAACAGGACACCAGGATTTGGTGGCCTTTTAAAATGCCTAAACAACGCAATATGGCTTGTCATTTAGAGGAGGAACACTAAGATTTGCTTGCTCCAAGGATAGCAACACATAGCGCTTGGATCTGTTGGCCTTTAGAATGTCCAAACAATGCGATTTGGCTTGCCACCAAGAGGGAGAACCCAAGGATTTGCTTGCCCCAATGAAAGCTGAACGGAACCCCCAGATTTGGTAGCCTTTTAAATGCCTAAACGCTGCAGTATGGATTGCCGTTCAGAGGCCTTTACTATGGACTATCATTTCCCGGCTCTAGTGATTACAGAACGGAACACACCGAGTTGGTTCTGATGGAATGCCAAAAAATTGAAATTTGGCTTGCCGTTTGGAGGCAAGACGCAATGATACGATTGTTTTAGAGAGAGCAGAATAGGACAATAAGGTTTGTTGCCATTTAGAATGCCCAAACAAAATCTAATTTGGCTTGTCGTTTGGAGGGAGCACACAAGCATTGGCTTGCTCCGATGATAGGAAACCAGAACAGCGTGATTAAATCACCTTTGGAATGCATAAAAAATGCAATATGGCTTGTCATTCAGAGGAAGAGCACCAAGATTTGCTTGCTCAAGGATAGCAACACATAACGCTTGGATCTGTTGGCCTTGAAAATGCCCAAACAATGCGATTTGTCTTGCCACCAATAGGGAGAACACAAGGATTTGCTTCCTCAATGAAAGCTGAACGGAACCCCAGATTTGGTTTGGTAGCCTTTTAAATGCCTAAACGCTGCAATATGGATTGCCGTTCAGAGGCCTTTAGTATCTACTAACACTTGCCGCTCTAATGATTACAGAACGGAACACACCGAGTTGGTTCTGATGGAATGCCCAAAAGTGAAATTTGGCTTGCCGTTTGGAGGCAAAACGCAATGATACGATTGTTTTAGAGACAGCAGAATAGGACAATAAGGTTTGTTGCCATTTAGAATGCCCAAACAAAATCTAATTTGGCTTGTCGTTTGGAGGAGCACACAAGCATTGGCTTGCTCGATGATAGAAAAACAGAACAGCGTGATTAAATCACCTTTGGAATGCATAAAAATGCAATATGGCTTGTCATTCAGAGGAAGAGCACCAAGATTTGCTTGCTGCAATGATAGCTGCATAGAACACTTGGATTTGCTCCTTTTCAAAGGCACAAACAACGCAATTTGGCTTGTCATTCAGAGGAAGAGCACTAAGATTTGCTTGCTACAATGATAGCTGCATAGAGCACTTGGATTTGCTCCTTTTTAAAGGCACAAACAATGCAATTTGGCTTGTCGTTCACAGGAGAACACTAGGATTGGCTTGCTCCAATGGGAAAAAACAGAACACTAGGATTTGGTGGCCTTTTAAAATGCCTAAACAACGCAATATGGCTTGTCATTTAGAGGAGGCACACTAAGATTTGCTTGCTCCAAGGATAGCAGCACATAACGCTTGGATCTGTTGGCCTTGAAAATGCCCAAACAATGCGATTTGGCTTGCCACCAAGAGGGAGAACCCAAGGATTTGCTTGCCCCAATGAAAGCTGAACGGAACCCCCAGATTTGGTAGCCTTTTAAATGCCTAAACGCTGCAGTATGGATTGCCGTTCAGAGGCCTTTAGTATCTACTAACACTTGCCGGCTCTAATGATTACAGAACGGAACACACCGAGTTGGTTCTGATGGAATGCCCAAAAGTGAAATTTGGCTTGCCGTTTGGAGGCAAAACGCAATGATACGATTGTTTTAGAGACAGCAGAATAGGACAATAAGGTTTGTTGCCATTCAGAATGCCCAAACAAAATCTAATTTGGCTTGTCGTTTGGAGGGAGCACACAAGCATTGGGTTGCTCCGATGATAGGAAACCAGAACAGCGTGATTAAATCACCTTTGGAATGCATAAAAATGCAATATGGCTTGTCATTCAGAGGAAGAGCACTAAGATTTGCTTGCTCCAAGGATAGCTGCATAGAACACTTGGATTTGTTGGCCTTGAAAATGCACAAACAATGCGATTTGTCTTGCCACCAATAGGAGAACACTAAGATTTGCTTCCCCAATGAAAGCTGAACGGAACACCAGATTGGGTTTGGTAGCCTTTTAAATGCCTAGCCCAAACAAAATCTAATTTGGCTTGTCGTTTGGAGGAGAACACAAGCATTGGCTTGCTCGATGATAGGAAAACAGAACAGCGTGATTAAATCACCTTTGGAATGCATAAAATGCAATATGGCTTGTCATTTAGAGGAGGAACACTAAGATTTGCTTGCTCCAAGGATAGCAACACATAACGCCTTGATCTGTTGGCCTTGAAAATGCCCAAACAATGCGATCTGTCTTGCCACCAATAGGGAGAACACAAGGATTTGCTTCCCGCAATGAAAGCTGAACGGAACCCCCAGATTTGGTTCGGTAGCCTTTTAAATGCCTAAACGCTGCAATATGGATTGCCGTTCAGAGGCCTTTAGTATCTACTAACACTTGCCGGCTCTAATGATTACAGAACGGAACACACCGAGTTGGTTCTGATGGAATGCCCAAAAAGTGAAATTTGGCTTGCCGTTTGGAGGCAAAACGCAATGATACGATTGTTTTAGAGACAGCAGAATAGGACAATAAGGTTTGTTGCCATTCAGAATGCCCAAACAAAATCTAATTTGGCTTGTCGTTTGGAGGGAGCACACAAGCATTGGGTTGCTCCGATGATAGAAAAACAGAACAGCGTGATTAAATCACCTTTGGAATGCATAAAAAATGCAATATGGCTTGTCATTCAGAGGAAGAGCACCAAGATTTGCTTGCTGCAATGATAGCTGCATAGAACACTTGGATTTGCTCCCTTTTCAAAGGCACACACAACGCAATTTGGCTTGTCATTCAGAGGAAGAGCACTAAGATTTGCTTGCTACAATGATAGCTGCATAGAGCACTTGGATTTGCTCCCTTTTTAAAGGCACAAACAATGCAATTTGGCTTGTCGTTCACAGGGAGAACACTAGGATTGGCTTGCTCCAATGAGAAAAAAACAGAACACTAGGATTTGGTGGCCTTTTAAAATGCCTAAACAACGCAATATGGCTTGTCATTTAGAGACGGAACACTAAGATTTGCGTGCTCCAAGGATAGCAACACATAGCGCTTGGATCTGTTGGCCTTGAAAATGCCCAAACAATGCGATCTGTCTTGCCACCAATAGGGAGAACACAAGGATTTGCTTCCCCCAATGAAAGCTGAACGGAACCCCCACATTTGGTTTGGTAGCCTTTTAAATGCCTAAACGCTGCAATATGGATTGCCGTTCAGAGGCCTTTAGAATGCACTGACACTTGCCGGCTCTAATGATTACAGAACGGAACACACCGAGTTGGTTCTGATGGAATGCCCAAAAAGTGAAATTTGGCTTGCCGTTTGGAGGCAAAACGCAATGATACGATTGTTTTAGAGACAGCAGAATAGGACAATAAGGTTTGTTGCCATTTAGAATGCCCAAACAAAATGTAATTTTGCTTGTCATTTGGAGGGAGCACACAAGCATTGGCTTGCTCCGATGATAGGAAAACAGAACAGCGTGATTAAATCACCTTTGGAATGCATAAAAAATGCAATATGGCTTGTCATTCAGAGGAACACTAAGATTTGCTTGCTCCAAGGATAGCAACACATAACGCCTTGATCTGTTGGCCTTGAAAATGCCCAAACAATGCGATTTGGCTTGCCACTAAGAGGGAGAACCCAAGGATTTGCTTCCCCCAATGAAAGCTGAACGGAACCCCCAGATTTGGTTTGGTAGCCTTTTAAATGCCTAAACGCTGCAATATGGATTGCCGTTCAGAGGCCTTTAGTATCTACTAACACTTGCCGGCTCTAATGATTACAGAACGGAACACACCGAGTTGGTTCTGATGGAATGCCCAAAAAGTGAAATTTGGCTTGCCGTTTGGAGGCAAAACGCAATGATACGATTGTTTTAGAGACAGCAGAATAGGACAATAAGGTTTGTTGCCATTTAGAATGCCCAAACAAAATCTAATTTGGCTTGTCGTTTGGAGGGAGCACACAAGCATTGGGTTGCTCCGATGATAGAAAAACAGAACAGCGTGATTAAATCACCTTTGGAATGCATAAAAAATGCAATATGGCTTGTCATTCAGAGGAAGAGCACCAAGATTTGCTTGCTGCAATGATAGCTGCATAGAACACTTGGATTTGCTCCCTTTTCAAAGGCACAAACAACGCAATTTGGCTTGTCATTCAGAGGAAGAGCACTAAGATTTGCTTGCTACAATGATAGCTGCATAGAGCACTTGGATTTGCTCCCTTTTTAAAGGCACAAACAATGCAATTTGGCTTGTCGTCACAGGAGAACACTAGGATTGGCTTGCTCCAATGAGAAAAAACAGAACACTAGGATTTGGTGGCCTTTTAAAATGCCTAAACAACGCAATATGGCTTGTCATTTAGAGACGGAACACTAAGATTTGCTTGCTCCAAGGATAGCAACACATAACGCCTTGATCTGTTGGCCTTGAAAATGCCCAAACAATGCGATCTGTCTTGCCACCAATAGGGAGAACACAAGGATTTGCTTCCCTCAATGAAAGCTGAACGGAACCCCCAGATTTGGTTTGGTAGCCTTTTAAATGCCTAAACGCTGCAATATGGATTGCCATTCAGAGGCCTTTAGTATCTACTAACACTTGCCGGCTCTAATGATTACAGAACGGAACACACCGAGTTGGTTCTGATGGAATGCCCAAAAAGTGAAATTTGGCTTGCCGTTTGGAGGCAAAACGCAATGATACGATTGTTTTAGAGACAGCAGAATAGGACAATAAGGTTTGTTGCCATTTAGAATGCCCAAACAAAATCTAATTTGGCTTGTCGTTTGGAGAGCACACAAGCATTGGCTTGCTCGATGATAGGAAAACAGAACAGCGTGATTAAATCACCTTTGGAATGCATAAAAATGCAATATGGCTTGTCATTCAGAGGAAGAGAACACTAAGATTTGCTTGCTCCAAGGATAGCAACACATAACGCCTTGATCTGTTGGCCTTGAAAATGCCCAAACAATGCGATTTGTCTTGCCACCAATAGGGAGAACACAAGGATTTGCTTCCCCAATGAAAGCTGAACGGAACCCCAGATTTGGGTTTGGTAGCCTTTTAAATGCCTAAACGCTGCAATATGGATTGCCGTTCAGAGGCCTTTAGTATCTACTAACACTTGCCGCTCTAATGATTACAGAACGGAACACACCGAGTTGGTTCTGATGGAATGCCCAAAAGTGAAATTTGGCTTGCCGTTTGGAGGCAAAGCGCAATGATACGATTGTTTTAGAGACAGCAGAATAGGACAATAAGGTTTGTTGCCATTTAGAATGCCCAAACAAAATCTAATTTGGCTTGTCGTTTGGAGGAGCACACAAGCATTGGCTTGCTCCGATGATAGGAAAACAGAACAGCGTGATTAAATCACCTTTGGAATGCATAAAAATGCAATATGGCTTGTCATTCAGAGGAAGAGCACTAAGATTTGCTTGCTTCAATTATAGCTGCATAGAACACTTGGATTTGCTCCCTTTTCAAAGGCACAAACAACGCAATTTGGCTTGTCATTCAGAGGAAGAGCACTAAGATTTGCTTGCTACAATGATAGCTGCATAGAGCACTTGGATTTGCTCCCTTTTTAAAGGAACAAACAATGCAATTTGGCTTGTCGTTCACAGGGAGAACACTAGGAGTGGCTTGCTCCAATGAGAAGAAAACAGAACACTAATATTTGGTGGCCTTTTAAAATGCCTAAACAACGCAATATGGCTTGTCATTTAAAAGAGGAACACTAAGATTTGCTTGCTCCAAGGATAGCAACACATAACGTTGGATCTGGTGGCCTTTTAAATGCCCAAACAGTGCGATTTGTCTTGCCACCAATAGGGAGAACACAAGGATTTGCTTCCCCCAATGAAAGCTGAACGGAACCCCCAGATTGGGTTTGGTAGCCTTTTAAATGCCTAAACGCTGCAATATGGATTGCCATTCAGAGGCCTTTAGTATCTACTAACACTTGCCGGCTCTAATGATTACAGAACGGAACACACCGAGTTGGTTCTGATGGAATGCCCAAAAAGTGAAATTTGGCTTGCCGTTTGGAGGCAAAACGCAATGATACGATTGTTTTAGAGACAGCAGAATAGGACAATAAGGTTTGTTGCCATTTAGAATGCCCAAACAAAATCTAATTTGGCTTGTCGTTTGGAGGAGAGCACACAAGCATTGGCTTGCTCGATGATAGGAAAACAGAACAGCGTGATTAAATCACCTTTGGAATGCATAAAAAATGCAATATGGCTTGTCATTCAGAGGAAGAGCACCAAGATTTGCTTGCTGCAATGATAGCTGCATAGAACACTTGGATTTGCTCCCTTTTCAAAGGCACACACAACGCAATTTGGCTTGTCATTCAGAGGAAGAGCACTAAGATTTGCTTGCTACAATGATAGCTGCATAGAGCACTTGGATTTGCTCCCTTTTTAAAGGCACAAACAATGCAATTTGGCTTGTCGTTCACAGGAGAACACTAGGATTGGCTTGCTCCAATGAGAAAAAAACAGAACACTAGGATTTGGTGGCCTTTTAAAATGCCTAAACAACGCAATATGGCTTGTCATTTAGAGGAGGAACACTAAGATTTGCTTGCTCCAAGGACAGCAACACATAGCGCTTGGATCTGTTGGCCTTGAAAATGCCCAAACAATGCGATCTGTCTTGCCACCAATAGGGAGAACACAAGGATTTGCTTCCCTCAATGAAAGCTGAACGGAACCCCCAGATTTGGTTTGGTAGCCTTTTAAATGCCTAAACGCTGCGGTATGGATTGCCGTTCAGAGGCCTTTAGTATCTACTAACACTTGCCGCTCTAATGATTACAGAACGGAACACACCGAGTTGGTTCTGATGGAATGCCCAAAAAGTGAAATTTGGCTTGCCGTTTGGAGGCAAAACGCAATGATACGATTGTTTTAGAGACAGCAGAATAGGACAATAAGGTTTGTTGCCATTCAGAATGCCCAAACAAAATCTAATTTGGCTTGTCGTTTGGAGGGAGGACACAAGCATTGGCTTGCTCCGATGATAGGAAAACAGAACAGCGTGATTAAATCACCTTTGGAATGCATAAAAAATGCAATATGGCTTGTCATTCAGAGGAGGAACACTAAGATTTGCTTGCTCCAAGGATAGCAACACATAACGCCTTGATCTGTTGGCCTTGAAAATGCCCAAACAATGCGATTTGTCTTGCCACCAATAGGGAGAACACAAGGATTTGCTTCCCAATGAAAGCTGAACGGAACCCCAGATTTGGTTTGGTAGCCTTTTAAATGCCTAAACGCTGCAATATGGATTGCCGTTCAGAGGCCTTTAGTATCTACTAACACTTGCCGCTCTAATGATTACAGAACGGAACACACCGAGTTGGTTCTGATGGAATGCCCAAAAAGTGAAATTTGGCTTGCCGTTTGGAGGCAAAACGCAATGATACGATTGTTTTAGAGACAGCAGAATAGGACAATAAGGTTTGTTGCCATTTAGAATGCCCAAACAAAATCTAATTTGGCTTGTCGTTTGGAGGGAGCACACAAGCATTGGCTTGCTCCGATGATAGGAAAACAGAACAGCGCGATTAAATCACCTTTGGAATGCATAAAAAATGCAATATGGCTTGTCATTCAGAGGAAGAGCACCAAGATTTGCTTGCTGCAATGATAGCTGCATAGAACACTTTAGTTTGCACACTTTTCAAAGGCACAAACAACGCAATTTGGCTTGTCATTCAGAGGAAGAGCACTAAGATTTGCTTGCTACAATGATAGCTGCATAGAGCACTTGGATTTGCTCCCTTTTTAAAGGCACAAACAATGCAATTTGGCTTGTCGTTCACAGGGAGAACACTAGGATTGGCTTGCTCCAATGAGAAAAAAACAGGACACCAGGATTTGGTGGCCTTTTAAAATGCCTAAACAACGCAATATGGCTTGTCATTTAGAGGAGGAACACTAAGATTTGCTTGCTCCAAGGATAGCAACACATAGCGCTTGGATCTGTTGGCCTTTAGAATGTCCAAACAATGCGATTTGGCTTGCCACCAAGAGGGAGAACCCAAGGATTTGCTTGCCCCAATGAAAGCTGAACGGAACCCCCAGATTTGGTAGCCTTTTAAATGCCTAAACGCTGCAGTATGGATTGCCGTTCAGAGGCCTTTAGTATCTACTAACACTTGCCGGCTCTAATGATTACAGAACGGAACACACCGAGTTGGTTCTGATGGAATGCCCAAAAAGTGAAATTTGGCTTGCCGTTTGGAGGCAAGACGCAATGATACGATTGTTTTAGAGACAGCAGAATAGGACAATAAGGTTTGTTGCCATTTAGAATGCCCAAACAAAATCTAATTTGGCTTGTCGTTTGGAGGGAGCACACAAGCATTGGCTTGCTCCGATGATAGGAAACCAGAACAGCGTGATTAAATCACCTTTGGAATGCATAAAAAATGCAATATGGCTTGTCATTCAGAGGAAGAGCACCAAGATTTGCTTGCTGCAATGATAGCTGCATAGAACACTTGGATTTGCTCCCTTTTCAAAGGCACAAACAACGCAATTTGGCTTGTCATTCAGAGGAAGAGCACTAAGATTTGCTTGCTACAATGATAGCTGCATAGAGCACTTGGATTTGCTCCCTTTTTAAAGGCACAAACAATGCAATTTGGCTTGTCGTTCACAGGGAGAACACTAGGATTGGCTTGCTCCAATGAGAAAAAAACAGAACACTAGGATTTGGTGGCCTTTTAAAATGCCTAAACAACGCAATATGGCTTGTCATTTAGAGGAGGAACACTAAGATTTGCTTGCTCCAAGGATAGCAACACATAGCGCTTGGATCTGTTGGCCTTTAGAATGTCCAAACAATGCGATTTGGCTTGCCACCAAGAGGGAGAACCCAAGGATTTGCTTCCCCCAATGAAAGCTGAAAGGAACCCCAAGATTTGGTTTGGTAGCCTTTTAAATGCCTAAACGCTGCAATATGGATTGCCGTTCAGAGGCCTTTAGTATCTACTAACACTTGCCGGCTCTAATGATTACAGAACGGAACACACCGAGTTGGTTCTGATGGAATGCCCAAAAAGTGAAATTTGGCTTGCCGTTTGGAGGCAAAACGCAATGATACGATTGTTTTAGAGACAGCAGAATAGGACAATAAGGTTTGTTGCCATTTAGAATGCCCAAACAAAATCTAATTTGGCTTGTCGTTTGGAGGGAGCACACAAGCATTGGCTTGCTCCGATGATAGGAAAACAGAACAGCGCGATTAAATCACCTTTGGAATGCATAAAAATGCAATATGGCTTGTCATTCAGAGGAACACTAAGATTTGCTTGCTCCAAGGATAGCAACACATAACGCCTTGATCTGTTGGCCTTGAAAATGCCCAAACAATGCGATCTGTCTTGCCACCAATAGGGAGAACACAAGGATTTGCTTCCCCCAATGAAAGCTGAACGGAACCCCCAGATTGGGTTTGGTAGCCTTTTAAATGCCTAAACGCTGCAATATGGATTGCCGTTCAGAGGCCTTTAGTATCTACTAACACTTGCCGGCTCTAATGATTACAGAACGGAACACACCGAGTTGGTTCTGATGGAATGCCCAAAAAGTGAAATTTGGCTTGCCGTTTGGAGGCAAAACGCAATGATACGATTGTTTTAGAGACAGCAGAATAGGACAATAAGGTTTGTTGCCATTTAGAATGCCCAAACAAAATGTAATTTTGCTTGTCATTTGGAGGGAGCACACAAGCATTGGCTTGCTCCGATGATAGGAAAACAGAACAGCGTGATTAAATCACCTTTGGAATGCATAAAAAATGCAATATGGCTTGTCATTCAGAGGAAGGGCACTAAGATTTGCTTGCTTCAATTATAGCTGCATAGAACACTTGGATTTGCTCCCTTTTTAAAGGCACAAACAACCCAATTTAGCTTGTCGTTCCTAGGCAGAACACTAGGATTGGCTTGCTCCAATGAGAAGAAAACAGAACACTAATATTTGGTGGCCTTTTAAAATGCCTAAACAACGCAATATGGCTTGTCATTTAGAGACGGAACACTAAGATTTGCTTGCTCCAAGGATAGCAACACATAGCGCTTGGATCTGTTGGCCTTGAAAATGCCCAAACAATGCGATCTGTCTTGCCACCAATAGGGAGAACACAAGGATTTGCTTCCCCCAATGAAAGCTGAACGGAACCCCCAGATTGGGTTTGGTAGCCTTTTAAATGCCTAAACGCTGCAATATGGATTGCCATTCAGAGGCCTTTAGTATCTACTAACACTTGCCGGCTCTAATGATTACAGAACGGAACACACCGAGTTGGTTCTGATGGAATGCCCAAAAAGTGAAATTTGGCTTGCCGTTTGGAGGTAAAACGCAATGATACGATTGTTTTAGAGACAGCAGAATAGGACAATAAGGTTTGTTGCCATTCAGAATGCCCAAACAAAATCTAATTTGGCTTGTCGTTTGGAGGGAGCACACAAGCATTGGCTTGCTCCGATGATAGGAAAACAGAACAGCGTGATTAAATCACCTTTGGAATGCACAAAAAATGCAATATGGCTTGTCATTCAGAGGAAGGAACACTAAGATTTGCTTGCTCCAAGGATAGCAACACATAACGCCTTGATCTGTTGGCCTTGAAAATGCCCAAACAATGCGATTTGTCTTGCCACCAATAGGGAGAACACAAGGATTTGCTTCCCCAATGAAAGCTGAACGGAACCCCAGATTTGGTTTGGTAGCCTTTTAAATGCCTAAACGCTGCAATATGGATTGCCGTTCAGAGGCCTTTAGTATCTACTAACACTTGCCGCTCTAATGATTACAGAACGGAACACACCGAGTTGGTTCTGATGGAATGCCCAAAAAGTGAAATTTGGCTTGCCGTTTGGAGGCAAGACGCAATGATACGATTGTTTTAGAGAGAGCAGAATAGGACAATAAGGTTTGTTGCCATTTAGAATGCCCAAACAAAATCTAATTTGGCTTGTCGTTTGGAGGGAGCACACAAGCATTGGCTTGCTCCGATGATAGGAAAACAGAACAGCGCGATTAAATCACCTTTGGAATGCATAAAAAATGCAATATGGCTTGTCATTCAGAGGAAGAGCACCAAGATTTGCTTGCTGCAATGATAGCTGCATAGAACACTTGGATTTGCTCCCTTTTCAAAGGCACAAACAACGCAATTTGGCTTGTCATTCAGAGGAAGAGCACTAAGATTTGCTTGCTACAATGATAGCTGCATAGAGCACTTGGATTTGCTCCCTTTTAAAGGCACAAACAATGCAATTTGGCTTGTCGTTCACAGGGAGAACACTAGGATTGGCTTGCTCCAATGAGAAAAAAACAGGACACTAGGATTCGGTGGCCTTTTAAAATGCCTAAACAACGCAATATGGCTTGTCATTTAGAGGAGGAACACTAAGATTTGCTTGCTCCAAGGATAGCAACACATAACGCTTGATCTGTTGGCCTTGAAAATGCCCAAACAATGCGATCTGTCTTGCCACCAATAGGGAGAACACAAGATTTGCTTCCCAATGAAAGCTGAACGGAACCCCAGATTGGGTTTGGTAGCCTTTTAAATGCCTAAACGCTGCAATATGGATTGCCGTTCAGAGGCCTTTAGTATCTACTAACACTTGCCGCTCTAATGATTACAGAACGGAACACACCGAGTTGGTTCTGATGGAATGCCCAAAAAGTGAAATTTGGCTTGCCGTTTGGAGGCAAAACGCAATGATACGATTGTTTTAGAGACAGCAGAATAGGACAATAAGGTTTGTTGCCATTCAGAATGCCCAAACAAAATCTAATTTGGCTTGTCGTTTGGAGGGAGCACACAAGCATTGGCTTGCTCCGATGATGGGGAAACAGAATAGCGTGATTAAATCACCTTTGGAATGCATAAAAAATGCAATATGGCTTGTCATTTAGAGGAGGAACACTAAGATTTGCTTGCTCCAAGGATAGCAACACATAACGCTTGGATCTGTTGGCCTTGAAAATGCCCAAACAATGCGATCTGTCTTGCCACCAATAGGGAGAACACAAGGATTTGCTTCCCTCAATGAAAGCTGAACGGAACCCCCAGATTTGGTTTGGTAGCCTTTTAAATGCCTAAACGCTGCAATATGGATTGCCGTTCAGAGGCCTTTAGTATCTACTAACACTTGCCGGCTCTAATGATTACAGAACGGAACACACCGAGTTGGTTCTGATGGAATGCCCAAAAAGTGAAATTTGGCTTGCCGTTTGGAGGCAAAACGCAATGATACGATTGTTTTAGAGACAGCAGAATAGGACAATAAGGTTTGTTGCCATTCAGAATGCCCAAACAAAATCTAATTTGGCTTGTCGTTTGGAGGGAGCACACAAGCATTGGCTTGCTCCGATGATAGGAAAACAGAACAGCGTGATTAAATCACCTTTGGAATGCACAAAAAATGCAATATGGCTTGTCATTCAGAGGAAGAGCACTAAGATTTGCTTGCTTCAATTATAGCTGCATAGAACACTTTGGTTTGCTCCCTTTTCAAAGGCACAAACAACGCAATTTGGCTTGTCATTCAGAGGAAGAGCACTAAGATTTGCTTGCTACAATGATAGCTGCATAGAGCACTTGGCTTTGCTCCCTTTTTAAAGGCACAAACAATGCAATTTGGCTTGTCGTTCACAGGGAGAACACTAGGATTGGCTTGCTCCAATGAGAAAAAAACAGAACACTAGGATTTGGTGGCCTTTTAAAATGCCTAAACAACGCAATATGGCTTGTCATTTAGAGGAGGAACACTAAGATTTGCTTTCTCCAAGGATAGCAACACATAGCGCTTGGATCTGTTGGCCTTGAAAATGCCCAAACAATGCGATTTGTCTTGCCACCAATAGGGAGAACCCAAGGATTTGCTTGCCCCAATGAAAGCTGAACGGAACCCCCAGATTTGGTAGCCTTTTAAATGCCTAAACGCTGCAGTATGGATTGCCGTTCAGAGGCCTTTAGTATCTACTAACACTTGCCGCTCTAATGATTACAGAACGGAACACACCGAGTTGGTTCTGATGGAATGCCCAAAAGTGAAATTTGGCTTGCCGTTTGGAGGCAAAACGCAATGATACGATTGTTTTAGAGACAGCAGAATAGGACAATAAGGTTTGTTGCCATTCAGAATGCCCAAACAAAAACTAATTTGGCTTGTCGTTTGGAGGGAGCACCCAAGCATTGGCTTGCTCCGATGATAGGAAAACAGAACAGCGTGATTAAATCACCTTTGGAATGCATAAAAAATGCAAAATGGCTTGTCATTCAGAGGAAGAGCACCAAGATTTGCTTGCTGCAATGATAGCTGCATAGAACACTTGGATTTGCTCCCTTTTCAAAGGAACAAACAACGCAATTTGGCTTGTCGTTCACAGGAAGAGCACTAAGATTTGCTTGCTACAATGATAGCTGCATAGAGCACTTGGATTTGTTCCCTTTTTAAAGGCACAAACAATGCAATTTGGCTTGTCGTTCACAGGGAGAACACTAGGATTGGCTTGCTCCAATGAGAAAAAAACAGAACACTAGGATTTGGTGGCCTTTTAAAATGGCTAAACAACGCAATATGGCTTGTCATTTAGAGACGGAACACTAAGATTTGCTTGCTCCAAGGATAGAAACACATAACGCTTGGATCTGTTGGCCTTTAGAATGTCCAAACAATGCGATTTGGTTGCCACTTAGAGGGAGAACCCAAGGATTTGCTTCCCCCAATGAAAGCTGAACGGAACCCCCACATTTGGTTTGGTAGCCTTTTAAATGCCTAAACGCTGCAATATGGATTGCCGTTCAGAGGCCTTTAGTATCTACTAACACTTGCCGCTCTAATGATTACAGAACGGAACACACCGAGTTGGTTCTGATGGAATGCCCAAAAGTGAAATTTGGCTTGCCGTTTGGAGGCAAAAGCAATGATACGATTGTTTTAGAGACAGCAGAATAGGACAATAAGGTTTGTTGCCATTCAGAATGCCCAAACAAAATCTAATTTGGCTTGTCGTTTGGAGGAGCACACAAGCATTGGCTTGCTCGATGATAGGAAAACAGAACAGCGTGATTAAATCACCTTTGGAATGCATAAAAATGCAATATGGCTTGTCATTCAGAGGAACACTAAGATTTGCTTGCTCCAAGGATAGCAACACATAACGCCTTGATCTGTTGGCCTTGAAAATGCCCAAACAATGCGATCTGTCTTGCCACCAATAGGGAGAACACAAGGATTTGCTTCCCCCAATGAAAGCTGAACGGAACCCCCAGATTGGGTTTGGTAGCCTTTTAAATGCCTAAACGCTGCAATATGGATTGCCGTTCAGAGGCCTTTAGTATCTACTAACACTTGCCGGCTCTAATGATTACAGAACGGAACACACCGAGTTGGTTCTGATGGAATGCCCAAAAGTGAAATTTGGCTTGCCGTTTGGAGGCAAAACGCAATGATACGATTGTTTTAGAGACAGCAGAATAGGACAATAAGGTTTGTTGCCATTCAGAATGCCCAAACAAAATCTAATTTGGCTTGTCGTTTGGAGGGAGCACACAAGCATTGGCTTGCTCCGATGATAGGAAAACAGAACAGCGTGATTAAATCACCTTTGGAATGCATAAAAAATGCAATATGGCTTGTCATTCAGAGGAAGAGCACCAAGATTTGCTTGCTGCAATGATAGCTGCATAGAACACTTGGATTTGCTCCTTTTCAAAGGCACACAACGAATTTGGCTTGTCATTCAGAGGAAGAGCACTAAGATTTGCTTGCTACAATGATAGCTGCATAGAGCACTTGGATTTGCTCCCTTTTTAAAGGCACAAACAATGCAATTTGGCTTGTCGTTCACAGGGAGAACACTAGGATTGGCTTGCTCCAATGAGAAAAAAACAGAACACTAGGATTTGGTGGCCTTTTAAAATGCCTAAACAACGCAATATGGCTTGTCATTTAGAGGAGGAACACTAAGATTTGCTTGCTCCAAGGATAGCAACACATAACGCTGGGATCTGTCGGCCTTGAAAATACCCAAACAATGAGATTTGGCTTGCCACCAAGAGGGAGAACCCAAGGATTTGCTTGCCCCAATGAAAGCTGAACGGAACCCCCAGATTGGGTTTGGTAGCCTTTTAAATGCCTAAACGCTGCAATATGGATTGCCGTTCAGAGGCCTTTAGTATCTACTAACACTTGCCGGCTCTAATGATTACAGAACGGAACACACCGAGTTGGTTCTGATGGAATGCCCAAAAGTGAAATTTGGCTTGCCGTTTGGAGGCAAACGCAATGATACGATTGTTTTAGAGACAGCAGAATAGGACAATAAGGTTTGTTGCCATTCAGAATGCCCAAACAAAATCTAATTTGGCTTGTCGTTTGAGGAGCACACCAGCATTGGCTTGGTCCGATGATAGGAAAACAGAACAGCGTGATTAAATCACCTTTGGAATGCCTAAACAACGCAATATGGCTTGTCATTCAGAGGAACACTAAGATTTGCTTGCTCCAAGGATAGCAACACATAACGCCTTGATCTGTTGGCCTTGAAAATGCCCAAACAATGCGATCTGTCTTGCCACCAATAGGGAGAACACAAGGATTTGCTTCCCCCAATGAAAGCTGAACGGAACCCCAGATTGGGTTTGGTAGCCTTTTAAATGCCTAAACGCTGCAATATGGATTGCCGTTCAGAGGCCTTTAGTATCTACTAACACTTGCCGGCTCTAATGATTACAGAACGGAACACACCGAGTTGGTTCTGATGGAATGCCCAAAAAGTGAAATTTGGCTTGCCGTTTGGAGGCAAAACGCAATGATACGATTGTTTTAGAGACAGCAGAATAGGACAATAAGGTTTGTTGCCATTCAGAATGCCCAAACAAAATCTAATTTGGCTTGTCGTTTGGAGGGAGCACACAAGCATTGGCTTGCTCGATGATAGAAAAACAGACCAGCGTGATTAAATCACCTTTGGAATGCATAACAAATGCAATATGGCTTGTCATTCAGAGGAAGAGCACCAAGATTTGCTTGCTGCAATGATAGCTGCATAGAACACTTGGATTTGCTCCCTTTTCAAAGGCACAAACAACGCAATTTGGCTTGTCATTCAGAGGAAGAGCACTAAGATTTGCTTGCTGCAATGATAGCTGCATAGAGCACTTGGATTTGCTCCCTTTTTAAAGGCACAAACAATGCAATTTGGCTTGTCGTTCTCATAGGAGAACACTAGGATTGGCTTGCTCAATGAGAAAAAAACAGAACACTAGGATTTGGTGGCCTTTTAAAATGCCTAAACAACAATATGGCTTGTCATTTAGAGACGGAACACTAAGATTTGCTTGCTCCAAGGATAGCAACACATAGCGCTTGGATCTGTTGGCCTTGAAAATGCCCAAACAATGCGATCTGTCTTGCCACCGATAGGGAGAACACAGGGATTTGCTTCGCCCAATGACAGCTGAACGGACCCCCCAGTTTGGGTGTGGTAGCCTTTTAAATGCCTAAACGCTGCAATATGGATTGCCGTTCAGAGGCCTTTAGTATCTACTAACACTTGCCGCTCTAATGATTACAGAACGGAACACACCGAGTTGGTTCTGATGGAATGCCCAAAAGTGAAATTTGGCTTGCCGTTTGGAGGCAAAACGCAATGATACGATTGTTTTAGAGACAGCAGAATAGGACAATAAGGTTTGTTGCCATTTAGAATGCCCAAACAAAATCTAATTTGGCTTGTCGTTTGGAGGGAGCACACAAGCATTGGCTTGCTCCGATGATAGGAAAACAGAACAGCGTGATTAAATCACCTTTGGAATGCATAAAAAATGCAATATGGCTTGTCATTCAGAGGAAGAGCACTAAGATTTGCTTGCTTCAATTATAGCTGCATAGAACACTTTGGTTTGCTCCCTTTTCAAAGGCACAAACAACGCAATTTGGCTTGTCATTCAGAGGAAGAGCACTAAGATTTGCTTGCTACAATGATAGCTGCATAGAGCACTTGGCTTTGCTCCCTTTTTAAAGGCACAAACAATGCAATTTGGCTTGTCGTTCACAGGGAGAACACTAGGATTGGCTTGCGCCAATGATAGAAAAACAGAACACCAGGATGTGGTGGCCTTTTAAAATGCCTAAACAACGCAAGATGCCTTGTCATTTAGAGGAGGAACACTAAGATTTGCTTGCTCCAAGGATAGTAACACATAGCGCTTGGATCTGTTGGCCTTGAAAATGCCCAAACAATGCGATCTGTCTTGCCACCAATAGGGAGAACACAAGGATTTGCTTCCCCCAATGAAAGCTGAACGGAACCCCCAGATTTGGTTTGGTAGCCTTTTAAATGCCTAAACGCTGCAATATGGATTGCCGTTCAGAGGCCTTTAGTATCTACTAACACTTGCCGGCTCTAATGATTACAGAACGGAACACACCGAGTTGGTTCTGATGGAATGCCCAAAAGTGAAATTTGGCTTGCCGTTTGGAGGCAAACGCAATGATACGATTGTTTTAGAGACAGCAGAATAGGACAATAAGGTTTGTTGCCATTCAGAATGCCCAAACAAAATCTAATTTGGCTTGTCGTTTGGAGGGAGCACACAAGCATTGGCTTGCTCCGATGATAGGAAAACAGAACAGCGTGATTAAATCACCTTTGGAATGCACAAAAAATGCAATATGGCTTGTCATTCAGAGGAAGAGCACTAAGATTTGCTTGCTTCAATTATAGCTGCATAGAACACTTGGATTTGCTCCCTTTTCAAAGGCACACACAACGCAATTTGGCTTGTCATTCAGAGGAAGAGCACTAAGATTTGCTTGCTACAATGATAGCTGCATAGAGCACTTGGATTTGCTCCCTTTTTAAAGGCACAAACAATGCAATTTGGCTTGTCGTTCACAGGGAGAACACTAGGATTGGCTTGCTCCAATGAGAAAAAAACAGAACACTAGGATTTGGTGGCCTTTTAAAATGCCTAAACAACGCAATATGGCTTGTCATTTAGAGACGGAACACTAAGATTTGCTTGCTCCAAGGATAGCAACACATAGCGCTTGGATCTGTTGGCCTTGAAAATGCCCAAACAATGCGATCTGTCTTGCCACCAATAGGGAGAACACAAGGATTTGCTTCCCCCAATGAAAGCTGAACGGAACCCCCAGATTGGGTTTGGTAGCCTTTTAAATGCCTAAACGCTGCAATATGGATTGCCATTCAGAGGCCTTTAGTATCTACTAACACTTGCCGGCTCTAATGATTACAGAACGGAACACACCGAGTTGGTTCTGATGGAATGCCCAAAAAGTGAAATTTGGCTTGCCGTTTGGAGGCAAAACGCAATGATACGATTGTTTTAGAGACAGCAGAATAGGACAATAAGGTTTGTTGCCATTCAGAATGCCCAAACAAAATCTAATTTGGCTTGTCGTTTGGAGGGAGCACACAAGCATTGGCTTGCTCCGATGATAGGAAAACAGAAAAGCGTGATTAAATCACCTTTGGAATGCACAAAAATGCAATATGGCTTGTCATTCAGAGGAACACTAAGATTTGCTGGCTCCAAGGATAGCAACACATAACGCCTTGATCTGTTGGCCTTGAAAATGCCCAAACAATGCGATCTGTCTTGCCACCAATAGGGAGAACACAAGGATTTGCTTCCCCCAATGAAAGCTGAACGGAACCCCCAGATTGGGTTTGGTAGACTTTTAAATGCCTAAACGCTGCAATATGGATTGCCGTTCAGAGGCCTTTAGTATCTACTAACACTTGCCGGCTCTAATGATTACAGAACGGAACACACCGAGTTGGTTCTGATGGAATGCCCAAAAAGTGAAATTTGGCTTGCCGTTTGGAGGCAAAACGCAATGATACGATTGTTTTAGAGACAGCAGAATAGGACAATAAGGTTTGTTGCCATTCAGAATGCCCAAACAAAATCTAATTTGGCTTGTCGTTTGGAGGGAGCACACAAGCATTGGGTTGCTCCGATGATAGAAAAACAGAACAGCGTGATTAAATCACCTTTGGAATGCATAAAAAATGCAATATGGCTTGTCATTCAGAGGAAGAGCACCAAGATTTGCTTGCTGCAATGATAGCTGCATAGAACACTTGGATTTGCTCCCTTTTCAAAGGCACACACAACGCAATTTGGCTTGTCATTCAGAGGAAGAGCACTAAGATTTGCTTGCTACAATGATAGCTGCATAGAGCACTTGGATTTGCTCCCTTTTTAAAGGCACAAACAATGCAATTTGGCTTGTCGTTCACAGGGAGAACACTAGGATTGGCTTGCTCCAATGAGAAAAAACAGAACACTAGGATTTGGTGGCCTTTTAAAATGCCTAAACAACGCAATATGGCTTGTCCTTTAGAGGAGGAACACTAAGATTTGCGTGCTCCAAGGACAGCAACACATAGCGCTTGGATCTGTTGGCCTTGAAAATGCCCAAACAATGCGATCTGTCTTGCCACCAATAGGGAGAACACAAGGATTTGCTTCCCCCAATGAAAGCTGAACGGAACCCCCAGATTGGGTTTGGTAGCCTTTTAAATGCCTAAACGCTGCAATATGGATTGCCGTTCAGAGGCCTTTAGTATCTACTAACACTTGCCGCTCTAATGATTACAGAACGGAACACACCGAGTTGGTTCTGATGGAATGCCCAAAAGTGAAATTTGGCTTGCCGTTTGGAGGCAAACGCAATGATACGATTGTTTTAGAGACAGCAGAATAGGACAATAAGGTTTGTTGCCATTCAGAATGCCCAAACAAAATCTAATTTGGCTTGTCGTTTGGAGGGAGCACACAAGCATTGGCTTGCTCGATGATAGGAAAACAGAACAGCGTGATTAAATCACCTTTGGAATGCATAAAAAATGCAATATGGCTTGTCATTCAGAGGAACACTAAGATTTGCTTGCTCCAAGGATAGCAACACATAACGCCTTGATCTGTTGGCCTTGAAAATGCCCAAACAATGTGATCTGTCTTGCCACCAATAGGGAGAACACAAGGATTTGCTTCCCCCAATGAAAGCTGAACGAACCCCCAGATTTGGTTTGGTAGCCTTTAAATGCCTAAACGCTGCAATATGGATTGCCGTTCAGAGGCCTTTAGTATCTACTAACACTTGCCGGCTCTAATGATTACAGAACGGAACACACCGAGTTGGTTCTGATGGAATGCCCAAAAGTGAAATTTGGCTTGCCGTTTGGAGGCAAACGCAATGATACGATTGTTTTAGAGACAGCAGAATAGGACAATAAGGTTTGTTGCCATTCAGAATGCCCAAACAAAATCTAATTTGGCTTGTCGTTTGGAGGGAGCACACAAGCATTGGCTTGCTCCGATGATAGGAAAACAGAACAGCGTGATTAAATCACCTTTGGAATGCATAAAAAATGCAATATGGCTTGTCATTCAGAGGAAGAGCACTAAGATTTGCTTGCTTCAATTATAGCTGCATAGAACACTTTGGTTTGCTCCCTTTTCAAAGGCACAAACAACGCAATTTGGCTTGTCATTCAGAGGAAGAGCACTAAGATTTGCTTGCTACAATGATAGCTGCATAGAGCACTTGGCTTTGCTCCCTTTTTAAAGGCACAAACAATGCAATTTGGCTTGTCGTTCACAGGAGAACACTAGGATTGGCTTGCTCCAATGAGAAAAACAGAACACTAGGATTTGGTGGCCTTTTAAAATGCCTAAACAACGCAATATGGCTTGTCATTTAGAGACGGAACACTAAGATTTGCTTGCTCCAAGGATAGCAACACATAGCGCTTGGATCTGTTGGCCTTGAAAATGCCCAAACAATGCGATCTGTCTTGCCACCAATAGGAGAACACAAGGATTTGCTTCCCAATGAAAGCTGAACGGAACCCCAGATTTGGTTTGGTAGCCTTTTAAATGCCTAAACGCTGCAATATGGATTGCCGTTCAGAGGCCTTTAGTATCTACTAACACTTGCCGGCTCTAATGATTACAGAACGGAACACACCGAGTTGGTTCTGATGGAATGCCCAAAAGTGAAATTTGGCTTGCCGCTTTGGAGGCAAACGCAATGATACGATTGTTTTAGAGACAGCAGAATAGGACAATAAGGTTTGTTGCCATTTAGAATGCCCAAACAAAATCTAATTTGGCTTGTCGTTTGGAGGAGCACACAAGCATTGGCTTGCTCGATGATAGGAAAACAGAACAGCGTGATTAAATCACCTTTGGAATGCATAAAAATGCAATATGGCTTGTCATTCAGAGGAAGAGCACCAAGATTTGCTTGCTGCAATGATAGCTGCATAGAACACATGGATTTGCTCCCTTTTTCAAAGACACAAACAACGCATAATTTGGCTTGTCATTCGAGGAAGAGCACTAAGATTTGCTTGCTACAATGATAGCTGCATAGAGCACTTGGCTTTGCTCCCTTTTAAAGGCACAAACAATGCAATTTGGCTTGTCGTTCACAGGAGAACACTAGGATTGGCTTGCTCAATGAGAAAAAAACAGAACACTAGGATTTGGTGGCCTTTTAAAATGCCTAAACAACGCAATATGGCTTGTCATTTAGAGGAGGAACACTAAGATTTGCTTGCTCCAAGGATAGCAACACATAGCGCTTGGATCTGTTGGCCTTGAAAATGCCCAAACAATGCGATCTGTCTTGCCACCAATAGGGAGAACACAAGGATTTGCTTCCCGCAATGAAAGCTGAACGGAACCCCCAGATTTGGTTTGGTAGCCTTTTAAATGCCTAAACGCTGCAATATGGATTGCCGTTCAGAGGCCTTTAGTATCTACTAACACTTGCCGGCTCTAATGATTACAGAACGGAACACACCGAGTTGGTTCTGATGGAATGCCCAAAAAGTGAAATTTGGCTTGCCGTTTGGAGGCAAAACGCAATGATACGATTGTTTTAGAGACAGCAGAATAGGACAATAAGGTTTGTTGCCATTCAGAATGCCCAAACAAAATCTAATTTGGCTTGTCGTTTGGAGGGAGCACACAAGCATTGGCTTGCTCCGATGATAGGAAAACAGAACAGCGTGATTAAATCACCTTTGGAATGCACAAAAAATGCAATATGGCTTGTCATTCAGAGGAAGAGCACTAAGATTTGCTTGCTTCAATTATAGCTGCATAGAACACTTTGGTTTGCTCCCTTTTCAAAGGCACAAACAACGCAATTTGGCTTGTCATTCAGAGGAAGAGCACTAAGATTTGCTTGCTACAATGATAGCTGCATAGAGCACTTGGCTTTGCTCCCTTTTTAAAGGCACAAACAATGCAATTTGGCTTGTCGTTCACAGGGAGAACACTAGGATTGGCTTGCTCCAATGAGAAAAAAACAGAACACTAGGATTTGGTGGCCTTTTAAAATGCCTAAACAACGCAATATGGCTTGTCATTTAGAGACGGAACACTAAGATTTGCTTGCTCCAAGGATAGCAACACATAGCGCTTGGATCTGTTGGCCTTGAAAATGCCCAAACAATGCGATCTGTCTTGCCACCAATAGGGAGAACACAAGGATTTGCTTCCCCCAATGAAAGCTGAACGGAACCCCCAGATTGGGTTTGGTAGCCTTTTAAATGCCTAAACGCTGCAATATGGATTGCCATTCAGAGGCCTTTAGTATCTACTAACACTTGCCGGCTCTAATGATTACAGAACGGAACACACCGAGTTGGTTCTGATGGAATGCCCAAAAGTGAAATTTGGCTTGCCGTTTGGAGGCAAACGCAATGATACGATTGTTTTAGAGACAGCAGAATAGGACAATAAGGTTTGTTGCCATTCAGAATGCCCAAACAAAATCTAATTTGGCTTGTCGTTTGGAGGAGCACACAAGCATTGGCTTGCTCGATGATAGGAAAACAGAACAGCGTGATTAAATCACCTTTGGAATGCATAAAAAATGCAATATGGCTTGTCATTCAGAGGAAGAGCACTAAGATTTGCTTGCTTCAATTATAGCTGCATAGAACACTTTGGTTTGCTCCCTTTTCAAAGGCACAAACAACGCAATTTGGCTTGTCATTCAGAGGAAGAGCACTAAGATTTGCTTGCTACAATGATAGCTGCATAGAGCACTTGGCTTTGCTCCTTTTAAAGGCACAAACAATGCAATTTGGCTTGTCGTTCACAGGAGAACACTAGGATTGGCTTGCTCCAATGAGAAAAAACAGAACACTAGGATTTGGTGGCCTTTTAAAATGCCTAAACAACGCAATATGGCTTGTCATTTAGAGACGGAACACTAAGATTTGCGTGCTCCAAGGATAGCAACACATAGCGCTTGGATCTGTTGGCCTTGAAAATGCCCAAACAATGCGATCTGTCTTGCCACCAATAGGGAGAACACAAGGATTTGCTTCCCCCAATGAAAGCTGAACGGAACCCCCAGATTGGGTTTGGTAGCCTTTTAAATGCCTAAACGCTGCAATATGGATTGCCGTTCAGAGGCCTTTAGTATCTACTAACACTTGCCGGCTCTAATGATTACAGAACGGAACACACCAAGTTGGTTCTGATGGAATGCCCAAAAAGTGAAATTTGGCTTGCCGTTTGGAGGCAAAACGCAATGATACGATTGTTTTAGAGACAGCAGAATAGGACAATAAGGTTTGTTGCCATTCAGAATGCCCAAACAAAATCTAATTTGGCTTGTCGTTTGGAGGGAGCACACAAGCATTGGCTTGCTCCGATGATAGGAAAACAGAACAGCGTGATTAAATCACCTTTGGAATGCATAAAAAATGCAATATGGCTTGTCATTCAGAGGAAGAGCACCAAGATTTGCTTGCTGCAATGATAGCTGCATAGAACACATGGATTTGCTCCCTTTTCAAAGACACAAACAACGCAATTTGGCTTGTCGTTCACAGGAAGAGCACTAAGATTTGCTTGCTACAATGATAGCTGCATAGAGCACTTGGCTTTGCTCCCTTTTTAAAGGCACAAACAATGCAATTTGGCTTGTCGTTCACAGGGAGAACACTAGGATTGGCTTGCTCCAATGAGAAAAAAACAGAACACTAGGATTTGGTGGCCTTTTAAAATGCCTAAACAACGCAATATGGCTTGTCATTTAGAGACGGAACACTAAGATTTGCGTGCTCCAAGGATAGCAACACATAGCGCTTGGATCTGTTGGCCTTGAAAATGCCCAAACAATGCGATCTGTCTTGCCACCAATAGGGAGAACACAAGGATTTGCTTCCCCCAATGAAAGCTGAACGGAACCCCCAGATTGGGTTTGGTAGCCTTTTAAATGCCTAAACGCTGCAATATGGATTGCCGTTCAGAGGCCTTTAGTATCTACTAACACTTGCCGGCTCTAATGATTACAGAACGGAACACACCGAGTTGGTTCTGATGGAATGCCCAAAAAGTGAAATTTGGCTTGCCGTTTGGAGGCAAAACGCAATGATACGATTGTTTTAGAGACAGCAGAATAGGACAATAAGGTTTGTTGCCATTCAGAATGCCCAAACAAAATCTAATTTGGCTTGTCGTTTGGAGGGAGCACACAAGCATTGGCTTGCTCCGATGATAGGAAAACAGAACAGCGTGATTAAATCACCTTTGGAATGCACAAAAAATGCAATATGGCTTGTCATTCAGAGGAAGAGCACTAAGATTTGCTTGCTTCAATTATAGCTGCATAGAACACTTGGATTTGCTCCCTTTTCAAAGGCACACACAACGCAATTTGGCTTGTCATTCAGAGGAAGAGCACTAAGATTTGCTTGCTACAATGATAGCTGCATAGAGCACTTGGATTTGCTCCCTTTTTAAAGGCACAAACAATGCAATTTGGCTTGTCGTTCGCAGGGAGAACACTAGGATTGGCTTGCTCCAATGAGAAAACAGAACACTAGGATTTGGTGGCCTTTAAAAATGCCTAAACAACGCAATATGGCTTGTCATTTAGAGGAGGAACACTAAGATTTGCTTGCTCCAAGGATAGCAACACATAACGCTTGGATCTGTTGGCCTTGAAAATGCCCAAACAATGCGATCTGTCTTGCCACCAATAGGGAGAACACAAGGATTTGCTTCCCCCAATGAAAGCTGAACGGAACCCCCAGATTGGGTTTGGTAGCCTTTTAAATGCCTAAACGCTGCAATATGGATTGCCATTCAGGCCTTTAGTATCTACTAACACTTGCGGCTCTAATGATTACAGAACGGAACACACCGAGTTGGTTCTGATGGAATGCCCAAAAAGTGAAATTTGGCTTGCCGTTTGGAGGCAAAACGCAATGATACGATTGTTTTAGAGACAGCAGAATAGGACAATAAGGTTTGTTGCCATTCAGAATGCCCAAACAAAATCTAATTTGGCTTGTCGTTTGGAGGGAGCACACAAGCATTGGCTTGCTCCGATGATAGGAAAACAGAACAGCGTGATTAAATCACCTTTGGAATGCATAAAAAATGCAATATGGCTTGTCATTCAGAGGAACACTAAGATTTGCTTGCTCCAAGGATAGCAACACATAACGCCTTGATCTGTTGGCCTTGAAAATGCCCAAACAATGCGATCTGTCTTGCCACCAATAGGGAGAACACAAGGATTTGCTTCCCCCAATGAAAGCTGAACGGAACCCCCAGATTGGGTTTGGTAGCCTTTTAAATGCCTAAACGCTGCAATATGGATTGCCGTTCAGAGGCCTTTAGTATCTACTAACACTTGCCGGCTCTAATGATTACAGAACGGAACACACCGAGTTGGTTCTGATGGAATGCCCAAAAAGTGAAATTTGGCTTGCCGTTTGGAGGCAAAACGCAATGATACGATTGTTTTAGAGACAGCAGAATAGGACAATAAGGTTTGTTGCCATTCAGAATGCCCAAACAAAATCTAATTTGGCTTGTCGTTTGGAGGGAGCACACAAGCATTGGCTTGCTCCGATGATAGGAAAACAGAACAGCGTGATTAAATCACCTTTGGAATGCATAAAAAATGCAATATGGCTTGTCATTCAGAGGAACACTAAGATTTGCTTGCTCCAAGGATAGCAACACATAGCGCTTGGATCTGTTGGCCTTGAAAATGCCCAAACAATGCGATCTGTCTTGCCACCAATAGGGAGAACACAAGGATTTGCTTCCCGCAATGAAAGCTGAACGGAACCCCCAGATTTGGTTCGGTAGCCTTTTAAATGCCTAAACGCTGCAATATGGATTGCCGTTCAGAGGCCTTTAGTATCTACTAACACTTGCCGGCTCTAATGATTACAGAACGGAACACACCGAGTTGGTTCTGATGGAATGCCCAAAAAGTGAAATTTGGCTTGCCGTTTGGAGGCAAAACGCAATGATACGATTGTTTTAGAGACAGCAGAATAGGACAATAAGGTTTGTTGCCATTCAGAATGCCCAAACAAAATCTAATTTGGCTTGTCGTTTGGAGGGAGCACACAAGCATTGGCTTGCTCCGATGATAGGAAAACAGAACAGCGTGATTAAATCACCTTTGGAATGCATAAAAAATGCAATATGGCTTGTCATTCAGAGGAAGAGCACCAAGATTTGCTTGCTGCAATGATAGCTGCATAGAACACTTGGATTTGCTCCCTTTTCAAAGGCACAAACAACGCAATTTGGCTTGTCATTCAGAGGAAGAGCACCAAGATTTGCTTGCTGCAATGATAGCTGCATAGAACACTTGGATTTGCTCCCTTTTCAAAGGCACACACAACGCAATTTGGCTTGTCGTTCGCAGGGAGAACACTAGGATTGGCTTGCTCCAATGAGAAAAAAACAGAACACTAGGATTTGGTGGCCTTTTAAAATGCCTAAACAACGCAATATGGCTTGTCATTTAGAGACGGAACACTAAGATTTGCTTGCTCCAAGGATAGCAACACATAACGCTTGGATCTGTTGGCCTTGAAAATGCCCAAACAATGCGATCTGTCTTGCCACCAATAGGGAGAACACAAGGATTTGCTTCCCTCAATGAAAGCTGAACGGAACCCCCAGATTTGGTTTGGTAGCCTTTTAAATGCCTAAACGCTGCAATATGGATTGCCGTTCAGAGGCCTTTAGTATCTACTAACACTTGCCGGCTCTAATGATTACAGAACGGAACACACCGAGTTGGTTCTGATGGAATGCCCAAAAAGTGAAATTTGGCTTGCCGTTTGGAGGCAAAACGCAATGATACGATTGTTTTAGAGACAGCAGAATAGGACAATAAGGTTTGTTGCCATTCAGAATGCCCAAACAAAATCTAATTTGGCTTGTCGTTTGGAGGGAGCACACAAGCATTGGCTTGCTCCGATGATAGGAAAACAGAACAGCGTGATTAAATCACCTTTGGAATGCATAAAAAATGCAATATGGCTTGTCATTCAGAGGAACACTAAGATTTGCTTGCTCCAAGGATAGCAACACATAACGCCTTGATCTGTTGGCCTTGAAAATGCCCAAACAATGCGATCTGTATTGCCACCAATAGGGAGAACACAAGGATTTGCTTCCCCCAATGAAAGCTGAACGGAACCCCCAGATTTGGTTTGGTAGCCTTTTAAATGCCTAAACGCTGCAATATGGATTGCCGTTCAGAGGCCTTTAGTATCTACTAACACTTGCAGCTCTAATGATTACAGAACGGAACACATCGAGTTGGTTCTGATGGAATGCCCAAAAAGTGAAATTTGGCTTGCCGTTTGGAGGCAAAACGCAATGATACGATTGTTTTAGAGACAGCAGAATAGGACAATAAGGTTTGTTGCCATTCAGAATGCCCAAACAAAATCTAATTTGGCTTGTCGTTTGGAGGGAGCACACAAGCATTGGCTTGCTCCGATGATAGGAAAACAGAACAGCGTGATTAAATGGCCTTGGGACGGCCTGAAAAAGGGAGTATGGCTTGGCGTTCGGAGGAACACTAAGATTTGCTTGCTCCAAGGATAGCAACACATAACGCCTTGATCTGTTGGCCTTGAAAATGCCCAAACAAGGCGATCTGTCTTGCCACCAATAGGAGAACACAAGGATTTGCTTCCCCAATGAAAGCTGAACGGAACCCCAGATTTGGTTTGGTAGCCTTTTAAATGCCTAAACGCTGCAATATGGATTGCCGTTCAGAGGCCTTTAGTATCTACTAACACTTGCGGCTCTAATGATTACAGAACGGAACACACCGAGTTGGTTCTGATGGAATGCCCAAAAAGTGAAATTTGGCTTGCCGTTTGGAGGCAAAACGCAATGATACGATTGTTTTAGAGACAGCAGAATAGGACAATAAGGTTTGTTGCCATTCAGAATGCCCAAACAAAATCTAATTTGGCTTGTCGTTTGGAGGGAGCACACAAGCATTGGCTTGCTCCGATGATAGGAAAACAGAACAGCGTGATTAAATCACCTTTGGAATGCATAAAAAATGCAATATGGCTTGTCATTCAGAGGAACACTAAGATTTGCTTGCTCCAAGGATAGCAACACATAACGCCTTGATCTGTTGGCCTTGAAAATGCCCAAACAATGCGATCTGTCTTGCCACCAATAGGGAGAACACAAGGATTTGCTTCCCCCAATGAAAGCTGAACGGAACCCCCAGATTGGGTTTGGTAGCCTTTTAAATGCCTAAACGCTGCAATATGGATTGCCGTTCAGAGGCCTTTAGTATCTACTAACACTTGCCGGCTCTAATGATTACAGAACGGAACACACCGAGTTGGTTCTGATGGAATGCCCAAAAAGTGAAATTTGGCTTGCCGTTTGGAGGCAAAACGCAATGATACGATTGTTTTAGAGACAGCAGAATAGGACAATAAGGTTTGTTGCCATTCAGAATGCCCAAACAAAATCTAATTTGGCTTGTCGTTTGGAGGGAGCACACAAGCATTGGCTTGCTCCGATGATAGGAAAACAGAACAGCGTGATTAAATCACCTTTGGAATGCATAAAAAATGCAATATGGCTTGTCATTCAGAGGAAGAGCACTAAGATTTGCTTGCTTCAATTATAGCTGCATAGAACACTTTGGTTTGCTCCCTTTTCAAAGGCACAAACAACGCAATTTGGCTTGTCATTCAGAGGAAGAGCACTAAGATTTGCCTGCTACAATGATAGCTGCATAGAGCACTTGGCTTTGCTCCCTTTTTAAAGGCACAAACAATGCAATTTGGCTTGTCGTTCACAGGGAGAACACTAGGATTGGCTTGCTCCAATGAGAAAAAAACAGAACACTAGGATTTGGTGGCCTTTTAAAATGCCTAAACAACGCAATATGGCTTGTCATTTAGAGACGGAACACTAAGATTTGCGTGCTCCAAGGATAGCAACACATAGCGCTTGGATCTGTTGGCCTTGAAAATGCCCAAACAATGCGATCTGTCTTGCCACCAATAGGGAGAACACAAGGATTTGCTTCCCCCAATGAAAGCTGAACGGAACCCCCAGATTGGGTTTGGTAGCCTTTTAAATGCCTAAACGCTGCAATATGGATTGCCGTTCAGAGGCCTTTAGTATCTACTAACACTTGCCGGCTCTAATGATTACAGAACGGAACACACCGAGTTGGTTCTGATGGAATGCCCAAAAAGTGAAATTTGGCTTGCCGTTTGGAGGCAAAACGCAATGATACGATTGTTTTAGAGACAGCAGAATAGGACAATAAGGTTTGTTGCCATTCAGAATGCCCAAACAAAATCTAATTTGGCTTGTCGTTTGGAGGGAGCACACAAGCATTGGCTTGCTCCGATGATAGGAACACAGAACAGCGTGATTAAATCACCTTTGGAATGCATAAAAAATGCAATATGGCTTGTCATTCAGAGGAACACTAAGATTTGCTTGCTCCAAGGATAGCAACACATAGCGCTTGGATCTGTTGGCCTTGAAAATGCCCAAACAATGCGATCCGTCTTGCCACCAATAGGGAGAACACAAGGATTTGCTTCCCCCAATGAAAGCTGAACGGAACCCCAGATTGGGTTGGTAGCCTTTAAATGCCTAAACGCTGCAATATGGATTGCCGTTCAGAGGCCTTTAGTATCTACTAACACTTGCCGCTCTAATGATTACAGAACGGAACACACCGAGTTGGTTCTGATGGAATGCCCAAAAGTGAAATTTGGCTTGCCGTTTGGAGGCAAAAGCAATGAGACGATTGTTTTAGAGACAGCAGAATAGGACAATAAGGTTTGTTGCCATTCAGAATGCCCAAACAAAATCTAATTTGGCTTGTCGTTTGGAGAGCACACAAGCATTGGCTTGCTCCGATGATAGGAAAACAGAACAGCGTGATTAAATCACCTTTGGAATGCATAAAAATGCAATATGGCTGGTCATTCAGAGGGACACTAAGATTTGCTTGCTCCAAGGATAGCAACACATAACGCCTTGATCTGTTGGCCTTGAAAATGCCCAAACAATGCGATCTGTATTGCCACCAATAGGGAGAACACAAGGATTTGCTTCCAATGAAAGCTGAACGGAACCCCAGATTTGGTTTGGTAGCCTTTTAAATGCCTAAACGCTGCAATATGGATTGCCGTTCAGAGGCCTTTAGTATCTACTAACACTTGCCGGCTCTAATGATTACAGAACGGAACACACCGAGTTGGTTCTGATGGAATGCCCAAAAAGTGAAATTTGGCTTGCCGTTTGGAGGCAAAACGCAATGATACGATTGTTTTAGAGACAGCAGAATAGGACAATAAGGTTTGTTGCCTTTCAGAATGCCCAAACAAAATCTAATTTGGCTTGTCGTTTGGAGGGAGCACACAAGCATTGGCTTGCTCCGATGATAGGAAAACAGAACAGCGTGATTAAATCATCTTTCGAATGCATAAAAAATGCAATATGGCTTGTCATTCAGAGGAACACTAAGATTTGCTTGCTCCAAGGATAGCAACACATAACGCCTTGATCTGTTGGCCTTGAAAATGCCCAAACAATGCGATCTGCCTCGCCACCAACAGAGAGAACACAAGAATCTGCATCCCGCAACGAAAGCTGAACGGAACCCCCAGATTTGGTTCGGTAGCCTTTAAATGCCTAAACGCTGCAATATGGATTGCCATTCAGAGGCCTTTAGTATCTACTAACACTTGCCGGCTCTCATGATTACAGAACGAACACACCGAGTTGGTTCTGATGGAATGCCCAAAAAGTGAAATTTGGCTTGCCGTTTGGAGGCAAAACGCAATGATACGATTGTTTTAGAGACAGCAGAATAGGACAATAAGGTTTGTTGCCATTCAGAATGCCCAAACAAAATCTAATTTGGCTTGTCGTTTGGAGGGAGCACACAAGCATTGGCTTGCTCCGATGATAGGAAAACAGAACAGCGTGATTAAATCACCTTTGGAATGCATAAAAAATGCAATATGGCTTGTCATTCAGAGGAACACTAAGATTTGCTTGCTCCAAGGATAGCAACACATAACGCCTTGATCTGTTGGCCTTGAAAATGCCCAAACAATGCGATCTGTCTTGCCACCAATAGGGAGAACACAAGGATTTGCTTCCCCCAATGAAAGCTGAACGGAACCCCCAGATTGGGTTTGGTAGCCTTTTAAATGCCTAAACGCTGCAATATGGATTGCCGTTCAGAGGCCTTTAGTATCTACTAACACTTGCCGGCTCTAATGATTACAGAACGGAACACACCGAGTTGGTTCTGATGGAATGCCCAAAAAGTGAAATTTGGCTTGCCGTTTGGAGGCAAAACGCAATGATACGATTGTTTTAGAGACAGCAGAATAGGACAATAAGGTTTGTTGCCATTCAGAATGCCCAAACAAAATCTAATTTGGCTTGTCGTTTGGAGGGAGCACACAAGCATTGGCTTGCTCCGATGATAGGAAAACAGAACAGCGTGATTAAATCACCTTTGGAATGCATAAAAAATGCAATATGGCTTGTCATTCAGAGGAAGAGCACTAAGATTTGCTTGCTTCAATTATAGCTGCATAGAACACTTTGGTTTGCTCCCTTTTCAAAGGCACAAACAACGCAATTTGGCTTGTCATTCAGAGGAAGAGCACTAAGATTTGCTTGCTACAATGATAGCTGCATAGAGCACTTGGCTTTGCTCCCTTTTTAAAGGCACAAACAATGCAATTTGGCTTGTCGTTCACAGGGAGAACACTAGGATTGGCTTGCTCCAATGAGAAAAAAACAGAACACTAGGATTTGGTGGCCTTTTAAAATGCCTAAACAACGCAATATGGCTTGTCATTTAGAGACGGAACACTAAGATTTGCGTGCTCCAAGGATAGCAACACATAGCGCTTGGATCTGTTGGCCTTGAAAATGCCCAAACAATGCGATCTGTCTTGCCACCAATAGGGAGAACACAAGGATTTGCTTCCCCCAATGAAAGCTGAACGGAACCCCCAGATTGGGTTTGGTAGCCTTTTAAATGCCTAAACGCTGCAATATGGATTGCCGCTCAGAGGCCTTTGTATCTACTAACACTTGCCGGCTCTAATGATTACAGAACGGAACACACCGAGTTGGTTCTGATGGAATGCCCAAAAGTGAAATTTGGCTTGCCGTTTGGAGGCAAAACGCAATGATACGATTGTTTTAGAGACAGCAGAATAGGACAATAAGGTTTGTTGCCATTCAGAATGCCCAAACAAAATCTAATTTGGCTTGTCGTTTGGAGGGAGCACACAAGCATTGGCTTGCTCCGATGATAGGAAAACAGAACAGCGTGAATAAATCACCTTTGGAATGCATAAAAATGCAATATGGCTTGTCATTCAGAGGAGGAACACTAAGATTTGCTTGCTCCAAGGATAGCAACACATAGCGCTTGGATCTGTTGGCCTTGAAAATGCCCAAACAATGCGATCTGTCTTGCCACCAATAGGGAGAACCCAAGGATTTGCTTCCCCCAATGAAAGCTGAACGGAACCCCCAGATTGGGTTCGGTAGCCTTTTAAATGCCTAAACGCTGCAATATGGATTGCCGTTCAGAGGCCTTTAGTATCTACTAACACTTGCCTCTAATGATTACAGAGCGGAACACACCGAGTTGGTTCTGATGGAATGCCCAAAAAGTGAAATTTGGCTTGCCGTTTGGAGGCAAACGCAATGATACGATTGTTTTAGAGACAGCAGAATAGGACAATAAGGTTTGTTGCCATTCAGAATGCCCAAACAAAATCTAATTTGGCTTGTCATTTGGAGGAGCACACAAGCATTGGCTTGCTCGATGATAGGAAAACAGAACAGCGTGATTAAATCACCTTTGGAATGCATAAAAATGCAATATGGCTTGTCATTCAGAGGAGGAACACTAAGATTTGCTTGCTCCAAGGATAGCAACACATAACGCCTTGATCTGTTGGCCTTGAAAATGCCCAAACAATGCGATCTGTCTTGCCACCAATAGGGAGAACACAAGGATTTGCTTCCCAATGAAAGCTGAACGGAACCCCAGATTTGGTTTGGTAGCCTTTTAAATGCCTAAACGCTGCAATATGGATTGCCGTTCAGAGGCCTTTAGTATCTACTAACACTTGCCGCTCTAATGATTACAGAACGGAACACACCGAGTTGGTTCTGATGGAATGCCCAAAAGTGAAATTTGGCTTGCCGTTTGGAGGCAAAACGCAATGATACGATTGTTTTAGAGACAGCAGAATAGGACAATAAGGTTTGTTGCCATTCAGAATGCCCAAACAAAATCTAATTTGGCTTGTCGTTTGGAGGAGCACACAAGCATTGGCTTGCTCGATGATAGGAAAACAGAACAGCGTGATTAAATCACCTTTGGAATGCATAAAAAATGCAATATGGCTTGTCATTCAGAGGAAGAGCACTAAGATTTGCTTGCTTCAATTATAGCTGCATAGAACACTTTGGTTTGCTCCCTTTTCAAAGGCACAATCAACGCAATTTGGCTTGTCATTCAGAGGAAGAGCACTAAGATTTGCTTGCTACAATGATAGCTGCATAGAGCACTTGGCTTTGCTCCCTTTTTAAAGGCACAAACAATGCAATTTGGCTTGTCGTTCACAGGGAGAACACTAGGATTGGCTTGCTCCAATGAGAAAAAAACAGAACACTAGGATTTGGTGGCCTTTTAAAATGGCTAAACAACGCAATATGGCTTGTCATTTAGAGGAGGAACACTAAGATTTGCTTGCTCCAAGGATAGCAACACATAGCGCTTGGATCTGTTGGCCTTGAAAATGCCCAAACAATGCGATCTGTCTTGCCACCAATAGGGAGAACACAAGGATTTGCTTCCCCCAATGAAAGCTGAACGGAACCCCCAGATTTGCTTTGGTAGCCTATTAAATGCCTAAACGCTGCAATATGGATTGCCGTTCAGAGGCCTTTAGTATCTACTAACACTTGCCGCTCTAATGATTACAGAACGGAACACACCGAGTTGGTTCTGATGGAATGCCCAAAAGTGAAATTTGGCTTGCCGCTTTGGAGGCAAACGCAATGATACGATTGTTTTAGAGACAGCAGAATAGGACAATAAGGTTTGTTGCCATTCAGAATGCCCAAACAAAATCTAATTTGGCTTGTCGTTTGGAGGGAGCACACAAGCATTGGCTTGCTCCGATGATAGGAAAACAGAACAGCGTGATTAAATCACCTTTGGAATGCATAAAATGCAATATGGCTTGTCATTCAGAGGAACACTAAGATTTGCTTGCTCCAAGGATAGCAACACATAACGCCTTGATCTGTCTGCCTTGAAAATGCCCAAACAATGCGATCTGTCTTGCCACCAATAGGGAGAACACAAGGATTTGCTTCCCCCAATGAAAGCTGAACGGAACCCCCAGATTTGGTTTGGTAGCCTTTTAAATGCCTAAACGCTGCAATATGGATTGCCGTTCAGAGGCCTTTAGTATCTACTAACACTTGCCGGCTCTAATGATTACAGAACGGAACACACCGAGTTGGTTCTGATGGAATGCCCAAAAAGTGAAATTTGGCTTGCCGTTTGGAGGCAAAACGCAATGATACGATTGTTTTAGAGACAGCAGAATAGGACAGTAAGGTTTGTTGCCATTCAGAATGCCCAAACAAAATCTAATTTGGCTTGTCGCTTGGAGGGAGCACACAAGCATTGGCTTGCTCGATGATAGGAAAACAGAACAGCGTGATTAAATCACCTTTGGAATGCATAAAAAATGCAATATGGCTTGTCATTCAGAGGAACACTAAGATTTGCTTGCTCCAAGGATAGCAACACATAACGCCTTGATCTGTCTGCCTTGAAAATGCCCAAACAATGCGATCTGTCTTGCCACCAATAGGGAGAACACAAGGATTTGCTTCCCCCAATGAAAGCTGAACGGAACCCCCAGATTGGGTTTGGTAGCCTTTTAAATGCCTAAACGCTGCAATATGGATTGCCGTTCAGAGGCCTTTAGTATCTACTAACACTTGCCGGCTCTAATGATTACAGAACGGAACACACCGAGTTGGTTCTGATGGAATGCCCAAAAAGTGAAATTTGGCTTGCCGTTTGGAGGCAAAACGCAATGATACGATTGTTTTAGAGACAGCAGAATAGGACAATAAGGTTTGTTGCCATTCAGAATGCCCAAACAAAATCTAATTTGGCTTGTCGTTTGGAGGGAGCACACAAGCATTGGCTTGCTCCGATGATAGGAAAACAGAACAGCGTGATTAAATCACCTTTGGAATGCATAAAAAATGCAATATGGCTTGTCATTCAGAGGAACACTAAGATTTGCTTGCTCCAAGGATAGCAACACATAACGCCTTGATCTGTTGGCCTTGAAAATGCCCAAACAATGCGATCTGTCTTGCCACCAATAGGGAGAACACAAGGATTTGCTTCCCCCAATGAAAGCTGAACGGAACCCCCAGATTGGGTTTGGTAGCCTTTTAAATGCCTAAACGCTGCAATATGGATTGCCGTTCAGAGGCCTTTAGTATCTACTAACACTTGCCGCTCTAATGATTACAGAACGGAACACATCGAGTTGGTTCTGATGGAATGCCCAAAAAGTGAAATTTGGCTTGCCGTTTGGAGGCAAAACGCAATGATACGATTGTTTTAGAGACAGCAGAATAGGACAATAAGGTTTGTTGCCATTCAGAATGCCCAAACAAAATCTAATTTGGCTTGTCGTTGAGGAGCACACAAGCATTGGCTTGCTCCGATGATAGGAAAACAGAACAGCGTGATTAAATCACCTTTGGAATGCATAAAAAATGCAATATGGCTTGTCATTCAGAGGAAGAGCACCAAGATTTGCTTGCTGCAATGATAGCTGCATAGAACACTTGGATGTGCTCCCTTTTCAAAGACACAAACAACGCAATTTGGCTTGTCGTTCACAGGAAGAGCACTAAGATTTGCTTGCTACAATGATAGCTGCATAGAGCACTTGGATTTGCTCCCTTTTTAAAGGCACAAACAATGCAATTTGGCTTGTCGTTCGCAGGGAGAACACTAGGATTGGCTTGCTCCAATTAGAAAAAACAGAACACTAGGATTTGGTGGCCTTTTAAAATGGCTAAGCAACGCAATATGGCTTGTCATTTAGAGACGTAACACTAAGATTTGCTTGCTCCAAGGATAGCAACACATAGCGCTTGGATCTGTTGGCCTTGAAAATGCCCAAACAATGCGATCTGTCTTGCCACCAATAGGGAGAACACAAGGATTTGCTTCCCCCAATGAAAGCTGAACGGAACCCCCAGATTGGGTTTGGTAGCCTTTTAAATGCCTAAACGCTGCAATATGGATTGCCGTTCAGAGGCCTTTAGTATCTACTAACACTTGCCGGCTCTAATGATTACAGAACGGAACACACCGAGTTGGTTCTGATGGAATGCCCAAAAAGTGAAATTTGGCTTGCCGTTTGGAGGCAAAACGCAATGATACGATTGTTTTAGAGACAGCAGAATAGGACAATAAGGTTTGTTGCCATTCAGAATGCCCAAACAAAATCTAATTTGGCTTGTCGTTTGGAGGGAGCACACAAGCATTGGCTTGCTCCGATGATAGGAAAACAGAACAGCGTGATTAAATCACCTTTGGAATGCATAAAAAATGCAATATGGCTTGTCATTCAGAGGAACACTAAGATTTGCTTGCTCCAAGGATAGCAACACATAACGCCTTGATCTGTCTGCCTTGAAAATGCCCAAACAATGCGATCTGTCTTGCCACCAATAGGGAGAACACAAGGATTTGCTTCCCCCAATGAAAGCTGAACGGAACCCCCAGATTTGGTTTGGTAGCCTTTTAAATGCCTAAACGCTGCAATATGGATTGCCGTTCAGAGGCCTTTAGTATCTACTAACACTTGCCGGCTCTAATGATTACAGAACGGAACACACCGAGTTGGTTCTGATGGAATGCCAAAAAGTGAAATTTGGCTTGCCGTTTGGAGGCAAAACGCAATGATACGATTGTTTTAGAGACAGCAGAATAGGACAATAAGGTTTGTTGCCATTCAGAATGCCCAAAAAAAATCTAATTTGGCTTGTCGTTTGGAGGGAGCACACAAGCATTGGCTTGCTCCGATGATAGGAAAACAGAACAGCGTGATTAAATCACCTTTGGAATGCATAAAAAATGCAATATGGCTTGTCATTCAGAGGAAGAGCACCAAGATTTGCTTGCTGCAATGATAGCTGCATAGAACACTTGGATTTGCTCCCTTTTCAAAGGCACACACAACGCAATTTGGCTTGTCATTCAGAGGAAGAGCACTAAGATTTGCTTGCTACAATGAGAGCTGCATAGAGCACGTGGATTTGCTCCCTTTTAAAGGCACAAACAATGCAATTTGGCTTGTCGTTCACAGGAGAACACTAGGATTGGCTTGCTCCAATGAGAAAAAACAGAACACTAGGATTTGGTGGCCTTTTAAAATGCCTAAACAACGCAATATGGCTTGTCATTTAGAGACGGAACACTAAGATTTGCTTGCTCCAAGGATAGCAACACATAGCGCTTGGATCTGTTGGCCTTGAAAATGCCCAAACAATGCGATCTGTCTTGCCACCAATAGGGAGAACACAAGGATTTGCTTCCCCCAATGAAAGCTGAACGGAACCCCCAGATTTGGTTTGGTAGCCTTTTAAATGCCTAAACGCTGCAATATGGATTGCCGTTCAGAGGCCTTTAGTATCTACTAACACTTGCCGGCTCTAATGATTACAGAACGGAACACACCGAGTTGGTTCTGATGGAATGCCCAAAAAGTGAAATTTGGCTTGCCGTTTGGAGGCAAAACGCAATGATACGATTGTTTTAGAGACAGCAGAATAGGACAATAAGGTTTGTTGCCATTCAGAATGCCCAAAAAAAATCTAATTTGGCTTGTCGTTTGGAGGGAGCACACAAGCATTGGCTTGCTCCGATGATAGGAAAACAGAACAGCGTGATTAAATCACCTTTGGAATGCATAAAAAATGCAATATGGCTTGTCATTCAGAGGAAGAGCACCAAGATTTGCTTGCTGCAATGATAGCTGCATAGAACACTTGGATTTGCTCCCTTTTCAAAGGAACAAACAACGCAATTTGGCTTGTCGTTCACAGGAAGAGCAGTAAGATTTGCTTGCTACAATGATAGCTGCATAGAGCACTTGGATTTGCTCCCTTTTTAAAGGCACAAACAATGCAATTTGGCTTGTCGTTCACAGAGAGAACACTAGGATTGGCTTGCTCCAATGAGAAAAAAACAGAACACTAGGATTTGGTGGCCTTTTAAAATGCCTAAACAACGCAATATGGCTTGTCATTTAGAGACGGAACACTAAGATTTGCTTGCTCCAAGGATAGCAACACATAGCGCTTGGATCTGTTGGCCTTGAAAATGCCCAAACAATGCGATCTGTCTTGCCACCAATAGGGAGAACACAAGGATTTGCTTCCCCCAATGAAAGCTGAACGGAACCCCCAGATTGGGTTTGGTAGCCTTTTAAATGCCTAAACGCTGCAATATGGATTGCCGTTCAGGCCTTTAGTATCTACTAACACTTGCCGCTCTAATGATTACAGAACGGAACACACCGAGTTGGTTCTGATGGAATGCCCAAAAGTGAAATTTGGCTTGCCGTTGGAGGCAAAACGCAATGATACGATTGTTTTAGAGACAGCAGAATAGGACAATAAGGTTTGTTGCCATTCAGAATGCCCAAACAAAATCTAATTTGGCTTGTCGTTTGGAGGGAGCACACAAGCATTGGGTTGCTCCGATGATAGGAGAACAGAACAGCGTGATTAAATCACCTTTGGAATGCATAAAAAATGCAATATGGCTTGTCATTTAGAGACGGAACACTAAGATTTGCTTGCTGCAAGGATAGCAACACATAGCGCTTGGATCTGTTGGCCTTGAAAATGCCCAAACAATGCGATCTGTCTTGCCACCAATAGGAGAACACAAGGATTTGCTTCCCAATGAAAGCTGAACGGAACCCCAGATTTGGTTTGGTAGCCTTTTAAATGCCTAAACGCTGCAATATGGATTGCCGTTCAGAGGCCTTTAGTATCTACTAACACTTGCCGCTCTAATGATTACAGAACGGAACACACCGAGTTGGTTCTGATGGAATGCCCAAAAGTGAAATTTGGCTTGCCGTTTGGAGGCAAACGCAATGATACGATTGTTTTAGAGACAGCAGAATAGGACAATAAGGTTTGTTGCCATTCAGAATGCCCAAACAAAATCTAATTTGGCTTGTCGTTTGGAGGAGCACACAAGCATTGGCTTGCTCGATGATAGGAAAACAGAACAGCGTGATTAAATCACCTTTGGAATGCATAAAAATGCAATATGGCTTGTCATTCAGAGGAACACTAAGATTTGCTTGCTCCAAGGATAGCAACACATAACGCCTTGATCTGTTGGCCTTGAAAATGCCCAAACAATGCGATCTGTCTTGCCACCAATAGGGAGAACACAAGGATTTGCTTCCCCCAATGAAAGCTGAACGGAACCCCCAGATTGGGTTTGGTAGCCTTTAATTGCCTAAACGCTGCAATATGGATTGCCGTTCAGAGGCCTTTAGTATCTACTAACACTTGGCTCTAATGATTACAGAACGGAACACACCGAGTTGGTTCTGATGGAATGCCCAAAAGTGAAATTTGGCTTGCCGTTTGGAGGCAAAACGCAATGATACGATTGTTTTAGAGACGGCAGAATAGGACAGTAAGGTTTGTTGCCATTCAGAATGCCCAAACAAAATCTAATTTGGCTTGTCGTTTGGAGGGAGCACACAAGCATTGGCTTGCTCCGATGATAGGAAAACAGAACAGCGTGATTAAATCACCTTTGGAATGCATAAAAAATGCAATATGGCTTGTCATTCAGAGGAACACTAAGATTTGCTTGCTCCAAGGATAGCAACACATAACGCCTTGATCTGTTGGCCTTGAAAATGCCCAAACAATGCGATCTGTCTTGCCACCAATAGGGAGAACACAAGGATTTGCTTCCCGCAATGAAAGCTGAACGGAACCCCCAGATTTGGTTTGGTAGCCTTTTAAATGCCTAAACGCTGCAATATGGATTGCCGTTCAGAGGCCTTTAGTATCTACTAACACTTGCCGGCTCTAATGATTACAGAACGGAACACACCGAGTTGGTTCTGATGGAATGCCCAAAAAGTGAAATTTGGCTTGCCGTTTGGAGGCAAAACGCAATGATACGATTGTTTTAGAGACAGCAGAATAGGACAATAAGGTTTGTTGCCATTCAGAATGCCCAAACAAAATCTAATTTGGCTTGTCGTTTGGAGGGAGCACACAAGCATTGGGTTGCTCCGATGATAGAAAAACAGAACAGCGTGATTAAATCACCTTTGGAATGCATAAAAAATGCAATATGGCTTGTCATTCAGAGGAAGAGCACCAAGATTTGCTTGCTGCAATGATAGCTGCATAGAACACTTGGATTTGCTCCCTTTTCAAAGGAACAAACAACGCAATTTGGCTTGTCGTTCACAGGAAGAGCACTAAGATTTGCTTGCTACAATGATAGCTGCATAGAGCACTTGGATTTGCTCCCTTTTTAAAGGCACAAACAATGCAATTTGGCTTGTCGTTCACAGGGAGAACACTAGGATTGGCTTGCTACAATGATACAAAAACAGAACACTAGGATTTGGTGGCCTTTTAAAATGCCTAAACAACGCAATATGGCTTGTCATTTAGAGGAGGAACACTAAGATTTGCTTGCTCCAAGGATAGTAACACATAGCGCTTGGATCTGTTGGCCTTGAAAATGCCCAAACAATGCGATCTGTCTTGCCACCAATAGAGAGAACTCAAGGTTTTGCTTCCCTCAATGAAATCTGAACACAACCCTCAGATTTGGTTTTGTAGCCTGTTAGTTGCCTAAACGCTGCAATATGTATTTCCGTTCAGAGACCTTTAGGATCTACTAACACTTGCCGCTCTAATGATTACAGAACGGAACACACCGAGTTGGTTCTGATGGAATGCCCAAAAAGTGAAATTTGGCTTGCCGTTTGGAGGCAAAACGCAATGATACGATTGTTTTAGAGACAGCAGAATAGGACAATAAGGTTTGTTGCCATTCAGAATGCCCAAACAAAATCTAATTTGGCTTGTCGTTTGGAGGGAGCACACAAGCATTGGGTTGCTCCGATGATAGAAAAACAGAACAGCGTGATTAAATCACCTTTGGAATGCATAAAAAATGCAATATGGCTTGTCATTCAGAGGAAGAGCACCAAGATTTGCTTGCTGCAATGATAGCTGCATAGAACACTTGGATTTGCTCCCTTTTCAAAGGCACACACAACGCAATTTGGCTTGTCATTCAGAGGAAGAGCACTAAGATTTGCTTGCTACAATGAGAGCTGCATAGAGCACTTGGATTTGCTCCCTTTTTAAAGGCACAAACAATGCAATTTGGCTTGTCGTTCACAGGGAGAACACTAGGATTGGCTTGCTCCAATGAGAAAAAAACAGAACACTAGGATTTGGTGGCCTTTTAAAATGCCTAAACAACGCAATATGGCTTGTCATTTAGAGACGGAACACTAAGATTTGCTTGCTCCAAGGATAGCAACACATAGCGCTTGGATCTGTTGGCCTTGAAAATGCCCAAACAATGCGATCTGTCTTGCCACCAATAGGGAGAACACAAGGATTTGCTTCCCCCAATGAAAGCTGAACGGAACCCCCAGATTGGGTTTGGTAGCCTTTTAAATGCCTAAACGCTGCAATATGGATTGCCGTTCAGAGGCCTTTAGTATCTACTAACACTTGCCGGCTCTAATGATTACAGAACGGAACACACCGAGTTGGTTCTGATGGAATGCCCAAAAAGTGAAATTTGGCTTGCCGTTTGGAGGCAAAATGCAATGATACGATTGTTTTAGAGACAGCAGAATAGGACAATAAGGTTTGTTGCCATTCAGAATGCCCAAAAAAAATCTAATTTGGCTTGTCGTTTGGAGGGAGCACACAAGCATTGGCTTGCTCCGATGATAGGAAAACAGAACAGCGTGATTAAATCACCTTTGGAATGCATAAAAAATGCAATATGGCTTGTCATTCAGAGGAAGAGCACCAATATTTGCTTGCTGCAATGATAGCTGCATAGAACACTTGGATTTGCTCCCTTTTCAAAGGCACACACAACGCAATTTGGCTTGTCATTCAGAGGAAGAGCACTAAGATTTGCTTGCTACAATGAGAGCTGCATAGAGCACTTGGATTTGCTCCCTTTTTAAAGGCACAAACAATGCAATTTGGCTTGTCGTTCGCAGGGAGAACACTAGGATTGGCTTGCTCCAATGAGAAAAAAACAGAACACTAGGATTTGGTGGCCTTTAAAAATGCCTAAACAACGCAATATGGCTTGTCATTTAGAGGAGGAACACTAAGATTTGCTTGCTCCAAGGATAGCAACACATAACGCTTGGATCTGTTGGCCTTGAAAATGCCCAAACAATGCGATCTGTCTTGCCACCAATAGGGAGAACACAAGGATTTGCTTCCCTCAATGAAAGCAGAACGGAACCCCCAGATTTGGTTCGGTAGCCTTTTAAATGCCTAAACGCTGCAATATGGATTGCCGTTCAGAGGCCTTTAGTATCTACTAACACTTGCCGGCTCTAATGATTACAGAACGGAACACACCGAGTTGGTTCTGATGGAATGCCCAAAAGTGAAATTTGGCTTGCCGTTTGGAGGCAAAACGCAATGATACGATTGTTTTAGAGACAGCAGAATAGGACAATAAGGTTTGTTGCCATTCAGAATGCCCAAAAAAAATCTAATTTGGCTTGTCGTTTGGAGGGAGCACACAAGCATTGGCTTGCTCCGATGATAGGAAAACAGAACAGCGTGATTAAATCACCTTTGGAATGCATAAAAAATGCAATATGGCTTGTCATTCAGAGGAAGAGCACCAAGATTTGCTTGCTGCAATGATAGCTGCATAGAACACTTGGATTTGCTCCCTTTTCAAAGGCACACACAACGCAATTTGGCTTGTCATTCAGAGGAAGAGCACTAAGATTTGCTTGCTACAATGAGAGCTGCATAGAGCACTTGGATTTGCTCCCTTTTTAAAGGCACAAACAATGCAATTTGGCTTGTCGTTCACAGGGAGAACACTAAGATTGGCTTGCTCCAATGAGAAAAAAACAGAACACTAGGATTTGGTGGCCTTTTAAAATGCCTAAACAACGCACTATGGCTTGTCATTTAGAGACGGAACACTAAGATTTGCGTGCTCCAAGGATAGCAACACATAGCGCTTGGATCTGTTGGCCTTGAAAATGCCCAAACAATGCGATCTGTCTTGCCACTTAGAGGGAGAACACAAGGATTTGCTTCCCTCAATGAAAGCTGAACGGAACCCCCAGATTTGGTTTGGTAGCCTTTTAAATGCCTAAACGCTGCAATATGGATTGCCGTTCAGAGGCCTTTAGTATCTACTAACACTTGCCGGCTCTAATGATTACAGAACGGAACACACCGAGTTGGTTCTGATGGAATGCCCAAAAAGTGAAATTTGGCTTGCCGTTTGGAGGCAAAACGCAGTGATACGATTGTTTTAGAGACAGCAGAATAGGACAATAAGGTTTGTTGCCATTCAGAATGCCCAAACAAAATCTAATTTGGCTTGTCGTTTGGAGGGAGCACACAAGCATTGGCTTGCTCCGATGATAGGAAAACAGAACAGCGTGATTAAATCACCTTTGGAATGCATAAAAAATGCAATATGGCTTGTCATTCAGAGGAAGAGCACCAAGATTTGCTTGCTGCAATGATAGCTGCATAGAACACTTGGATTTGCTCCCTTTTCAAAGGCACAAACAACGCAATTTGGCTTGTCATTCAGAGGAAGAGCACTAAGATTTGCTTGCTACAATGATAGCTGCATAGAGCACTTGGATTTGCTCCCTTTTTAAAGGCACAAACAATGCAATTTGGCTTGTCGTTCACAGGGAGAACACTAGGATTGGCTTGCTCCAATGAGAAAAAAACAGAACACTAGGATTTGGTGGCCTTTTAAAATGCCTAAACAACGCAATATGGCTTGTCATTTAGAGACGGAACACTAAGATTTGCTTGCTCCAAGGATAGCAACACATAGCGCTTGGATCTGTTGGCCTTGAAAATGCCCAAACAATGCGATCTGTCTTGCCACCAATAGGGAGAACACAAGGATTTGCTTCCCTCAATGAAAGCTGAACGGAACCCCCAGATTTGGTTTGGTAGCCTTTTAAATGCCTAAACGCTGCAATATGGATTGCCGTTCAGAGGCCTTTAGTATCTACTAACACTTGCCGGCTCTAATGATTACAGAACGGAACACACCGAGTTGGTTCTGATGGAATGCCCAAAAAGTGAAATTTGGCTTGCCGTTTGGAGGCAAACGCAATGATCTGATTGTTTTAGAGACAGCAGAATAGGACAATAAGGTTTGTTGCCATTCAGAATGCCCAAAAAAATCTAATTTGGCTTGTCGTTTGAGGAGCACACAAGCATTGGCTTGCTCGATGATAGGAAAACAGAACAGCGTGATTAAATCACCTTTGGAATGCATAAAAATGCAATATGGCTTGTCATTCAGGAGGAAGAGCACCAAGATTTGCTTGCTGCAATGATAGCTGCATAGAACACTGGATTTGCTCCTTTTCAAAGGCACACACAACGCAATTTGGCTTGTCATTCAGAGGAAGAGCACTAAGATTTGCTTGCTACAATGAGAGCTGCATAGAGCACTTGGATTTGCTCCTTTTAAAGGCACAAACAATGCAATTTGGGCTTGTCGTTCACAGGGAGAACACTAGGATTGGCTTGCTCCAATGAGAAAAAACAGAACACTAGGATTTGGTGGCCTTTTAAAATGCCTAAACAACGCAATATGGCTTGTCATTTAGAGACGGAACACTAAGATTTGCTTGCTCCAAGGATAGCAACACATAGCGCTTGGATCTGCTGGCCTTGAAAATGCCCAAACAATGCGATCTGTCTTGCCACCAATAGGGAGAACACAAGGATTTGCTTCCTCAATGAAAGCTGAACGGAACCCCAGATTTGGTTTGGTAGCCTTTTAAATGCCTAAACGCTGCAATATGGATTGCCGTTCAGAGGACTTTAGTATCTACTAACACTTGCCGCTCTAATGATTACAGAACGGAACACACCGAGTTGGTTCTGATGGAATGCCCAAAAGTGAAATTTGGCTTGCCGCTTTGGAGGCAAAACGCAATGATACGTAATGGTTTAGAGACAGCAGAATAGGACAATAAGGTTTGTTGCCATTCAGAATGCCCAAAAAAATCTAATTTGGCTTGTCGTTTGGAGGAGCACACAAGCATTGGCTTGCTCCGATGATAGGAAAACAGAACAGCGTGATTAAATCACCTTTGGAATGCATAAAAATGCAATATGGCTTGTCATTCAGAGGAAGAGCACCAAGATTTGCTTGCTGCAATGATAGCTGCATAGAACACTTGGATTTGCTCCTTTTCAAAGGCACACGTAACGCATAATTTGGCTTGTCATTCAGAGGAAGAGCACTAAGATTTGCTTGCTACAATGAGAGCTGCATAGAGCACTTGGATTTGCTCCTTTTAAAGGCACAAACAATGCAATTTGGCTTGTCGTCACAGGGAGAACACTAGGATTGGCTTGCTCCAATGAGAAAAAAACAGAACACTAGGATTTGGTGGCCTTTTAAAATGCCTAAACAACGCAATATGGCTTGTCATTTAGAGACGGAACACTAAGATTTGCGTGCTCCAAGGATAGCAACACATAGCGCTTGGATCTGTTGGCCTTGAAAATGCCCAAACAATGCGATCTGTCTTGCCACCAATAGGGAGAACACAAGGATTTGCTTCCCTCAATGAAAGCTGAACGGAACCCCCAGATTTGGTTTGGTAGCCTTTTAAATGCCTAAACGCTGCAATATGGATTGCCGTTCAGAGGACTTTAGTATCTACTAACACTTGCCGGCTCTAATGATTACAGAACGGAACACACCGAGTTGGTTCTGATGGAATGCCCAAAAAGTGAAATTTGGCTTGCCGTTTGGAGGCAAAACGCAATGATACGAATGGTTTAGAGACAGCAGAATAGGACAATAAGGTTTGTTGCCATTCAGAATGCCCAAAAAAAATCTAATTTGGCTTGTCGTTTGGAGGGAGCACACAAGCATTGGCTTGCTCCGATGATAGGAAAACAGAACAGCGTGATTAAATCACCTTTGGAATGCATAAAAAATGCAATATGGCTTGTCATTCAGAGGAAGAGCACCAAGATTTGCTTGCTGCAATGATAGCTGCATAGAACACTTGGATTTGCTCCCTTTTCAAAGGCACACACAACGCAATTTGGCTTGTCATTCAGAGGAAGAGCACTAAGATTTGCTTGCTACAATGAGAGCTGCATAGAGCACTTGGATTTGCTCCCTTTTTAAAGGCACAAACAATGCAATTTGGCTTGTCGTTCACAGTGAGAACACTAGGATTGGCTTGCTCCAATGAGAAAAACAGAACACTAGGATTTGGTGGCCTTTTAAAATGCCTAAACAACGAATATGGCTTGTCATTTAGAGACGGAACACTAAGATTTGCTTGCTCCAAGGATAGCAACTCATAGCGCGTGGATCTGTTGGCCTTGAAAATGCCCAAACAATGCGATCTGTCTTGCCACCAATAGGAGAACACAAGGATTTGCTTCCCTCAATGAAAGCTGAACGGAACCCCAGATTTGGTTTGGTAGCCTTTTAAATGCCTAAAAGCTACAAAATGGATTGCCGTTCAGAGGCCTTTAGTATCTACAAACACTTGCAAGCAATAATAATTAAAGAACGGAACACACAAAGATGGATCTGATGGAATGACCAAAAAGAGAAATTTGGCTTGCAGTTTGGAGGCAAAACGCAATGATACGATTGTTTTAGAGACAGCAGAATAGGACAATAAGGTTTGTTGCCATTCAGAATGCCCAAAAAAAATCTAATTTGGCTTGTCGTTTGGAGGGAGCACACAAGCATTGGCTTGCTCCGATGATAGGAAAACAGAACAGCGTGATTAAATCACCTTTGGAATGCATAAAAAATGCAATATGGCTTGTTCTGTTCTGTTCTCTTTATTCGCACAAAAAATTCGCACAAAAGAACCGCACAAGGGTCTTTTCTTTGTTCTGTTTGTTTAATGAGCGAAAATAAGAATGCACAATTCGCACATTCGCACAAAATTCGCACATCCGCACAGAATTCGCACATTCGCACAAAATTCGCACATTCGCACAAAATTCGCACGAACCGTACAAAATTCGCACAAATATTTGGAAAATTCGAATAATTTGGTTGCAAATTGCATAAAACAATGTCGGTTAATATTCTGACTTAATAATATCCTAGTTGATATGTTATCATCCAGATGAACAGTTTTAATATAAAATTAATTAAAATTTTTATTGGAAGAGGTCTCATTTTAGTGGTAGAAGACTACTTGATAATGTAGTGTATAATTTTTGTTTAGATACGTTGAGGGTTATCAGTTATGGAACAAAAATTAAGAAAAGTGAGGGGCAACTAACCCCACTAAAACTAAAGTATGAGGCAGTCGTTTAATTGTTAGAATTAATTGTGGGCTTCTTATGGTTTAATTCTTTAGAGTTATTGAGTTCTACAAGTTGGTTTAATAAAGGGGTAGCTTTTTCCGAATTAAGTTCTACAAGTTGGAATGCTAGGAATGGGAAAATTAGAAGCAACCGGAAGGATTGAGAATAAAACTCTTGCCGCAAAATGTCTAATCTGGGAAAATGACAAGGATCCACTTTCAACAAAAGACAGTAGGAGTTCAAAGCAAAAACAGAAATGGAACGCCATCTACAAAAACTGTTCTAGCTCCCACCGAATTCATCCTCAGGTACTGTAGCAGCTTGGTCAAGCTCGTCCAACTTTGCGCCCACCTCTCTTGCTGCATCCCATTCATCCTTGCGCACACCTCGTCTCCTCTCAAAGCTATTACCCGTGCTTCCCCAAACGTCATTGTCTTCGACTCCTCTGTAGATATAGAGTAAAAACTAGAAGAACACATATACAAAAAGATGCAAATGATTCTATGAATGCTTGAGGAAATCTATGATAGAATCTATGATAGAATCTATGATAGAATCTAGACATCCCATTCATCCCGTCAGTAGAAATAGAATCAAAACCTAATTTCGATCGAAAAGCAATCAAAAGGGTTACCAGAGAAGGGAATTGAAAATCCGATCTAGCGAGGCGTGCGGTAGTCGGGCAATTAGAGACCGACCCAACAAGGAGAGCCCGCCATGGAAATCGGGGCCTGAACTTCCCGAGCCCCAATCAAGAGATTTAAGTCAGCGTCACCATCCACTAGCAGACGACCGCCCTCTGGCCTCTGGCGGGAGTACTGTCTTCCCCCACCGCGACGATGCCTAAGCATCGAATTCAATACCCGAATTCATGTCACGAGGAAACACTCGAGAAAGAGGGAGAAGAATGTGAAAATCCAAACCAAATCTATTTGTGACGGTGGTGGAAACTTCTCGAGAAAACACTCAACGAGGAACACTTCCACACCAAAGAGTTCAGGCATACCTCGGCACCGTAGTGTGTGAAGAGGCCGCGGGCAATTCTGATCGTGATGAAGCTGGGCGAATCTGGGCATTTGAGCAGCCCACTGGACGAGGACGAGGCTGGACGTTCCGGGCGTTGAACGGCCCTGGTTGAGTGGCAGTTGTCGTGGGAGCAGAGTCAAGCTTGGGCGAACACCCGCCGGCGCGGAGCGCTTACGCGCGCTCGGCACGCAGACGGCGCCGACACGGTCTCTGAGCGGCCTCGTGCCCAATTTGGGCAGTCTTGGGCGCTCTTGGGCAGCCTAGCGAGGGTTGCCTAGGGCGGCCTGGTCAGGGTTGTCTGGGCGGCCTGGTCAGGGCAGCCTGGGCGGCTCTGGCTTGGCGGCCTGGGCAGCCTGGTAGGGGTTGCTTGGGCGGCTCTGGCTGGGCAGCTTGGGCGGCTCTGGCTGGGCTGCCTGGGCGGCGTGGTCGGGGCTGTCTGGGTGGCCTGATCGAGGCTGCTCGGGCGGCTCTGCTGGGCAGCCTGTCGGGGCGCCTGTCGGGCGCCTGGGCGGCGGTCTGGGCTTGTCGGCTGCCTGAGCGGGGCTGCCCAGGCCAAGGTTTGCGGACAAGAGAGGGAGAGAGAGAGAGAGAGAGAGAGAGAGAGAGAGAGAGAGAGAGAGAGAGAGAGAGAGAGAGAGAGAGAGAGAGAGAGAGAGAGAGAGAGAGAGAGAGAGAGAGAGAGAGAGAGAGAGAGAGAGAGAGAGAGAGAGAGAGAGAGAGAGAGAGAGAGAGAGAGAGAGAGAGAGAGTGAGGCCGACGTCACGAGGCGGCAGCGGCGATAGCGGCGGTGATGAAGGCTAGGGTTGAGAAGGATAGGGGAGCCTGGGCAGTCCTCCAAGAAGAGTTAACAAAACTCAATTCTTGAATTAATGACTGCCTAAGTGTTTCTTGAAAACATTGGCCTTTATATAGACCTTGGAGGAAAGAGAAACTGACGAGAAAATAAAGACGATAAAGTAAAGACGTGCACCGTGTCACGCCAAAGGGCAGTTGTTGATCTGCCTTTGGCGTCGTTTCATGACGCGCGTAGAGAAGTGCGCAGGTGGAGACGTGCTCGTTGGCGATCGTGGTGTGTTGGCTTCAGCGTTGATTTCGGTTGACTCCGGTTGACCGCGGTCCAAAGTATGCGTGTTGACTCCGGTTGACTGTGGTGATGTGTTCGTCGATGATATGTTGCCGTCCTCGCCATCAACCGTTTTCCAATCCCAAGAGTTCAAGACCTGTTTGACGAGATGGTCAGCGCATCTATCTTCTTCAAGATAGACTTACGGAGTGGCTACCATCAAGTACGAATCAGACCGGGAGGTGAGTGGAAGACGTCCTTCAAAATAAAAGATGGCCTTTTTGAGTGGAATGTAATGCCATTCGGGTTATTGAATGCTCCTAGTACCTACCTTTCAACGCTTGATGAATGAGGTACTACGCCCTTACATTGGCAGATTTTGCGTCGTATATTTCCACGATATTTTAGTATATAGCAGGACAAGGGAGGAGCACGCCCTGTACTTACGACACGTGTGTGTAGCACTACGCCAAGAGAGGCTTTATGCCCACCCAAAGAAGTGCAGTTTTTTTACCACCGAGGTCTCCTTCCTTGGATTTATCCTATCTTCACATGGAGTAGCCGCCGATCCGGCTGAGATCAACACCATCGCAGCTTGCCAAAACTCAAGCGCATCCATGATGTCCGCAGTTTCATTGGACTAGCAACATTCTATCGGATATTTATCCCAGGATTTAGCGGCGTCATAGCTCCCATCACGGATATCCTGAAGGGTGACAAGTTTGAGTGGACTCTTTCTGCGGACGAGGCATTTGAGCTCCTCAAAAGGCTCATGACCGAGGCTCCAATCCTCAAGTTACCGGACGTCAACAAGGTCTTTGAGGTCGCATATGATGCCTCCGGAGTCAGAATTGGGGGAGTCCTCAGCTAGGAAGGACACCCGATCGAGTATTTCAGCAAAAAGCTGAACGAGACTCGGAAGAAATACGACAACTATGATCGAGAATTCAATGCTCTCGTCGAAGCCCTTCGACATTGGCGTCACTACTTACTCCCCAAGGAGTTTGTACTATTTTTGGATCATAGTGCGTTACACCATTTGCACGTTTAGAGAAAGGTCAGTGATTGCCACGCTCGATTGATCGCCTATCTCCAGGATTTCACGTTCGTCATCCGCCACATGAAGGGGAAAGACAACGTCGTCGCCGACGCCTTGAGCCGACGGCCTCTAGTTTTGAACCGGATGCAGACCCAAGTCCTTGGGTTCGACCGGATTCGCGACGATTATGCTGATTGTCCAGACTTCTCTAAAGTCTACTCTTCCATCGCGGACATGGCTATCCCAAAGTCCAAGGACTTCTTCATCGATGATGGTACCTCTTCCACGGCAAGAAACTGTGCATCCCTTGGACCTCGATCCGAGACTTCCTTATTTATGAGACACATGCCGGAGGGCTTAGTGTCCACTTCAAGGCCAGCAAGACCATCCATGCACTAGAGCAGCGATTCTACTGGCCGTCCTTGAAAAGGGACGTTGGCAAATTCATCTCGCGATGCCACACTTGTTCTCGCACTAGGCTCACCAAGCAGAACAAGGGGTTGTATACTCCCTACTCGCTAACGACACCGAGTATGAACCCTTGGTGATGGCCGAATCTCGCCTTGGCGTGGTCCTGCATCACTAGATGCCTTTTGAAAACAATGAAAAGCGATGCAATGCGGATGCAACTGGTGATGCGAATGCGGCGTCGGAGGTGCGCTATGAGCAACCACAGCCTGCTCTTATACCAATTGGATGCAGGACAGCGTCAAGGATGAGATACTGCCATCACCGAGATGTGGGACTCGGTGTCGATGGGGACAACGTGCGATGTCTCATCAGAGGTAGTCGTCTTGCACGGGGATCCTACGTGGATGACCTACGATGGAATGCACTGGGTAGGGATTTCGTACATGTAGTCGCCAACAAGCAAACAAAGGTGATGCCGGACGTCGTCTCAACGGCGTCCGACCGTCACCGAGGGTAGGAACTTGGTGTCGGATCACTAACTAGTCGGTTCACGTCCGTGACGTCAACCGATGGGTATGCGGAAAACAGAAATGTATGTATGACGATAACGAGAATGATGGCCCTAATCTGGTACGTGCAATGCGCCGACAAGCGATGGTATGCCAACCCGGGGCAGGGACGGAGTCGCCAAGTGGGGCCGAACTGGTCTTCCAAGTCGTCCGAGAGGGGTCGAGGGCGCGCACGCCGTCGAATGGGGGTAGTCCCGACTGGGTTGCTCACACGCGTCGGGGTGTCCCGACTCGTACTGGACGGGTAAGACGCTCGTTTTGTTTTCGTCATTCGCTCAACCTGTCTCACTCACCTATCTAACCCGAGCGCGGTGGAGGCAATACGAAAGAATACTGAAGGAAATAAATGACGTAAAGAAGCGAGGGAAGCAGAGTACCTTCGTTGCGAGGCGACGGTTGACTCGTGTATGAGCTTCCACGAGAAGAACCAGAGGTGTGTGTGTACGCCAGTCGCAAACACCGGGCAGGGAAGGCAGTCAAGCGCGCGATGCCGGGTCGCCAAGGCAGCAGCACAGAGGGTCGGCGGCCGGGTGGGTAGTCGCGCGGTTGGCGGCTCCTGCTGGCCGCGCGAGGGGCGGTGTGAGGCGGCTGCGCGGCGGCGGTGCAATCCGGCCGCGCGGCGGCGGCTGGGCGGGTGGCCACGCGGTCGGCGGCTCGGGATGGCCACGCGAGCAGAGGCGCGAATGGCCTGCGTGGCGGCGGTGCAATCCCGGGCGGCTGGTCGCGCAGTCGACGGCTCGGGTTGGCCGCGCGAGCAGCGGCCCGAGGAGGTTGCGCCGCGGCGGTACGGCCCAATCGCGCGGCGGCGGTGCTCGAACGTTGCGCGGCGCGCGCTCGAACGCGGCGCGCTGGCTCGCCGGCGGCTCGGGCTGGCCGCGCGGCGTGGCGCGAAGAGGCTGCGCAGCGGCGGTGCAACCCGGTCGCGCGGCGGCGCGGCTCGAACGGCGGCCGCGCGGGCTCGGTTGGCGGCCGTGCGATCTCGACCGGGGTGGCACGGCAGCGGTTCCCTTCCCGTCCCCTCTTTCCCCTTCCTTCTCCTCCCTCTCCTTCTTCTTCCTTCTTCTTCTTTCTTCTCCTCTTCTCCCCACGACCTGACGCTTTTCTTTCAACGTACGATTCTTCAAATTAGGTTAAGCGTGAGGGGAAGCGCCCACCTCTTCCCCTTATATATGGGTGAAGATGGGCCCTTCCTTAAGTCCAAAAACAACAAAACAAAAACAAAAAAAGGAAAGGAAATAAGGAAAGGAAATAAGGAAAACAGGCTTGTCAGGCCCAACATAGAAAGGGGGGGGGGGAAGAGTTCCTCATATGGGCCCTTCCCCCGCTACACGACAACACGATAAAAGCGAAAAGCTATAGAATAAAGTAACCGAAGGTGTCGGTGTGCTCCGGTGGTTGGCGTCCGCGTCATGCCGTATAACGGAATCCGGGATCTCGTGTTGCTGCGGCGGCTCATCGTGGTTGCTGGATCCGTCTCGGTGGCGAGCTGGGTAGTGACGGCTCCTCGTGTGCTGGGTCGGTGACGTCCTGCTACTCCTCTGCTGCTGGCTCGATGACGATCAGTGGCGACGCGCCATCAGAAGGTCAACCACCGGGTGTCGACGGGGTCACCTAGAGATGGAGAAGTAGACCTCCTGACCCTCGTCTGGACGGACGAGGTTGCTAAGGCGGCGAATGGGATTTCTCCCGCTGGAAGCTGCTCGCACGAGACGGGCGAACCCGACTCGTACCAAACCAGGTAAGACGCTCAAATTTAAGTAAGTTTCACTCGACCTATCACACTCACCTACGTTTAACCCGAGCGCGGTGGAGGCAACCAAAAATGCACTATAAGAAATAAAAGACGGATCGGAGCGGCGTACCTTGTCGTTGTCCAGGGGATTCGTCTTGTCTTTCTTGGGGTGGATTAGAGGCCTCTGGTCGTGGTCGGGTAGCGGAGTCGTGTAACAGTACCAAGGCACGACTCAGACAGGGGGATCTCAGAAGCGCGCACGGGGCACACAGCAGGGGGTTGTTGGGCGCTAGGGCGAAGCAGCCGGGTGAGGTGCAGTACCAAGGGCGGGCGTGGTGAGCGCGCACGGGGCACGCAGTAGGGGGTTGTTGGGGGGTGGGGCGCAGCAACAGGGTGAGGTGCAGAACCAAGGGCGGGCGTGGCGAGCGCGCATGAGGCTACGGGCATGACACGCGGTCGACAGGCGCCCACGAGGCGGTCAACGTCGAGCCGGGAGCCAAGGGTGCCACGTTGCAAGCAGGTCGTGCAATTCGAGCCCGTGTAGTCATTGTGTGCTGGTCTGATGATGGACGGCCACGGGACGGAGACGGGGAGTAAGGTGCTCAAGGGAGGGACGTTCGTGACAAGCCGGTCCAGGGGATAGGCGGTGCGTGGTCGTCGAGATGGAAGGGTGCTGGTGAGGGGCGACCGAAGACGCCTGGTGAGGACGAAAGGGCAGCAATCCACGCGACGGCGCACGTGTGGACTGCACAAGTGCGTGGTCGAGGGTTGTCAGCCTGTCAAGCCTGGTGCAACTAGGGGACTCGGTGAGGTCTGCCTGGTGCGGGAGGCAACCCTGAGGGCGCGCACGGCGGAGTTTGTTCGACTGGAGCGGAGTCCTACGCCGCGCGAAAGGCTGGCTGTCGCGGCTAGCCGGTGCGACGGACGGGCAAATTGCAACGACGGGCCCAGAACTGCGGCACGGGCAGCTCAGCAGCGGGGCCGTGCGACCTGTAGGTGAGGCGGGGATTGCAACGGGTATACCGGTAGCGGTTCCCTGGCAACGGTTGTGGGTGGTGACGGCCAAGGACTGGACTCCTTCCTTTTCCTCCCTTCTCTGCCTTCTCTTCCTCTTCTTCCTCCCTCTCTTCTCCTCTAGGGATGAAACCCTAAGTCTTCTTCGAGGAACAAACTTTCATCTTTCTATCAAATTCAATGAGAGGTATCATTTAGGGCAGCCTTGCTTCCCTTATATAAGGGAAGGAAGGTTGGCCCATTGGACCAAAAAAACAAAAACAAAAGAAAATTGGCTGCAAGAAAAAGAAAACAAGACGACTACGGGAAAAAAAAGGAAATGATAGAGGAAAAGGGGGAGGGTAGATCCTTATAGGATGAACCTCCCTCCTTACACGTGATCACGACGTGACTTAACAACGAACGACGAAGGCTAAAATCAAAACGATGAATAAAACAAAGACGTAAAGATGATGATACGGTGTCCATTACCCGGGGTATTTGAATCCGGGCATGCGTACCATCGCCTTGGCTTGCCGAGCGGGCTGAACACGTACGGCTGGTGCATTCGAGGACAATGGTGACATCTCCAAAGACGTTTCCGAGGCTGTTGCAAGTGCTGTCGGGGATTAGGATGACGTCCCCGAATACATTTTTGGAACTTCTGCTGGTGCTGCGCCATCAGGGACATCTCTAGCCACGCCGAGCTGCTCACGCCGATGCTCGCCACCCATGATTTAAGTACTTTGCGTAAGCATCTTATCTTCCCTTTTATTTGTTTTATCTTTTCGTTATTTTTGTTCTTGGATATTAAGGACTGGGCTGGTGTTGGGCCTCGTCCTTGTTATGTTTTTTTTTCAATTGTAACTGATGAAGAGAAGCCGAACCACGTCTCGCGAGGGTTAGTCCTCCCCAAGTTCTCACTTGGCACCTATCCTCATAATATAAGGGGATAGCATGCCCAAGTGAAGGTTGAGGCATTTTTTGAAGAATTTTCCAAACATGTCTTCACCTGTCCGCTGCCATGCGCGAGCCGCTGCCCGCACCCGCCCTCAATGCCGTCGTCAGCTCGGCAGCGTGCCCGTTGGTCTGCCCTCAGCCGCCCTGCCCGCCTGACCTCGGCACCCACACGCGCTCCGACTCCCTGCCTCCGGCTCGCGCCCTCGCGCGGCCTGGGGACTGCGCGCGCCGACCAGCGACTGCGCCGCTCAGGCGCTCCCTCGCACACAGCGCCTGCATTCGCCTGCACTCACGAGCGCCTTTGCGCCTGAGCGCGTGCCAGCACTCACGCTCGTCCACCCTCACGTTCGCCCTCGCACGGCATCCGCAAGCACCCTGTATCCGCGTGCGGGCCCCTTCGACCCTGTGTGCGCGCGCACACTCGTGACCGCACGCGCCCTGCATATACGGCGGTTGTCTGACGTCTGAGCGTACACGCATCCACCTGGCCATCTCTCCTACTTGCCGAGCTCAGGCTACCGGCAGGCCCTTCGCCTGAGCGTTCCATCGCTGTGCCTACCGCCCCGGTCTGGTCGGCTTCGTCCACTAGTCTTTTACTCAACATCTCACGCTGTGGAGTATCGACACTCAAGTACGTATTCGTCTCCCCTCCATTATTTCTAGTATTATTACTTCTTTCAGTGCCCTCTCTCGCTATCTCTTCCTCTGCCCTGGTTTACTCCGACAATCATTATTGTATAGCCACCTTGTTGAGTGATTGGACTTCTTTGTGGTAAATGGTTTCCCGTTGATCTTTAAACTTGGACACCTTTGGGCCGTAAAACGCCCCTCATTCCTTAGACGTCTTAGTTGGTCCCAAGGGTAATTGGGAGTTTAATCAGATCAATATCTCGTTTAGTGATTGATGTTGACTTTCCTCCCTATTTGTGGTCGTCCACTTATTGCTCATTAAAGGGTTTTCATTTTCCCAGCATTCATTCATATTAATTACGAACACTCTCATTGTTTCCTTGTGACGTAATATGAGCCGATCGATCCTGGCAGGCTCTCGTATTACATCATAGTCAACCAAAGTTTGGGCAACCTACTCCGTTCCCGAGTTGGCGAACATCTCGCAACGTGGGACTTGATCATTCCACTTGAACTGTACCACCAAGTTGAGCCCCTTTGAGATCGCCTACGGCCAAGCCCCCCATTGTCCACTAGACCTAGCTCCTGTAGATCCTCATGTTAGGGTGTCAGAAGATGGTCTTGCATTCGCCCAAAATATTTCTGCATTGCATCAACGCATCCATCATAGGATCATACAGCAAAATGCATTGTACAAGCAAGCTGCCGACTTGCACCACCGACCCCAAGACTTCGACGTCGGAAACTTAGTGATGGTTAGACTCAGGCCGGAGAGGTACTCTCTCAGGACGGCTACCAAGCTACACGCTCGGAGTGCCGGCCCATTCCGAATCCTCAGAAGAGTGGCGACAATGCCTATGTTGTCGAGATTCCCCCCACTTGCGGAATAAGCTCCACGTTAAACATGGTGGATCTGGCTCCATATCGGGCCTCTTCTCATCCCTCAGACTCAGCCTCTCTAGACCCCATCAATGTGAGTGAGTTTGCCGCGACCACTCCCCCAATTGTTTCACCCGATAGGAACGAGGCAATTGATTGTGCAATTGATTGTGTACTATAGGAGCTAATTGACCATGTAGAGAAGAGGATATCGAGGAGGTTCTTGAGTAATTTGGATATCCACTAGCAGGATATCGAGGAGGATATCGAAGAGGATATCGAAGAGGATATCGAGGAGGATGTAGAGAAGAGGATATCGAGGAGGATGTAGAGAAGAGGATATCGAAGAGGATATCGAAGAGGATATCGAAGAGGATGTAGAGAAGAGGATATCGAGGAGGATATCGAAGAGGATATCCACTAGCAGACGACCGCCCTCTGGCGGTAAAAACTGCAAGAAAACGCAGATACTAATTCGGGTGAAAACGGCGAAAGAAAATGATGATAGCGTGCCCGTTATCCGGGATATTTGAATTAGGGAGTGTGCACCGTCGCCTTGGCTTGCCGAGTGGGCTGAACGCAAATCGGCGGTGATGTCGATGACGATGGCGACGTCTCCAAAGACATTCCTGGGGGCTCGGGCTGCGTCACGCCATCAAAGGGTGTAAGATGTGTTGGGAATGGAATTTGAAGCTCAAAATTGTTGAATTTGTTAAGGAAATTTTATTAAAATGAACTAAAGACATGAAATAGAGTTTTGAGAGATATTGAACCAATTCAAGATAGAAAAAGAGGGATAAACATGTATTTCAAGAGAGAAAATGTTTGAATGAAGGGACAAATGGGTAGGAAATTGTAAATAATGGAGATCGATGTCCTATAACCTTATTGCATGCCTCCTTATCCCCAAATTCTTCCTCTAAGGTACGGATTCTTATATTCATCCTGGATCATTCATATTTTTATTGAAAAAAAGAGACGAGATTAAAAATATACATTACGTAGGTTAAACAACTTGGAACCTAAAAAAATATTTTTTCTACTGGCCAGTATCTGCTGGACTAATAGAATGTATGAAAATAATGGTAGATAAAACATTTATACTAAATGGATAATCAATAAGATGTACCCTACCATTTTTCTATTCCCTCATCGTGCCATTTTTGTTTCATTTCTCCTATTATTTGAGGGGTTCTCCTAATTTCACCCTCCCTATATCACGAAGTTATTTAAGAATAAATGGGTGGATGAGGACATTAACCATACTCCTCAAATTACTCTTTAGAACCCAAAACCTCATTTGGCCCCTTTGCGCCTATTTGCATAATTAATTGACTCCAAAGAAGGTTTCATATGATTTAGATTGTATCATTTAGTTGTTTCAAATGTATACATAGATGGAACTAGACATTCTTCATCATCATTAAATTTCTCGACTTCAAAGAAGTCTAGTAGAGTTAGCTAAGAATTCCCAAAATATGCAAGAACTGAAGATTATATGTGACGTGTGAATATGAGCATATTCATGTATCATATAAAAGATCATAAAACCATATAAGCTGTCTGGAGATAACACTTATTTATTATAGTGTCAATTTCCACTCATTGATGTTGCATGCTTGTTGAAATTGTTTTGTTGTGAATAAGTGAATGCTAATCCATAAGAGTTGTACAAAAATGAAACCTATCAGATGAGGTCTGAATCAGAGAAGCTGGACTCAATAACTATGACTTTATGGATTTTAAGGATATCCAAATACCATTTTTTTTTATATTACTTTTACCATCCAGAGGAAAAAAATGTATTTATTTGGAAATGGGCTATCTTATTTGAAGAGATGCATCGCCTTGGACAAGATAATTGGAAAAATTAGTCTTAATAATTCTAGATCCAAAACCACCAAAACCTCATTCAATAAGGACTCAGTCCTAAACTTTTTCAGATGTATATAAAAGAACTTGATATGCCTAATAGAGAGGCCTAGTTAACTTGACCATAACCTTTGACGCAATGATTCAAGAAAATGTTGAGATACTTTACCTGAAGATGGAAATTTTGGAGTATAAAGATATTATTCCAGCATCGCGAATGAGCGAGTACATACAGACTCTAAATTTTTGCCCATATGTATCTTTAAGGAAAGAATGGTGTCGATGGAGGCAATGAAAATTTCAAACCCCAAGTTTGTGGATTAAGGTTTCTCACTTGTTGACATGATAAATTCCACTAGAACTGTTTTCACCATACAAAAGCACCATGATCATATACCTGGGAAATGGATAACACTGTATATCTTACAACCCAACATTTTTCATATATGTGTGCGTGCTACAAGCTTCCCTAAGTTGGAACGTGAGTTTTTATTGAGTCATCAAAACTCATTAAGAATGAAGAAGAGTCGTATATGAATACATTAATAGAAGTGGGAGCACAGCTACTATGAAAAATATCATAATTTGTTGTGTAGAAAGGAGATTTTACTCATTGAGAAGGTCATAGAAATGTTGTCCTCAATCAAGGAATGATAGTCAAATATATTATCCATGATGTGATTTATGAGAAACAACCTACAAATTCTGATCTAATGAGATAAGTTAAGAAGGTTGTCTGCATCCTCCAAATCTGTGAACTATAAATCATGACCATAACTATTTTGGAATAAATAACTCTGAGAGAGGTTCTTTTTTAAATATAACAAGATTCCATTTACAGGAAACTATGTACAAGGCCTAAAGTGACCAAAGCTCTGACTGTTAAGAGCATTAAAGCGATGTGAAATATGTTTTTGATGTCTTGAGAAGACAAAAATCTATATTCTTAGTTCGTAGAAAAGATGTATTAAAAACTAAAGAGTTACACAAATAGAAGTGTCTACGATCTTGAACTGACAGAAAGTCTAAATTTGGTATATAAGCTATTCGAAAGGTTCTAGTCAAGTGAATCTAAAACCTGACAATGAAGATTGAGTTCATAAATATTGTTAATGCCTCCATGGACAAAGGATGATTAAAATGGGATAAATATTATGTGGCCTTCAAGACAAACACACTTCAATGAATTATTTCATTTTATCAAAGTAAATATTTGTTATTTATTATTCTCATGTGATGTTTATAGTGAAATCCTTGAATATATGCAATGACTTAGTTAATTATGATGATACCATAATAGCCTGGTTACTATTGTTCATGCATGTATTCTAAATATTCATATTTGTTGCCTACTCAAGACAAACAGTTAGTTATATGGATACAATAGAACTATCTTGTTATACTAATACAATAAGCATGTCTAATCCTGTGGCCATTAGCATAGAGACATTAAAGAAAGATTGTCTGGTCGGCTTGTCGTGTAGGCTGGATGCGTAAATGGAAGTCTAAATCTTAGTGTTCCTCCTCTAAATGACAAGCCATATTGCGTTGTTTAGGCATTTTAAAAGGCCACCAAATCCTAGTGTTCTGTTTTTTTCTCATTGGAGCAAGCCAATCCTAGTGTTCTCCCTGTGAACGACAAGCCAAATTGCATTGTTTGTGCCTTTAAAAAGGGAGCAAATCCAAGTGCTCTATGCAGCTCTCATTGTAGCAAGCAAATCTTAGTGCTCTTCCTCTGAATGACAAGCCAAATTGCGTTGTGTGTGCCTTTGAAAAGGGAGCAAATCCAAGTGTTCTATGCAGCTATCATTGCAGCAAGCAAATCTTGGTGCTCTTCCTCTGAATGACAAGCCATATTGCATTTTTTATGCATTCCAAAGGTGATTTAATCACGCTGTTCTGTTTTCCTATCATCGGAGCAAGCCAATGCTTGTGTCCTCCCTCCAAACGACAAGCCAAATTAGATTTTGTTTGGGCATTCTGAATGGCAACAAACCTTATTGTCCTATTCTGCTGTCTCTAAAACAATCGTATCATTGCGTTTTGCCTCCAAACGGCAAGCCAAATTTCACTTTTTGGGCATTCCATCAGAACCAACTCGGTGTGTTCCGTTCTGTAATCATTAGAGCCGGCAAGTGTTAGTAGATACTAAAGGCCTCTGAACGGCAATCCATATTGCAGCGTTTAGGCATTTAAAAGGCTACCAAACCAAATCTGAATGACAAGCCATATTGCATTTTTTATGCGTTTTGCCGTTTGGAGGCAAAACGCAATGATACGATTGTTTTAGAGACAGCAGAATAGGACAATAAGGTTTGTTGCCATTCAGAATGCCCAAACAAAATCTAATTTGGCTTGTCGTTTGGAGGGAGCACACAAGCATTGGCTTGCTCCGATGATAGGAAAACAGAACAGCGTGATTAAATCACCTTTGGAATGCATAAAAAATGCAATATGGCTTGTCATTCAGAGGAAGAGCACCAAGATTTGCTTGCTGCAATGATAGCTGCATAGAACACTTGGATTTGCTCCCTTTTCAAAGGCACAAACAACGCAATTTGGCTTGTCATTCAGAGGAAGAGCACTAAGATTTGCTTGCTACAATGATAGCTGCATAGAGCACTTGGATTTGCTCCCTTTAAAGGCACAAACAATGCAATTTGGCTTGTCGTTCAGAGGAGAACACTAGCATTGGCTTGCTCCAATGGGAAAAAACAGAACACTAGGATTTGGTGGCCTTTTAAAATGCCTAAACAACGCAATATGGCTTGTCATTTAGAGGAGGAACACTAAGATTTGCTTGCTCCAAGGATAGCAGCACATAACGCTTGGATCTGTTGGCCTTGAAAATGCCCAAACAATGCGATCTGTCTTGCCACCAATAGGGAGAACACAAGGATTTGCTTCCCGCAATGAAAGCTGAACGGAACCCCCAGATTTGGTTCGGTAGCCTTTTAAATGCCTAAACGCTGCAATATGGATTGCCGTTCAGAGGCCTTTAGTATCTACTAACACTTGCCGGCTCTAATGATTACAGAACGGAACACACCGAGTTGGTTCTGATGGAATGCCCAAAAGTGAAATTTGGCTTGCCGCTTTGGAGGCAAAACGCAATGATACGATTTTTTTAGAGACAGCAGAATAGGACAATAAGGTTTGTTGCCATTCAGAATGCCCAAACAAAATCTAATTTGGCTTGTCGTTTGGAGGGAGCACACAAGCATTGGGTTGCTCCGATGATAGAAAAACAGAACAGCGTGATTAAATCACCTTTGGAATGCATAAAAAATGCAATATGGCTTGTCATTCAGAGGAAGAGCACCAAGATTTGCTTGCTGCAATGATAGCTGCATAGAACACTTGGATTTGCTCCTTTTCAAAGGCACAAACAACGCAATTTGGCTTGTCATTCAGAGGAAGAGCACTAAGATTTGCTTGCTACAATGATAGCTGCATAGAGCACTTGGATTTGCTCCTTTTAAAGGCACAAACAATGCAATTTGGCTTGTCGCTAGGAGAACACTAGGATTGGCTTGCTCAATGAGAAAAACAGAACACTAGGATTTGGTGGCCTTTAAAAATGCCTAAACAACGCAATATGGCTTGTCATTTAGAGGAGGAACACTAAGATTTGCTTGCTGCAATGATAGCAACACATAACGCTTGGATCTGTTGGCCTTGAAAATGCCCAAACAATGCGATTTGTCTTGCCACCAATAGGGAGAACAAGGATTTGCTTCCTCAATGAAAGCTGAACGGAACCCCCAGATTTGGTTTGGTAGCCTTTTAAATGCCTAAACGCTGCAATATGGATTGCCGTTCAGAGGCCTTTAGTATCTACTAACACTTGCCGGCTCTAATGATTACAGAACGGAACACACCGAGTTGGTTCTGATGGAATGCCCAAAAAGTGAAATTTGGCTTGCCGCTTTGGAGGCAAAACGCAATGATACGATTGTTTTAGAGACAGCAGAATAGGACAATAAGGTTTGTTGCCATTCAGAATGCCCAAACAAAATCTAATTTGGCTTGTCGTTTGGAGGGAGCACACAAGCATTGGCTTGCTCCGATGATAGGAAAACAGAACAGCGTGATTAAATCACCTTTGGAATGCATAAAAAATGCAATATGGCTTGTCATTCAGAGGAAGAGCACCAAGATTTGCTTGCTGCAATGATAGCTGCATAGAACACTTGGATTTGCTCCCTTTTCAAAGGCACAAACAACGCAATTTGGCTTGTCATTCAGAGGAAGAGCACTAAGATTTGCTTGCTACAATGATAGCTGCATAGAGCACTTGGATTTGCTCCCTTTTTAAAGGCACAAACAATGCAATTTGGCTTGTCGTCACAGGAGAACACTAGGATTGGCCTGCTCCAAATAGAAGGAAACAGGACACTAGGATTTGGTGGCCTTTAAAAATGCCTAAACAACGCAATATGGCTTGTCATTTAGAGGAGGAACACTAAGATTTGCTTGCTCCAAGGATAGCAACACATAACGCTTGGATCTGTTGGCCTTGAAAATGCCCAAACAATGCGATCTGTCTTGCCACCAATAGGGAGAACACAAGGATTTGCTTCCTCAATGAAAGCTGAACGGAACCCCAGATTTGGTTTGGTAGCCTTTTAAATGCCTAAACGCTGCAATATGGATTGCCGTTCAGAGGCCTTTAGTATCTACTAACACTTGCCGCTCTAATGATTACAGAACGGAACACACCGAGTTGGTTCTGATGGAATGCCCAAAAAGTGAAATTTGGCTTGCCGTTTGGAGGCAAAACGCAATGATACGATTGTTTTAGAGACAGCAGAATAGGACAATAAGGTTTGTTGCCATTCAGAATGCCCAAACAAAATCTAATTTGGCTTGTCGTTTGGAGGGAGCACACAAGCATTGGCTTGCTCCGATGATAGGAAAACAGAACAGCGTGATTAAATCACCTTTGGAATGCATAAAAAATGCAATATGGCTTGTCATTCAGAGGAAGAGCACCAAGATTTGCTTGCTGCAATGATAGCTGCATAGAACACTTGGATTTGCTCCCTTTTCAAAGGCACACACAACGCAATTTGGCTTGTCATTCAGAGGAAGAGCACTAAGATTTGCTTGCTACAATGATAGCTGCATAGAGCACTTGGATTTGCTCCCTTTTTAAAGGCACAAGCAATGCAATTTGGCTTGTCGTTCGCAGGGAGAACACTAGGATTGGCTTGCTCCAATGAGAAAAAAACAGAACACTAGGATTTGGTGGCCTTTTAAAATGCCTAAACAACGCAATATGGCTTGTCATTTAGAGGAGGAACACTAAGATTTGCTTGCTCCAAGGATAGCAACACATAACGCTTGGATCTGTTGGCCTTGAAAATGCCCAAACAATGCGATCTGTCTTGCCACCAATAGGGAGAACACAAGGATTTGCTTCCCTCAATGAAAGCTGAACGGAACCCCCAGATTTGGTTTGGTAGCCTTTTAAATGCCTAAACGCTGCAATATGGATTGCCGTTCAGAGGCCTTTAGTATCTACTAACACTTGCCGGCTCTAATGATTACAGAACGGAACACACCGAGTTGGTTCTGATGGAATGCCCAAAAAGTGAAATTTGGCTTGCCGTTTGGAGGCAAAACGCAATGATACGATTGTTTTAGAGACAGCAGAATAGGACAATAAGGTTTGTTGCCATTCAGAATGCCCAAACAAAATCTAATTTGGCTTGTCGTTGAGGAGGACACAAGCATTGGCTTGCTCGATGATAGGAAAACAGAACAGCGTGATTAAATCACCTTTGGAATGCATAAAAATGCAATATGGCTTGTCATTCAGAGGAAGAGCACCAAGATTTGCTTGCTGCAATGATAGCTGCATAGAACACTTGGATTTGCTCCTTTTCAAAGGCACAAACAACGCAATTTGGCTTGTCATTCAGAGGAAGAGCACTAAGATTTGCTTGCTACAATGATAGCTGCATAGAGCACTTGGATTTGCTCCTTTTCAAAGGCACAAGCAATGCAATTTGGCTTGTCGTTCACAGGGAGAACACTAGGATTGGCTTGCTCCAATGAGAGGAAAACAGAACACTAGGATTTGGTGGCCTTTAAAATGCCTAAACAACGCAATATGGCTTGTCATTTAGAGGAGGAACACTAAGATTTGCTTGCTCCAAGGATAGCAACACATAACGCTTGGATCTGTTGGCCTTGAAAATGCCCAAACAATGCGATCTGTCTTGCCACCAATAGGGAGAACACAAGGATTTGCTTCCTCAATGAAAGCTGAACGGAACCCCAGATTTGGTTTGGTAGCCTTTTAAATGCCTAAACGCTGCAATATGGATTGCCGTTCAGAGGCCTTTAGTATCTACTAACACTTGCCGGCTCTAATGATTACAGAACGGAACACACCGAGTTGGTTCTGATGGAATGCCCAAAAGTGAAATTTGGCTTGCCGTTTGGAGGCAAAACGCAATGATACGATTGTTTTAGAGACAGCAGAATAGGACAATAAGGTTTGTTGCCATTCAGAATGCCCAAACAAAATCTAATTTGGCTTGTCGTTTGGAGGGAGCACACAAGCATTGGCTTGCTCCGATGATAGGAAAACAGAACAGCGTGATTAAATCACCTTTGGAATGCATAAAAAATGCAATATGGCTTGTCATTCAGAGGAAGAGCACCAAGATTTGCTTGCTGCAATGATAGCTGCATAGAACACTTGGATTTGCTCCCTTTTCAAAGGCACAAACAACGCAATTTGGCTTGTCATTCAGAGGAAGAGCACTAAGATTTGCTTGCTACAATGATAGCTGCATAGAGCACTTGGATTTGCTCCCTTTTTAAAGGCACAAACAATGCAATTTGGCTTGTCGTTCACAGGGAGAACACTAGGATTGGCTTGCTCCAATGAGAAAAAAACAGAACACTAGGATTTGGTGGCCTTTTAAAATGCCTAAACAACGCAATATGGCTTGTCATTTAGAGGAGGAACACTAAGATTTGCTTGCTCCAAGGATAGCAACACATAGCGCTGGATCTGTTGGCCTCTAGAATGTCCAAACAATGCGATTTGGCTTGCCACCAAGAGGGAGAACCCAAGGATTTGCTTACTCAATGAAAGCTGAACGGAACCCCCAGATTTGGTTTGGTAGCCTTTTAAATGCCTAAACGCTGCAATATGGATTGCCGTTCAGAGGCCTTTAGTATCTACTAACACTTGCCGGCTCTAATGATTACAGAACGGAACACACCGAGTTGGTTCTGATGGAATGCCCAAAAAGTGAAATTTGGCTTGCCGTTTGGAGGCAAAACGCAATGATACGATTGTTTTAGAGACAGCAGAATAGGACAATAAGGTTTGTTGCCATTTAGAATGCCCAAACAAAATCTAATTTGGCTTGTCGTTTGGAGGGAGGACACAAGCATTGGCTTGCTCCGATGATAGGAAAACAGAACAGCGTGATTAAATCACCTTTGGAATGCATAAAAAATGCAATATGGCTTGTCATTCAGAGGAAGAGCACCAAGATTTGCTTGCTGCAATGATAGCTGCATAGAACACTTGGATTTGCTCCCTTTTCAAAGGCACAAACAACGCAATTTGGCTTGTCATTCAGAGGAAGAGCACTAAGATTTGCTTGCTACAATGATAGCTGCATAGAGCACTTGGATTTGCTCCCTTTTTAAAGGCACAAACAATGCAATTTGGCTTGTCGTTCACAGGAGAACACTAGGATTGGCTTGCTCAATGAGAAAAAAACACGACACCAGGATTTGGTGGCCTTTTAAAATGCCTAAACAACGCAATATGGCTTGTCATTTAGAGGAGGAACACTAAGATTTGCTTGCTCCAAGGATAGCAACACATAGCGCTTGGATCTGTTGGCCTTTAGAATGTCCAAACAATGCGAGTTGGCTTGCCACCAATAGGGAGAACCCAAGGATTTGCTTCCTCAATGAAAGCTGAACGGAACCCCCAGATTTGGTTTGGTAGCCTTTTAAATGCCTAAACGCTGCAATATGGATTGCCGTTCAGAGGCCTTTAGTATCTACTAACACTTGCCGGCTCTAATGATTACAGAACGGAACACACCGAGTTGGTTCTGATGGAATGCCCAAAAAGTGAAATTTGGCTTGCCGTTTGGAGGCAAAACGCAATGATACGATTGTTTTAGAGACAGCAGAATAGGACAATAAGGTTTGTTGCCATTCAGAATGCCCAAACAAAATCTAATTTGGCTTGTCGTTTGGAGGGAGGACACAAGCATTGGCTTGCTCCGATGATAGGAAAACAGAACAGCGTGATTAAATCACCTTTGGAATGCATAAAAAATGCAATATGGCTTGTCATTCAGAGGAAGAGCACCAAGATTTGCTTGCTGCAATGATAGCTGCATAGAACACTTGGATTTGCTCCCTTTTCAAAGGCACACACAACGCAATTTGGCTTGTCATTCAGAGGAAGAGCACTAAGATTTGCTTGCTACAATGATAGCTGCATAGAGCACTTGGATTGGCTCCCTTATTAAAGGCACAAACAATGCAATTTGGCTTGTCGTTCGCAGGGAGAACACTAGGATTGGCTTGCTCCAATGAGAAAAAAACAGAACACTAGGATTTGGTGGCCTTTTAAAATGCCTAAACAACGCAATATGGCTTGTCATTTAGAGGAGGAACACTAAGATTTGCTTGCTCCAAGGATAGCAACACATAGCGCTTGGATCTGTTGGCCTTGAAAATGCCCAAACAATGCGATCTGTCTTGCCACCAATAGGGAGAACACAAGGATTTGCTTCCCTCAATGAAAGCTGAACGGAACCCCCAGATTTGGTTTGGTAGCCTTTTAAATGCCTAAACGCTGCAATATGGATTGCCGTTCAGAGGCCTTTAGTATCTACTAACACTTGCCGGCTCTAATGATTACAGAACGGAACACACCGAGTTGGTTCTGATGGAATGCCCAAAAAGTGAAATTTGGCTTGCCGTTTGGAGGCAAAACGCAATGATACGATTGTTTTAGAGACAGCAGAATAGGACAATAAGGTTTGTTGCCATTTAGAATGCCCAAACAAAATGTAATTTTGCTTGTCGTTTGGAGGGAGCACACAAGCATTGGCTTGCTCCGATGATAGGAAAACAGAACAGCGTGATTAAATCACCTTTGGAATGCATAAAAAATGCAATATGGCTTGTCATTCAGAGGAAGAGCACCAAGATTTGCTTGCTGCAATGATAGCTGCATAGAACACTTTGGTTTGCTCCCTTTTCAAAGGCACAAACAACGCAATTTGGCTTGTCATTCAGAGGAAGAGCACTAAGATTTGCTTGCTACAATGATAGCTGCATAGAGCACTTGGATTTGCTCCCTTTTTAAAGGCACAAACAATGCAATTTGGCTTGTCGTTCACAGGGAGAACACTAGGATTGGCTTGCTCCAATGAGAAAAAAACAGAACACTAGGATTTGGTGGCCTTTTAAAATGCCTAAACAACGCAATATGGCTTGTCATTTAGAGGAGGAACACTAAGATTTGCTTGCTCCAAGGATAGCAACACATAACGCTTGGATCTGTTGGCCTTGAAAATACCCAAACAATGAGATTTGTCTTGCCACCAATAGGGAGAACACAAGGATTTGCTTCCCTCAATGAAAGCTGAACGGAACCCCCAGATTTGGTTTGGTAGCCTTTTAAATGCCTAAACGCTGCAATATGGATTGCCGTTCAGAGGCCTTTAGTATCTACTAACACTTGCCGGCTCTAATGATTACAGAACGGAACACACCGAGTTGGTTCTGATGGAATGCCCAAAAAGTGAAATTTGGCTTGCCGTTTGGAGGCAAAACGCAATGATACGATTGTTTTAGAGACAGCAGAATAGGACAATAAGGTTTGTTGCCATTTAGAATGCCCAAACAAAATCTAATTTGGCTTGTCGTTTGGAGGGAGCACACAAGCATTGGCTTGCTCCGATGATAGGAAAACAGAACAGCGTGATTAAATCACCTTTGGAATGCATAAAAAATGCAATATGGCTTGTCATTCAGAGGAAGAGCACCAAGATTTGCTTGCTGCAATGATAGCTGCATAGAACACTTGGATTTGCTCCCTTTTCAAAGGCACAAACAACGCAATTTGGCTTGTCATTCAGAGGAAGAGCACTAAGATTTGCTTGCTACAATGATAGCTGCATAGAGCACTTGGATTTGCTCCCTTTTTAAAGGCACAAACAATGCAATTTGGCTTGTCGTTCAGGAGAACACTAGGATTGGCTTGCTCAATGAGAAAAAACAGAACACCAGGATTTGGTGGCCTTTTAAAATGCCTAAACAACGCAATATGGCTTGTCATTTAGAGGAGGAACACTAAGATTTGCTTGCTCCAAGGATAGCAACACATAACGCTGGGATCTGTTGGCCTTGAAAATACCCAAACAATGAGATTTGTCTTGCCACCAATAGGGAGAACACAAGGATTTGCTTCCCTCAATGAAAGCTGAACGGAACCCCCAGATTTGGTTTGGTAGCCTTTTAAATGCCTAAACGCTGCAATATGGATTGCCGTTCAGAGGCCTTTAGTATCTACTAACACTTGCCGGCTCTAATGATTACAGAACGGAACACACCGAGTTGGTTCTGATGGAATGCCCAAAAGTGAAATTTGGCTTGCCGTTGGAGGCAAGACGCAATGATACGATTGTTTTAGAGACAGCAGAATAGGACAATAAGGTTTGTTGCCATTTAGAATGCCCAAACAAAATCTAATTTGGCTTGTCGTTTGGAGGGAGCACACAAGCATTGGCTTGCTCCGATGATAGGAAAACAGAACAGCGCGATTAAATCACCTTTGGAATGCATAAAAAATGCAATATGGCTTGTCATTCAGAGGAAGAGCACCAAGATTTGCTTGCTGCAATGATAGCTGCATAGAACACTTGGATTTGCTCCTTTTCAAAGGCACACAACGCAATTTGGCTTGTCATTCAGAGGAAGAGCACTAAGATTTGCTTGCTACAATGATAGCTGCATAGAGCACTTGGATTTGCTCCTTTTAAAGGCACAAACAATGCAATTTGGCTTGTCGTTCACAGGAGAACACTAGGATTGGCTTGCTCCAATGAGAAAAACAGAACACTAGGATTTGGTGGCCTTTTAAAATGCCTAAACAACGCAATATGGGTCGTGATTTAGCGGCGGAACACCAAGATTTGCTTGCTCCCAGGATAGCAACACATAACGCTTGGATCTGGTGGCCTTTTAAATGCCCAAACAGTGCGATTTGTCTTGCCACCAATAGGGAGAACACAAGGATTTGCTTCCTCAATGAAAGCTGAACGGAACCCCAGATTTGGTTTGGTAGCCTTTTAAATGCCTAAACGCTGCAATATGGATTGCCGTTCAGAGGCCTTTAGTATCTACTAACACTTGCCGCTCTAATGATTACAGAACGGAACACACCGAGTTGGTTCTGATGGAATGCCCAAAAGTGAAATTTGGCTTGCCGTTTGGAGGCAAAACGCAATGATACGATTGTTTTAGAGACAGCAGAATAGGACAATAAGGTTTGTTGCCATTTAGAATGCCCAAACAAAATCTAATTTGGCTTGTCGTTTGAGGAGCACACAAGCATTGGCTTGCTCGATGATAGGAAAACAGAACAGCGTGATTAAATCACCTTTGGAATGCATAAAAATGCAATATGGCTTGTCATTCAGAGGAAGAGCACCAAGATTTGCTTGCTGCAATGATAGCTGCATAGAACACTTGGATTTGCTCCTTTCAAAGGCACAAACAACGCAATTTGGCTTGTCATTCAGAGGAAGAGCACTAAGATTTGCTTGCTACAATGATAGCTGCATAGAGCACTTGGATTTGCTCCTTTTAAAGGCACAAACAATGCAATTTGGCTTGTCGTCACAGGGAGAACACTAGGATTGGCTTGCTCCAATGAGAAAAACAGAACACTAGGATTTGGTGGCCTTTTAAAATGCCTAAACAACGCATAATATGGCTTGTCATTTAGAGGAGGAACACTAAGATTTGCTTGCTCCAAGGATAGCAACACATAACGCTGGGATCTGTTGGCCTTGAAAATTCCCAAACATTGCGATTTGGCTTGCCACCAATAGGGAGAACACAAGGATTTGCTTCCCCCAATGAAAGCTGAAAGGAACCCAAGATTTGGTTTGGTAGCCTTTTAAATGCCTAAACGCTGGAATATAGATTGCCGTTCAGAGGCCTTTATTATCTACTAACACTTGCCGCTCTAGTGATTACAGAACGGAACACACCGAGTTGGTTCTGATGGAATGCCCAAAAAGTGAAATTTGGCTTGCCGTTTGGAGGCAAGACGCAATGATACGATTGTTTTAGAGAGAGCAGAATAGGACAATAAGGTTTGTTGCCATTTAGAATGCCCAAACAAAATCTAATTTGGCTTGTCGTTTGGAGGGAGCACACAAGCATTGGCTTGCTCCGATGATAGGAAAACAGAACAGCGCGATTAAATCACCTTTGGAATGCATAAAAAATGCAATATGGCTTGTCATTCAGAGGAAGAGCACCAAGATTTGCTTGCTGCAATGATAGCTGCATAGAACACTTGGATTTGCTCCCTTTTCAAAGGCACAAACAACGCAATTTGGCTTGTCATTCAGAGGAAGAGCACTAAGATTTGCTTGCTACAATGATAGCTGCATAGAGCACTTGGATTTGCTCCCTTTTTAAAGGCACAAACAATGCAATTTGGCTTGTCGTTCACAGGGAGAACACTAGGATTGGCTTGCTCCAATGAAGAAAAAACCAGAACACTAGGATTTGGTGGCCTTTTAAAATGCCTAAACAACGCAATATGGCTTGTCATTTAGAGGAGGAACACTAAGATTTGCTTGCTCCAAGGATAGCAACACATAACGCTGGGATCTGTTGGCCTTGAAAATTCCCAAACATTGCGATTTGGCTTGCCACCAATAGGGAGAACACAAGGATTTGCTTCCCCCAATGAAAGCTGAAAGGAACCCCAAGATTTGGTTTGGTAGCCTTTTAAATGCCTAAACGCTGGAATATAGATTGCCGTTCAGAGGCCTTTAGAATGCACTAACACTTGCCGGCACTAATGATTACAGAACGGAACACACCGAGTTGGTTCTGATGGAATGCCCAAAAAGTGAAATTTGGCTTGCCGTTTGGAGGCAAAACGCAATGATACGATTGTTTTAGAGACAGCAGAATAGGACAATAAGGTTTGTTGCCATTTAGAATGCCCAAACAAAATCTAATTTGGCTTGTCGTTTGGAGGGAGCACACAAGCATTGGCTTGCTCCGATGATAGGAAAACAGAACAGCGCGATTAAATCACCTTTGGAATGCATAAAAAATGCAATATGGCTTGTCATTCAGAGGAAGAGCACCAAGATTTGCTTGCTGCAATGATAGCTGCATAGAACACTTGGATTTGCTCCCTTTTCAAAGGCACAAACAACGCAATTTGGCTTGTCATTCAGAGGAAGAGCACTAAGATTTGCTTGCTACAATGATAGCTGCATAGAGCACTTGGATTTGCTCCCTTTTTAAAGGCACAAACAATGCAATTTGGCTTGTCGTTCACAGGGAGAACACTAGGATTGGCTTGCTCCAATGAGAAAAAAACAGAACACTAGGATTTGGTGGCCTTTTAAAATGCCTAAACAACGCAATATGGCTTGTCATTTAGAGGAGGAACACTAAGATTTGCTTGCTCCAAGGATAGCAACACATAACGCTGGGATCTGTTGGCCTTGAAAATTCCCAAACATTGCGATTTGTCTTGCCACCAATAGGGAGAACACAAGGATTTGCTTCCCCCAATGAAAGCTGAACGGAACCCCCAGATTTGGTTTGGTAGCCTTTTAAATGCCTAAACGCTGCAATATGGATTGCCGTTCAGAGGCCTTTAGTATCTACTAACACTTGCCGGCTCTAATGATTACAGAACGGAACACACCGAGTTGGTTCTGATGGAATGCCCAAAAAGTGAAATTTGGCTTGCCGTTTGGAGGCAAGACGCAATGATACGATTGTTTTAGAGACAGCAGAATAGGACAATAAGGTTTGTTGCCATTTAGAATGCCCAAACAAAATCTAATTTGGCTTGTCGTTTGGAGGGAGCACACAAGCATTGGCTTGCTCCGATGATAGGAAAACAGAACAGCGCGATTAAATCACCTTTGGAATGCATAAAAAATGCAATATGGCTTGTCATTCAGAGGAAGAGCACCAAGATTTGCTTGCTGCAATGATAGCTGCATAGAACACTTGGATTTGCTCCCTTTTCAAAGGCACAAACAACGCAATTTGGCTTGTCATTCAGAGGAAGAGCACTAAGATTTGCTTGCTACAATGATAGCTGCATAGAGCACTTGGATTTGCTCCCTTTAAAGGCACAAACAATGCAATTTGGCTTGTCGTTCACAGGAGAACACTAGGATTGGCTTGCTCCAATGAGAAGAAAACAGAACACTAGGATTTGGTGGCCTTTTAAAATGCCTAAACAACGCAATATGGCTTGTCATTTAGAGGAGGAACACTAAGATTTGCTTGCTCCAAGGATAGCAACACATAACGCTTGGATCTGTTGGCCTTGAAAATTCCCAAACATTGCGATTTGGCTTGCCACCAATAGGGAGAACACAAGGATTTGCTTCCCTCAATGAAAGCTGAACGGAACCCCCAGATTTGGTTTGGTAGCCTTTTAAATGCCTAAACGCTGCAATATGGATTGCCGTTCAGAGGCCTTTAGTATCTACTAACACTTGCCGGCTCTAATGATTACAGAACGGAACACACCGAGTTGGTTCTGATGGAATGCCCAAAAAGTGAAATTTGGCTTGCCGTTTGGAGGCAAGACGCAATGATACGATTGTTTTAGAGACAGCAGAATAGGACAATAAGGTTTGCTGCCATTTAGAATGCCCAAAAAAAATCTAATTTGGCTTGTCGTTTGGAGGGAGCACACAAGCATTGGCTTGCTCCGATGATAGGAAAACAGAACATCGCGATTAAATCACCTTTGGAATGCATAAAAAATGCAATATGGCTTGTCATTCAGAGGAAGAGCACCAAGATTTGCTTGCTGCAATGATAGCTGCATAGAACACTTGGATTTGCTCCCTTTTCAAAGGCACAAACAACGCAATTTGGCTTGTCGTTCACAGCGATAACACTAGGATTGGCTTGCTCCAATGAGAAAACAACAGGACACCAGGATTTGGTGGCCTTTTAAAATGCCTAAACAACGCAATATGGCTTGTCATTTAGAGGAGGAACACTAAGATTTGCTTGCTCCAAGGATAGCAACACATAACACTGGGATCTGTTGGCCTTGAAGATTCCCAAACATTGCGATTTGGCTTGCCACCAAGAGGGAGAACCCAAGGATTTGCTTGGCCCAATGAAAGCTGAACGGAACCCCCAGATTATGTTTGGTAGCCTTTTAAATGCCTAAACGCTGCAATATGGATTGCCATTCAGAGGCCTTTAGTATCTACTAACACTTGCCGGCTCTAATGATTACAGAACGGAACACACCAAGTTGGTTCTGATGGAATGCCCAAAAAGTGAAATTTGGCTTGACGTTTGGAGGCAAAACGCAATGATACGATTGTTTTAGAGACAGCAGAATAGGACAATAAGGTTTGTTGCCATTTAGAATGCCCAAACAAAATCTAATTTGGCTTGTCGTTTGGAGGGAGCACACAAGCATTGGCTTGCTCCGATGATAGGAAAACAGAACAGCGCGATTAAATCACCTTTGGAATGCATAAAAAATGCAATATGGCTTGTCATTCAGAGGAAGAGCACCAAGATTTGCTTGCTGCAATGATAGCTGCATAGAACACTTGGATTTGCTCCCTTCTCAAAGGCACAAACAACCAATTTGGCTTGTCATTCAGAGGAAGAGCACTAAGATTTGCTTGCTACAATGATAGCTGCATAGAGCACTTGGATTTGCTCCCTTTTTAAAGGCACAAACAATGCAATTTGGCTTGTCGTTCACAGGGAGAACACTAGGATTGGCTTGCTCCAATGAGAAAAAAACAGAACACCAGGATTTGGTGGCCTTTTAAAATGCCTAAACAACGCAATATGGCTTGTCATTTCGAGGAGGAACACTAAGATTTGCTTGCTCCAAGGATAGCAACACATAGCGCTTGGATCTGTTGGCCTATAGAATGTCCAAACAATGCGATTTGGCTTGCCACCGAGAGGGAGAACCCAAGGATTTGCTTGCCCCAATGAAAGCGGAACGGAACCCCCAGATTTGGTTTGCTAGCCTTTTAAATGCCTAAACGCCGCAATATGGATTGCCGTTCAGAGGCCTTTAGTATCTACTAACACTTGCCGGCTCTAATGATTACAGAACGGAACACACCGAGTTGGTTCTGATGGAATGCCCAAAAGTGAAATTTGGCTTGCCGTTTGGAGGCAAGACGCAATGATACGATTGTTTTAGAGACAGCAGAATAGGACAATAAGGTTTGTTGCCATTTAGAATGCCCAAACAAAATCTAATTTGGCTTGTCGTTTGGAGGGAGCACACAAGCATTGGCTTGCTCCGATGATAGGAAAACAGAACAGCGTGATTAAATCACCTTTGGAATGCATAAAAAATGCAATATGGCTTGTCATTCAGAGGAAGAGCACCAAGATTTGCTTGCTGCAATGATAGCTGCATAGAACACTTGGATTTGCTCCCTTTTCAAAGGCACAAACAACGCAATTTGGCTTGTCATTCAGAGGAAGAGCACTAAGATTTGCTTGCTACAATGATAGCTGCATAGAGCACTTGGATTTGCTCCCTTTTTAAAGGCACAAACAATGCAATTTGGCTTGTCGTTCACAGGGAGAACACTAGGATTGGCTTGCTCCAATGAGAAAAAAACAGAACACTAGGATTTGGTGGCCTTTTAAAATGCCTAAACAACGCAATATGGCTTGTCATTTAGAGGAGGAACACTAAGATTTGCTTGCTCCAAGGATAGCAACACATAACGCTGGGATCTGTTGGCCTTGAAAATTCCCAAACATTGCGATTTGGCTTGCCACCAATAGGGAGAACACAAGGATTTGCTTCCCCCAATGAAAGGTGAAAGGAACCCCAAGATTTGGTTTGGTAGCCTTTTAAATGCCTAAACGCTGGAATATAGATTGCCGTTCAGAGGCCTTTAGAATGCACTAACACTTGCCGGCACTAATGATTACAGAACGGAACACACCGAGTTGGTTCTGATGGAATGCCCAAAAAGTGAAATTTGGCTTGCCGTTTGGAGGCAAGACGCAATGATACGATTGTTTTAGAGACAGCAGAATAGGACAATAAGGTTTGTTGCCATTTAGAATGCCCAAACAAAATCTAATTTGGCTTGTCGTTTGGAGGGAGCACACAAGCATTGGCTTGCTCCGATGATAGGAAAACAGAACAGCGCGATTAAATCACCTTTGGAATGCATAAAAAATGCAATATGGCTTGTCATTCAGAGGAAGAGCACCAAGATTTGCTTGCTGCAATGATAGCTGCATAGAACACTTGGATTTGCTCCCTTTTCAAAGGCACAAACAACGCAATTTGGCTTGTCATTCAGAGGAAGAGCACTAAGATTTGCTTGCTACAATGATAGCTGCATAGAGCACTTGGATTTGCTCCCTTTTTAAAGGCACAAACAATGCAATTTGGCTTGTCGTTCACAGGGAGAACACTAGGATTGGCTTGCTCCAATGAGAAAAAAACAGAACACTAGGATTTGGTGGCCTTTTAAAATGCCTAAACAACGCAATATGGCTTGTCATTTAGAGGAGGAACACTAAGATTTGCTTGCTCCAAGGATAGCAACACATAACGCTGGGATCTGTTGGCCTTGAAAATGCCCAAACAATCCGATTTGTCTTGCCACCAATAGGGAGAACACAAGGATATGCTTCCCTGAATGAAAGCTGAACGGAACCCCCAGATTTGGTTTGGTAGCCTTTTAAATGCCTAAACGCTGGAATATGGATTGCCGTTCAGAGGCCTTTAGAATGCACTAACACTTGCCGGCACTAATGATTACAGAACGGAACACACCGAGTTGGTTCTGATGGAATGCCCAAAAAGTGAAATTTGGCTTGCCGTTTGGAGGCAAGACGCAATGATACGATTGTTTTAGAGACAGCAGAATAGGACAATAAGGTTTGTTGCCATTTAGAATGCCCAAACAAAATCTAATTTGGCTTGTCGTTTGGAGGGAGCACACAAGCATTGGCTTGCTCCGATGATAGGAAAACAGAACAGCGCGATTAAATCACCTTTGGAATGCATAAAAAATGCAATATGGCTTGTCATTCAGAGGAAGAGCACCAAGATTTGCTTGCTGCAATGATAGCTGCATAGAACACTTGGATTTGCTCCCTTTTCAAAGGCACAAACAACGCAATTTGGCTTGTCATTCAGAGGAAGAGCACTAAGATTTGCTTGCTACAATGATAGCTGCATAGAGCACTTGGATTTGCTCCCTTTTTAAAGGCACAAACAATGCAATTTGGCTTGTCGTTCACAGGGAGAACACTAGGATTGGCTTGCTCCAATGAGAAAAAAGCAGAACACTAGGATTTGGTGGCCTTTTAAAATGCCTAAACAACGCAATATGGCTTGTCATTTAGGGGAGGAACACTAAGATTTGCTTGCTCCAAGGATAGCAACACATAACGCTCGGATCTGTTGGCCTTGAAAATGCCCAAACAATGCGATTTGTCTTGCCACCAATAGGGAGAACACAAGGATTTGCTTCCCCCAATGAAAGCTGAACGGAACCCCCAGATTTGGTTTGGTAGCCTTTTAAATGCCTAAACGCTGGAATATAGATTGCCGTTCAGAGGCCTTTAGAATGCACTAACACTTGCCGGCACTAATGATTACAGAACGGAACACACCGAGTTGGTTCTGATGGAATGCCCAAAAAGTGAAATTTGGCTTGCCGTTTGGAGGCAAAACGCAATGATACGATTGTTTTAGAGACAGCAGAATAGGACAATAAGGTTTGTTGCCATTTAGAATGCCCAAACAAAATCTAATTTGGCTTGTCGTTTGGAGGGAGCACACAAGCATTGGCTTGCTCCGATGATAGGAAAACAGAACAGCGCGATTAAATCACCTTTGGAATGCATAAAAAATGCAATATGGCTTGTCATTCAGAGGAAGAGCACCAAGATTTGCTTGCTGCAATGATAGCTGCATAGAACACTTGGATTTGCTCCCTTTTCAAAGGCACAAACAACGCAATTTGGCTTGTCATTCAGAGGAAGAGCACTAAGATTTGCTTGCTACAATGATAGCTGCATAGAGCACTTGGATTTGCTCCCTTTTTAAAGGCACAAACAATGCAATTTGGCTTGTCGTTCACAGGGAGAACACTAGGATTGGCTTGCTCCAATGAGAAAAAAACAGAACACTAGGATTTGGTGGCCTTTTAAAATGCCTAAACAACGCAATATGGCTTGTCATTTAGAGGAGGAACACTAAGATTTGCTTGCTCCAAGGATAGCAACACATAACGCTGGGATCTGTTGGCCTTGAAAATTCCCAAACATTGCGATTTGTCTTGCCACCAATAGGGAGAACACAAGGATTTGCTTCCCCCAATGAAAGCTGAACGGAACCCCCAGATTTGGTTTGGTAGCCTTTTAAATGCCTAAACGCTGGAATATAGATTGCCGTTCAGAGGCCTTTAGAATGCACTAACACTTGCCGGCACTAATGATTACAGAACGGAACACACCGAGTTGGTTCTGATGGAATGCCCAAAAAGTGAAATTTGGCTTGCCGTTTGGAGGCAAGACGCAATGATACGATTGTTTTAGAGACAGCAGAATAGGACAATAAGGTTTGTTGCCATTTAGAATGCCCAAACAAAATCTAATTTGGCTTGTCGTTTGGAGGGAGCACACAAGCATTGGCTTGCTCCGATGATAGGAAAACAGAACAGCGCGATTAAATCACCTTTGGAATGCATAAAAAATGCAATATGGCTTGTCATTCAGAGGAAGAGCACCAAGATTTGCTTGCTGCAATGATAGCTGCATAGAACACTTGGATTTGCTCCCTTTTCAAAGGCACAAACAACGCAATTTGGCTTGTCATTCAGAGGAAGAGCACTAAGATTTGCTTGCTACAATGATAGCTGCATAGAGCACTTGGATTTGCTCCCTTTTTAAAGGCACAAACAATGCAATTTGGCTTGTCGTTCACATGAAGAACACTAGGATTGGCTTGCTCCAATGAGAAAAAAACAGAACACTAGGATTTGGTGGCCTTTTAAAATGCCTAAACAACGCAATATGGCTTGTCATTTAGAGGAGGAACACTAAGATTTGCTTGCTCCAAGGATAGCAACACATAACGCTGGGATCTGTTGGCCTTGAAAATACCCAAACAATGAGATTTGTCTTGCCACCAATAGGGAGAACACAAGGATTTGCTTCCCTCAATGAAAGCTGAACGGAACCCCCAGATTTGGTTTGGTAGCCTTTTAAATGCCTAAACGCTGGAATATAGATTGCCGTTCAGAGGCCTTTAGAATGCACTAACACTTGCAGGCACTAATGATTACAGAACGGAACACACCGAGTTGGTTCTGATGGAATGCCCAAAAAGTGAAATTTGGCTTGCCGTTTGGAGGCAAGACGCAATGATACGATTGTTTTAGAGGCAGCAGAATAGGACAATAAGGTTTGTTGCCATTTAGAATGCCCAAACAAAATCTAATTTGGCTTGTCGTTTGGAGGGAGCACACAAGCATTAGCTTGCTCAGATGATAGGAAACCAGAACAGCGTGATTAAATCACCTTTGGAATGCATAAAAAATGCAATATGGCTTGTCATTCAGAGGAAGAGCACCAAGATTTGCTTGCTGCAATGATAGCTGCATAGAACACTTGGATTTGCTCCCTTTTCAAAGGCACAAACAACGCAATTTGGCTTGTCATTCAGAGGAAGAGCACTAAGATTTGCTTGCTACAATGATAGCTGCATAGAGCACTTGGATTTGCTCCCTTTTTAAAGGCACAAACAATGCAATTTGGCTTGTCGTTCACAGGGAGAACACTAGGATTGGCTTGCTCCAATGAGAAAAAAACAGAACACTAGGATTTGGTGGCCTTTTAAAATGCCTAAACAACGCAATATGGCTTGTCATTTAGAGGAGGAACACTAAGATTTGCTTGCTCCAAGGAAAGCAACACATAACGCTCGGATCTGTTGGCCTTGAAAATGCCCAAACAATGCGATTTGTCTTGCCACCAATAGGGAGAACACAAGGATTTGCTTCCCTCAATGAAAGCTGAACGGAACCCCCAGATTTGGTTTGGTAGCCTTTTAAATGCCTAAACGCTGGAATATGGATTGCCGTTCAGAGGCCTTTAGAATGCACTAACACTTGCCGGCACTAATGATTACAGAACGGAACACACCGAGTTGGTTCTGATGGAATGCCCAAAAAGTGAAATTTGGCTTGCCGTTTGGAGGCAAGACGCAATGATACGATTGTTTTAGAGACAGCAGAATAGGACAATAAGGTTTGTTGGCATTAAGAATGCCCAAACAAAATCTAATTTGGCTTGTCGTTTGGAGGGAGCACACAAGCATTGGCTTGCTCCGATGATAGGAAAACAGAACAGCGTGATTAAATCACCTTTGGAATGCATAAAAAATGCAATATGGCTTGTCATTCAGAGGAAGAGCACCAAGATTTGCTTGCTGCAATGATAGCTGCATAGAACACTTGGATTTGCTCCCTTTTCAAAGGCACAAACAACGCAATTTGGCTTGTCATTCAGAGGAAGAGCACTAAGATTTGCTTGCTACAATGATAGCTGCATAGAGCACTTGGATTTGCTCCCTTTTTGAAGGCACAAACAATGCAATTTGGCTCGTCGTTCACAGGGAGAACACTAGGATTGGCTTGCTCCAATGAAGAAAAAACCAGAACACTAGGATTTGGTGGCCTTTTAAAATGCCTAAAACACGCAATATGGCTTGTCATTTAGAGGAGGAACACTAAGATTTGCTTGCTCCAAGGATAGCAACACATAACGCTGGGATCTGTTGGCCTTGAAAATACCCAAACAATGAGATTTGTCTTGCCACCAATAGGGAGAACACAAGGATTTGCTTCCCTCAATGAAAGCTGAACGGAACCCCCAGATTTGGTTTGGTAGCCTTTTAAATGCCTAAACGCTGGAATATGGATTGCCATTCAGAGGCCTTTAGAATGCACTAACACTTGCCGGCACTAATGATTACAGAACGGAACACACCGAGTTGGTTCTGATGGAATGCCCAAAAAGTGAAATTTGGCTTGCCGTTTGGAGGCAAAACGCAATGATACGATTGTTTTAGAGACAGCAGAATAGGACAATAAGGTTTGTTGCCATTTAGAATGCCCAAACAAAATCTAATTTGGCTTGTCGTTTGGAGGGAGCACACAAGCATTGGCTTGCTCCGATGATAGGAAAACAGAACAGCGTGATTAAATCACCTTTGGAATGCATAAAAAATGCAATATGGCTTGTCATTCAGAGGAAGAGCACCAAGATTTGCTTGCTGCAATGATAGCTGCATAGAACACTTGGATTTGCTCCCTTTTCAAAGGCACAAACAACGCAATTTGGCTTGTCATTCAGAGGAAGAGCACAAGATTTGCTTGCTACAATGAGAAGAAAGCAGAGCACTAGGATTTGCTCCTTTTAAATGCACAAACAATGCAATTTGGCTTGTCATTCAGGGAGAACGCTAGGATTGGCTTGCTCCAATGAGAGAAAAAGAGAACACTAGGATTTGGTGGCCTTTTAAAATGCCTAAACAACGCAATATGGCTTGTCATTTAGAGGAGGAACACTAAGATTTGCTTGCTCCAAGGATAGCAACACATAACGCTTGGATCTGTTGGCCTTGAAAATGCCCAAACAATACGATTTGTCTTGCCACCAATAGGGAGAACACAAGGATATGCTTCCCTGAATGAAAGCTGAACGGAACCCCCAGATTTGGTTTGGTAGCCTTTTAAATGCCTAAACGCAACAATATGGATTGCCGTTCAGAGGCCTTTAGAATGCACTAACACTTGCCCGCTCTAATGATTACAGAACGGAACACACCGAGTTGGTTCTGATGGAATGCCCAAAAAGTAAAATTTGGCTTGCCGTTTGGAGGCAAAACGCAATGATACGATTGTTTTAGAGATAGCAGAATAGAACAATAAGGTTTGTTGCCATTTAGAATGCCCAAACAAAATGTAATTTTGCTTGTCGTTTGGAGGGAGCACACAAGCATTGGCTTGCTCCAATGATAGGGAAACAGAACAGCGTGATTAAATCACCTTTCGAATGCCTTAACAATGCAATAGGGCTTGTCATTCAGAGGAAGAGCACTAAGATTTGCTTGCTCCAATGATAGCTTCATAGAACACTTGGATTCGCTCCCTTTTTAAAGGCACAAACCACGCAATTTGGCTTGTCGTTCACAGGCAGAACACTAGGATTGGTTTGCTCCAATGAGAAGAAAACAGAACACTAGGATTTGGTGGCCTTTTAAAATGCCTAAACAACGCAATATGGCTTGTCATTTAGAGGCGGAACACTAAGATTTGCTTGCTCCAAGGATAGCAACACACAACGCTTGGATCTGGTGGCCTTTTAAATGCCGAAACAATGCGATTTGGCCTATCGTTCACCGGCAGAACCCTAGGATTTGCTTGCTCCAGTGATGGAAACACATAACACTTGGATATGGTGGCCTTTAGAATGCCCAAACAATGCGATTTGGCTTGCCACCAATAGGGAGAACACAAGGATTTGCTTCCCTCAATGAAAGCTGAACGGAACCCCCAGATTTGGTTTGGTAGCCTTTTAAATGCCTAAACGCTGCAATATGGATTGCCGTTCAGAGGCCTTTAGAATGCACTAACACTTGCCCGCTCTAATGGTTACAGAACGGAACACACCGAGTTGGTTCTGATAGAATGCCCAAAAAGTGAAATTTGGCTTGCCGTTTGGAGGCAAAACGCAATGATACGATTGTTTTAGAGATAGCAGAATAGGACAATAAGGTTTGTTGCCATTTAGGATGCCCCTTTTGTTTATTTTTTGCATATGAATCATTCTGTTGTTTATACCTACCTCTCAGCCAGGTAGATTCCTGCCACAGTTGGTACAAGTTTTCCACGATGATGAAAAGCCATGTTTTGACTTTGATCTATGAGCCCTAATAATAAGACTCCAAAGACTTACTAAAGATATAGAACCATTCAGTTTCAAGTCAATATTTAAATTTTAAACTCGGAGTCGTTAATGACTCCCAACATAGAGCCCACTGATGGCATCAAATGGGGTGAATCACAGTTGATGGTGGGATAAGCTCGTCCATTCAACCCCCATCTATCGTTCTCGTCGGTTAGCCAATGGAGATTGATGGTGGGAAGGCACATGTCAATCTAACAACTTCAAGGAAACCCTTGAATAAAGGATCACATGATTGAGGGCTGAGAGAGACACTCTTGACCCTTTACAATACTCAATTAAATGCTTAAGGTAGGCATCTTGCATCGCAGGAAGAAGGTGAATGGCGAAGACTTCATGGCAGTTTGTGAGCCAGCTGAGGTTCTTGATGGGTTTGGTGCCTTGGTTCGTCCATGGAAAACATGTTTCCACGGATGCGGAAGTGTGTCGATCGATTCACAATTGATCTTTAAAACAAAACATTGAATGTACTTTTTGGGGAACTCGTTCCAACCTTGACTTTGCTGCTCCGAGATTGTTCTGACGCCATTCACACGTCTGACCTCTTGAAGCATCCACACGATCAATCGGCGCTTGGATCTCCACGTCTTCTTCTTCAACTCTTCTTGAAAATCTAGAAGAACTCCTCACCATGAGACACTCTTCCTTGGATGAGTGGAGAAGAGGGTGGAGAAAGGGAGGGCCTCTCAAATCAGGCTTGCATGGGTGCTTAAAATGAGACCCCTTTCTTGTGCGTGTGACCCTCTAGGCCCATGTATCATTCTAGTTAATAACTTTAGTGGCCTAATAATATTTATTAACCATCCTTATTAATTAACTATATCAACTTATATATTATTAAATAATTATCGATTTAACCCAATCGATAGGTTAAGTTTCCAGCAAGTGGGGTGCCAAGCTACACCTCGTGCTTTAGAAGATACATAGTAGTTTCGAACTCTCTCATGGAACCTTTACCATCATCAGTTACTGTATATGTATAATTCATAATCAATGCATCACTCTCAAATGACGTAGGCTATGGTTTATTGTCAAACCATAATCTGTCATTCGATTAGTACTGATGCATAATGGTGATCATTGGATAATGCCTTCTGTAATATCCTCACTACCTTGGCCATGATCCGTAAATCAATCTCCTTTTATAATCTCCTTTTGCATCTTCTTCTTAAATCAATCTCCTCTTATACCGAGGCCGAATGATCCCATCTTGACCACTCAATCATCTCCATAAATTTCTTACTACATCCGATCTATGACTTGTTTGAATCCCATAATTATAGGCTGGTAAATCATAGTCAAAACATAGTCGTCCACTCACGAGATGTCCTTGGTATCTCAGGTCAATGGATCACTTATACAATAGTGACTTGAATCAACCTGATTAACGTTTAGGTAAATACCATTCAGGGATTCATAGGATCAATTTATTGAACTCTTTCTCCATTTAGGATCCATTTAGGATCAATTTAGTGAACTCCAAAGAGCACCCAATATCTGTCCTTAGTGTCTCCACACTAATAACCACATGATCAGCTATACCTATCGTACAAGTAGGATCAGATAGTGCTATTCTATCCAGATAATTTGATATCTATCTCGACTATCCATTGAATAAGAATATGTAGAATACATGTTTAAAGACTAGTGATCATTATATTATGATCTCATCATAATTCACTAAGTCATTGCACGTATTCATGGACTTCATTATAAACATTACGCAGATTACGGATATTTTATTCAATGAAACTAAATAATCATGGTAGTGTGATTGGCTTGATGATCACATAATATCCATCAGTTGTGACAGCCTGTGAAGGTTTTTTAAGCCTCATAACAGTTCCAAAAGAGGTTGAAGAAGATGAAGAACTGTGCCAACATAAATGAGAAGAGAGGGGGAGATGGCAAACTGAGGTTAGGGGCCGGCGGTCAATGTCCCCAACCCTTGTTCTTCAATTCAGGACAGATGTTTGTACTCTTCTGGACTTCATCTCGACGAAACTTAGTTAATGACTTAGTAAATTGAGTAAATTTTAATTTTTACTAAAAAATAAACTTGATTCATCATGTTTTTGTGTCACAACCTCTTGTCAAACACCTACCGGGTGTTGAAAGAGTTATCTAGATTTGTTCGGTTTACCTACATAAAAACTATACTAAAATACTAATTAAATATTTGAAACTTATATAAATGTATTCTATGGTTATAAATGCTCATAACCATATAATAGTATTAATGCTCTTCTTAATTTCTCCTATAATCTACTATGGCTCTCCCCATCTCTACCAAATTAATGAAAGCTCTCTGAAACTAAAGAAGCTATATTCAACCCTTATATCTATTAATCATAAACTCTTTTTATAACTATAGGTTTTGCTACTTCATTAACCTATTTATAGTGCTATTATATCTTTCCCCTTTCCACTTTAATTTTTTCCACCTTTCTATTTTCTTCTGTATCTTACATCTCACTAAAACAAGACCTATTCTCTACTTATCTGAATTTAATATTTTTGTACTGATCATATCTATATATTTTACCTTACATATGACCTACAAAAAGATTCAAATATATGCGGCCGTCAGGCCAATCACACATTTCCATCTCGTTTCATGTTCATTAATCGAACATATTCATTATAGTGCACGTGTGATGCTTATAATGAAGTCCATGAATACATGATCGGACATAGGGAATTATAATGAGATCATAATGCGGAGATCACTAGTCTTTAAACATGTGTTCTAAACATTCCTATTCAAAGGATAAGCGAGAAGGATATCGAAGTATCCGGTTATAATTGTCCTATCTAGACTCACGAATATGAGTGTGGCCGATCCTATAGCCATTAGTGTGGAGATAATAAGGATAGATAGTGGGTGCTCTTTAGTGTAAAGAGTTCACTGAATTGATCCGTACAAATCCCTGAATTATATTATACCAAATTGTCAATCAGGTTGATTCATGTCACAGTTGTGTAAGTGGTCCTTAGACCTGACACCAAAGACATCTTGTGTACAAACATTTGTACTTTGACTATGGCCAACGAGTCTCTAATCATGGGATTCTAAATGTTCTTAGTTTCGATGAATCAAGAAGTTAATGAAGATGATTGAGTCGTCAAGATGGGATCATTCACCCTTGGTATAAGAGGTGACATCTCAAGGATGACGATACGATGAACTCATTGGCCAATGTAGTGAAATATCAAAGAAGAGTTCTCTGATGATTTATAAATGCATCAGTACTAACTTGGATGATCAATAAGCGTTTGACAGTTGACATACCTTAACTCTTCCTAGGAGCATCAAGTGGATGAGGGACTGTACGTACATGGTAACCGATGACGAAGAGGTTCCATGAGTGAGTCGATACACACTCTTTTATATACATAAGTTTTTTGGGTTTTATGAAAATACCCATTTATTATAAATAAGGGAAGGCCCAGAACATAATTCACCTAGGCCAGAATTGTTTAGGGGCTTTTCCCCTTCTTCTCTCTTTTCCTGACACCCCCTCTCCACTTCCAATGTGATCGGGACGGCGTAGCGACGGCGACAAAGGTTGAACGGGGCTTGTCAATGAGAAGGAGGATATCTGACAGTTTTTTCTCTTATTCTCCCTTCTCCCCACACCCGCTCTCCACTCCCGAGCAATCAAGCAGCTCGACTAATCTCACTATGTGATCCAAGAAATCAAGGATGCAATCTATGCACATGTTCTTATATTCAATGTTTTTTTGGTTCGCTTTTTTTACATGTCTTCCGCTGCGTGAAATGTTCATCCAAATATAGGCCTATAGAATCCAACACAAATTAAAGTGTACTTGCTAATCGCTCTCTTCACCTTCTTTTACATCTTATTCAAAGTCTACACATAAGTCTTTTACTACCTATCTTAATTTATTTATTTCAACACCCTAATTCCTAAATATATAATATATCTATGAAGATATTACCCATAAAAGATATATAAATAATGTCTTATAATATATCTCCGTATTCCCTAGTGTCCCTTTACACCATCTACTATTACATAGTATCTTAAGGTTCTCTCCTCTTTTAATTACTTTCTCCCCGTGACTAATTGATTATCTTTTACCGTTTCACTCTTTATACAATTATTATTCATCTCTTATACTATTTTATTATATACTTATTTTCTCTAAGCATTCAAATTATCCTCTTATTACCCCTAATTTTAGCTAAATCATTATATACAGCTCTAAAGCCCAGCCCCTATGGAGACGACCTCACTCCCACTATAAATATACTTGACTGAGTTTTATAATTAAAAATATTATTTCATTTAGGTGGATTGAATTTAGAATGACAGTAAAATACATGCGTAATTTTTGTCCATCACTCCACTTCCTTGATGCCATGCGCTAGGTATTCTTGAATTGATAGATTTTGCCATGTGAGCTTGGGGTTGATATTGTGAAGATGTTTCTCTTTGATATTTATCATGCTTTGTGGGCTTTCATCCTTGATCATTTTTTGAAAACCTTTCATGACACTCTCTTGATCAACATTGAAATTGTGAACAGATCTACCTAAATGCTATTATTTCTAGATATACCTCTTCTACAGTTCCAATAGTACACCCTATAGAAGTAATACGTCATTTTGTGTCTATGAGTTTGAAATCCAAATGCTGTTCACTGTTGGAGAAAAAATCTTCCATTTATCCCTTGCTGATAGGCTACGTAAGCCCCATGAGACTTCAAATATGTAGTTATTAACTGATTTGTGTTTCCATTCAAATTAATCACTAAGAAAGCATATTTATTTGCTAGTCCTCTTTAGAATGTATGTATCATGGAAACTTGAATGTGCTAGTACAGTATATTATATACTCATCGGTGGATAAAGTGCATTTTTTAATGTTACGAAGTTGTCAATGTGGTTCCATAATTCTCATTTTTTTCTATTGGAAAATGCATTTTCCATATTCTATTGTGCTTGTTTCGAAGATCTAACTTTACTGATGTATGGTAAGATCAATTCAATTCGGGCTTAATGAAGGAACCCAAACACTCGTCGGTTAGCTTTCTACCAAATTGTGAAACTTGGATTTTCAACGATATTTGGTTCTCGATCTAAAACAGAAATTGGTGGAGATAAAAATTCAATATGATTGAGCAAATCATACAGATTTAAAAATGTAATATTTAGATGCTCCAAGACTGATAGTTTTAACGTTTAAGCTTTTACGCTTGAGGAAATTTTTGAAGAAGAAGAGAGAGATCACGACACCAAATGGATGTTAGAAGATTATTGTATTCCAGAAATGTGATCATTTACATTGGATGGTATTTATCGTGACATAAAATAATATGGCATGACAGTCTTTTTCCTTATATGGAACCTATCTAATACTAATAATGCTCCTCTATGGTAAATTATAGCCCATTATTCTCATCATGTCTAAGGTTAATGTTACGCGGTCAAATCCGAAGCTAAGAACAATGCTCAGATTGAATGCGTGCCAGCCTCAATGCTTGGGCAGGAACCTTGAACATCCTTCACTTGTGCAGCAAAAGTCTCTTTGGAAGGCTTAAGATTGCTCGGAGGTGAAGGGGAAAGATAGGGGTAGGCCCTAAGCAAAATGTCAGGACATTTCATTAAAATAAGTCGGATTACATTAGAAGGCATAGACATTACAAAAGGGGTGCAAGGCCGCATTGTTGAGGTAGTGGTGCTCGAGCGCCTAAAGGCCCGGAAGCCACGCACATGCATCTACAGCCTCGATCATACCTTGCTCCCTCCTTTAGCCTTTTGTTTAACTTTGTCTCTCTCAATTTATCTCTTTCCATATTTTTCCCACCTTTCTCACTTCTATTCCGCCACTCCCTCACCCTCCTCCTGCCCTCCCAGCCACTCACTTTCTACCTCTCTCCATCCCCCTTATCCCTTCCCTCTTCCTCTTCATCTTACTAAATCTCTCTCCATCTCACCTTTCTACTTCTCTCTATTTTCTCTATTACTCTCCCTCGTTCCTTCTTTCCTCATTCTCCCATTTTCCTCATCCTTTCCAATCAACTCTATCTTCTCTCTATCCTATTCCTAGCATGATTTTTATATTATTTCTCTTGCTGTCCCAGATGTGCATCTTTACGTTAAAAATGATGGTTGTCTCTCTTTTTTACAAGATAAATGATTTGTTACCACTTCTTATCAATGAAGTAATAAAACAATATTCTAACCTTTTGCAAAATCACAAAAAAATTATTCCTAGATGTCTCTATGAATTTTGTTAATGGTAGATTAATATTTTTATCAGAAAAAAACATTTATAGACTCCATAAATACATTTGCAAACCCAAGAAAATAATTTATCAATGAAATACTGAACTTTTCAACACTATAAAAACCCATAAAACCTAGATGATAATCCTTGATGTATCCACACATCAAAATTACAGTACTAGCGAACACCACTAGGAAACCAAGAAAAAAACCATTTTTCCTATAAACAAACCAGAACAATCAAAACTGATTGACTCTCTCCACAAACAAGACTCCATGGAAGAGTTAGATGAATATGGAGAACTGAGAAGACTCTCGCCGCAGTGGGATATCCAAATTATGGAGCATACCTCCTTGCCACAGGGTCTTTGCCAAGGCTGGGCAATCCTGAATTGTAGAAATTTGATTCCAGATGATACCCACTCATCAAAGATGAACCTCTAGATGTATCCACCCATAAAATTACAATACAAACGAACACCACTACGAAACCCAAAAACCAAAAAACCCATTTTTCCCCTCAACAAATCAGAACAATCAAAACTGATTGACTCACTCTAGAAACAAAACTCCATGGAAGAGCTAGCTGAAGACGGAGAATTGAGAATAGTCTGGCCTCTATGGATCTGGGCAATCATAGATCATACCTCCTTGCTACTGCGCCTTTGCCAAGGCTGGGCAATCATGAACTGTAGAAATTTGATTCCAGCTGATACCCACTCATCAAAGATGAACCTCTAGATGTATCCACACATCAAAATTACAGGACAAACGAGCACCACTAAGAAACCAAGAAAAAAACCATTTTTCCTATAAACAAACCAGAACAATCAAAACTGATTGACTCTCTCCACAAACAAGACTCCATGGAAGACTTAGATGAATATGGAGAATTGAGAAGAGTATGGCCTCTATGGGTTTGGGCAATCATAGAGCATACTGATACAAGCTGATTCTTCTCCAAAAAACTTTCAGTCTCAGACCCTACTCTATCTTCTATCTTCTATCTTATTCTTTAGAGAAACCCTACTCTTCTTTGAGTCTCAGATCGTCTTGGTTGTATCCACGAACTGCACTGTGTATTTTGGGAATTTCAGAACTATTTTCTCGCTGGATATTCTCTTGGGATGGAGGGAGGATATCAACTGGTTTCAGAGCCTTACGGTCCTTAAATGATCCTTCTCGAGGAGAACAACATGTTCGCGAAGAGAGCAAAGTAACCGCTAAGATAGAAGAAATAGTGGAAAAAGGAAAGGGGCTCGTGAAAGAGTCTCCGGACACACAGCGGAGATCCTTGCAAGCATTCTGGTATGAATCACAGAATATGAACTCGAAGCTGGAAAACGCGGGTCAAGTACCAAGGAGACCAACAACACAAGCAAACAAAAGATATGTGCATATTCTGGTGTCTCAAGCAGATCACAAAATGGATTTCAGGAAGGGAGACTTAACATATTTTAACGGGACTAATGCCCAGGGGTAACCAAACTGCGTTGAGCAGTTCTTCAAGGTACACCGACTGTCAGACCCCGAAAAAATTCATCTCGTTTCCTTACACATGGAAGGTACCGCCCAATGGTGGTTTATATACGTCGAAGAAAATTTTGGAATGGAGCACTAGGTGGTGTTCGGAGATACTTTGAAAAGAGATACAAGCTATCTTCCAAATCCTTATGCGAGAGATTTATGAATCTCCAACAGACTGGTTCTGCCTCAGATTATAGAGCTGATTTAAAAGATGTAGTGGCCTTCTTGTGTCATTTATCACTAGATGTACATTAAACAGCTTATTTGAGGGCTCTCCAACCCGACATACATTCAGAGTTGAACAAGTATAGACCATATGGCACACAAGAGATGGTGGATTTCTCCTTAGAGGTTGAAAGCAACTTACAAATCCAAGATGCTAGGGCTTCAAGAAGATTAATAGTCCCTGCTAATTCCAGTATTCCACTCTGACATAAAGGGGGCTTACACATCGCCCAAACAGGCAGGGGACCCAATATTGACTACAACCAACGCAGCTTGGTGCAGCCTAACAAGGTAGAGAAAGTGGCCAGGACCGGCAAAGGAAGATTAACATGGCTCTCTCATGAAGATTCTTACAAAGAAAGGAAAAGGGCCTGTGCTACAACTATAATGAATTGTTTACTCTGGGACATAAATGCCAGAAGAAGGTCAGTATATATATGCTCCAAGAAGAGGATGAGGAAGAATTGCAACCCTTAACTGAAGAGGACCACATGCAGGTGGATGAAAGTGCTTTATTCGGGGGAGCTTTAATGACTATGCAGATGAGTATTCCTACACAACTGGCAAGAACCCATGGGTCTATCCGATTATGGGGAATGGTACATCAGCCCAAGGGGAGAGTACTTATTGATGGGGAAGCTACCAGAAATTTCATCTGTCCAAGATTTATCGAGAGCAAAGACATAAAAGTTCAGCCATATCACGCTGTCATAATCATATTGGGAGATGGATCCCGCAGGTACACAACGGGACTTTGCACAAACGTCCCCATAAATTTACAGGGCTACTCTTTTAAGCAGAATCTCATGCCTCTTCCCTTGGGAAATGTTGAAGTGGTCCTAGGAGTTCCATGGTTGAGAACTCTGGGCTGGTTTCACTGTAAAAACAACCATCTTATGCCCAAGATAGTGAAACATGATGAGGTCATCACGATTAAGGTGGATCCGGCATTCAATGGATATTAGTATTGTTTATTCGAGGACGACCAGGCGCATGAGAATTGGGTGAATTCTATTGAAAGAAATGAATGGCTCAACCGACAACCACAACAAAGGGTCAAAGAGGTATATGCCTTAACTTCCACCTCATGCCTACAAAATATTAAATATCTTTATCCCATGGTCTTTGCCAAACCCAACATGCTTCCACCCCTAGAGAATGTGACCATCGAATTCATTTATTGCCGGGTTCCCAACCTGTCAATATCAGACCTTCACAATACTCCCATGTTCATAAGAATATTTTGAAAAGTCTCACAAAAGAGTTACTAGACCAGCATATTATTTGAGCATCCAACAGCTGTTTTCCAATCCAACACTTTTAATAAAAAAGAGAGATCGAGGTCACCCACTTTGTATTGACTATCGAGCTCTCAATAAGTTGAAAATTCTAAATAGATTTCCTCTACCAATTATATCATGTCAGTCTTTTCCAATTGGATCTCAAGTCGGACTATTATGATGCCGTTTGGACTATCTAATGGCCCAGCCACATTCAGTCTCTGATGTGCAAACTATTCAGATTGCATCTTGGACGCTTCGTAATAGTGTTTTTTGATGATATTTTAATATACATTCAGAACGCCACACAACATGAAGAGCATTAACAGAAGGTATTTAAAATATTGAACAACAACAATCTGCATAAAATCATGAGAAGTGTCATATGGGCAAGCCCTCAATTCACTATTTGGGACATCGACTCTCGGTCGAGGGGGTAGCTATGGATCCCTCCAAAATTGAAGCTATCACACTGTGTAAATCTCCAAGAAATATTAAGAAGCTTTAAGGGTTCTTGGGATTAACTAGGTATTATCAAAGATTTGTGGCCGGATATGATGCACTGGCTTATCCTCTAACGACTCTACTGAAGAAAAACTCATTCCAATGGATCCTGGAGGCCGAAACAACTTTCCAAAAGCTTAAGCGGGCTTTAATTAGGACTCCTAAACTACAATTACCAGATTTTTCCTCATCCTTCTCAATAGAGACTGATACTTTGGAACAAGTTGTGGGAGCAGTACTGGTTCAACCGAAAAACCCCCTTGCCTATATTAGCAGAACATTATCACATCATAAGAAAAATAAATCAACATATGAAAGAGAATCAATTGTAATAGTATGGGCAGTCTAGAAGTGGGAACACTATTTGATGTTCCAGAAATTCTTCATTTACATAGATAAGTTCAGTTTGAGGTTCCTAATCGATCAAAAGAAGTACCACTGGGTTATAACAAATGATTGACCAAACTCCTGAGTTTTGATTTTTAAATTCATTACAAGGAAGGAAAGAGAGATGCAGCGGCTGAAGCTCTCTCAAGATCAGACTCATATCTATTGTTGGATAGCTATAATTCATTGACAACTATCCACTGGCTAGATCGCACCACCATTGATAGAGAAGTTTCAGAAGATCCTACTTAGCAAAAGTATAAAAAATTCAATCCCTCTTGACCCATCTTCACATCCTAATTTCTCCGTCCGTCAAGGAATGCTATGTCACAAAAGGCGCATTGTGTCGACTGCCAATTCCAGCCTCATCCCAAGGGTACTTCAAGAATTCCACGACTCCACCATTGGGGGTCATGGGGGTTTCCAACGAACAACCGTATCCCTGAACAAATTTTCTAGAAAGCTATGAAGTAGAGGATAAATGCTCATAGCAACCAATGTTCTACATGCCAACAGCACAAGCTGCCCAATCTCTCACCCTCGAGGTTACTTCAACCACTACTATGGATTTCATTGAAGGCCTCCCAAAATCAAAAGGCTACAATTCTATTCTAGTCATCGTGGACCGATTAAGTAAATATGCTCACTATTTTTCCGTTAAACATCCTTTTTCAGCAATCATCATTGCAGCATTATACATTAAGGATGTGGTAAAACTACATGGAGTGCCAAATTCAATTTTAATTGACAGAGGCAGCATTTTCTCAAGCCAGTTTTTGAGAGAATTGCACAAACTACAAGGAACCCACTTAAAATTCAGTTCTTCATATCATCCGGAAACTGATGGTCAATCAGAGTTTACCAACAGAGGGTTGGAATGGTAATTACCATGTTCCTCATCCGAAAAAACCAGGAAATAGAACCAACGGCTACACTGGGCAGAATACCATTACAACACTTCTTTCCAGTCTTCCATCAACACTTCATCTTTTAAGGCAGTTAAAGGTCGAGATCCCCCCTCCCTGTTACGCTACGGTTCACCAAATTAGTGGAAAGAATACCATTACAACACTTTTGACTCCATTGACAAATTAATGCAAGAAAGAGAGCTTATGCTAACTACCCTAAAAAATCATTTGGCACGCGCCCAATTCAGGATGAAACGACAGGCTGACAAACTGATGAAGTCATATTAAGGTACTCATTTGCATGCATTCTTCATCATAACTACCCTCAAAATTCAGTTTAACTCTACCAAAAACTATTAATTTACATAATAATGAGATCATGCCTTCCACTTTTTCCAATAATTAAAAAGATACATTTTTTACTCAATTGAGGTTTCCATCAATGCTCTGACATGTACTTTTCCAATTTAGATAGTTTGGAATTTATGGGATATTTCTAACTCCCACTAGACTCAATGAGTCAAGCAGGATATGAATCTAACAATTTCCCTGGTATGTTGACTTTCCAGGTCTAAGGTTGACTTCAAGTGGTCATAAAGTTACGAAAATGTATGAGGAAGTCTAGACATTAGTCTTGAGGCTTGGGACTGAATTTCAGATCAAAAGGAGCTATGAATAACAAGATTCATGCTAATCAGTGGAGCAGACTCAACCGATAGACTTGTTGTGAAGGAGCATGAAGAAAACCTTCTCGAAGGTCCTTGGAGGCTTTCAGGATGATCAAGACAGCTAAGGGGGACTCTAGATGGAAGTTATTGATTGGTGGAGAGCCAGGATTGGGATCCAGTACAGGATTCATGAGGTGGAATCCATCCATCCGTCCATTCCAGCTCAAATCCAAGGGTTAGGGATGATTTGTAATTAACTCTACCAACTTGTTCTTTTCCCTCCAAATCGGACCTGGAGGGAAAGAATCTGGTTGGTTGGGGTCTGATCACCTAGATTGAGGCCTCAAGAATTCAATCCTAGACGTTCATCCATGATCCAACCACCAAGGATGGCTAAAACAAACACATGTACCCCTATAAAAGGGCCCCCCTCACCTTCCTTGAGGGTATCCAAGAATTGAGTATTTTTTGTTCCACTTTATTTCTTTGTTGAGATTGTTCCTGGGTCCACCTTCATCCTAAAGGTGCAAGGAGTCTTCTGGGAGAGTCCTGGATCTTGAAACCAGTTGGTAAGGAGCTGAAGAAACCACCTTGGGCCCCTTAAGTGTGACAAAAGAGGTTCCTTTCTTCTTCTCATTCTAACTCCTCCTAGACTTTTTCTAAGCTTTTTAACTATCTTGGAAGATAGCCAACGTATTAAGATTTCCAACGCCTACTCACATGCATCAAAACGATATCTGGAACTCTAGATATCATCGTTTTGGTCCACCGCACATGAGAGCACCTCTACCAGGGCGACCAGTGGCGGAGCACCGAAGCCTAGCGCACAAGTGACACTTCCGCTCGCACATCCAGCGGTGGAGTGCCCACAGCTGTGCTCTCTCTCTCTCTCTCTCTCTCTCTCTCTCTCTCTCTCTCTCTCTCTCTCTCTCTCTCTCTCTCTCTCTCTCTCTCTCTCTCTCTCTCTCTCTCTCTCTCTCTCTCTCTCTCTCTCTCTCTCTCTCTCTCTCTCTCTCTCTCTCTCTCTCCACTCAAACTGTCGGGAATCATTCGCGAACTAAATTAACTCAGTTTGGTAACGATTTGGACAGCTCTCTGTCATCCGGTTCAACGACTTTGAACCGGATAAGGGAATTACAACCCAATTGATTTCAGAATTTGTTCTCTCTCCCTAGAGACGATAAAAAGTTCTGGAAAAAATTTCAAAAATATTCTCTGTCTAGGCTTTTCACGGAAAATTTTCCATACCTAGTAAAAATCATATTCATCTTTGTTCATTGAAAATAAACCATCCTAGCAACTAAAAACATTATGAGAGAGACTTATACAACCTGAACTTTAAAATTCTCATTTAAATTCAACCTAACTAGCTACCTAGCTCCCTCAGGGATCGACCTTACTAAGTACAACTAGTAAAGTAATAAAATTGTCCATTGGTACATAACTATTCTTACAAACGGCTTAGTTAGTGATCTTTTTATCATCAACTTTCAACCCCTAGTTTGGACCAATCACAAACATCATTGAGAGGAAACGTTTGAAGAAGGAGACCATGTTTATCGCAAGATTCAACCTTGTCGTATGAAATCCTTGGCATAGCGATCTTTTGAAAAGCTTGGACCCAAGTATTTTGGACTTTTCACTATACTAAAAAAATTGGTCTAGTCGCCTATCGTTTGGATCCTCCTTGGCATTCATCCTTACACCTTGTTTTTCATGTTTCTCTCCTCAAAACAGCTATTGGCACAAATGACAAACCACAACCTCTTCTAAAATTTCTAACATTGAAATAGGAATGGCAGGTTACTCTAAAAGACATCTTTCAGGTACAAGGTTCTTCTCAAGGCCCCGAGGTGCTGGTCAAATGGCAACATCTCCCACACTATGAAGCTACACGGTAACAAGTTGCTCAGTTGCAGCATTTTTTCCCTCAATTCAATCTTCAGGACAAGCTTTGTCTCCATGGGGGGAGTATTGATACAAGCCAGTTCTCCAAAAAGTATCAAAGAAAGTAGAAGAAGCATCAAGGGTGAAGGGGCGCACGTGCCGACACCAACCTCACATGTGCAAAACAGCCTATAAGTTGAAGCGGGAGACACGAAGGAGGACATCAATGTTTTTGGCAAAAGGCAGTTGCAGTTTCAACTGAAGGTTGGGAGTGGAGCAGGCCGCGACCAGAGGGGAGCTCTCGCTTGAGGGTTCCTCCATCCACTACCCTTCTTTCTTTTATTTTCAATCTTCTTCTACTGAGAAGCCCTATTCTTCTCTTAGTCTCAGACTGTCTAGGTTGTATCCACGAACTACACTGTGGTTTTGAGGAAGTTTAGAACTATTTTCTAGCTTGATATTCTCTCAGAGTGAAGGGATGATATCACATACCTCCTTGCTACTGGGCCTTTGCCAAGACTGGGCAATCATGAACTATAGAAATTTGATTCCAGCTGATACCCACTCTTAAAAGATGAACTTCTAAATGTATCGAGACGTCAAAACTACAATACAAATGAGCAAAAGACCCTTCTTTTCCTCTCAACAAATCAGAACAATCAAAACTGATTGACTCACTCCACAAACAAGGCTCTAGAGAGGAGCAAGCTGAAGACGGAGAACTGAGAAGACTCTAGCCCCTCTGGGATCTGGGCAATCATGAATTGTAGAAATTTGATTCCAGCTGACACCCACACATCAAAGATGAACCTCTAGATGTATCCACTGATCAAAATTACAATACAAATGAACACCACTAAGAATCCCAGAAACCAAAAAACCCATTTTTTCCTCTCAACAAATCAGAACAATCAAAACTGATTGACTCACTCCACAAACAAGACTCCATGGAAGAGCTAGCTGAAGACGGAGAACTGAGAAGACTCTCGCCCCTCTGGGATCTGGGCAATCATGGAGCAGACCTCTTTGCTACTGGGTCTCTGCCGAGGCTGGTCGGCAGTGCAGAGCAAAGCCAACTTAACCATCATCCCAGCCATCTCCCCACACCCTTCAGTCCTTAGCCTCTCGTCCACAGCCTCTCCCACCCTCCCTTCTCCCACCTTCTTCCTCAGCCACTTCACCATCCCTTCTCTTCTGAACCGCTCGTCGCAGAGCGTTCTCCCCGTCGCCATGGCCGCCAGGACCAGCCCCAGCCCGTACACGTCGGCGGCGACGAGCCCGGCCGAGCCCTCCGCCGCGCCGTCCAGCGCCGCGGCGGCGCCGCCGGCGATTCGCCGCCGCTCAGCCCAGCTCAGACTGCCGGCTTCGATGGCCGCGCGGAGGGCGCCGCTGGGGTAGCGCCGGCGGCGGGTGATTACGAAGAGGAGGAGTGAGAGGGCGGCGCCGGAGAGGAAGCCGGCGGCGGCGCCGCCGGCGAGGGCGCCGGCGCAGAGCAGAGGGCTGGCGGCGCCGCTGGCGGCGCCGCCGGAGACGGCGGCGGGGAGGAGGAGGAAGAGGAGGAGGAGAGGGCGTGGCATGGCTGCTGCGCGTGAGGAAGAGATTGAATGGAAGGAGGAAGTTAAAGCGCGTCGACGGAGCCCATGGTCAACGCCCATAGAGAAAATTAAATACTTTGTTGAAGATGGAGATTTGGATATTGATATTATGGATTGATGTGAAATAGGGATGTAGGTGTGGAGATAGAGACGAAGATGGGTGCTGATGGTGTGAAGAGATGGTCAGAAGTAGGGTTTGAGATATGCATATTGAAATGTAGAGATAGGGATGGGGAGATAGAGATGAGGATAGAGATGAATATGGGTGCTGTGGGTTGAAGAGATGGTCCGAAGTAGGGCTTGAGATATGCATATTGAGATGTAGAGATAGGGATGTAGAGATAGAGATGAGGATAGAGATGAAGATGGGTGCTGATGGTGTGAAGAGATGGTCGGAAGTAGGGTTTGAGATATGCATATAGAGATGTAGAGATAGGGATGTGGAGATAGAGATGAATATGGGTGCTGATGGTTTGAAGAGATGGTCGGAAGTAGGGTTTGAAATATGCATATAGAGATGTAGAGATAGAGATGAAATAGGGATGTAGGTGTGGAGATAAAGATGAGGATAGAGATGAAGATGGGTGCTGATGGTGTGAAGAGATGGTCAGAAGTAGGGTTAGAGATATGCATATGGAGATGTAGATGAAGATATAGATAGTGATATGGATAGATATAAAAATAGGATGTAGATGTAGAGATAGAGAGGAGAATAGAGATAAAGATGGGCACTGATGGTTTGAAGAGATGGTCAGAAGAAGGGTTTGAGACATGCATCGAGATATGAAGCGGAAGATGAACATGTGGATATATGGATGGATGTACAAAATGGAGATGTAGAGATAGAGATAAGGAAAGAGATGAAGATGTGTGTTAACGCTGTGAAGAGATAGTCAACAGTAGGGTTATAGATATACATATAGAGATCTAGATAGTGAAGTGGATAGCCATGAAACTATGGTTGTAGAGATTGGGACAAGGATATACATGAAGATGGGTGCTGGTGATGTAAAGAGATAAGCAGAAGTAGGATTATGGATATGCATACAGAGACGAAGATCTGGATAGGTATATGGATAGAGATAAAAAAATGGATGTCAATGTAGAGATAGAGATTGTGCCTCTTCTGGAACGTTATGTATGCATATCTATCTAGATCTCATGGTGATGAGAGTAACTACACATGACATAAACCCTAAAATTTTTTTCTCATCATAATCATGTCTTTCAGTCCTGAATCTTTGATGCCATCAGTCCTGTTGATACCTTCGTAAGATAATTTTTCCCTCATCATTCCCAAAATCTAGCTGTTGTCATCATCATCCATGTTTGGACTTGGACAAATGAGGTAATGGTTTGTCATCAGCCAATGGATGCTGGTGATGAGAACAGTGACAATTTGCCCATTGTTAACACGTATCTTTATCATCGTTCATGCTTTTCCTTAGTACGACGGCTAGATAACACATTAGCAGGGCCCTTGTGTAGGAATCGGAACTTTGGTGTTCAAGGAATGGACAATCCAAATTTATTAATTCTTTGCATTCCTCTATGTTAGTTTGCAAATGTTTCCGGTTCGACAATAAATTCACTAAATAAAGAAATAACATGTAAAATGTCAAATGAATGTACAATTTTAATGCCCATATTGAATGTCAAAATATAACTTCCATTAGAATTATGAATCATAACAAAATATTTTCTAGATAAGTTATCGACGTATAATAGCTATTTTAACATTAAAGTTTGTATACTTTAATTAAATATCACTAATCATTGAATTGTATTTTTCTCGAGTAAGTAGAGCAGCAGGTATAGTTTCTCTCATGGTGTAAAAAACCAAATTAATCAGATGCATTTTGGTTATCTCCGGGGGATTAATTATGAGAAATACAAAAAAAGAACAGGGAATTATGATTCTATTAAAATGTTCTCATTCAACAACCAAACGTTTTACCTGGTCATAGTTTCAATTTGGATCAGTTTTGACTTGATCAAAGTGGACCTGTCTAGATCAAAGGTTCTGCAAAGGGCAATCAGGACAAAGTTTGGCTCTGATTATAATGCTAACCTGATCATAAAATAGTTCTGATCTGAATCCAACTCTGATCAGGTCGACCTAATTAGGAGGTAAGCTCTTATCATAATCAAACAATCATCATAATTCATCTCAGATCAGGGCTCCAATCTGATCCAAATTGAGTTCCAATTGGATCTTGACTGTGATCAGAGTCAAACTTTGATAAGCCAGCTCTGATAAGGTCGGGACCCAGATAAGAGTCTAATTCTGATCAATGTTCGACTCTGATATGAATTCAACTTTATCAGAGATTACCTTTGACCAGATTCCAACTCTGATCAGAAGTCCGCTCTGATCTGAGTGGGACTCTCATTAGTGTCTGATTCTGATTAATGTTTCTTTGCATTGAATTCGACCTGATCTGAGTTTTCCATTGACCAGAGTCCAACTCTGGTCAGAAGTGAGCTTTGATCTGGTTGGGACCCTGATTAGAGTGGAATTCTGATCAGACTTTGACTCTGATCATAATCCGACCAGATCAGAGTTGGACTCTAATTTGAGTCCAATGTAGTTGAGAAGTAAGCTCTGATTGAGATGGGACCCTAATCTTAATGGACACAAGAAAGATAGGAAATAAGAAATACCTTTTCATTTCTTGACTGTACACATCAATTTAGAAAATGACGTAAGGTATTTAAGAGATGCAAGGATTCCATGATCGTATGGTATAATCCTAGATGCCATTATACAAGAATAATAGAAACAAGAAATTCTTTCTCCCGACAGTCCATTTTAGGTGACAATGTAGAATTTGTTGAAGAGGAAGAGAGAACATGATCAGAAGATGACATAAGAGAGAGGGATCTTCACTAAGGAGCAGGGAAGAACTGATGAATGCAGTAGATTTTGAGGAGCAGACCTTTGGTGAATCGGAGTTCCTTTGAAGAAGTGAATTTCTGACTGAATTGGGAACATGGGGATTCCCCCCTATAATATCGTAAATTCCACCTTCAGTTTTCAAATGGACCATTTGTTCTCAAAGTGTTCATTTGTTTGTGTTTGTTTACTAATGCTAGCAGTTTACGAACAAACAAAAGATTTTCCGATCCCTACCACTTTGCGAGGATGAGATACGGGTAGAGATAGGATAGAGACGTAGACGGAGATGGCAGTAGTGATGGTAGAAATGTAAAGATAGAGACACATGTAGTAATAGATATAGACAGGTATATTGCTATACACTGAGAAAATTACAGAGAACTGTTTTTTTTTTTTTTTGAAGAAAAAATTACAGAGAACTGTACAGAGATCATAAATGAAATCGTACAGATAAAGATAGAAATAGGGATATAATAGTAGTGATGGAGACGGAGATATTGATGGAAATAGTGGTCTAAATATAGAGATGAAAATGGGGACATGAATATTTAGAGATAGACACAAACATACTGAACAAGACAGAACGGGATAAAGAGAGAGAAAATTACAAATGGACGTGGTGGCGGAGATAGCTACAAAAATAAGGATATGGATAAAGAGAAAGACATAAACATGTGAAGATCTTGAATACAGAGAGAGATAGATATTTGTTAGAGGGGGGGGATACAGAAAAAAATAAGAATGTGAATGTGGAAATGGAGTTACGATTGCGATGGACATAGAAATATAGAGATGGAGAGCGGAAGTAGGTGGATGGGAAATATAGGTTAAGAGGCAGACATTGACAGAGGGATCCATACGAATAGTTGTAGGGATCAAGCTGGGCCCAAAAAAATAGATTTTTGGGCATTAGGATAGATATGTAGAGATAGGTACTAAGAGATATAAAGCGATAAAAATACATATTTAAATATAAATAAAGTTGGTGATGGAGAGAGGATAGCAAGAAAGGTAAAGATCGACATGGAGGTGGAGATAGAGATAGATCTAGAGTTGAAAATATCAAAAGAAAAAAGATATACAAATGGATATGGAATACAGAAATATAAAGAAGGAGATGCAGATGGCGATAGAGGTAGTGATGATGGATATTTAGATACCACATGTGGAAACTAGACTTGATATTTGGGCAATAAGAGGAAGTCTGACTATCAATTTGACTGGAGTATGAAGGTCGCTCGAATGTTGACAAATGTAGAGAGAGAGAGATAGGATGTGCAAATTAAGTGCCTAGAAAGAAGGGAGAGACAGACTTAGAGATAGAAAGATGGAGAGAGATAGAGAGAGCTAGATGATTTACATACAAAGTCAACGCCCAGAGCAAAGGGCGAGACATACTTAGACATTTATTGATCGAACGAAAAAGAAAATTTACACGCAAAGTCAAAGCCCAGAAAGACAGAAGCGACAAACTTAGAGGCTGATAGATGGAGAGAGAAATAAAATTAACATGCAAAGTCAACGGCAGAAGCCGGATGATGGATGACGGGAAAGAGCAAGAAAATTTACATGCGGAGAGGTCCATGCCCCTGAAGCTGGACCTCGCGGCTGGTCAACGGAACATAACGCACAGGGATCTCGCTTGAGATGTTGACCGAGCCATCCAGCCTCTTATCCACAATCTTCAGCTCCTGAAACGTCTTCCCCACCGGAATTACCATTCTGCCCCCTGGCTTCAGCTGTTCTATCAATGCCGTTGGATGCTCCGGTGCTGCTGCGCCAACATGGATTGCGTCAAAGGGTGCCAACTCAGCATACCCCAACCTTCCATCTGCAGCCACGTCAGCAAGAAAGTCAACGTTCATATAGTTGACCAAGATCCTCTGTTGTAGCACTGCAGTGTCATATGATACCACGTCACCAACCTAATCAACCTTTCCCAGAATTGACCCAGCTCTGTCATGGTGTGGCTCAAGGAGGGGTACCCAGCCAAATAAATTTTTTTTTTTAAAGTGGTACCCAGCCAAATAATAAAAACTTCACCTACATCACCGACGGATACGACCCTTCATGAAGACTCGTAGTCAGGGAAGGGGGCTAGATGAGAGGTGTAGATGTTCCCGTGGTTGGAATTCATCGGATGCGAGTTTGAACGGAGGAGGCGGGATTGACTGCGGACGAGCCGCCTGAAGACGCAGTGAGGTAGAGACAATCACGAGAGATGGGGATTGCTGAGGAAGAGCGGAGCCTAGGCAAGAGAGAGGAAAGACAAGTGACCTTCATTCTTCTTGGCTGCCCTCTTAGAGGATGGGCATCCCTATTTAAAAGTAATATATAAGAGCAAAATGGCCAAAATGCCCATAGCAAGCTGACTTAACAGAGTTAAACCTAGATAGGACGGGATCATATCACCAACCTAAACTAATCTTTTCCAAAATTGACCCAACTCTGCAGTGGCAGAGCTGATAGGTACTCCAGTCAATCATGAGCCTCAGAGTTGACTCAGCTTCAACATGGCAGCACTAATGGCTCGCATAGGACTTTATTTTGGGATACCTCGTCTTTCATACCTGCCACGTGCACAGAGAGCGAGCCGCCACACAACAGCTCCACTGCTCCGCTTCGCTTGATGTTCTCCAAGGATGAAACGACCAACTCGGGGATGTGTTCAACGCCGACAGCACAGCCGGTGGGACCCACCATCAGAGAGAAGCAGGCTGTCAAGTATCCAGTTCCTGCCAAAAACCATGAGTCAGCTATAATTGACTTTTTTTTGACACTGATCTGGTATTTGACTTTGACCTGAGCCGACGTCAAGAACGCGCATCCCGGGTTTCAAATGGTCTTTCAAGAGCTCAAGACAGTAGGCGTGCATGTGGGGTGCGGATATGGTGGCATTGTAACCGATCCGAAGCGGGCTGTCTATGTAAGCAGAAGCAGAGTCTTGCACAAATTCTCCTCGGTCAACGGTCTCCATCACCTCAGCGACTTCCGAGGATTTGATGATGCCAAGGTGACGCAGTTGCTCAACTAGCCCCTTGTTTCTGTCTATTGACCTACCAGCCTGAAGCAGCTGAAAAATCAAAATGTATGCAGGAAGAGATCACATAGATAGATTACTCATACTAGAAGTTTTTCACTGTCATCCATTTTCCTTTAATTTTTTTTTAATAAATAAAATTCTTAATTCATAGTATTCCAATACAATAGTTTGATCGAACCTCGAATGGTCCAAATCTAGACATGGTTGTTCTTTGTTCTGTTCTTTTTTATTTTCAAAAAACGAACAAATTTTGCACATTCGAACAAAACTAGAACAAAATTTGCACAAAGTGAGCAAAAGAACCGCACAGGGGTCTTTGCGATGTTCTGTTCGAATTCGTTTTTGTTCAGTTCAGAAAACCGAACAGAACGAACAATTTGCACAAATTCACACAAATTCACACAAATTCACACAAATTCACACAAAAAGAACTGAACGACCACGTCTTCAGGACCAAATCATAAGGTCTTAAGAATAAGCATAACGGCAACGAGATCATTTTGTAGGACTATCTATGAAGTAAAATAAACCATAGAGAGGCGATGTCACAGATAACCACATCATCGCATCTAATCTTACTTTGTAGATGATCACTCGAGGATAATCATAATGCCAGTGATATTATTTCTCAGGATAAATGTAATGATTGTGAACCTTTGAGACATCATCAACCCAACGATTAAACCTCGTTTGAGCAATCATTTTCTAAAACTTTTCCCCTGAGAAATTTCATGGTACACAGCAGCTTTGATTACGGGTTCTAAACTCGGTAGCATCAACCCACCGCATAGATCTATAAAAAAAATTTTACTTTTCAAAAAAAAGATCTATCAAAATTTCTTGGTAGAATAAGATAATAAGCGCGAGGATTCCAGGAAATTGGACCAGCCTACGAGCACGATCTCAGTTATCGATGATTGATTCAAGGGAGATATCAGAATTTTCTCTGGAAATTACGGCAAAGATCAAGGGGAAACGTTAAAAAAAGGCTCCACGCAGATGAAGTCGAGATCGCTACCTCCATCTTCTGGAGCGTGCGAGCCCTAGAAAGTAGCCTGCGGTCACTCGCAAGATCAGAAACAAAAGAGGAAGACGAAGATGTGAAAGAGAGCCGGAAAATCATATAAAAGTGGAGAATTTCAGCACCTGATTCTTCCGCGAACGAAGAATACAGCAGAACCAGCGAAGACCGCAACACCGACCTTGGGCTTGGAAGAATCTCATGCTCTTCTTATTGTCGCTTTGGCCTTCCGCAGCAGAAAATATCGCCAGATGCTTGCTTCTCCATCGAACAAATAAGGGTTCTCCCGAAAACTCTGCATCGAATTAGGATTGATGGTTGATGGCAAGTCGTCGTCGTCATCGTCATGGTAATCTCCAAGTTCCGGCGTGAGATCTCTTGGAAACTGGATTAACGACCAATGCATCATTATCAGTAAATGGATGACAATCACGTTCAAGTATCACCAACATCATCTTCATCATCAGTAAATGGATGACAATGGCGATCAAGTATCACTATCATCAATCGTTCTCATCAGCATCAGTATCATGATCAGCACCATCATCAGCATTGGAATCACCATCGGCATCATCATCAGCATTGGAATCACCATCGGCATCGTCATCAGCATCATCGTCATCATCATCATCTTCATCATCACCATCACCATCATCATCATCATCATCATTATCATCATCCTCATCCTCATCATCACCATCATCATCATCATCATCATCATCGGCAGCAGCAGCAGCATCTTCATCATCTTCAGCATCATCAGCAGCAGCAGCAGCTACATCATCATCATCAGCAGCAACAGCAACAGCAGCAGCTGCATCATCATCATCAGCAGCAGCAGCAGCAGCAACAGTATCATCATCATCATCATCATCATCATCAGCAACAATAGCAGCTGCATCATCATCATCAGCAGCAACAGCAGCAGGTGCTGCATCATCATCTTCACCATCATCATCATCATCATCATCAGCAGCAGCAGCAGCAGTATCATCATCATCATCATCAGCAAGAGCAACAACAGCAGCTGCATCATCATCGTCATCATCATCAGCAGCAGCAGCAGCTGCTGCATCATCGTCTTCACCATCATCATCATCATCAGCAGCAGCAACAGCAGCAGCAGCAGCAGCTGCTGCATTATCATTTTCACCATCATCATCATCGTCATCATCATCAGCAGCAGTAGCAGCAGTATCATCATCATCATCATCTTCATCATCATCATCATCATCATCACCATCATCATCATCATCATCATCATCGGCAGCAACAACAGCATCTTCATCATCTTCAGCATCATCATCATCATCATCTTCACCATCATCATCATCAGCAGCAGAAGTATCATCATCATCATCATCATCATCATCATCATCATCATCATCTTCATCATCATCATCATCATCATCATCATCATCATCATCATCATCATCATCATCATCATCTTCATCGTCATCATCATCATCATCGGCAGCAGCAGCAGCATCTTCATCATCTTCAGCATCATCATCATCATCAGCAGCAGCAGCAGTATCATCATCATCATCATCATCATCATCGGCAGCATCAGCAGCATCTTCATCATCTTCAACATCATCATCATCATCATTGTGGTCATTGTCGTCATCATTGTCCTCATTGCAGGCATCAAACACTGCATCAAATCCAAGAAATGGACAATCGATGGGGCGTGGCATGCATGAAGCGAAAGAGCTTTAGGGTTTGTCGGTTCCAGTTTTTTAGCAAGGATCTAAACCTTATCAAAATTTCGGTCCTGGTCCAAGTTGACCCTCGGACTGGACTGACTAGCCAGTCCACCCATAAAATGGCAGACCAATTGTTTTTTTTAATGAGAGGGAGTTAGGGGAAATGGGGGAAATGGCGGAAATGGCAGTCTGACCGGTCCAGATCCCAAATGACAGTAATAAGGATATCTCTGGTGAGGGAATGGGGGAAACAACAATAAACTACTCTTATTCTCAGTTCCGGATTGTCCCGGACGTGGATGATGGACGGGACGGGACGAACTGCGTCCCGTCAGACATCTAGAGTAAGTTCAGGGACGAAGGACAGGATGGGTTTTCGTCCAACGATAAAAAAACTGTCCTGTCCAATCATATCGGAACGGTTTTTCGTCCCGTCCAGTTTTCCTGGGATAAATTTTCATCCCGGCGCTCGTCCGGGACGGAAAAAAACCCATTTTATATTTTTAAAGTATTAATATGGATTTTTCAAGTTTTCTAGGGAATTTTGGAGGAGAGAGAATGCGAAGGGACATATTTACAATTATTGTTGAGTGACGTCCGTCTGCATGCACGTAAAAATACAGGGACTTTGATGCAAATTGTCATAGCGAGGCTGTATGGCAACACCTCAACCGTTGGATGTGAATCCGGCGGTTTTCTGTCCAGATTCGTCCGTCCATCGTCTAAGCCCTCCGGACGGACATTTTTTTTCGTCCCGTCCGCATCCCTGCACTATACTCTTATTTTCATCAGATCTCCCGTTATTAAAAGGATGCTGATGCAGCCCAATCTGGCTTCTCCACCCAGATTTTGAGGTTCTTGGGGTTATTCCACCTTATTGGATCACCATCTTTTAGTCTGGTTTTTGGGTTCTGAAGCTTCTAGAAGATGGCAAAGGATCTCTAACTGGTCAAAACTCTGACTCTATCTCTGCCCAGATCTCTTGGCAGTTCCCCAAGACATAATACAAAGTATTCATTTTGTCATATTATAGGCATGTAGGTCTGCCATGGGGTGGAAATATCATTTTAGCCATTTTAAGACTTGGTAGCTCAGACACAGTATAGAGATCTTCATTTTCAGAGTTTCAATATCTCCCTTGGTTATCAAACATGTAGAGGGCATCAGATGTGTTGTCACAGCCTCTTCAGTTTGCCTTATACTCTTTGAGGCTTAAGGCTCCCTTGTACTCCTTATTGTCCATTCAAGGAAAATGATTGATATGGAATCAAACAAGGAAAATGAATCTAAATTATACAAATCAGATCTGAGGATCAGATGCGTAGGGATCGTCAAACGTCATCCGTCACATCACATGTCACCGTGACAGACACGTGACGGATGACGTGCCGGTGACGGTGATGGAATGCATGGGGTGTGATGGTGACGGTGACGCGTGACGGGCTGTACGTGACGGTGACGGGATACCCCGGACGCGTGACGTGACGAAAGCTCCGTCACGGATGACGACCGTGATGGAATTTTAATGCATTTTATTATGGATTAGGGGACTTTGACTGTTCGACGGTGGAGGTGGAAAGAGATCCAAGCAGGAGTAGAGCAACAAAGCAATTATATGACAGGGTATTTCTAAGCGTCAGACGAACCGACAACCCAAGAAGAGCACAACTCCTCCTCCGAGAAAGAGAAGAGATTTTCTGAATCAGAAGCTGCTCGCAGACTATATAGAGAATGAGAGAGGAACGAATGCCCCACCACCTGGCAATTTGGCGCAATCCGGCGCAGCGAAGAGAGAAATAGAACACGCCGAGATGTGATGGAGACGAAGAACGGAGGAGGAGGAAAACAAAAAGAAAGGAGATCTCGCTGCGGTAGGCTAAAGAGAGTGCCAGATGAAATTCGTGCATGCCGTCTTCCTTTCCTCTAAATTTTTCTGTTATTTTATCTTCATTTCTTTATTTCTAAAGATCCTGTGGAACTTTGACCAATTGACGGATTTGATCCAGATAGTAAAATAAATTACATTATTTCCATCATCGGTGAAGGTGACGGTGTCACGGTGACAGTGGCCTGACAGAACGAAGATCAACGGTGACGTGACGGGAATATGACAGAATTTTTATAAACCCTCGGACACGGATGAGATGGTGACGTGACGAACATTTCATCACGTCACTGTTCGCAATGCCTCTCATCCATCCCGTGACGTTCGGGGCGTCACGTCCCGGACGTGCCGTTCCCTACAGATGAGTATTAGTATTTTAGTCGTATATCAAAGAATGTAATTTAATCACATTATAGTAATGTATCTAAATAAATTTAATTAGCTATAACATATTGCTGTATATAACTCATTTTTTAACATATTTAAAATATTTTATTATACCTTAGAATAATAAAGATGAATTAATGGCTAATGACATTTATTTAAATATATTATATTTTTAAATCTGTGCTCACTATCCAGGAAATGTAACATACTATATTTTTCACATTGCTTTAAATGAAATGACTTTCAAGAGACATTACCAATCAGAAAATATAATGGTTATAATCTAACAGGTAGAAAACCCATATACTTTGGCCTTCCTTTTGATTTTGAATCAAAATTTATTTTTGTTCCCAGTCCATCACTTCTTATTTCATCGTACGGTCTCGATTACTTCTGTTTGGTTGGGTGATGCTTCATGTCAATCTGGTATCACCTCGATCATAGTTATGAATGGCCAAAAAATACAAATACATATTTGGAAACATACTTAATTATTATGTTGAGTTCATTATTGAGTACTTTTTTTCAGAAAATTTTTAACAGAGATGACTTTCAGCATCTCCTATTGATAAACAAAATATTGAATTAAAATATGCTATTTAAAGGCTCTGATAATTTCAACAATATTGTAAAAGTTTTCCCAGTACACAGTAAGTAAGGATCAAATCTATATGGAGTCGGCAATGAATATATCAAGAATTTGGTCAGAATTTCATTTCATTTTAAGATTTTAAAAATATTTTATGGGATTTTTTCATACTTATATAGGCATAAATTTTAATGAAAAATAAATAAATCTAATTTAAAAATTTTAAATAAATATTTATATTATTTCCAATGTATTCTATAAATTTAAAATTATCTTCAACAAAATTTCTATAATTGATCAGAATTTTTATACATAAAAAATAATTAAAAATGTCTATAACATTGAGATACTTAAGATTCATCATCCTTAATGGAGCTGAACGAAACAAATTTTAAGTAATAAGAACTTGCGATTTCTTTTAGAACTTATCTTTTAGATAACTTATTGCAATTAATTATTTTAATGTATCTGAATCTTTATTGAATTCACAGTATTCAGATGTATTTTGACTTTGCTCCTAAATTCATATCTTCATCTTAATATTCAGATTTATTTACTGCATAACATTTTATCCAATTCGTAACCTGCTCATAAACTCTTCTGCTCCTGATCTTAAACTCACCTCTATGAGTTCATGTACTTCGTAACCTTTTACTTCCTAAACCATATCAACCAAAATAAGTATTAAGCTTAGGCCTGTTCTCATCGGTAAACTCTCTATGATGGTTTTATAAAATTACCTCTCTGCTTTTTTGGTTTAATTTTATCTTGAATTTATTTACCTCTATGCTGCTTTGGTTTCATTAGTTCAGGTCAGTTCGATTTGGTTCACAATCAGTTTGATCGTATTTGGACAAGTTTGTCCAGCATAGGTCAAGTCAACTAGTCCAATTGGTGACTCAACTATTATTGGCTGTTTAGATTGGCATGCAGTTGACAGTGGTTGGCGGGGGTGAGCAATGGTGACCTGTAGTTTCATAAATTTGAAGCAGAACTCCAACAAGATGTGAGAAAGTTAATACTTGACTCTTTCGATTGGAGTAGGGTTAGTCTCAGAAATTTCTATTTTGACCTTAAATGTTGAATGAGGCTAGTCCAAACCATAATTTATGAAATTAATTTGATGTTCTCACTCATTAATATGAATACAAAAAGTTATTTATACTCTCACATGCATAAAAACCTATACAATTAGCTCATTTTTGTGTTTAACCAAAACTGTGTTTGCATTCTTTAGTAACCACGTCTGATGTCACCATCATCTTTGGATTTCGTCATTCGTAGTGCTCCATGATATGTGTTCAAACTGCATCAACTTAGTCATTTGTATTTTTCTTTATTTTAGGTGATCCACTCTAGAAAAAATATCTAAAAATACATAATTGAATTTATTAATTCTAAATGAATTAATTTCACTCATAAAAGCCAAAGTTTATTAATATATACACTGTTTATCGTATAAAATCAGTTCAACTTAATGAAATATCTTATAATTTGAACTATTAATATCATTTAATTGGATTGAAACACGTCTCATGACAATTGAATGTTTAAAAATTTTGCTGAAAATGCAAAAAGAAATAATATAATTGATAAAAGTAGTGAATATTACATTTTTATTGAAAAAGGATAAAAGAGAGAGAGTGATAAAAGAGTGGAGGGAGAATTGGGACGCATATAGAATAAGTTTACAATGGCCTGACGCTAAGACGACCCCTCAAGCTGGACCATATGTGTCAAACATGCCCAGCTTGGTGCACATCACATCATAGCATATCCTTGCCAGATTCTTGGTGAAGATCTTTGCGAGCTGATAAGACAAAACATTTGGAGTAGAGATAACACAAATATAATGGCTGTGAAGCTCAATGTGCTTCGTCTGCTCATGGAGTATAATATTCTGGTTAATGAAGATGGTGGACTAATCATCAAAATGCATGGCATTGGAGTAGGAGATGAGAAGCCACGGCCTTTGAGGATTGAACTGAGTCACGTCATCTCTCACGCCGTCGTGGCCACAGTTCATTAGAGCAAGCTATCAAATTTTGTCACTTGGAGTGCCACGTGACATGGTTGCCACCCATATTTGTGCAATAACTAGCGGTGGACTTCTGATCACCCTTGTTAGCAGCATATCCTGCATTTGAAAAGGCTTCTATTTAAAGATGCCCATGACATTTGCTGCATCTGATAGATAAGCCCTCTCCTTGGAGGGAATGAAGTCCAAAGGAAGTATTGAGGGATCACTTGAAGTCCAAAACCCATATTTGTTCAAACACATGTTATTAAATATAAAATAATGTGTTAACATAAAAATCTTAAAATAATAGGATGACTAACAGGATCACTCGGAGCTATTCAAACACAAATTCAAATAAATACGGGGCCTAAAGGGATCATGATCAAACACATTAATTCTAACAAGTTTTTTAACAAAATAAAAATCTTAATGAAGATCTCGTATTTTTAGATCTAATTAACTGAGTTATGAGGATATATGAAGACACTTTGAGAGAAGAATAATTAGACCTATAATGATATCTAGAAGACATTCTCAACTACTTACTAAAAAAACATATTCCTTTCTGAAGATTAAGCTTTTAGAGCATTTTATTTTGATGAATTTTCAAAGTAATAAATACCTCATCAAGGGTTGTGATCAAGCGCAATAGGTCCTCAGTCAACCGGTTGACTGACTGTAAGTGAAGATCAAATAGCGCCCTAAGTTATAATAAAAGGCTATTTAGTTTGACCACATGGTGAAAAAGTTAAATCATTGAATTGGGACTTGTATTTTCTATGACATGAAGATAAACATATTCTCTAGTTCTCATAAAATATTTTTCTCGATTTGACCTCCAATGATTGGTTTAATATCTTCTTCAAATCCCTAATTACTACATTTGGATATTTAAGGCTGTATTTATTGATGATTTAATGAAAATTAATTACATGAAGATATTACAATATCCAATGGCGATACCTTGAGTAAAATGATGTAGTAAATATACCTGAAATTTTCAGATTATTTTAAAGCTGGAATTGTTGGCATAACGACTAGTTTTTGCCCTTAAAACTAGAAAGTTATTTTAAACTTATGGGAAAATAGAAAATGTAAAAATTTAAAAGTAAAAGGATTACTGTTTCATATTGTCTAATCATAATCAATACATATAACTGTTGTATTTTTGAAAAAATACCATTATGAAATTTCATATTTATAAGTCCATATACGTAGTTTTGATCCTTAATTTCATCCCCTTACTCTTGCTCTTTGAAAATCACAGTTTAAAAGCTAGAGATATCATTCATTCCCTGAAAAACTTTTTACACTGTTTTTAAGCATTACTTCAAGAGGATATTTGTTGCTAACATGAATTTGAGTCTATATAACCAAAAATCAGGGCTTTTGATGCAGGGTTATTCAAGATTCAAAGGAAAGACTTATAGGGGTTCGAACTGGGAAGCGGAAGAATCCGATGGTCAACTAGGAACATGGAGAAATTTACCTTTGGAGATTTATTTGATTCGATTTTGATTATGTTTTCAGAGGAAACAGTGTTTGTAATTGTGTTAAAAACCATAACAAGTAAAATTATCTCATATGGAGCAGGAACAAAGAAGATATTTCGGTTTTAAGCATGCAAGGGCCAAACACAAATCAACGTAGGGGAGAAGAGGACTTGAGGAAAGAACGACCACAAATAGGGACATATTGCTGCAGAGAAGTCATAATAACATTTACAATTTTATACCTCTGAAGCAATAAATCTCTGATCTAGAAGTATTCCAACTGAAATAGATGAAATTAGGCCTTGTGTTGAATACTACTTGACTGGTTATACTAAGTGTCGTTGAGGAGAAGATACTATTCAGAAATATATTGTTCTTTCTAGATCTTTGTGGTCAGCCAGGTTAAGGTTTTGGTAGGCATAAAAAGAAGGCTTCGAGGGCCAAGTAGAAGTAGGTCAAGTGACATCATTCCATAGAAGACTTTGGGGGTTGAGGGCCACACAGCTTCATCAATTTTCCCTTTCTTGGTATCCTTGTTCAGCCTTATTTCCAAGTGATTTTTGTGGGAGGCATTCACATAAACACTGATGAAGTGCACCTCCGATGATGCCAACAAATCATTAGCGGAGTCATCTTTGTCGTCATCAGCATCACCGCCAGTCCGTGTCCAGCCCGACTGGCACGCCAAAGCGTCCGTGAAGACGCCGGGGTTTAAGTACCCCGGGTAAAGCATGTGTTCACATCTTCTGTTATCTGTTTTTTGTTGTTTTATTCTCTATTTTGTGTTTGTCATGATGAGTACCCCTACTCGTCATGACGCATCTGTATCACCATGTTTTCGTATCCGTTCATATCATTTTTTGTTTTTACGTCATTTAGTATGTTATTTTCGTACTTATGTTGTAAATGGGGGGGGGAGATCCTTATTGGACTCCCCTTCCTGGACTCTTTGCAAGGGCCCATCACGGCCCTATATAAGGCCATAATGGGACCACATTCAATCCCAGATCTGGAAGTGTTTGTTGCAATTATTCTACATTTTCAGATCTCATCCAAGGAGAAGAGAAGAGGAGGAAAAGGAAGAAGAAGAAGGTGAAGAAGAAGAGGAATAGGAAGAGAAAGGGGAGAAGGACGACCCTGTGGAATCATTCGTTCTACGAATCTTCTGCTCCTGGTCGTGCTTTGTAACTATTTCATACCCATCTTCGATTGCCCAACGCCGGTAGGATCTTTTGACTCAACACAGAGACCGGTAACACCCTCGCCGTCGCCAATTCATGCAAGAACGTATCACGAGTCCACGGTAACACCCAGATCGACCAACAAATTATCGAGTGTGAGAATCCGGGAGCCGCCGTCCCTACATGATCGCCCACCTGTGTCACACGCAGCGCAGTCCCCTCAGTATTGCATAACCTTGTTCATGTCCGGCAAGAGCGCTCGGTCAATACGGGATCATTCGGTGAGAAATCTTTCAGCAGGGATCCTTCTACCGTCGGTCAACTCGGGGATACTCCGCACTGTTTCGTGATTTCAACTTGCATTGTGGCAACTCCTCGGCTCGTCTAAGTTGCACTGTCGATTGGTGTTATCCACGGTGGCGACGACAATCCCGCGGCGTGCAATGATCGTGGAAAAAGTCCTGGCCCCTTCTAATAGTGAGGCTGCTATCGTGTACCACTGCCGGACATGGCCCATCCGCGCTTGCATCGTAGGGCACCCTATTGCCGTTTCAGTTGGCACACCTACAGTTACCGGATCGCGCCACAAGTCATTATGCCTGTTGTGTGGACCGCTGACCCAACAGCACAAATCAGTATTCCGTGCCCCCCCTCCACCGCTGCTCGCAATTTTCTGACTGTCTTTGCTCGCGTCGTCTATCATAACGGCGCATTTGCCAAACTCAATCGCTCGCACGAGCTGCTTTGCCGCTGCACGACCACTCGTCCTTGCCTCCAAACTTTGAGTTAAGGCTCCAGTACTGCACCATCTCCACAAATGAGGTACACTGTTCCCCTTTGCTCGTCAATTTAATTACGTCTTCCAGTATACTTTTCGACTGCACTCCACCACGTTGGGTTAGTTTAGGTGAGAGAATGACTCCGAGAAAACTACGAGTCTAGCATCTTCCTAGGTACGGCCCGAGCGCGTCTGTTATGTGCGAGCCCCTACAGAATTATTCCTTTTGGTGCCGTAGTCATCATCGTTGCACCGACGAGGATCTGAAGGTCACTGTCACCATCACTGGATGCCTCCTTCGAAGCTTGGAGTTCGGCAAATCTCCACGAGTCAGGGCCTGCACGTACATTCACCTAGATTAAGCGCATCACGTAGTTACATTCACTTAGTGATTTTACTCGTCGGACGACGCCATCGATGACGTCCGACATCAAACACAGTTAGGATACATCATCGCCTCGGGATGGATATCCCCCAACAACATTAAGGATTAGCCTAAGTTGTCCAAAAATAATAATTGTGTCTCCCATTTCCTCTACCTCATTTCCTAGGTACAAAAATCCTAGGTTAATTAAAACATTAAAAATAATATAACTAGATAACCTAATCCCCCCCCCCCTTAGGTTATTCCTTATCTTGTTAAACTAACACTTTGGACTTGTGAATGTAAAACCAATTCAAACTCTTGAATATGGTCATTCCTTGGTTTGATTAAGTATTTGTCAACTTTTATCCTTATGATTAGTTTGAATAAGATCTCTAGAAAGTGATTATGTAAGGTTTCCATATTTGATAAAAAAAATGTGTGTATGAGTTTCTTTCTATTTGTTAAGCTAAAAAGTACGAAATCAAGGAACTAATTTACTTATGTTTTAAGAAAGTTAAAATAAGTATACTCTTACTAAAATTTAGCAACTATCATCTTTATTTCCTCATATTTTAGCAATATATATACATGAAATACACATATATATTTAGATCATTTCATGAACAAAAAATTTTCATAGAATGTATTCGTAGGAAATTCACAACATTCTTGAGAGAGAGAGTTGGAAATCTTTCTAAGTGTCTACCTGTTCTTGGTTAATAGGACAAAGCACAGAAAAGGAGATGCACACCTACATGTACAAATTGCCAAGGCCAGGCCCAATTTAAGGATCTACATGTAAAATTTGTGCCTTAGATCTTTTTATTCATCCTCAACCATCTAGCTTAAGTCCATTTATTCTGCCATCAAATTACATCCTAAGTATCGTCCACTTCCTAAACCCTTATGTATCACTTTTCATCATCATTCCACCAATACCAAATTCAGATATATATTTTATATCTATACATATATGACTATTCATACCTCTCTATCCCCATTTCCTCATCCCAACATTCCCAAATTTACCTATCCATGTCTCCCTATCGCCTTTATTTCTCTTCGTCATTCCTACATTTTATTCATCATATATCTATACTTCTGTTTCTACTTCATTGCCATATATAATTCATACTTATAATTCATACTCTTAAATAATAACTATCACATTCTCATCCCACCATTTTTCCCTTGTCCCCGTACATATTTCTATATAAGTATTGCTTATCATATCCTTAATCAGCAGTTAAATAATATTAAATTCCTTATCACTGTTTCCTGTAGAGATGACCCTTACTCATTAAAAACAAACCATATTCCAGTGGGTATAGGTCTATAAATATGGTGGATTAAACACAAGTACCGATCAAGACACCAATATTTGATTTTAATAGATTGCCCCTACAATTTGGAACTCACGCAATCAAGTAATTATTGAGTTTTATAGCAATCCTACAATATAGAACTCCCGCAATTAAGTAATTATTGAGTTTTATAGAAATTCATAGGAATCTAAATAATAAGTATAAATACCATTAAAGAATATACAATTTGGAACTCCCAACATTAAGTAATTATTGAGTATTATAGCATGTCATATGAATCTAAATAATAAGTATAAGTACTTTGGAATAATATACAATGTGGAACTCCATATTTTTATAAATTTATGTTTAGTTTACATTACTTTAGTGAATATTTCAAATTTATACCATACTTATACCTCTTATGTATTTTTATGTTATTGATAACGTGCAAATTAACTTTAAACACTCATGTATATTACATAAAAATCTGCATCTTAATGTACATATTTGCATGCTATCATATTTAAATGGACCAAAATAGCCTTTACAATGATTTCATGATTTATTTCAAATTTTTAAGATATTTTTGCGTAACATTTTGACTTTAGTTTCGTTCTGGAATTAATTTTGGCGGGTCAAAAAAAAATTACTAACTTTTTTCAGAATTTTTCCATATTTTCTTAGAATTTGTTTCCCATATTTTCTTTGAATTTTCTGACCACTATTTAGTTAAGAAAATATTTAATAATTTTCTGACCACACATTTAATAATTTTTTTTGGGGTTTAAACCTCGAATCTAGGTGTTATACATGATTCGCCAATCCTTTGGCCAATGATTGGCGCTGTTAATCATTTGCGGCAGAATAACTATGGTATCACGATATGCGATGCCACAATTATCCAATTAAAATTTAGCTTTTTGTACACGTGGCTCGAGATCGAATTTTATTTTTTATTATCAAATGCAGTCATGACGGGACAGTGGCCTGATGAAAAAACTGCTTTGCTTTTTTGCACAATAAATGCACGCGGAAGAATGATGACTAAAATTTTAATAGAAAATAGAACACCTTTTTGCATTAATTACGCTGCAATACTGATGCAGATCATAATATGCAGTGCGCTCTCAGCCATCCAGTAGGTATATGATTTTTATCATTTAACGGTTTATGATTGTGTTGCTTTTAATGCTCAGGACAAGTGGTGGCATGTGATTCAAGGGGAGAAAAAAAAAAATGTACCAATGAATCAGAATGCCACTTTTTTATCTGCGCCCGTGTGGAGGAGATAGAAATTGCATCTAACGGTTGAGATTGAGCCATTTTAAAATTGTGATATCTGGATATCTAACAATCAAATCAGGCCCAAATTTTGAGGGCAGGTTTGTCTTTTCACCCTCTTTGATCCATACAATCATAAAGCAAACATTGGGAACAAGGGGAAAATGACGGAGGAAGCTCTCCCCTACTTTGTTGGCCAGGATGGACACAACAACTGCTTTTAAACTCAAATTTTCTTGATTCTTGAATTGGTATTGTAAGTTTCTTATTCACCCTATAATTCTTTCTTGAATGCTTCCAAAACGCCAGAGCATGGGCGAAATATACATGCCCTTGGAGTTTTTTCAATGGTGAAGAGCATTCCAATTTGATTTTATTTCAAGATTAAAATACCAAAACATCTTCATGTTGTATTTTTCATCTCATCGACAGTCTTAGACACGTAGATCTAATTCAAATTCTGCCTAAAATGCATTTCCCCCAATTTTATCTACTTTATCTCTCTAGATTTGGAAATGAATTGTTTTAAAATTCAATTCCATATCTATTCTATCTACCACTAAAATTTCACACGAAAATTCATCCATATTTATCATCAATTTTAATTTATATTGTTTCTCTTGAAAATTTTCAAACAAATGCAATAAACAAATCATACAATCTTATTGTTGCAGCAGGTTGATTTCGGTTTTAATAAAAAAATAGGTCATCAATTCCACTTCTGAACTTCTTTGACCGAAATTTAAATTTTAAATAAAAAGAATATAAACACATTCCTCTTAATACAAAAAAATGAAAACCACAAAGTTAAATTATGCTCAAGTACTTCTATGCTTTATCAGCTTTAGTCAAGGTATAAATTTAGATTTTTTTTAGCTAGTTGCCTCCCTATGGATCAAACCCTTTCCCATCCTATTATTTATATATTTTGATAAAGGGGAACTTTACAAATTTTATTGCATAAATATAACTCTAGCGACACGATTAATTGGCATTTAATCACACCACTTTTTAGGCTTATCAATTACTACTTTGAGAACAATAGTATTTAATAGTTATTAATTTTATGACATAAATTTATTGTGTATTTATTTACTACAAAATCAATAGGATTTTTTTTATAAATTATAAAATTTATAGAAAAATAAATAACCATTATAGATTGTATATTAATTAGCAGTATTATTATCTTTCGAAATGAACTTGATACTTCGAGAACCAGACCCAATCTATGATAAAATTTACCCAGATGAGTGAGCCAAGATGCAGATATGAGATACATGAACTAACAGATATAAACCATTCATTCTCATTAAAATAAATTTCCAAGGGATGTGTGTACAAAACATATATATGTATATATGTGTGTATGTATATCAGGAAAATGGAGCTAAAATTCACTCTAAAAATTATGACTGTTACTCAATTATTTTAACAAAAAACATGATTTTTTCTGACTCATATCTTCAGGAATAACTTTAAAACAGCTGAAAATAACCAAAATTTTGCCGAAAAAGACTTGAGATGATGAAAGGAGAGAGTCCTTGACCAAGTAGTTGTCAAGTTTGACCAGCAATTTGTTCCCGATAACAAAATGTAAATTAATAAAGCTAGGAAAAAATAAATTCCAAGACCAAGTATTAAAAAAACTGAAATGACTGAATCTGATATAAAAGGGAGAGATATGAAAGATACAAAATTCAACCCAATGGAAGAAAGGTAGTCTTTCTTTGTTCTATGTCATTGTCCTCTGACTCAGTCATCTTATGTCTTGGAATCAGTTAAGAACTGGTAATTTGCCATTACATCAGCCCTACATTTATGATGCCTAGTCTGGTTCAAATATAACTCCAAGTATGGTAATAGTTATCACCTACTATTGTGCTGAATTGGAGATGAGTGTGAATATATAAAATTTGAGACGTTGGCGACATTCTGTTTGCCTTTTATTGTGGTATATTTGTTCTTGGAGTAGCACTAATCATTCCTAATACCAAAACTAGACAGTGGGAGGGGGGAAGTGTTATGGTGCTGGACGGTAATGACTGTGGGGGATGGAAGGCAAACTGATAGGGGTGGAAACTGGGGAAGGAGTGGGTATTAATCTGGGATTCCTACTGGGTTAGGGATGCCAATGTGGTGCCTTTGGTGAGGGATAGGGAGGGGGTAAAATACAGAGGTTAGTAGTTTGGGGAGCGATAAAACAATGCATATTTCCACACCTTCATCAGCAAAGGGCACCAAAACTGACAAAAACATAGGAGGAACCATCGCATGTTAGCAACATATGTGTGACGAAGGCAAATTGTATAATTAATTTTAAATGTCATTGTGAATTTAGGTACCTAAAATAAAATAAATTTAATAAATTATATAAACTTACTCAAATGTATGGCGTGAGTAAGGTCGTCTCCACAGGGACTGTCCTTTAGGTGTATATTCAATAAGTGAATTGTTATTTATTAAGATATAGTAATAATACTAAAGATAATAAGAAGAATTAAGTAACTAGTGAGTAGAGAAAATACTAATTTAATAAGAGAATTAGAGAAGATAAAATATCTAAGATTATATATATATGTACTAAAGATACTAAGAATAATAAAGAATTGAAAATGTTAGATATTATATTTAAGAAGGATAATAAGATAGATAAGAGTAAAGCCAAAGAATAAGTAGAAAAGCTAGATAAATAAATTAAGAGAGAATGAAAGGGTTAGTGATGTAATACGATCGACCGGGATCGATCGGCTCGTATTACGCCACAGGAATATGTTGTATGAATTTGCAAATTATACGAGAATGTATGCCGACGAGTGAAATGAAGAATGAGCAATAACTAGATCGGCGGATAAAGAAGTAGATCCACGACGATCAATGACGGGTTTGATCCTAGGATCAGACTCCCAATGACCCTGACGACCCACTAGACGTCTCGGAAGGTGAGGGGCGTTTGACGGCCCAGAGGAGTTCGGCATCTAGGTTGTGGACTAAACCTTTACCACAAGAAAATCCCTACCTCTCGACAAGCTGGCTATCCTATCACTGATGATAGCGAGAAATCCAGGCAGCGGATGAGATAGTGGAAGACGGTACTGAAAGCGGTAATAATACTGGAAAATGGGAGGGGAGGCGGATAGGTACCTTGATGTTCTGATAGTCCACTAGACGAACGCGATCTCGATCGTCTCGATCCGTATCAAAAAAGGATCTACAGCCACGAACGGTGATGACGAGACGACCGAGGCAGGCGAGACGAGCACGGACGGAAAGCGGCGCGCGCGGGCAGGCCCTTGCAGGCTTGGGCGTGACAACGCGCGGGCACGTGCGCGCGTCACAATCGGCGCGCAAGCGCAGACCGCGTGCAGGCGTGGGTGATAACACCCTAAATTCTGTCTTTATTTCATGTTATTAGCACAATTTTATGCATTTAAAGAGCTTAAAATGGGGTTGTTGTCATATATTTACATGAAAATAGTGTTTTCAAGTGATTTCTGATTTTTCCCTAATTTTCTGTCAATTCTATGAATTTTAAAGGATTTATTGAAGCTCGAAATAACTATTTTTGAATGAAAATGGCAAGTTTAATATTTAATTTTGACATTTATCAGCATGGGGATGAATCAGTGAATTTTCTAGAATTTTATAGAATTTTTTACGAATTTTTAGGATTTTTCTGAGATTTATTTGAAGAGGAAATGTATTTATTCTAAGGAAAAAAGGTATATTTATAAGAGAAAAAAGTATTTGTATCATTTTCGAATTTTGAAGGGCCTTTTTGCAAAGTTTTGTTGCAAAAAGACCCTGAAAACAGCTCTCGGTCGCCACTGCAGGCGTAAAGATGTAATTTAAAATCTTCCAAGGTTTTATTGCAATTATTTAATATATTTTTTAATGTTTTAGGAGAAACCAGAGGAGAGAGAGTGCGGCAGGGGCATATACACAATTACCTTTGGGGGCGGCGTCCAACAGCAATTCCAAGCTTTTTAAGGACTTTTCTGCAAAAAGAAGGATTCAAAATGCGCCAGACAATGAGAGAGCGACACGTCATGGCGTGTTTAAAAACGAAATGAATAAATAAATCAATTTTAAATCCAATGGATTAAATTGGTTTAAAATTGATTTATTAATAACTTTTGATTCTGAAGTCCGATTGAGGTGATTTTTTATGGATCTGTTCGTCTTGATCCCCTCTTGCTATCTGTACGGTTGGAAATTCAGATCCAGCCTACATTGATAGATAAATATTAATTACTAAATGGGGGTAAAATGGTGATTTTTACCATATAGCCTAAGTATAAAAGCTAAATTTTGAGAGGGGGAGCTCATTCTTGATGGTTCTCTATCACAGCTGCAAGACAGAGAGGAGCCCCAGCCTGGATCAACCTGTTTGGTACATTTCCCTTTCATTGTATTTGGATTTTTGTGCATTTTGAATGAAATTAGTTCAATTTCTTGTTTCTTCTTCTTGATTCTGATTTGAACTTCTAAATCGCTTGGCTTGAGCGGCATGTACAAGCCCTGATTAGGATTGAGAGGAGAATTTGAGGGATTTAACTAGGCATTCAACTGCATTCCCAAAGAAAAACTCTAAAAAAATTTAGATTTAATTTTAAGGAGATTAAATTATCCCCATTTCATTTCTGAATTATCAAACTTACAAAACCAACCAAACTCAAATTTAAACTTCCCTCTCAACCTCTCTAATTGACCTCTTTTATCCTTTTATTTGGATCAACGAAACCAATTTAGAGCTCCCAATCTCTTCTATTCATCTCATCTCTTCTACCCCACCTTTCTATACTTCTCTTCTAATTCGGGTGAGTTGGTCCTCATTGAAGATCAAATTCACTCTAATTAGGGTTAAACTACCAAGAAGATCATCAAATTGAATTCCTTACTAGCTTCCCTTGCACGACACTCGTACTTATCACTACACATCTTAAGTAGAGTTTTTTATAAATTTGATTGCATAAGCCAAAATTCACAACGACAAGGGCTAAAAAAAACTGCATAATTTCTACCCCTATTTTGGCTTATCAGCGGGCAATGGTCCCGGTCAGGGCCGGCAAGCGCAGGCGGATGCCTGGGCGAGGGCAAGCGTGCGCGGGCGGGGGCCTGTAGGGGCTACGCGCATGGTCGATGCTGGGGTGAGGGCTGGCGCGTGCAGGCGGAAGCCTGAGCGACGGACCGGCGCGCGCGGACGGAAGTTTGGGCGAGAGCCGGCACGCGCGGGCGGAAGCTTGAGCGAGGATCGGCGTGCGCAGACAGAGATCAGGGTGAGGACCGGCTCGGGCGGGCAGGACCCTGAGCGAGGGCCGGCGCGCGCGGACGGAAGTCCGGGCGTGAGCCGGCGCGCGCGGGCGGAAGTTCGGGCGTGAGCCGGCGTGCAAGTGAGGCCACACACGGGCAGGATTTGCGGGCGCGGCTTGCGTTGAGGCGAGCGGCACGCGCGGTGACTGGCGGTGGGAAGGGGCGGCGCTGGCGGTGACAATGGCGGCGTAGGTGGAGACAGCGATTCTTGGAGGTGGGCGGGCACTTTCTTGGCGAGGCTATGTAGCGAAGGACCTCAAGAAGAGGATCTTCTTGATGTTCCTAATCCGTAACTGCTCCAAGAAGCGATCAAGAACGTGGTTTCTTAATATCTCTTGGTGACCTTGGTAGGATCTTGATGATCCCGTGGAAGGCAGGCATCGGCGTCGAGTCTTCGGCCTTCGGGCTCCCTCGGGGTGATCTTGACGAGGGAGGTCTTCAGCTCTAGGCGCGCACGACTTCTTGAACTTCTTTACTCATACCGGAGTAATCTCAACGGCACGCTTGGGCACGTTCCCCACGGAGTGATCTCGACGTGGGAAATCGCGGGCTCTACACCATGGAGTGATCTCGACGTGGGCGGGAATGGCCAATTCCCTCTACTCTCTAAACTATGATAGGGGAGACAAATTTAGGTAAATTTTCCTTTCACAAATGAATCCCAAATGTTCCTTGAGCATGCTATCCCCTTATATAGTGAGGACAGGTGCCAAGTGAACGTGGGGGAGGACGAACTGTTGCGAGACGTGTTTCGGCCTCTCCTTACAATTTGAAAATAAACTAAAAATTTAAAAGGGAAAAGACGAAAACGAGGCCCAACAGTGGCCCAGTCCATGAAATCCAAAAACACAAATAAAACATAAACCAATGCAGGTAAGATAGAGATGCTTACGGGGTACTTGAACCCCGGGTGGCGAGCATCGGCGCGAGCTGCTCGGTGAGGTTGGTGTCGGCTGGACGTGACGTCTTCAGGATGGTCCTCTATCAGTTAGAGTAGTATTTATATATACCAACAAGATAGGTGAAGAGACAATATTAAGTAATTATTTAACTATTATATACTAAGTATAAGTATAAGTTTAGAGAGATATTAGTGAGTGAAGAGGTAGTACCAGAAATTAGGAAGTATTTATATAACTATAAGATAGATTTTAAGTATAGAATAGTACTTATATAGGTAAGATATTTGTTATAGGCTTAATATAATTTTTTTATAGGTTTTTATATGATTTTTATATAGTTTATATATTTATTTATATTCGACTTCTGAAGTTATATGGTTCGATTTAGTCGAACACCTAAATGCTCAAAAGGGTCTAAATAGGAGTTTATATATATAGTTTATATCGTATTTATGTGATTTTGATATGTTCTCTATATATTTGTGATAGGGTAAAATCGAATAAAAGGGGTATTTCTGTCGAACGACCGCGAGGTGTTCGACAGAATGTCCAACAGAAGTCGAAATGGGGGGGGGGGGTAAATATTTTTTGAAGTTTCATAAGATTGGTAAAATCAAACTTAGGAAAATTGCAGAATGTTCATCGAACACATGAGGTGCTCGATGAAATGTCACACAGAAGTCACAGTGAGAATTTTGATTGAAAACTTGAATCTAAATAAATTTAACTAAACCTAATACATCAAGAGTATGAATTCAACCGTGGAGCTTCATCAACGTACCTGAATCCACTGATTTGAAAAGAAGGGGTGGCGGTGCCGATCTCCACCGCTGAGCTTCGGTTTAGGGGTCCCCTTTCTCTTCTCCTCTATCCCGGTGTGCATCCAGGTGGGTTGTGACTGTTCCAAGCGCCTCCTAGAGCTTCTCGAACAGGTAGGAGGTTGTCACGATCCTCCTGCCGCTCTCGCCGCAACCGGATGGGTCTCCCATCGCTCTCGGATATCAGCCGAAAGATGCATCATTTAGAGGAATTCGGGTCCCCTTTAATAAGCTGGGACGGAGCTCCAGGGATCTCCCATGGAGGGGGACGGCCTTGAGGGTCCTATCACATCGTTAGATGGCTTGGCAGTCCCCCTTGTCGGCCTACAATCATCTCTGATCGGTGGCGTCAACGGCTATGGGCACGAATGGATGGAACTGCCTCTGGTTGTCCGATCATATTTATAAACATCCAACGTGATGGCGAGGATGCCAACACATCACCGTCCAACGTGTCGGCACGGTCAACTGGAGTCAACACGAAGTTCCGCACCATTCAACACGAGGACACCAACACATCACCGTCCAACTGGACGAGCACATCTTCAACCGCGCACGTCCCTATGCGCGTCATGACACGACGCCAGAGGCAAATCCACAACTGCCCTTTGGCGTGACACGACGCATGTCTTTTCTTTAATTTATCATCATTTTCTGTTTCCTCCAAGGCCTATATATAGGCCATTATTTTCAAGAAACATTTAGGCAGTCATAATTTCAAGAATTGAGTTTTGTTTAACTCTTCTTGGAGGACTGCCCAGCCTCCCCTATCCCTCTTAACCCTCGCCGCCGTCACCACTGCCGCCACCGCCGCCTCGCGACGTCGGCCTTACATCCTCTCTCCTTCCTCTCTCGCCATCTTGTCTCTCTCTTACTCTCTCTCCCTCTCACCCTCTCTCTCGCCCAGGCCGCCCCAGCCAAGGTCGCCCAAGCCGCCCAGGCAGCCCCGCCAAGGCCGCCCAGGCCGCCCCAGCCAAGGCAACCCAAGGCAACCCAAGGCCACCCAAGGCCGCCCAGGCAGCCCCGCCAGGGCCACCCAGGCCACCCCAGCCAAGGCCTCCCAAAGCCGCCCAGGCAGCCCCACTAGGGCCGCCCAGGCCGTTCCATCCAAGGCCGCCCAAGGCCGCCAGCAGCCGCCGCCGCCTGTGCCGCCCAGCCCAGACGCCTGTGCAGCTCGCTAGGCCGCCCAGGCCGCCCCAGCCAAGGCCCCCCAAGGACACCCAGAAGCCCGCTAGGCCGCAGCTGCCCCAGCCAAGGCCGCCCAAGGCCGCCAGCCGCCAGCCCCGCCAGGCCGCCAGCCGCCCAAGGCTGCCCATGCAGCCCCGCCGGGGCCGCCCAGGCCGCCCCAGCCAAGGCCGCCCAAGGCCGCCCAGGCAGCCCCGCCAGGGCCGCCTAGACTGCCCCAGCCAAGGCCGCCCCGGCAGCCCCGACAGGGCTGCCCAGGCCGCCCCAGCCAAGGCCGCGCTGGCCGCCAGCTTCGCCGCCAGGCCGCCCAGCCAAGATCGCCAAGGCTGCCCAAGCAGCCCCACCAGGCCGCCTGTGCCGCCCAACCAAGGCCGCCCAAGGCGCCGTGGGCCGCCAGGCCACCAAGGCCGCCTCGGCCGCCTCCCGACATTGCGTGTCATCCACGCCGGATGCCCTCAAAACTTCATGCAGGGGCATACCGCGAATGCGGGCGCCGCCTCAACCCCGCAAGGGGGCGACTCCCCCCTTGACCCCCCGCCAACTGACCGCATAGTTGGATCTGCGACACCCTGTCGTAGCGCACGTCAGTCGTCCCGCCAACGATGCCCACGCCCAAGCACTCCGGCCTTTGAGCAACCAGGCCGAGTCTTAACCAGGGCCATTCAACGCCCAAAACGTCCAGATCCCATCGTCCAGTGGGCCTCACAACGCCCAGATTCATCCAGCCGCGTCACGATCAGAATTTCCCACATCCTCTTCACGCACTACAATGCAGAGGTACGCCTGAACTCTCTGGTGTCGAAGTGTTCTCCGTTCAGTATTTTCTCGAGAAGTTTCCACAGCTGTCAGACTTAGATTTAGTTTGGATTTTCTACCTCTTCTCTCTTCTTCTCGAGTGTTTCTTCGTGACGCAAATTTATCATATTGATTTCAGTGCTTGGCATCGTCGCGGTGGGGGAAGATAGTACTCCCGCCCTTGATAAGGGTCGGAGCTGCACCACCAGATTTTCATCGGTTTTAAAGTCCGAATCCAACCGTGTGATTTTTGTGGCTGTTTTATCCCTCAAATATCCGCTCCATCCTTAGCCGTCCACCTTCTTGTAGTCAGGCCATCTATCCCGTCGTCCTGTCCTTCATCATCTATCCCATAGTCATACACCCCGTAGTCGTCCTACGTCACAACGGCTGCAATTAAATTGTAGTAGTGGACCCCTCTTATGGTGTACGTCCGCTGTTGCCCCATCAACGCCCATCGGCCGCCCACATTAGCCTCTATTCTCTTCTGATTTGGCTCCTAATGGGCCCACGATCCCCGTCAGCACCCAACAGCCAATCAAAAGGCATGAAAGAGATGTAAACATAAATAGTTAACTGAACGGAATAGATCTCCACCATCTGATCTTCTTTAAGGAGATTGGACGGCTGAGATCATCTCTGATAACACCCTAATTTTTGTCTTTATTTCATGATTTTAGTATGATTTTATGCATTTAAAGAGCTTAAAATTGGGCTGTTATCATATATTTACATGAAAATAATGTTTTCAAGTAATCTCTGATTTTTCCATAATTTTCTGTTAATTATATGAATTTTTAAGGATTTATTGAAGCTCAAAATAATTATTTTTGAATGAAAATGACATATTTAATATTTTATTTCGACATTTATCAGTATGGGAATGAATTAGGGAATTTTCTAAAATTTTCTAGAATTTTTTTACGAATTTTCAGGATTTTTATGGGATTTATTTCAAGAGGAAATGCATTTATTCTAAGAAAAAGGCATATTTATAATAGAAAAAATGTATTTTTACAATTTCTGAACTTTCCAGGCCCTTTTTGCAACGTTTCGTTGCAAAAAGACCCTGAAAACAGCTCTCGGTTGCCCTTGTAGGCATAAAGATCTAATTTAAAAGAGTTCAGGGTTTAATTGCAATTGTATTATTAATTGTTTTATTATTTTAGAGAAAAGCGGAGGAGAGAGAATGCGAGAAGGGGTATATTTCTAAATATTCTTTGGGCGGCGTCGTATTGCAAGAGATTATGTTGTAAGGGACGTCGCTAAAAAAAACCTCCCAAGTCCATTCCACGTGCCGACGTGGCGCAACGAGAGCCGTTGGATGAGAATCCAACGGCGTCACGCGCACATCAGCTGCAAGAGGTAAGTTCACCGCCTGCGCTGTGCGTACAGCGCGCGCACAGGCGGTGACGTGGCAAAAATGGAGTGGAAGAAATTAGTAAAAAACGCACGTTTACGTGCGTAGCGTTATGTATGCAAAACCCGCACTTGTGAATTCTAATTGTTTTCTTTTTTTTTCTCGCTAGGGGTACGTGGCGCGACGGGAGAGTGCCCGCCAAAGAGATTCGAAATGCTGCCGCCAATGAGATGTCAACACGTCATTGCGTGTATTAATAAATAAATCAATTTTTAATCCAATGGATTAAATTGGTTTAAAATTGATTGATTAATAACTTTTGATCCTGAAGTCCGATTGAGATGATTTTTTTATGGATCTGTTCTTCTTGATCCCCTCTTTCTATCTGTATGGTTGGATTATTCAAGCCTACATTGATAGAAAAAAATTCATTACTATACGGGGGTAAAATGGTGATTTTCACCATGTAACCTAAGTATAAAAGCTGAATTTCGAGAGGGAGAGCTCATTCTTGATGGTGCTCTATCACACTGCAAGACAGAGAAGAGCCCCAGCCTGGATCAACAGTTTTGGTACTTTTTCCTTTCATTGTATTTAAACTTTTATGCATTTTGAATGAAATAGGTTAAGTTGTTTGTTTCTTCATCTCTATTCTGATCTGAACTTCTAAATCGCTTGGCTTGAGCGGCATGTACAAGCCCTGATTAGGATTGAGAGGAGAAATTGAGGGATTCACCTGGGCATTCAATTGCGTTCCAAAAGAAAACTCTAAAAAATTTAGTTTTAATCCTTAGGATACTCAATTACCCCATTTTAGTTCTGAATTATCAACTTGCAAAAATCAAATAAACCCAAATTAAAAATTCCTACCAACCTCTCTAATTGAATTCTTTGATCCATCCAATTGGATCACTTAATTCAATCTAGAGACCGCATTTCTTCCATTCTTCTCACCTCTTCTACCCCCCTTTCTCAATTCTCATCTAATTAGGGTGACTTGATTCTCGTTGAAGATCAAATTCACTCTAATTAGGATTAAAACACCAAAAAGATAATCACATTGAACTTCCTACTTGCTTCCCTTGGCCGACACTCCCACTTATCACTATACATGTTAAGTAGAGTTTTATAAATTTTATTGCATAAGCTAGAATTCACAACGACAAGGGCTAAAAATCCATAATTTTTACCCCTACTTTCGGCTTATCAATCTCCACCTTTTAAAATGCCCCTAAAAGAGACAGGCTTCGGGCGGGGTCAGCTCGAAGCCCGATCTCCTTTTTTTCTTTTGTTTCTTGAGATTGCAGCCCATCAGATCACGATCGCTTGGTCACCCGATGGCACGGCCTGTGCGGTGAAAAAGCAGTAAGATTCTATATCCCATTATTGAAAAGATAAAAAAACAAGTGCTATATAAATTAGATGATACTTACTATCAAAAACAAATTCCCTACCTCCCATGTGCGCGACTTGACTTTAGTGGGCCTCTCTGTGGGCATGTTCTCCTTGTGGCTAGTTGGGGGTGCCTTACAGGTTGCCTCTTTCCGGTTGTGGGCTGGCTTGAGCCTTGCGCTCCCTGGCGTGCGGCTGGCTTGGGCTCTATGTGCCTGGTCGGCTCCTTAGCCTGCCCATATATATATATATATATGGGTTAATATCACGTGACAGTCCAAACTACGTCGAAAGTCTGCGATCTAACCTTACCTTTTTTTTTGGTACAGTATATCCCAAACTCACTAAGTCGTTTACGATATTTCCTAGTGATGACGTGGAGTCCATCGTGGCTGCCAGATGGATCGTCAACCAGTTTTTGACCTAGCGGAACCCACCTGGCAGCAACGCTGGACTCCACGTCATCACCAGGATATATCGACCTGCCAAGGGTTTTTCGGTAAGAGAGAGAGGGGCATTCTAGAGAGAGAGAGAGAGAGGCGGGCTTGAGAGAGAGAGAGAGAAGGAGAGAGAGGCTCTAGAGAGAGAAAGAGAGGTGTTCTAGAGAGAGAGAGGCATTTTGTAGAGAGAGAAAGGGAGAGAGAGGCACTTTAGAGAGACCTGACCAAATCGAATCGCGCGGGAGAGCGTGGGAAATATATGAACAGAGAGTGAGAGGGAGGGGGAGAGAGAAAGAGAGCGAGGTTTATCAAGGGTTCACGAGAGCGAGCGGGCCTCAACGGCCGGCGGCGGAGGTGGTTTCGTGTCCATAATCGTGGGCCAAAGGAGAAAGGCTCTAACCGCCCCTTGCGCTGATGACGATGATACTTCCCTTGTGCTCGAGAACGACGTCAAGGTGTGGCCCTCCTCGGTGTAGTACCAAGGATGCCACCCTCTTCATGGTGTCAAAACATCCTTGTTCTTGAATGTGACTGCGAGAATGTCTCTCTTTCTTCCAGGTGATCCGTAAGGAGACAGATGCAGATGAAAGGCTAGCCATATGAAAGCATTCTCGCGGCGTGCACAGGTAAAATAATTCTCCATAATTCTGCATAATTCTACATAATTCTGCAAAATTCTGCATTACTTGGTCTCACATTTGAAAAACTATTGAATTGCATCTGTTAATCGTGCAGAATCAACTTACCAGAGCTGAGGATAGTTGTTTCTTTCTTTGTTTGTTATGCCTGTGTAGGGATTGTGGAGTGTGGTGGTGTGTTCGGGGTGAACGGTGGGTTGTGCCTAACGCACTCAAAAGGAGAATTGAGCCAAAATGCTTAGCTGAGAAAGTGTCACAACTTGAGGGCCTGATGTGATCACTCGCCGTCCATTTTGACAACGTGTGTTGCAAGACCTTTAATTTTTAGGGTCGGGTTTATGTCCAATGTGTAAACGTTTGATTCCTCCTGTTTGGTGGTGCTCATGTTGGATGAGATTATTGAAATTCCCAAAGAGAGTGGGAGGCAAAGAGCCAGATGGAGAGGGAGAGGGGAAGCCCAAGGACCTGAGCATTGATGTCATCATTGGGGGGCCTACTCTTGGTACTATAGTTGCATTCCAAAAATAAGAGAAAAAATTAGAGATTTCCAAAAAGTAAGAGACCCCCTCTGCGTTTTCAATTTGGAGAAGAAGATTGGAATTCAGCTAGATGAGGCAAGCTTGGACGTTCTGCTGTCTCTCTCTATCTTTGCATCTATCACTATCCCTCTCTATCATGTTTCATCTCTAAGTATTTCACTGTCTTCTTTATCTTATCTCTCTGTAAATGTTTATTAACTCTTCTTTCTCTCTATATCTTTCGCTTACTTCTTTACATTTGTCACTATCCCCATCTATATACAGATATAACTACATGTGAGGAATCGATATGAAGAGACAAAAGAGAAAGAGATGCCTCCACTTTTCGACTAGAAGAAGGTAAAGGGCATTAATTAACATTTCGTGTTGGATAGTCACGATCATCACATTTCAAAAACTAAGACCAAGTTTTGCTTGTGCCTTTTCAAAAATTTGACTGTAGATGTCAATCATTGGTTCATTTGCGCCATCTACTTCAACACGCGGGGGTTCTGTAGCTCCTTGTCATCCCTGCATGATTCATCAATACATGTTAATTCTTTTACGTTGAATAAACTTCAAACCATGTAAACAAAGTTAAACAAAAAATTCAATCTGTACTTGGCATGCAGCTCCTCTCCTTGTTTGGGTGCACTAAGACGGATTGTTTGGGTGCATGTCATTCAATTATGGCCAACTTGGTGGCAAAGAGAGCACCTCATTTGTACGCCTTTCTTGGATAATCTTTGACCTTTAAGTTCTTTCTCACTGAAGTAATTCTTCTCTTTTGCGTAGGCCTTCCAAGTTGTTTCTTCACGAGAGGAGGGAATACATAGTTCCCTTCAACTTTGGTACACAAGTTTCTTCCATTCATTGGTGGGATACCATGTTTATAAGCTAGCTGATATGCATTTTTCTTCAACCAGTCAGAGACAAATCTGTCAGGGTCCTGCTTGATCCAGTGAATGCAAGCAATAGCATGGGAGCAAGGAATGCCCCTTATATTCCAATACCTGCAACTACAGCTTCTGTTGGGTAAATCAATCACAAATCTGTTTCCGAAGTCTGTAACTTTGAATTGATACTGGCCTGCATGTCTAGGTGTGCATGTCCTAGACTTCAACTTGTTCTCTTCCACCAACTTTCTTACTCGAGGGCATAATGGATCACTTCTACCAGAAAATAACTCCCTTTTCTTCACTATCCTCTCCATGACAAGAACTCTAATATCTTCTAGCATGTCTATGATAGGTTTTGACCTAGACTGTATGATATAATTATTGAAGCACTCACAAAAATTATTATCAATCACCTCACATTTTGACAACTCACTGATGTAAGCCCTGCAAAACTTCTTTATGCCTATATCCCCAAAATCATGTGCGGCTTGTGGTTTCAATGTGCTCATTTGTCCCATGATCCTCTGGAAATCTTGATGAGTCGTGCACTTCACAGCATTCCAAAATAGGTTCTTCAGTATACTAGTGGAATGTCCCTTCTTCTTCTAGTTAACATAAATATGTCTGGCACAATTCCTATGCTCCACATGCGGTAACAAATATGCCACTGCATTTTCTAGCCCCTGCACAGCGTGAGATACCATCAAGCTATTAGTGCAATAAATTAGTTCCACGTTAATCAATGAGACTTCAAAGAATTATAATATTATGAACGAGTTAGTTATGTACCTTCTGTTGATCGCTTATAATCGTCCACCCATTACCGTCGGAAATTCCTAAATCTCTCATTAGCAGTTGAATAAACCAAGTCCAAGAATCTCGATTTTCCCCTTCAACCACTGCCCAAACAATAGGGAACATTTGATTATTACCATCCTTGCCCACAGCACTCAACAATTGACCTCCCAGTTTGGTCTTCAAAAAGCATCCATCCAAACCAATGACTTGTCGGCAACCTTCAAGAAAACCTGTTGCAAGTGAATCAAAGCATATATAGAGTCTTTTAAACCTAACCAAAGAATCAGGAGTGTCTCTATCAAGCACCATCTCGAAAGTACTACTCTTATAAACCTTCTTTAACTCAGCAAGATAAGTAGGAAGCAAGTGATAATGTTCATTCAATGATCCTGCAAGTATCTTGCGCACCGCAGATCTAGCTCTATAACAAGTATGCTTTGAAACTGTGATTCCAAATTGTTCGTTTATTTCTCTCATCATATCTACCACCTTCCAATTCCTATGCAGTCGAATTTTCTCTACGAAGTGGTTTGCAATCCAATGATAATCGGCTTGTCTATTCCTCGAAGCCCTACTGCACCTATGAGTATCATTTAGAGTCTTCACAACAAAAGCCTCCTTCATACCATCCCAACTAGCATATATCCTCCATGGGCAATCCTCATTGCAAACAACTTCAACTTTTTGCTCACTAGACTTTAAAAACCTGATGTTGAACCCAACCCATATAGCATGGTTCTTCAGAGCTGTCCTAAATTGAGAAGGTGATTCAAATTTCATGCCTAATTGAAATTTAATCTTCTCCATGGGGAATCTAGGATCATACTTTATGGCCTTGTGGACGTTCCTGCTATTGTCACCCTCATCATCAGACTCATTGGGAGTGAATATCTCATCATCTGAATCAGCATACTCACTATGATTTCCATCAACAGACACTCGTTGCTGAACTTGTTCTTTTCTATTTCCCTGGCCAGCAGATTCATCCTTCCATTCTTCACTTGAATATCCATCGGGATCACTTGTATACACATCATTGTCCTCGTTTTCTTCATATGGATTATATTCCAAATCAGCATCACTTTCATAAACAGAACCAAACACTCTTCTCTCGTCATCAGCCCTATTAAAGAAACAAATGGAAAATAGTAACTGATGATGCGTGTAATATATTTACATTCTTTTACACTTTGACTTGTGAGACAACCTAAGAGAAGCACGGTGAGTAAGCGCACCACTACACGATGAAGAACCAGACCTTAAATCCGATCAGACCTTAAATGATTTGGAACACGAGGTTTCAAAACTATAAATAAACATAAAAAAGAAGTAAAAAAAAATAAAACTGAACTACATTTTATAGAAATAATAACAAAAAGCAATAGAACAAAACAAAATCAAGCAATAGAATAAAAATGAGAAATTTAGTTTTTCAGACAAAGGGGTCAATTTAAGAGAGAGAGAGAGAGAGTTTTGAAAATATGAATAAATTTTAGAGAGAGAAACAGAGAGTTTGATTATGATTATTATATGACACATTATTATTATTGGGATGTTGAGGCCCGTTAGCGATGTTCAGTAGTGCTATGGTTGTTGATCGATCTGTTATCCGAAGAGGACAATGCCAACATCGATCTCAATTCACAAGATACAGAGAACTAATTTCTCATTGCTCCATCATTGTCCTCTAATCCATGAATGCAATGTCATGTTCCTTTCCGTATTGAATCAAAAATTCTTAAGCCAGTGAAGCCGAAAATCAACTCGCCAGAAGATGAAATAATAAAAAATTCAACATCGGGGTATACCTATGAGAGCCCACGACAAAATCGTAAGTCCGGTAGTGAAGGACTGAGAGGCGACTCTTCGCAATGAGAAATTATGGAAGAAACGGACAGAAATTACATCCACTCTATGTCAGGCGAGATAATAAGAAATGTATTAACGAAAGGTGAAAAAGAACCAAATTTTGCCTTGAAAATGATTCATGGGTGTGATGAGGACAAAATCCACAGAGATGCACGAACGTAATTGGAAAAAAATTAAACAAATGCTCTTCACAGATGACGAAATACAAGGGTCGATTGACTTTACCAGGTTACCACCGCCATCAAGCAATCAGAAAACTGCCTTGTGAAGATTGAAATTGCCTTGTGAAGATTGAACCACGGTCGACCGTTATTCAGGGAAGAAAGTCGACGGTGCTCCAATCAAAAGAAAATGGAGTAAAACGACCTTCATGAGAGAAGGATGGCATGTAGGATCGAACAGCGGCGTTCGAAGCAGGGTAGAGTGAAGGATAATCTATGTCGTAGAGTGAAGGAAAATATGGCCCCTCTCCCCTTCCGCTCGCTCTCGTGAACCCTTGATAAACCTCACTCTCTTTCTTTCTCTCCCCCCCCCTCTCACTCTCTGTTCATATATTTCCCGCACTCTCCCCCGCGATTCGATTTGGTTAGGTCTCTCTAAAGTGCCTCTCTCTCCCTTTCTCTCTAGAACACCTCTCTTTCTCTCTCTAGAGCCTCTCTCTCCTTCTCTCTCTCTCTCAAGCCCGCCTCTCTCTCTCTCTCTCTCTAGAATGCCCCTCTCTCTCTTACCGAAAAACCCTTGGCAGGTCGATATATCCTGGTGATGATGTGGAGTCCAGCATGGCTGCCAGGTGGGTTCCGCTAGGTCAAAAACTGGTCGACGATCCACCTGGTAGCCACGATGGACTCCACGCATCACCAGGATATATCGCAGATGACTTAGTGAGTTTGGGATATACCGTACCAAAAAAAAAGCTAAGGTTAGATCGCAGACTTTCAACGTAGTTGGACTGTCACGTGATATTAACCCTAGATATATGTATATGGATATATATGTGTTTCTTTCTTCTTCATTAATTTTCTCTATTTCTTTATTCACTTTATTTCTCCAACTTCCTTTTCTTCCCTGCAATAGCATACATACTAAATAGAGCATTAGAAAATTAAAAAAACATCTAAAATGTATTTATACTTAGAAATATTTAGTGCATTTGATGCAAAATCTTGTAAAATTGGACAAAATACAAATGAAATTATCCCAAAATGACTTTAAAATATGTATAATTAGATGACACATTTTGGATTTATCAATGTGTCATCCCCTTTGATGTCCTTTCGGTTGTAGTTGTCTCTTAGTGTCACATCATATTTATGCCTCAAGCCCTAAAATTGATCCTCCTATTAATTTAATCTTAGAGTATTGAATAAAAGTGCAATCTTGAGGCTAATGGGAGGAAAATGGCACGAATTGGGAGAGGAAAGGCAGATGAGGGATATAGCTTTGAGAAATTGGAGTGGAGTTGGTGAAGAGAGAGGGGGAGCGTAATTATGAAAAATATAATGATAAATATGGTAATGGGGAGAAAGGAGGTAGTGAGGGGTAACTTTTTCAATTTTATTTCCATTATCATTTTTTAAAATATTTATTTTCAGAATTTTATATATTATATTGGGATATTTTATTTCAATTTATATTTCCTTACATATTTAATCTCTTTGTCATTGAAACATGTTGAAGCTCTGTTTCCACATGAAAAATGAAGAAATAGAGGTCCCGCACATGGAGGCTGAGGATGAGTGCACACATATTCACCAAAATACACAGTTCCCCATAATTTAATGGAAACATCAAATATTTAAGAAAACTTTTCCACCAATGGAACCCAAGGAGAGGTAAAGTCACTCCTTGGGGGACGAATCGGGGATACTGATTGGTCTAAAAGGGGGATATTGGGAGGGAGAATGAGGGAGCAGTAGGGGTGGAATAATTTAAAGGGAATGGGGAGGGGAAAACCAGAAAGGAAGTCAGGGTTATGGTATCGGGGAGGAGGAAGGAGAATACATGAGCATTGATGGGCATTGATGTGCATTATTATTCACTTAAATGCATTACTTTTAGCTCATTTCAAAGCTCGTGTGTACAAGCAAAGTGGTTGGAAAAGAACCTAACTAGTATGAATTTTAAAAATAAAAAACTGAAATATGGCAGATATTAAATTTTAATCACAATCCATAATAAACTGCACAATGCCATGTAACTTGATATCACCAAATTCAACTGTCTCACAATGTCATCCTTGTTTAATAGCAGTTGATCATTTAAGATCTTCCTAGGCCTTTAAAGTTCTAACCTCACAAATGCAGTTTTGCAGAACCTCACATTTAATTGACCCCATATGGGAGTGATGGAAATGTATTATAATCATTAAATAACTCACTAGTGATAATGATGCTCAAAAGCATGACAAAAATCATGATAAAATTGGTCAAGAAATACAAAGTCTAGTTGAAGGCCAATAATGTGACTACAACCTTGCATTTTGCTGTTATTCCTCTAATTTGGCCACATAAATTACCTGAAAAAATGAAAATAACACTTTTGTAATATTAGGATGAGGAAAGTTATTCCAAAATTGGTTATCAACATGTAGTATAAGTATAGCATGAGGAAAATCAAAAGATGTGTTTCCCACATATTGAATCTCTTCATCTAAGATAGGGTTTTTTAATCCTCTTCTGTCATCTCTTTCATAACACCATAAAAAATAAGGTGAGAGAAAAAAAGTTATACAAGATGTGTTAAAGAGTCTGTCACTGTGATTGAAGATGTGATGATTTGGTTACATGATGATGATTTGATGAATAATGAGGGGTCAGAAACCCTGATGCGATAGGACATCATGTCCCAATGATAGTCGTGATGACTTGTTTTTTGAAAAATAAAATCTCATTCCCAGTCTCTCTTTCTATCTCTGTTGCAACCTATCTCTGACATGTTGGTGCCACTTATGCACGTCAACGACATGTGTATACATGGTTTTAGTTATGTGTTGCCACATGTTGACGCTGTAATTGTTGACCGGTAAAAAAAAGTAAAAGAAAAATAAAGTATAAAACATTAAATTCTTCTTTTGTGAAATAACTCCCTGTATTTTAAAAAATTAGACAGTTAGCAATCATTGGCGATTATGGTATCATGATTTGTGATACCGTCATGGTACCTTTGACAATTACTAATGACATAATTATTGAAGAAGGCCCTGATTTGTTACCTTCAGATGGTTTGGATCATACCATGTGGTGCAATCAAGGATTAACCTTGGAAATGCATTAGTAATTCATATAAGATTTAATATATGGATAAAAATTTAAATAAATATATTTTTTCACTTAGAAAAATCATATCTTCAATAATATAATGTCAGAATATAGGAAAAGTCATTTTAGAATAAAAAACATATTTTATTTCAGAATATGATGTCATATGCAACTAAAAATTATTTGAAATTCATGAAATCAAAAACATGATTATTAAATATTATTAACTAATTTAGGCTTCATCACATGCATATAAAATTATTTTAATGTAATTAATGATTTCAATATTGTTATATTTACTTATTAAAAGTTTTATTATCAAATAGTAGGTTCAAATAGTGTATGGAAATGTGAATTTATTAGATATTAGGCCATGAGATATCTGAAAGGGGGATGTGCATGTAGGTTGACTACCTTGTTTCTAGTAGTTCAGTCTGTTTTTCATGGAAGTAGTAAAATCCAAACTTTAAAAATTTTGGGCAAGTCAGAGGGGGCTTTATATGGACAAGCAGTCTTCTTTGTGAGCCCTGCACATATCAGCAAGTAGAGCACTGCAACTCATGCTTATCAATCATAAGATAGTGAGATTCAACACATGGAGGTTGCACAACTGTGCAGGTGGAAATCAGTTGTTCAAAAAACCATATAGTAGCAGATTCAATTCTGAACAAGATGATTCAGCCATCCATATGCTGAAGGCTCATTTAAATATCTTTATTCCATAGTATGAATGGTCTTCTGATAATCAATCATGGCCACAAAAAACCCATATAAAAATTCATTACTGACCCAATAATTACACAACAGCAACAAAGTAACAACCTATTAGTGTCCCCACCATTATATGACCATTATAACATGACACACTCAATTGGTGACCAATGATTCCACATTATTAACTAAAGAAAAATCATCTAAATACCCACTATCCATTCAATAACAACACATTATGAACAAAAAACCCAACGGATAAGTGACACAAACAACAAATTGGTGACCCAAGAACAATTCACTATTGATGTGATAACAAACAATTAATGACCCAATAACAAACTAGTAATAACCTATTAGAAGAAAAATAACAACCCAATAGCAACCCAAATTGAACCCATCATTGGTACAACAATGATCAATTACAAATCAAATGACAAGCCTTAGAATCTTAATTGGGGGAATAACTAACTAAATAATGAACCCTTACAAACCAATACAACATATTAGTGACTCATTAACGACCCCATTAAAGATTCAAGAGCTAATTACAGCAAAAAACAAGAACACATTAGTGACTGAATAATGATCCGATTAGTGATCCATTATTTAGTTATGAAAAAAAGACTAATAATTATTGACCATATAAAACCCAGTGGTGAGCTAGTTCAATAACAACACATTACGAACAAAAAACCCAAGTGATAAGTGACACAATAAAATTTACCATTGACACAAACAACCAATTGGTGACCCATGAACAATCCACTATTGATACAATAGCAAACCATTAATGACTTAATAACAAACTATTAATAACTCATTAGTAGCAAAATAACAACCCAATATCAACCCAAATAGAACCCATCACTGATACAACAATGACGAATAATAAATCAAATGACAAGTCTTAGAAACTTAATCAGGGGAGATTATTAACTAAATAATGAACCCTTATCAACCAATATATATTAGTGACTCATTAACGACCCCATTAGTGATTCAAGAGCTAATTACAACAAAAAAAAGAACACATTAGTGACTGAATAATGGCCCACTAGTGGTCTATTGTATTCCCAACAACAGTATGTTCATGAAAAAAAGAGACTAATAATTATTGACCATATAAAACCCACTAGTGAGCTAATAACAAACCATTATCTACCCAATATGAATTTATTAGTTTCACAAGAAAGATGCATCATTAAACTAATAAAAAATCATTGGTGACATAATATGGAACCATTAACGACTAAAAAAATAATACAATAGCCTCACATAGTTGACCAGATAATAACTTATTCTCGATTCAATCTTACCACATCATCAACATAGTAGAAATTCATTAGGATCTGATAACCACCAATTATCTACCCCACAAAAACTCATTTGTGACCAAATAGTGATGGAAATATATGTGGCTGACAAGCCAATCACACATTCCACATCTCGTTCCATGTTCATTAATAGAACATATTCATTATAGTGCACGTGTGATGCTCATAATGAAGTCCATGAATACATGATCGGACTTAGTGAATTATGATAAGATCGTAATATGGAGATCACTATTCTTGAAGCATGTGTTCTAAATATTCCTATTCAAAGGATACGGAGAAGGACATCGAAGTATCTAGATAGAATAACACTATCTAGCCTCACTCATATAATGAGTATGGCTGGTCCCATAGCCATTAGTGTGGAGACACTAAGGATAGATAATGGGTGCTCTTTAGTGGAAAGAGTTTACTGAATTGATCCATACAAATCCCTGAATGGTATTATACCAAACTGTCAATCAGGTTGATTCACATCACGGTTGTGTAAGTGCTCCTTAGACATGAGACACCAAAGACGTCTTGTTGACAAATAGTTGTACTTTGACTATAGCCAACGAGTCTCTAATCATGGGATTCTAAACGGTCTTAGTTCTGGTGCATCAAGAAGTTCACGAAGATGATTGAGTGGTCAACATGGGATCATTCACCCTCAGTATAAGAGGTGACAGCTCAAGGAAGATGATGCGATGAAGTCCTTGGCCAAGGAACTGAAATATCGAGAGAAGAGTTCTCTGATGATTTCCAAATGCATCAGTACTAACTCAGATGATCGATTAGTGTTTGACAGTTGAACATACCCTAAGGCATCCAAGGAGCATCAAGTAGATGAGGGATTATACATACACGATAACTGATGACAAACAAGTTCCATGAAGTGAGTCGATACAAACTCCTTTGTATCTTCTAGAACACGAGGTGTAGCTTGGCACCCCACGTGTTGGAGACTCAACCTATCTGTTGGGTTAAATTGATCCGACATTAATTAATCTCCATGATGATATAGTTAATTAATTTGTAACGCCAATGAAGGTTATTGGGCCGCTAGAGTCATTAACTAGACTGATACATGGGCCTAAAGGGTCACACGCAAATGGTCTTTTAGACGTCAGAAGATATACTGAAGTTTTTGGGGTTTTTATGAAAAACTCCCACTTAGAATAAATAGGGGAAGGCCCTGAACGAAATTCACCCAGGCCAGAATTTTTCAGGGGCCTTTCCCCTTCTTCGCCCTTCTCCCCACACCCCCTCTCCATCCCCGATGTGATCGGGATGACGTAACGACATCAATGGAGAAAGAATGGGGCTCGTCAAGGAGAAGGAGGAGATCCGACGTGCTGAGGATCGCGTTGATACATCTAGAGGCTGCACATTTGAGTAGCTCGACTCAGTTTGCTCCAGGATCCAAGAAATCACAGATGTGATCTGTGTAAAGGTACATTGTTTCAATGATTTTAATGATGCCATTCAATTCGCAAAAGTCTTCCGCTGCATGTCATTTTGATTTGTTCATCCAAATCTAGGCCTCTAGAACCCAATAAATAGGACCCACTACTGACGAAATAATAACCACCAAGCAACTAAATATACACCAGTTTTGGACGAATAAAAGCCCATTAGTTACCCATTATCTACTCAATGACATCCCCTGATCCACCCAATCACAACTCATTATCCACTCAGTAAAGCCTTATTCATGACTTAATATTGAGTGACTACCAACCAATAAGAATCGATTATTACTTGATAACAACCCATTACAACCTAGCTAGAACTCATTAGTGTCCCATCAAGATTATATGAGATCAAAGTCATGGTCATTAAATGATACAAACAACCATCATCAACATAATCATAGTAACCTACAAGGGGAAAATAGTAATTGCAAAAGTGTTAATACCTAATTTGAGATAAATATTTTAAATAAGAAAATAGTGTGAATAATATCATCAAAAATTTTTCAATACATACAATCAGATATTAAATTAAGGAAATTATTTTAAAAAACTTTTGTGTATAACTCTATATATGAAATTTTATTCCAATTATAAAAATAAGTGCGTGAAGTTTATTGAGTTTTGATGGGATTGCTCGCCCTTTATACAAGAGAAGACAGCTAGAGGGAAATGATGCAATGAAATCCTTGGTCAAGGCACTAAAATACCAGAGGGAAGTTCTCTGATTATTTTCCAATGCATTAGTAATAAGTGGGATGCCTCAATAGGTTTTGATAGTTAACCATACCATAAATCATTCCATGAGCATCAACGAGACCAGAGATTAAAATACATGGTCATCAATGACAGTAAATGTTCCAAGAGAGAGTTCATATTCTCTTTTGCATCTTTTAGAAGAAGTGCAGCTTACAACACTACATGATTCAAAGTGATTATATTGATTGATCTAAAGTTGTAATTGATTAATTAATATATAGGTTGTCCAATAAGAGTTATTTTGCCATTATAATCAGTAAGGATAATACTTATACATTAATCATTTTTTGGACATTGAAAAGTATAGTTAAATTTTAGTTGTCCTATGAAAGAATCATGGCAATTAAAAATAAGAGAAAGCACTAAATGAAATTCATCAAAGACATAATTCTTTAGGTTCCCATGCTTGTTCTCCATTCCCTTTTTTGGGTGCTCTTCCTTCCCAGTGCAATGAAAATAATGAAACACAGACTGTGGATCAATAATGGGGCTCATTGATATGGAGAAGATCCTCCATGCCAAAGATGGGGGATATATTTAGAGGATTAGTAATTCAATATCTCAACAAGAGTAATAAATAATGGATCAAGTCCATACGAAGGTGAATTGACCACAATGTTTTACAGGCACGGTATGATTCCATTTTATTGTGTTTATCATTACAGTATCCTGGAAAATTATTAATAAATATAAATAAGGGTACACCCATTTTAGGTGCCCATGACAACCAGATCTGAGTGATACCCCCTCTTTCTTGTTTCTCTATTTTCTCCACATAACCCAAAAGTACTTCTTGGTGCTGAGAAGATCCATAAGGTCCTCAAGAGGAGTTTGTGACAAAGGAGAGGAGATCCAGCAGCCCTCTAGTCAAGAGGATACATCAAGAGGCTGGGAAATTGAACGACTTGAATAAGCTCTCCTAGGGAGCTACTTAGGAGTGAAAAAAATATCCACAAGGTACCTTATGTGTAATGTTTAGAAATCAATTTTGAATTAAACTTTAGCTTCCACTGCATTGAATATGTTTTCAAGCACTAAACCATATCTCCATAACCCAACAAATACAACCCGTTAGTGGCCCCAAATGACCCATTATAATTTCATAATAACTCTTTTTTTTTCAATGCACTTCATAATAACTATTTACTAGCCCTATAATGTGATGGATATTATGTGGCCTTTAAGTGAGTCACACTTCATTGATTCATTTACGTTTATTGGAATAAATATTTATTCATTATTATTCTCGTATGATGCTTATGATGAATTCCATGAATACATATGTCACTACTCTTTAAATATGTATTATGAATATTCCTATTTGATAAATACTTTAGATGGACACCAAATTATCAGGATAGAATAACACTATCTAATGTTAATCACACAATAATTATGACTGATCGTGTAGCTGTTACTATGGAAACTCTAAAGGCAGATGGTGGGTCCTCTTCATAGAAAGAGTCTAAATAAATTTTTTTGTGTAAATCCCTAACTGGTATTATAAAAATATGTGAATTAGGTTGATTTATGTCACAATTGTGTAATTAGACCTTAAACTTGCGACACCAAGGACATCTTTTGGATGGACTACTATGTTTTGACTATGACTTATAAATATTTTATCATGGGACTCAAATAAGCCTTAGCTGAGATATAGCAAGAACTACGCGAAGGGGATTGAGTGGCCAAGACCGGATCATCCACATCTTTAATGACCACATTATGCGTCAATACTGAGTGAATGACAGATTAGGGTTCCATGATTAACAGTACCCTAAATCTTATGTTGACAAAGGTTTATATGTATAAGGAAACTGATGATGGTAACGTTTCCATGAGAGAAATCTTTTGATACTCTATATATTTTAGGGCATGATTTGTATGTTGGCACCCCATCGGCTGGAAACTTAACCTATTGTTTGGGTTAAATTAATCCTTAATTGATATATATATATATATATATTAATATGGTTGGGTAATAATTTTTATTGGGCCATGACAGTTATTAGCTAGAATGATACATGGGCCTAGCGAGCACACACATAAGATTAGAAGAGCATTGGAGGATATACTTACGATATGTAATTGTTTTTTGAGAAAATATTTAACTTAAGCATAAATATCTTAGGGTCACCAATTTAAGGCCCCTAGGACAGCCAGAGCTGCCTTCCCTATCTTCCTTCTCATTTTCTCCATCACTCGATAGTTTTGATGGCAAGAAGATCAACAAGACCTTCAAGAAGACTCAGAGAAGAAGAGGTGGATAAACTAGAACCCCTTGATCACGTGGATACTTCAAGAGGCCAGACACATGAACATCTTCAAAATACTTTCCTAGGAAACAAGTCATAGGCAGAACAAGTTCCCTGCAAGGTATCAAAAGTTTGATTTGTTTAAGAGATTGATTAAGAATTGCTTTCAACTTCTACATCTTAGAAAAGTGTTTTCCAAGCCTTGCTTCATAAGCAAGGACCCAATATAATGACCAATTACTGATCCAATAACACCCATTCGTTGATCAAATAAGGACCTATTTTGATCCATATACTTCCCATTAGTGATTGCTTTACTAGCCTCCTATGCCTATGCAGTAATGTTAACAGAAACTGTCATCCAATAATTTTCTCCTATGTTTCCTCTATTTTCTCTTAACCTAATGGGGATACACTATGTACTTGGTGGGATCATTCTGGAAATCTGCATACCCATAGAAAGCATTGATTGAATCTGGCCCAACACTAAGTTAGTATCTTATGGTGGGTAGTTTTTATGCATTCACATCTCAAAAAAAAGATCATTGAGATGATTGTGGAAATAAAGTTATGGTTGCATAGGGAGAGTGTCAGGTGTATGATGATATTATTACAAATTATGTAAATGATGGAGTAATTTATTGAAGAATTTCTAACAATAAATTCTTCCACACAGTTAACAGATGATCCATCCCTTATTTTTATACTTTTCCATCTAAATTTGGCACTCATATTAATGGACAAGCCCAACCTATTAGTTCTAAGACCTGCCTAACTTCCTCGCCCTAGTAGTGTGGCATAATCCCTGATGGAGCGCCTGCTTACCCCATCGGAGACGTCATCGGAGCCATCATCATCGCCATCGATGACCCGCTGGCTTGCGCTCAGCATGATCGGCATGACAAGGCAATGGCGAAGACATCTGGGTTTAACACCCCGGGTGAAAAGCACGACCATGCCATTGATCGTTTGAATTTCTTGTCGGTTCATGCTCATTTTATTCGTCATTTTACCGTGATTTTGTTTTTATTTTTCATTCTGTCAGTTCATCGTGTCGTGTTGTGTCTGTCGTGGCGCATCCGTATCATTCGTATCCTCGCGTCATTTAAATTTCCATAGTTTTTTTTTATTTGTGTTTTAAAAAGAGGTCCCCCTTGGTGGGCCCCTTGTTGGACTCTTTGTAAAGGGCCCATCATGGCCCTATATAAAGCCATGATAAGATCTGGAATTTGTTTGTAGCAGTTACACGTTGTTTTCAGATCTTACCCAAGAGAGGAGAAGAGAGAAGAAGAAGAAGAGAAAGAGGAAGAGGAAGAGGAAGAAGAAAGCAAAGGAAGGAGTGGAAAAAAAGAACGTGTCAGGTCAAGGCTGCTGTTCCCGTGGACCCTTTTCCTGCCACTGTGGACGCCACCCTACGTCAATCTCATCAATCGCCGCACATCTTCAGTCCTAGAACTTTCGTCGGCGACAGTTGCACTGCAAATACGTCGACGTACCGGCGACTAGTCATCATCCGCCAATCAACTTGCGAACCTTTCTGGTGTGGTCGTGGGTCAACCACGATCTCGGCAAGACTCATCACAGTCGTTTGACCATCGCGCAATGTCGAGACAAATTGTCGCACACGTAGCTCGATGGCTAGTCATCGAACCAGAGTTTGTGCGTGGTGTTTGTTGCTTGATCATGTGCGGTCAATGGTTGCCTTCTCGACAGTGAACGCGATGCCAACTAGATCCGCTACACGGACTACAACAGTCTACAAACCAGGGCCCCGACTGTCCACACAACCGCGGTCTTCCAAGATGCCCGATGTCATGTGATCAGCTCATGGTCAACCTTGAATGGTAGAACGTCGGCCAGTCGTCGAACCAAAGTCTGTGCAAGTTGTTTGCTGCTCGATCATGTGCGGTCGACGATTGCCTTATCAACAATGAACGCAGTGCCAACTGGATTTGCTACATGGACTTCGAACGTCTGCAAACCTGGGGCCCGATGTCTTCCAAGAGGCACGATGTCATGTGATCAGCTCATGGTCAAACTGTGAACAGTAGAACGTCAGCCACAGTCAATAGACTCTCATCCTACAACTAATGCTCAGTGACTACTGGTACGTGCGTGGACCATTCCAAAGGTCGTGATTGCAGAGTGGATGCCCGACTGAGCCCTCTACACTGCGACCTCCTTTGTTGGCTGTCTACTACACTGCTCAGGGACCTCTGCACCGCGCTGCTCAGGGACACCGCTGGTTGTTGAGGCCCGAGTTTTATATGTTGCACTACCCTTGAGCTCCCCTAGTCTGCACGGTGGGCTTATCAATTACTGGGCCATATCGCATACCCGTTACGCGAACTGTGCATCTGCCAGATTCCCGATATCATCCAAGAGGCCCATGAGACACCTTCGCCGCCGTCCCACTGCCCTATTGCTAGCTGAGTGTGGGCACTAATATACCAGCCACAAGTGCGACGCCAGTTTGGCGTGAGCTAATTCGAGTCGCAATACTTGCTGTTCTCTCTCAACATCACGTCAACTTGAAACTATCTTCCGAGACCCTGAATCACACCCCCCGACGTGCCGCCCGCTGTCACTCGTAACCGCTAACTGCCTTTGCTCGCGTCGTCCATCATAACATTGCGCCTGTTGAGTTCAGCAGTGGCTTGAATCACCTCTCCACTGGTCTCTTCGCTCTCCTCGCCTCCAACTCCTCCACGGACTCGCTCCTGCGTTGATCATCATCGCTTGCCGATCTATATTGTGCCTACCTCTCGGCACGCCTCCTCCGACTTGGCCGCACTGGCGCATGCACAGACGATTACACCGACAACCAACGTCGCCACCGACGAGGTATGTCATTCCCCTTTGTTCATTAGTTATATTACTTTCTATGGTATATTTTTTACTGCACTCCACCACGTAGTGTTCGCCATCCTGATATCCGATATCGGACAACCGATATCCGATATCCGGAAAAAATGGGACGGTTCCGGATATCGGATATCGTACGATATCCGTCTATCAGGGGTTAGACGGATATCGGTATCCGATACCGGGGGGTGAGGACGAAGAAGGTATCGGATACCAGATATCGGAAAACTGATATCGGGATATCGGTTTCGGGATATCTGGTATCGGAGACCGGTTTCGGTAAAATAATCATTCATTTTGCATAGTTATACTTAGTTAAAATAACATGAGTAGATTTCAATATGTATTTTATGCCCGTTATTATATATAGTAATTTTTTTTTTAATCTTTCCATATGGGATAAAGGGATTCCGAGTTTACCACAAAACCCAGAATCCCCTTTGTTCATTAGTTATATAATGACTTGGTAATAGAACAAAATAACAATTTCTTCTGGTGCCCCTTGCCATATATTTAGAGAAACATGTTTCCTGTGCTTCTCATATTTTTAAAGAGCGAGGCATGAAAAGCTAGAGAGAGAGGGAGAGAGGGAGGGGAGGGGGAGAGGGATTGAGCGAGAACTAGAGAGAGAGAGAGAGGGAGAGACTGAGAGAGAGCGAGAGACTGAGAGAGAGCGAGAACTAGAAAGAGAGAGAGGGAGAGGGCGAAAATGAGAGAGAGAGAGAGGGAGAGATTGAGAGAGAGCAAGAGACTGAGAGAGAGCGAGAACTAGAGAGAGAGAGAGAGAGGGAGAGGGCAAAAATGAGAGAGAGAGAGAGGGAGAGATTGAGAGAGAGCAAGAGACTGAGAGAGAGCGAGAACTAGAGAGAGAGAGAGGGAGAGGGCGAGAACGAGAGAGAGAGAGCGAGAGACTGAGAGAGCGAGAGAGAGAGAGAGAGGGAGAGGGAGAGGGAGAGAGAGATACTGAGAGAGAGGGAGGGCGAGAACGCGAGAGAGAGAGAGAGAGAGGGAGGGAGGGAGAGGGAGAGAGAGAGAGAGAGAGAGAGGGAGGGTGAGAACGAGAGAGAGAGAGAGGGAGAGGGCGGGAACGAGAGAGAGACTGGGAGAGGGAGAGAAGGGTATTCGATGCGGATATCGAAAACGGATATCCGCATCCGATATCCGGTACCCTGAGACGGGAGACGGATGCCGGTATCGGACGGATACCGGTATCGGATATCGGCACTGTAGCAACCGATATCAGATACCGATATCCGGTATCCGGATATCAGAAAAAACGGATACCGGAAAATTCAATTCCGGTATCCGGTTCAGCATCCGTCCCGATACCGGCATCATGACGGGCGAACACTACCACCACGCTCAGGTTAGTTTAGGTGAGAGAATATGAACGAGAAAACTAACAATTGAGCAAATTCCCAGGTACGGGTCGAGCTCGTTCGTTACGTGCAAGCCCCTACAAAATTGTTCTGCTCAGTGCCGTAGTCGCTGTCGTCGCTCTGATGAGGGTCAGAAGGTCACCATTACCGGTAAATTCCCACAAGTCGGGCTTGCACGTACATCCACCTAGAATTCACGTCATCACGTGGTTACTTCTCCTAGTGAATTAGTTGTTGGATGACACCATTGACGACGTCCGACATGAATCCCCAATAGATTATTCAAATTATGATCAATAAAATTCAATCATTGAATTTGTAGAAAAATATAAATCTTACCAGAGAAAACTTAACTCTTAAACAAGAAAGACTCTAAAATTTTGTCTCAATTCTTAGAATTAAATATCTTAATTTGAGGAGTTCATAAAATTACAAATATATCATCAACACATCTGATGCATGATGACTAGGGGAGACGGGAACAGGATGACAATCGGAGCTAGATACTAGAAGATTCAAAATCCAAGACAAATCCGATGGCGGTAGACGAACACTCGAAGAATAATGGACAACGAACACTGGACACCAAAGAGTGTAGAAGTACCTCAGCACTCGATAGTGCTTGACGAGGTTGTGGGGAATTCTTGAACATTGATGGGGAGCACGGAGGAGGGCAGTGAGATGAGCGAGACGGTCTAGATGTCGGAGTAGGAGGACGTGAGCGGCGGCCTGTGCGGGAGGGCAGCCGGTGCGCTGTCAGTGGTCTATAGAGCAGGCGGCTGGCGCACGGGTGGCTGGCCTGCACGGCCGTGGCCTATGCGGGCGGCGGACTGCGTGGGCGAGCACCCAACCTGCAAGCGGGCGGCTTGCGGGGCGGCGGCTTGCATGGCGGGCGGCCGGCACGCGGGTGGAAGGCCTGCGCGGCGGTGGCCTATGCGAGCGGCTGCCTGTGGGTGACGGTTTGCATAGGCGAACCGTCGATGCATGGACGGGTGGCCTGCGGTTGACCTCTTGCAGAGCGGGCGGCCGGCCTGCGGGCCGAAAGCCTGCGTGGCGGTGGCCTATGCAGGCAACTGCCTGCGGGTGACGGCCTGCGTGGGCAAACCGCTGGCGCACGGACGGGTGGCCTACGGGGGACGACTTGTAGAGTGCGCTGTCGGGGGGAGGGGGGGGGGGGTTGGAAGGCCTGTGTGGCGGTGGCTTGTGCGGGCGGCTGCCTGCGGACAGTGGCCCGCGTGGGTGGCGGGCGGCCTTGCGCGGGGAACGATCTGAGCGGGTGGCTTGCCTGCGCGGGCAGTGATCTGCACAGCGGTCGTATGTAATAACCGTCAGGGCAGCGGTGGCGGCGACAAGCCGCAATGGTGGTGGATCATAATGGAAGAGGGTTAGGGCAAGTTCTTCAAGAAGAAAGAAAACTTCAATTCTTAAAACATGATTCACCTAGTGTCTTTTACGACATTGGCCTATGTATAGGCCTTGGAGGAAAGAGAAAATAAGAATAAAGATAACCGTCAAGTCGACGTAGGCGACGTGTTAGCCTGTCATGTCAAAGGGTGGTTCTGCAATTGGCACTGACGACGTGTCATGACGCGGGACATCTCGTGTGTAAGTGGAGACGCGTCTAATGTCAGTGCATTGACGTGGTCGCCATCTGGACGGTTCTCTAGTTGGCGTTGACAACGAGTCATGATGCGGGGTGTATCGGATGACGGTGGAGGCACGTCCGATGCCGGTGCGTTGACGCGGTCACCATCCAGGCGGTCCTGTAGTTGGCATTGACGACGAGTCGTGTTGCCGGATGTCTCGGATGACGATGGAGGCTCGTCCAAAGATGGTGTGTTGACGTCGTCGCCACCAACATCTTTCCTCGTCATTTTCTTGTAGAGGAAAAAATGCCTGCTCCGGTGAAATAAAGGATCCAAGTTTAGGAAAAAGTATTGGATGTTAAAGACACAACCACAAACACGTTAGGATTTTTGATCTTCAATCTCACCGGCATCCCAATTTCTTTTGCCTAATTTTCCTTAATTTTATCTTGTTGTCTCCCTATCTGGCTATTTCTACCATCTAAATACTCTCTTGTTTCTTCACCCAAATTTCATTAAAAACTTTATCCATTTACTCTTTCAAATATGCATCTCATGTCACTTAGTCCTATTCCATTATATAAACTTGGGCAAATTTTGGCCAACTCTAGATTGCACTAGATCACCCCTTTGACCCCCGGGCTACTCCTTAGGGTCCATCAAACCTACAGCCACCAACTATTGCTACCAACGATAAGAAATATACTTTATGCATTTTTAGTATTTACAATTTTAATGAAAATAGAAAATGCATCATTCCCAGTCATTTTTACTTTGAATTCGATCCCAAAAACTTAGAAAATCCAATAATGCATTTAAATATTTTTAGGAAAACATATTTTTATTCATTTTTTAAAAGTATCCTTCAATATAAGTGCTATAAATACCACAAATTAAGAAAAATCCATTTTTACTTGTGAGACAATTTCTTTCATCGCCAAGCCTAGAATAAATCTGAAATTTCAAATACTAATTGTTGGTGGATTGACTTTATAATTAAACTATATTACTTGTAGATATTACATAGAAAAATCATTTAACTGTTGTTTATTATATTTTAACTTAGAATTTATATTCTATTTTCTTAATACAAAGAAAAAAATGAATTTTGACCCGTCATAGTTCTCAGTCGTTTTTGGCGCCCGGCATGCCTGAACCATCTACTATGGGGGAAGCTAAGGGAGGAAGCTTATATAAGAGAATATGCTTTCGTATCTGTTTTCTTGTAGAAAGCTCAACCTGCGATAAAAAGTGTTTGGCCCAAGCAAAAAGAGGTTGACCCACTTCATTCACAAAGCGAATGATCTTCGCTATGTTGGAACAGCAAAAATAACCATCTCTCTCTTTGCTTTCTTCGGTGCTACCTTTTTCTTTACAAGGGATGGGGATGTAGTGTATAATCACCTTTTTTTGAGGATGCCCCTACATTCTACAGATGTTCAGTCCAAATGTTCAGCATTAAAAATTCTTATGTTAAAACATAACATAATGTGCGGCAAGAACAAAAGAAAGATGGAAAGTGATGCTAATCAGTGACTTCGTAACCAAAGGAATCTCTTTCGCGGAGTTCTCAGTTCTTCTAAAAGAAGAACCTTTGATGGCTCTCCGAGTCAACAAGTTTGAATTCTTACTCAAAGACCATCTAGCTAGTCGTCTTCCCTGGATTTTGCAAATTGAACACTAAATGAAGTTTATTTATGACAATATGTATAACTCAAATTAATAAGCTATGTTACAATTATTGCATAATTATAAACAAAACATTTGTCTAGTATTATTAAATATTTGAGTAACTAATTTTCCATGTGAACGCATTTATTTATTTGTTAAAAGATAAAGGGTTAATAGCACGAAATATCCCGAACTGTATCAAAAATCTGAGACTTATCCTTAACTTTTTTTTTGGCACGGTATATCCCAAACTCACTAAGTCGATGACGACATATCCTGGTGATGATGTGGAATCCATCGTGGCTGCCAGGTGGATTTCGGCCAGATTTTGACCTGGCGGAATCCACTTGGCAGCCACGATGGATTCCACGTCATAACGGGGATTCCACCTGCCAGGTGTTTTCTGATAAGAGAGAGAGAGGCATTCTAGAGAGAGAGAAGGAGAGAGGTGTTCTAGAGAGAGAAAGAGAGGCATTTTAGAGAGAGAGAAAGGGAGAGGGAGGCATTCTAGAGAGAGAAAGAGAGGCATTCTAGAGAGAGAGAGAAAGGGAGAGAGAGGCATTCTAGAGAGAGAAATAGTGGCCTTGTTCCTTGACTACGACGTCGACGACCCCGACTGCGCGTTCATGTCCGATTCTGAGTTTTCTCTCATTTTCTTGCTCATTCCCTTCTTCTCTTCTCTCTCTCTCTAGAACGCCTCTCTCTCCCTTTCTCTCTCTCTAGAATGCCTATATTTCTCTCTCTAGAATGCCTCTCTCTCTTCTTCTCTCTCTCTCTAGAATGCCTCTCTCTCTCTTATCGGAAAACACCTGGTAGGTGGAATCCCCGTTATGACGTGGAATCCATCGTGGCTGCCAGGTGGATTTCGCCAGGTCAAAATCTGGCCGGAAATCCACCTGGCAACCACGATGGATTCCACGTCATCTCCAGGATATGTCGTCGTCGACTTAGCGAGTTTGGGATATACCGTGCCAAAAAAAAAGTTAAGGATAAGTCTCAGATTTTTGATACGGCTTGGGATATTTCGTGCTATTAACCCAAAGGTAAATAATTTATATTTAATAAAACACATACTTAGTTTAATGATTATAATTAATATAAATTAACTGTGTTGATAAAAAAATTTTGAAACATACTTGCAAAATGGATCACATTTTCATAGCTATTAAATTTCTCAAAATCCAACATGACATAATAATTATGTACATGGTTAATGTGTTATGAGTAACCATAAATCTAAATAATTAAATCTGTTATTATTATGAGATCATAAATTTCACATATGAACCCACTGAATATATTTCTTAAATTCTGGATACATTGCATTTATTGGAAGTGATGATTAATTTCAAATATAATTAATTAGAAAGAAAATCATAATATTGTAAAATTCATATGTACACTCACTGATTTAAATGTTACTTCTACCTAGTTTAACATATGTAGAAATTTAGAAGTATAACATGATAAATTTATTTAATTAATTATTAGTGGGGCCTCATTAAAAATTTTAATTTAAGTGATTAAAAATGTAAATAACAGGATATCACAAATTTCAACGTATCAGTGTACTAATTTAGTTTTTCATTTTACTTTTTTCTAGATTTGAAATCTCACATGGGACCAATTATCTTTATAAACTCTTAATGGATTACAAATATTAAGATCCATTTTAAGTTCATTGTTTCATTTTTAACATTTTAATCAAATACATTTATCAATCACATTTATAGCAGCAATGCTTCAAATGGATCATATTGTGATTGTTATTAAATTTCTTAAAATCCAATGCAGAAAAACTTCTTATTTCAATGGGCGATGTATTGAATTTGTTTTAATAAGTTTTAAATATTGATAAAAAACATATAAATGCCAGAGACACACTTTTTCAATAGCCTTGCTAGGGTACACCTAAAACTTCACTTATTTAAATGGAATATATTTTTCTCCCATTGAATTTCTGCAGTAATTATGAATTATTTTTTAAATATTATTAGTATACATTATTCTTTAACTTAGTGATAGCACTAGCTACATTTTCTATCTAATCCTTCATCATCCTCATCATACTAACATTGTGAAGTATCAGGCTCTTAGCCTCATTCATTTTTTTATCCACAACATCAATGATGTCCATTGTTGATGTCAGTATCATTTGTATAATAATTATGGATAATTTGGACGACACCATAAAATGGAATATCAAACTTCCACCCCTAAAATGTCCTACAAGCTTATTTCTGACACAACCTGAATAAGATGGAAAGAAAGTAAGAATGAAAATCAAGAGGAAAGTGCAATGTTTAGCCACCTTCACAGAAAACTACCTTTCTATTTATTATTATATGCACATATCAAGTAGTCTATCCATTATCCCTAATCAATTTTTTTAAAAATGAATATTCTAAATTCTACAGACAAGTCAATCAAATTAATATTTGTTCAAGATCCTTTAGGACATCCTACAGTTTTGCATCCCACACAATCTGTGTAGGGTGGAATGTTTAGCCACCATCACATAATATTACGTTCCTATCTATCATTCTATGTAACTATCAAGAAGTCTATCGGTCACAAAATCATGATCTCTCAATTTTTTTTTAAAAAAAGGAATATTTTGAACTCTCCTTAGGAAACAGTCAAATCAATACTTGTTCTAGGTCCCTTAAAATGTTCAACAAAAATGCTTCCCTTTGCAAACTGTATAATAGGAAGAGAAAATAAGAAAAAAAAAATTTAGCCACTCTCACAGATAATTACATTCCTATGAAGAATCGTATCTTTCTTATATATCATCTCTCAATTTTTTTAAAAAACGAATATTCTATACTCTTCTTAAATCAATCAAATTAGTGCTTGTTCAAGGTCTCTTAGAACGGCATACAGGTTTGTTTCCCATGCAACCTAAATAATAATAAGATAAAATAAGAATAGAAAACAAGATGATACTGTAATTTTTAGCCACCTTCACAGAAAATTAGGTTCATATATTTCATTACATGAAACTATCAAGGAGTCTACCTATCCTATCTATCATCTCCCAATCATTTTTTACAACAACAAAAATTAAATTCTGCCCAAAGGTCACTCAAATTAATACTTGTTTAATGTCCAGTAAAATTTCCAACAGATTTGCTTCCAAGGAACCTGTATAATAAAAAGAGAAAGTAAGAATGAAAAAAAAACAGGTCAGTAAACTTTTTAGCCACCTTCACAGAAAATTCTGAACTCTGCCCAGAAATCAATCAAACTACAACAACTTCATGGTCATCGATCTAGTGGAGCAAGCCCATTGATCCAACGGTCCTGAATGCATAAGCGGATCAATCAAATTAATACTTGTTCCAGCTCCCTGAAACCATCATACATCTGTGCCCACATGCATAATAAGAATAGAAATCAAGAGTAAAGTGGACTGTCTAGCCAATTAGCAAGAAGTCTATCTATCCTATATATTTTCTGCTCAGAAATCAATCAAATAAATACCCATTCAAGGTCGCTTTCCATCCATGGATCCAGTGGGGCATGCCAACGATCCAACAATCCTGAATGCATCAGCGGATCAATCAAATTAATACTTGTTCAAGCTCCCTGAAACCATCATACAAGTGTTGCCCACCTGCATAATAAGAACAAAAATCAAGAGTAAAGTGGACTGTCTAGACAATTACCAAGAAGCCTATCTCTGCTATGCATTTTCTGCTCAAAAATCAATCAAATCAATACTTGTTCAAGGTCTATTTCCATCCATGGATCCAGTGGAGCAGGCCCATGGATCCAACAGCCCTGAATGCATCGCGGGATGAATCAAATTTATACTTGTTCAAACTCCCTGAAACCATCATGCATGTTTGCACACCTGCATAAAAAGAATAGAAATCAAGAGTAAAGTGGACTGTCTAGCCAATTAACAATAAGTCTATCTATCCTATGCATTTTCTGCTCAGAACTCAATCAAATAAATACATTTTCAAGGTATCGTTCCGTCCATTGGTCCAGTGGGCAAAGCACAATGATCCAATGATACAGAATGCATCAGCAGATCAATAAAGTTAATACTTCTTCAAGCTGGCTGAACCCATCATATATGTTTGCCCATCTGCATAATAAGAACAAAAAACAAGGGTAAAGTGGACTGTCTAGCCAATTAGCAAGAAGTCTATCTATCCTATACATTTTATGCTCAGAAATCAATTAAACTAAAACAAGTTCATGGTGATGGGTATTGTGGGGCTGGCCCATGGATCCAACGGTCCTGAATGCATCGGGGGATCAATCAAATTAATACTTGTTCAAGCTACCTGAAACCATCATACATGTTTGCCCACCTGCATAATAAGAATACATATCAAGAGTAAAGTGGACTGTCTTGCCAATTAGCAAGAAGTCTATCTATCCTGTACATTTTCTGCTCAGAAATCAATCAAATTAAAACAAATTCATGGTGATGGATCCAGTGGGGCAGGCTCATGGATCCAACAGTCCTGAGTGCATTAGGGGATCAATCAAATTAATACTTGTTCAAGCGACCTGAAACCATCATACATGTGTTGCCCACCTGCATAATAAGAACACAAATCAAGAGTAAAGTGGACTGTCTTGCCAATTAGCAAGAAGTCTATCTATCCTGTACATTTTCTGATCAGAAATCAATCAAATAAATACATGTTCAATGTCTCTTTCCATCCGTGGATCCAGTGGGGTAGGCCCATGGATCCAACGGTGCTGAATGCATCGGGGGATGGAGGGGGATAAGTAGAAGCTCCGAACGTATATAAAAATCCCGTCTTTCTCTCCAGGGTTTGGATAGCTCGCAGTGATAAGAAGAGAAGAGGAGGAGATAATCTCGTGGGCAGCAGTCGGCAATCTCTTCCAGTTCACCCTTCTCCCCTCTCTCCCCTCTCTATCTATCCATGGCGGGCACAGCCTTATCCATGGCCGGCGGCTGCCTCGCATCGCGCCCAGCCCAGTTCCAGGCCAAGCCCTGCCCCCCTCTGCTCGTCTCCCTCCCTCTCCGCTCTTCTCGAGCTCTTCCCCATCTGGGTTTTCAATCCTCTTCTTCTTCGATTCCTTCGTTGTCGGCCAGGAAGAGGAACTCGCTCGTCGCGCTCGTCGCCCAGACCTCCGACGCTCAGCAGGAGGACGAGCTCGCAGAGGTGGACGGCGTCGAGGCCGAGATTTCCGACTGGGAAGGGGAGGATGCCCCCGAGGAGTCTTACCCTGAGCCCCCTGAAGAGGCCAAGCTCTTCGTCGGTAACCTTCCTTTCGACATGGACAGCGAGAAGCTCGCCCATTTGTTCGAGGAGGCCGGGATTGTGGAGGTCGCCGAGGTGAATTTCTTCCTCTTTTTCTGGGTTTTCTTTCTGGGTTTTTGTTTTCTGGGGTTTGTGACTGATTTTAGCTCTTTTTGATTGTTTATGTAGATTTTCTTTCTGGGTTTTCTTTTTGCTGGGTTTTTGTTTTCTGGGGTTTGTGACTGATTTTGGCTCTTTTTGATTGTTGATGTGGGTTTTTTTTCTGTGTTTTTGTTGTATGGGGTTTGCGTCTTATTCGGGCTCTTTTTGATTGTTGATGTGGATTTTCTTTCTGGGTTTTTGTTTTCTGGAGTTTGTGTCTGATTTTGGCTCTTTTTGATTGTTGATGTGGGTTTTTTTCTGGGTTTTTTTTCTGTGTTTTTGTTGTCTGGGGTTTGCGTCTGATTTTGGCTCTGTTTGATTGTTGATGTGAGTTTTCTTTCTGGATTTTTTTTTCTGGGTTTTTGTTTTCTGGGTTTGGTGTCTGATTTTGGATATTTTTGACTGTTGATGTAGGTTATCTACAACAGGGAGACGGATCAGAGCCGTGGGTTTGGGTTTGTCACGATGAGCACCGTTGAAGAGGCCGAAAGGGCTGTGGATAAGTTCAACCGCTACGTGAGTCTTTCTTCCTTTCAGCTGAATTCGATTTTACTTCGTTATTTTTTGGGTTTATCTATATTTTAACCTTGTTCTGGATGCTTATATCTTTTTTTTGTAGTATACTATTCTTCGAATTTCTTCTTAAACTACTTGGTGTTTCTTTTTTCCGGATTTTCTCGATGTTTCTTGTTCTAATGTTGAAATTAATAGGCTTTAACTGCTTCCCCATTTCTTCTCAATCGTCTACTGGTGGTTTTCACATAGTTTTTTTTAGTAAACTATGTTTCTAATTTCTTCGTTATTCCTGCCTTTGCTCAAAAGAAAGTGCGGCATTGCTTTGAAATATCATGTCTAGCAGCTGGAATATTACATATGATTTTGAAAGAATTATTGCCCCCTAGCAGTTTCAGTTCTCCTTAGTACGATAATCTCAATGGTTGTTTTTAAAGCTTATTAAAAATTCCAGGATATAATTTTTTATTTGGATATCCTTTGATGACTGTGAACTAATTTTGTTTTATTATCTGCAACAGAGCATTGATGGCAGGCTTCTAACTGTGAACAAGGCCGCCCCAAGGGGAAGCAGACCTGAGAGGACGCCGCGTCAGTCAGAGCAGAAATTCAGGATTTATGTGGGGAACATTCCATGGAGCGTCGATGACGAGCGTCTGAAACAAGCTTTCAGCGAATACGGAAAGGTGACAGACTCTCGAGTCGTCTACGACCGAGAGTCGGGCCGATCTCGCGGGTTTGCCTTTGTTACTATGTCGTCACAACGGGAGATGGACGACGCCATTGCTGCCCTTGATGGCTATGTATGTCTTTTCATCTCATGCATTGTTTATTTCTCTAGATTAACTGATGGATAGATAGACAATCATACATAAATACAGATATAAGGAAGATGAAGTGATAAAAAAAAAGAGTAGATAGATTACACAGTTACATCGATAGTGTGATAGGTATATAAATGCCATTGGCTTCATAGTTCTTCATCCAGATTTCTATGATGCCTTTCCTTTTTTCTGCTTGTTTTACAAAAAAGTATTTCATTGCAGAACTTACTCTCTAAGTTTACATGTTCCTAATCTTTCATAGCTTCCATGGTGCTATTAGTGACTGTAGTGAATTAATAGTTTCTACCATCTTTTCAGTCTTATTTGCTTCCTTGATTAAAGACTATTTTGTAGGTGTTGTGACAAGGACTATCATCTTCTGTGATCATATGATACAAAATTATGGTGAATAAGTAATAATTTTGTCTTCGTGATTTTCTGTTGCTGCAGAACCTTGGTGAACAAGTAATAATTTGTTTACTTCTTTGATTAATGACTATCTGTAGATGTTCTAACTAAGACTATCATCTTCTGTGATCATAAGACACAAATTTTTGGTGCATAAGTAATAATTTTTTGTCTGGGTGGTTTTTGTGTGGGTGCAGAACCTTGGTGGGAGAACAATCCGAGTCAATGCTGCTGAGGAGAAGCCACCTCGTCGACAATTCTAATCTGTGTGCGATCATTTATCTATTACGTTCTCTATGCAAACATGTAACCTGCTTATTGGCTTCCCTCTATTTTTGTTTATCTCGCCGTTATGGATTTCCTTCCCCTTCAAAAATGTCTCTCTTTTTATAGTGTTTATTAGTATTCTTGTGGCAACACTACCTCAGCTTTACCTCCTTTAGATTTAATAAAGTAAAACACGTGGTGATATTCTCCTAATGGCATCACATTGTTTCTTATTGACCATTTTGTATTTTTTGTACCATCTTCTAATTAAGTTACTTTTTCTGACTAATTTCTTCTTCTAAATGTCAATGAGACAAGATGCCCAAGTAAAAAAATTGGGAAAATTATTTGGAAATTATGACTAGATGAAGATGGTAAACAAAGCGTCCACTATGGTCTATGGCTGATCTTGCAAAGGGTACCCGTAGTCTCTAGATGAGTGAGGAAGTGAACTTAGGGAAGGACTGTCATTGAGCAGAGGGATTTTCATCACTATTAATTGTTCTCTGCCTTTTAAAATTTATGTTCCAGGGAAGCTGGACTAAGAAAATTAATTTGGCCTCATTAGTATTGGCCCCTCTGGGCTACCCTACTAAAGTGTGAAGGCAATTGCCACCTCAATTATCATGTTTCATTCTCACTGCCAGCTTTGCTTGCACTTGATGGAAATATGTGGCCAGCAAACCAATTACATATTTCAAATTTCGTTCTATATTCATTAATAGAGCATATTCATTATAGTGCACGTGTGATGCGTATAATGAAGTCCACGAATACATGATCGGACTTAGTGAATTATGATGAGATCGTAATACGGAAATCACTAGTCTTTAAGCATGTGTTCTAAACATTCCTTCTATTCAAAGGATACGCGAGAAGGACATCAAAGTATCCGGATAGAATAGCACTATCTAGCCTCACTCATATGATGAGTATGGTCAGTCTCGTAGCCATTAATGTGCATACACTAAGGATAGATAGTAGGTGTTCTTTAGTGGAAGGAGTTCACTGAATTGATCCGCACGAATCCCAGAATGGTATTATACCAAACTGTCAATCAAGTTGATTCACATCACTGCTGTCCTTAGACCTGAGACACCAAAGACGTCTTGTGGACGGATGGTTGTTGATGGCGTGGACGCCAATGATTCGACACTGGACGCGCCGCCGCCATCAACCAAGGTCAACATCTCCGCTACGAACACAACGGCGAAGTCAACTGAAGTCAACATCTCTGCCATGAACACGCCGCAACCATCATCACACACGTCTCCACCCGCGCACGTCCCTACGCGTGTCATGACACGTCACTAGAGGCAGATCAACAAATGCCCTTTGGCGTGACAAGAAGCACGTCTTTAATTTTTCGTCTCTAATTTCTCGCCATTTCTCTTTCCTCCAAGGCCTGTATATAAAGGCCATTGTTTTCAAGAAACACTTGGGCAGTCATATTTTAAGAATTGACTTTTAATTAACTCTTCCTAGAGGACTGCCCAAGCCTCCCTATCTCGCCAGCCCTAGCGCCGCCGCCTCACGACATCGGCCTTCCATCCTCCCTTTCCATCCTCTCTCTCCATCCTCTCTCTCTTACTCTCTCTCTCTCTCTCTCCCTCTCTCTCTCTCGCCTTTCAAAGGCCGCCCAGGCCGCCCGCTTGGGGCTGCACTAAGGTCGCCAAGGCCGCCCCAACCAGGGCCGCCCAGACCGCCCCCCAGGCCGCCCGCATGGGGCTGCCCAAAGGCCGCCCAGGCCGCCCCAACCAGGGCCGCCCAGACCCCCCTGCCAGGGCCGCCAAGGTCGCCCCCAGGCCGCTCGCTTGGGGCCGCCCAGGCCGTCCCAACCAGGGCCACCTAGGCCGCCCCTGCCAGGGCCGCCAAGGCCGCCCCAGCCGCCGAGGCCGCCAGGCCGCCAAGGCCGCCCGAGCCGCCCGGCGCGCCAGGCCGCCAGGCCGCCCAACCAGGGCCGCCAGGCTGCCTGCCAGTCGCGGGCCGCCCGAGCCGCCCGCTTGGGCGCCGCCAGCCGCCGCCCGCCAAGGCCGCAAGGCGCCCAGCTGCCGCAGGGCCGCCCCAACCAGGGCCGCCCAGGCAGCCCTTGCCAGGGTCGCGAAGGCCGCCCCCCAGGTCGCCCGCTTGGGGCCGCCCAAAGGCTGCCCACGCCACCCCAACCAGGGCCGCCTAGGCCGCCCCCTGCCAGGGCCGCCAAGGCCGCCCCCAGGCTGTTCACTTGGGGCCACCCCAACCACGGCCGCCCCGCAAGACTTCGACACCGGCGAAGTCAATCGTCGACGCTGCTCGACGCTTCGAGCCACGCGCGCTATGCACGCTCTGGGTGCGCTGCACGCCCTCTGCGCACTCCGCGCGATCCGTGCACTCCGCGCAACCTTCGTGCGCTTCGCACGCGCAGGTATTCGCCTACATCTGACTCTGCGACAATGACATCTACTCTCTCTTGGGTTCTAGAGGCCTTGACTTGGATGAACAGAACAAAACGATGCGCATCGGAAGATTCTTTTTGCGAATCGAACGGCATCAACGAAAACATTAAAACGAGCTACCTTTGTACGAATCTCATTAGTGATTTCTTCGGTCCCGGAGCGAGACGAGTCGAGCTGCTCAAGTGTGCAGCCTCTAGACGTATCCACGCGGTCCTCGGCGCGTCGGATCTCCTCCTTCTCGTTGACGAGCCCCGTTCTTTCTCCGTCTGCGTCGTTACTTTGTCCCGATCACATCAGGGATGGAGAGGGGGTGTGGGGAGAGTGGAGAAGAAGGGGAAAGGCCCCTGAACAGTTCTGGCCTGGGTGAATTTCGTTCAGGGCCTTCCCCTATTTATACTAAGTGGGTATTTTTCATAAAAACCCCCAAAACTTAAGTATATCTTCCAACGTCCAAAAGACCATTTGCGTGTGACCCTCTAGGCCCATGTATCAGTCTAGTTAAAGACTCCAACGGCCCAATAACCTTTATTGGCCTTCCAAATTAATTAACTATATCATCATATAGATTAATTAACGTCGGATTGATTTAACCCAATCGATAGGTCGAGACTCCAACACGTGTCCTAGAAGATACAAAGGAGTGTGTATCGACTCACTCATGGAACCTGTTCATCATCGGTTGCCGTGTATGTATAATCCCTCATCCACTTGACGCTCCTTGGACGACTTAGGGTATGGTCAACTGTCAAACCCTAATCGGTCATCCGAGTTAGTACTGATGCATTTGGAAATCATCGGAGAACTCTTCTCCGATATTTTACTACCTTGGCCAACGACTTCGTTGCATCGTCTTCCTTGAGCTTTCACCTCTTATACCGAGGGTGGATGATCCCATCTTGACCACTCAATTGCCTTCGTGTACTTCTTGATGCACCCGAACTAAGACCGTTTAGAATCCCATGATTAGAGACTCATTGGCCATAGCCAAAGTACAACCGTCCGTCCACAAGACGTCTTTGGTGTCAAGTCTAAGGACCACTTACACAACTGTGACGTGAATCAACCTGATTGACAGCTCGGTATAATACCATTCAGCGATTTGTACGGATCAATTCAGTGAACTCTTTCCACTAAAGAGCACCCACTGTCTATCCTTAGTGTCGCCACACTAATGGCTACGGGACCGGCCATACTCATCATATGAGTGAGGCTAGATAGTGCTATTCTATCCGGATACTTCGATGTCCTTCTCGTGTATCCTTTGAATAGGAATGTTTAGAACACATGCTTAAAGACGAGTGATCTCCGTATTACGATCTCATCATAATTCACTAAGTCCGATTATGTATTCATGGACTTCATTATACGCATCACACGTGCACTATAATGAATATGTTCTATTAATGAACATGGAACGAGATGTGGAATGTGTGATTGGCTTGTCGGCCACATATATTTCCATCACTCTCTCCCAAGGTCGTTCAACACCCGGAACGCCAAGAATCGTCCTCGTCTAGTGGGCCGCTCAACGCCCGGATTCGCCCTGCCTCGTCACGATTGGAATTTCCTCATAATCTTTACGCACTACGGTGTCAAGGTACGCTTGAACTCTTTGGTGTCGAAAGTGTTTTCTGTTTAGTGTTTTCTAGAGAAGTTTCCACCGCCGTCAAAATTAGATTTTGTTTGGATTTCCATTTCTTCTCTCTCTTTCTCGAGTGTTTCTTCACGACGCAAATTCGGATATTGATTTCGGTGCTTAAGCATCATCGCGGTGGGGTAAGACAGTACTCCTGCCCTTGATAAGGGTCGGAGCTGTTTTATCCCTCCAATATCCGATCCATCCCTAGTCGTCCATCTACCCGTAGTCTATCCCGTCAACCTAGTCGTCCATTCCTTCGTCGTCCATTCCTTAGTCATCCATTCCGTAGCCGTCCTACGTCAGTTGTACTTTGGCGATGGCCAGCGAGTTTCTAACCATGGGATTCAAAATGGTCTTAGTTCGGATACATCAAGAAGTTCACAAAGACGATTGAGTGGTCAACATGGGATCGTCCACCCTCGGTATAAGAGGTAACAACTCAAGGAAGATGATGCGATGAAGTCCTTGGCCAAGGCAACCAAATATCAGAGAAGAGTTCTCTGATGATTTTCGAATGCATCAGTACTAACTCGGATGATCGATTAGGGTTTGACAGCTGACCATACCCTAAGTCGTCCAAGGAGCATCAAGTGGATGAGAGATTATACATACACGGTAACCGATGTCGAACAGGTTCCATGCGTGAGTCGATACACACTCCTTTGTATCTTCTAGGACACGAGTTGTAGCTTGGCACTCCACATGTCGGAGTCTCGACCTATTGATTGGGTTAAATCGATCCAACATTAATTAATCTATATGATGATATAGTTAATTAATTTGGAAGTCCAATAAAGGTTATTGGGCCGGTAGAGTCGTTAACTAGACTGATGCATGGGCCTAGAGGGTCAGATGCAAATAATCTTTTGGACTTCAGAAGATATACTTAAGTTTTGGGGGTTTTTATAAAAAATACCCACTTAGTATAAATAGGGGAAGGCCCTGAACGAAATTCACCCAGCCCAGAATTTTTCAGGGGCCTTTCCCCTTCTTCTCCCATCTCCCAACACCCCTCTCCCTCCCCGATGTGATCAGGATGACATAACGAGGCCGACAGAGGAAGAACGGGGCTCGCCAACGACAAGGAGGAGATCCGACGTGCCAAGGACTGCGTGGATAGGTCTAGAGGCTGCACACGTGAGCAGCTCGACTCGTCTTACTCCTGGATCCAAGAAATCACGGATGCGATCCGTGGAAAGGTACTTCGTTTAATATTTTTATGCGAATCGTTTTCATTTATTCATCCATGTCAAGGCCTATAGAACCCAACATCACCTACATGCTTAACCCACATTTGCTATGAAAATTTAATATATTAAGATCTCCCTGTTAATGTGTCAAAAGTAGGGTTCGCCATTTTTTACCGAAATTCTGTAAAACGAGACTGAACCGATGCCATCAGTTTGGGAACATCAGGTTTACAACTGTAATTCCGGTACCCAGTTCGGTTTCACGAGCAAACCTATCCGAAAATCGGACAGATAATAAAAAGGGAAAAATATAAAGAAGAATGTCGACAGACGGAATTGAACCTCGGTAAGACACGCCTAAACAAGCACTTTGTACAACCTGCGCTACCCATGTTAACTATTGAACAGTGTTAAATTGAAATATTACACACTCATAAAAATGAAATAGATAAATATGCAAATAACTTATACAAAAAACTTCATAAATATGAAAATAACATCACTATGAAAATAATATAAATATGAAAATAACATCAATAGACCAAATAACATAAATATGCAAATAACATATGCAAATAATACACAAATACAAAAATAAGATGGATACACAAATAGCATGTACAAAAAACACAAAAACATGAAAATAACATAAATATGCAAATAACATAAATAGGAAAATAAAAAACACAAAAATACACAGAAACGCGAATGCGATAAATACACAAATAACATATATAAAAAAATACATAGATATGAAAATAACATATATACACAAATAATACAAATATGAAAATAAAATAAATATAAAAATACCAATAATATAAATACACAAATGACATGAACATGTAAACATGCAAATCCATTACACAAAAATGTAAACACCTAGATATGTAATTGTGTAGATACCAAAATATTGAAATATATAAATATGTAAATATTTGACTATTTAAATACAGAAATTCAAATACAGATACATTAAAATGCACACAAATACAGTTTTGTCTTTGTTTCTGTAGTGAATCAAGGAGAAAAAAGTGAAATATTTACCTAGTACAGTTGTTTATTTAACTCTTTGTTTCTGTAGTGAATCAAGGAGAAAAGTGAAATATTTACCTAGTACAGTTGTTTATTTAACTCTTTTAATTAGTCTTTCGACCTAAAACTCGAATTCTATTTTTAAAATTTCAATAGTATTTTTTCAGAGTCATATGACCAAAGTTATAGGTTTGCCAAATCAAAACCGAACTCTGACCTAACTGAGACCATACCAAAGTTTAGGTATAGGTATTTGCCGAAAATCGATACCAAGACTGAAACCGCCATTCCCTTATCAAAATTCAATTGCTATTTATGTTTGTTTTAAGAGACCAAGCTCAATTCAGGGATCTGATTCCCTTATTCTCCATTTTCCAAACCCAATGTGAATCATGAATTTAATTTATCTGAAGTTTCAAAATCAAAACTCAGATTTTATTATGTCACTTTAACTGAATGATCATATCTATTTTCCTTATACATGTCTCATATTGTAATTTGTAATCTAATTCTTTATATTTTCCTTCAGACTTCAAATTTGTATCATTTTTTCTATGCAGACTAATCAAGAATATACCAACACTTATAGTTTTTTTCCAATTTTTTCCTTCTAGTCCTTTTAGTGCCTTTCTCAATTCACAAAAGGTAATTTACTAATTTAATAATTTTTTATTTAGTAAATTTAATATTTTAATACCTTTTCTCAAGTCTTCTTTTGCATTTTATTTTCCAAAGGCCAGGATTAAATAATTTATTGGTGCAAGTATATTAATAATATACTTATTGAAAACTTTATTATATAATAACAATAAGAAACCATTTATCATAACTCAGTTCAAATTATGTCTATTCCTGATGTTTATAATCATTCCTAAAGACAATGTGATCAAATCTAAAAAAAACCACTTTTCACCTAATCAATATTCAAGTTTGATTCTCCATTTCCTCATTTTTACAAATTATTTTAATTACACATTAGTCATGAAGTTTGGGATATTATAGTTGTGTACCAATGTTGTGATTGACATGATCTTTTCACGATTCATATCCATATAAAGTAACCTTATAAATAATTGGAACACAATGATCAAATTACATTTGAACAGATCAGATTTGAAATTTCTCAGTTACTTAAGTGAGTCATTGATAAGCCAAAAATAAGGGCAAATTTTACAATTTTTAAACCCCTTGTCGTTGTTAATTTTAGCTTATACAATAAAATTTATAAAACCTCAACTTAAGATGTATAGTGATAAGTAAAGGGTATCATCCAAGGAAGCTAGCAAGTTAATTCAATTGATTATCTACTTGACTAATTTGACACTAATTAAAGTTAATTTGATCTTCAATTAGGATCAAATCACCCTAATTAAGTGAAGAATTTAGAAAGGGAGGTAGGAGAGATGAGAGGAATAGAAATATGGGCTCTAAATTGAATTATTTGATCCAATTTAAAGGATCAAAGAAGTCAATTAGACAGGTTGAGAGGGAAATTTTGACTTGATTTTGTTGGTTTTGTAGGTTTGGTAATTCAGGAACAACTACTCTATTGGATAATGGAATGGGAAATTCAATCTCCTAGAAAGTTAACCCTTTTTATGGTTTTTATAGTTTTCTTGAAATGCACTTGGAATAGCCCGGTAAATCTCTTACTTTCTCCTCTCAGTCCTAGTCAGGGCTTGTACATGCCACTCAAGCCAAGCAATTTAGAAGTTCAGACAGAAATTAAGAAGAACGATTAAGAGATTTAACTAACAACATCCAAAATACACCAAAAAATTCAATTACAATGAAGGAAAAAGTACCAAACAAGTTGATCCAAGCTGGAACTCCTCTCTGTCTTGAAGCTGTGATAGAGCACCATCAAGAATGACCCCCTCCTCTCGAAATTCGACTTTTATACTTAGGTTAAATGGTGAAAATTATCATTTTACCCCTAACTAGTAATTGATTTTTGTCCATCAATGTAGGCATGATCTGAATGATCCAATCACACAGATAGAAAGAGGGGATCAAGGCGAGAAAATCCTTTAAAAAATTATCCCAATCGGACTTTGGGATCAAAATTTATTAATAAATGAATTTTAAACCAATTTTAGCCATTGGATTCAAATTCATTTATTTATTCATTTCTTTTTTAACACGCCATGATGTGTTGTCCTCTCATTGGCGGGCGTATTTTGAATTTCCTTTTTTGGTTTTGATCTCTGAGCGCCACGTACCCCTTAGCAAAAAATAAAAACAAAGAGAAAAGGTGAGAAAAATAAGCGCAGTACAATTTGCAATGCACCTAAGGTGCATTCTTTTACAGCGTTAACCACTTGCAGATCGCCACGTCACCTCCCATGTATGCACTTCGCATGCACAGCACGGGAGGTGAGCTTACCTCCCGGAGAGAGACTAGCCTGAAATTTATTAATAAAGTCCCTCATAAAATGGACGTGTGCAAATTGACGCCGCTCAAAAACTATTTGTGTATATATTGTTTTTGCTTTCTCTCTCCTCCTTCTCACAAAAACCATTAAAAAATTTCTGATTAATTGCAATAAAATCCTGTAACTATTTTAATTGCTTATAACCACGACCGCGAGCTGTTTTAAGTGCATAATTGCAAGGAAACTTTTAGAAAAACCTCTTTTACTTTTGAAATTGCTTAAAAACTCATATTTTCCATATAAATATATCCTTTTCCAAGTTAAAATTCATTTCTTCCTCGAATAAATTCTCAAAAATTCATATAAAATTCCAAAAAATCCTGGGAAAATCAGAAATTCGTCCCCACATTAATTAACATAAAAATTAAATTTTAAACCTGCCATTTTCATTTAAAAATAATTATTTCAAGCTCAAATAAATCCCTTAAAACTCATAATATTAAGAGAAAATTAGGGAAAAATCAAAAGTCACTTGAAAACAGTATTTTCATGTAAATATATGATAACAAACCCTTTTAATCTTGTAAATGCATAAAATTGTGCTAAATTGCTTGAAATAAATACCAAAATTAGGGTGTTATCAGTCATGTTGAGATGTTCAAGTGCCCAACATCTAAACTTATTTACACAACCCTTGGCATATCACCTCCATCTCAGTGAGCCTTGTCATTGATTCACTTCATCATTCTACAATTTCAATTGCATTAGGAGGGGAGAGTGACGCAGCCTTAGTACACGAACGGTGTAGGAACAGGACTTGAATCCACAACCCTTACTCTACTTGAAGGAGCTAAGTCCTAAATCCACAGAACTAGCCTCTCCAACCCTTGAATCCACAAGGGGTTTTACTTGAATCCACAAGCACATAAGCACTCTCTAACAAAGAGAACACTCAGAGGGGAGAAACAAAAGTTTCAACAAGACAATAGATTTCAATAAAGCTCATTGAGGGGTACATGGGGGCCTTATATAGGCCACAAAAAGTGCAGGGTCGTCCAGAATGACTTTACCCATGACAAGACAAGTCAAAACATTGAGAAAAATAATTCTGACAAGCTAAAACAGAGGAAAAAGCAGCATGTCAGGCATGAGCAGAGATATCCTACAGATTTTGGGGCCTGTAGAAGCTGTTGGGAGATATTTGTGTGGCTCATGAAGATCCTGATGGGACAAAACAAAAGATATGCAGATCAAACAAGTTAGAGCAGAGATCCTGGTAGAAGAAAAATCTGGTAGAGGATTCTGTCAGAAGATATTGTCAAAGAAAATCCTGTCAGAGATAATCCTGCCAGAAGATCTTGTCAGGGAAAATCCTGTCATAAGATCTTGTCAGAGAAAATCCTGTCAGAGGATTTTGAGGGGCTCTAGGTATATTTCTGCAGATTCTGTCAGTTCTAGAAGAATATCCTTCTTGGGCCACAACTTGCTAATGGGCCTCAAAAAATGGGCTTTTGGGCTACATCAAAGAGCACCCAAGGACAAATCACGCCTGAATGAATATGTATTATTGATACTTGACATGATTTTTTCATAGAGCCCTACACCATAGTTATATGTATCCATTTGCATTTATCTCCTAGGCCCATATATTAGTTTAGTAAATGACCCAAATGACTCAAAATACATTTATTGGAAAAAATATAAATTACCTAGTCAAGGATTGATTTAACCCAATCGACATGCTGAGTTGCCAGCAAATGGGGTGCCAATCTACACCTCTTGCTCTAGAAGGTACAAAGGAATATATTAAATCTCTTAGATTATGGTCCTTTGGAAAACTTAGATAATGGTCCAACGTCAAACCCTGATCTAGCATCCCAGTTCATAGTGATGCATTGGAAAACTGTCGCATAACTCATTTTTATTATTAAACTATTTCAGCCAATAATTTTATTGCATCATCTTCCTTGAGTTTTCTACTCTCATCCCAGTTAGTACAGATGCATTGGTAAGTTCTCAGAGAACTGATCTCGAAGATGCAAATGTTTTGGCCAAGGAATTAATCACATTATCTTCCTAGAGCTTTTCAATCTTGTCCTAGATTCTAATGTTGCACTAGGAAATTCTTAGAGAACTCATCTCTGATATTCAATTTTTTTAATCTATAACTTCACCGTGTCATATTCATTGAGCTTTCTACTCTCATATTAAGGATGTATGATCCCATCTTGACCACTCAATGACTTTTGTGAACTGATTTCTGCATCTTTGCTAAGACCATTTGAAATTTTATTAATATGAATGTGTAGGCCACAACAAAAAAAATTAGCCATCTACATAATGGCTTAGTATCTCAGATCTAAGGACCCCTTACACATGCATGACATCAATCAACTTGATTTAAAGTTATCCATGTGGATCAATTAAGTATGATCTTAAAGAGCACCTATTAGAAGTCATTTTTATCTCCTCACTAAAGTGATTAGCCATACACATCATATGAGTGTGACAGGGTAGTGTTATTTTATCTATACATATTTTAATGTCCTTCTCTAGAATCCTTTGAATATGGATATTTAAAACACATGTTTGAAGACTTGTTATCACCATTTTATGATATCATCATAATTCACATATTTATGAACTTCATGCACTATATGAATATATATTATATCAATGAAGTATGGAATGTGTGGTTGACTTTTGGGACATATATAGTGTTGGAGAAATGGATGTTTTGATGAATGCTTATGCTTTCATGTGTTTTAGTATGAATTGATGTTTAAAGTTTATGATAAATTTTGTGGGAGCTGTAGATGCTTCCTCAAAGGATTTCAAGGAATGAGAAAGGATGTGGTCAACCAAAAAGCCTAGACGGAGTCCAGATCCCAATGTCAATGGTAAGATTAAGCCATCATTAATAAAAATTCTGTTTTACCTAAATGACATTTTAGAGGTAGCATTTCCTCTACGCATATCACCCATAGATATTCTGTTGTGTTGAGCTAGAATACTCTACAAAAATAGGATAAGTATTTATTTTTTAATATAGTCATCATGATTCTTGATTTAAACCTTCCTCGTATTGTATGCATGTAGGTTACCATATCATTACTTTCATAAGTGGGGAATATTTTCAAATATTATATTTTAGGATATAATATATGTTCATATCGTGAATTTATAATATATTTATAAATATGTGTATTTATCATTGTTAATATAGGTAATTATATGTCGGTATGTTTAATAGTCATGTATAAATAGAGATGTTGATCAATATACATATCCATTTATGTATATTCAATTATAGTTTCATATAAGTGCACACATGAGCTTAGAAATATTTGTAGACCTTTTCTTTTATATATTATATAGTTGAGAATATTTATATCCCAATTTTTCATTTAACTTCAGAAGTTTAATAGCATTTTATATCAACATCAAGGGCACTATTGATAACTCACAATATTAATTGGTTAATATGATGATATTTGCATTAGATTTGTTATGTATACATGCTATCTAGCCTAAAATGATTAAATCCATTTTTCGAATGATGTTTTTAATTTTGCAAATTCTGAAGTATTTTTAGAGATTTTTCTGATAATATTTCTGGAAATAATATTTTTTTGAGTCATGATATGATTTTTCCTAAAGTGTTTGACAATATATTCATAAAGATATGATCTTCAAAGTTGAAATATATATTTCTTTATATATTCTGGGTTGTAAATTTTATATGAATTTTAAGATATTTTTGGATTTTTATTTCTGTCGTGCTACGTGTCGTCATACGATTCATTGTTTGCGACCAACCATTGATGGCCATTAATGATTCGTGGCAGCATACCATTAAATCTCATTAGTGGTCATTGTGAGCCAATCATTAAGGGTAAAACTGTTATGGCAATGCATATAGAGATTCCATGATGGTATTTATTACAAATGAATTCTCTTTCTCGATTTTTTATTTTCAGCACGACATAGCCCAATGGAAAAAAAAGACACCTTTTTTGCAATATATGCACACCTTGATGAAGGAGCTTCAATTTAAAATATACATTATTTTAATATTTGGATAATCTTTGACTAGTCCACTATTGCGGCGCTACTAACCTGTCGTGAGACACGTGGCACCACCTGCACACGTGGTGCACATGTCTCTCACTCTTATTCATTTTTAAAGAAGCATGATGATGTGGCACCCAATGATTCGTTTCCACATCAGACATATATTTCCTTTTTATATCTAATATAATAATATATAACCTTCAACCTATTTTTAATCTTTTTCTTTCAGGAACACATGTCGTGGCAGGAGTCATTGATTGGGGCAATCTGAGCCAATGAATAATTTTAATGCCATGATGAAACGAAACCATAAAAAATGACATGACGGCGCTGACAAGGATAAGAGTAAATTTTTTGTCTATTTTAATCGATCAGTAAATGAACGAGAAGCATGTGGCTCAATCAATTAGTAGTTGAACTAGAATCATATTATATATACTCTAGTCAATTAGTAAATCAAGAATCATCTTCTATCTCTCTTAATTGATGGGCTTTCAAAAGAGGTTTCATGATTTTTGTCATCTATATATCAATTTGGATCATTCATTGTGTCAACAAGGTTTTTTCAAATGTCATTCAATTATTCATACTCAAGCATTATTCTCCTCAATCTCATTTGAAACTTTTAATATTATTTCAAGTAGATAGACACATACATCAGCAAGTATCGACTCTAACATATCATTGGCAGGTTCTCCATTTATAAGATTTGAGTTGTGGGTACTTTTCCCACAATTTATGACTAGTGACTTTCATGCGATTTATAATCGAATTGCATTGACCGTGTATCCCATGTATCATAAGTTTTCTACCTTTGGCAATCTTCCATTAGCTAATAAAGATAAGCCTTACATAGTTCTTTCTAATCTTAGGAGCAATATATAACTGAGATAGTGGTATGACACAATTGATTTATATCTCAGACAAATGGAGAAAATTTTGTGAACAATAGTTAGGGAACATCAAATTCTTTTCATAACATATTTGATGTTGTTTATCATGATAGGAACATAATAATCTTTGGAGATACCATATCTCCCAAATGAATGTTTTTAGGTTATCTATCCTGATAGTGCTCATCACAACCTTTACCATATTTCCTAGCCTCAACCATGATCCACTTTTTGGAATTTGAAACCTCACCATGCTTCAACTTTCTCAGAGCTATCTCAGTGCACTACTAAATGTAGGTCATTTCTAGTGACCTCATAAACCCTATAATATTTATGATGCTTTACTCGTAAAATAGCTTGATTAGTTTATGATGAGTGAGGGTCGTCTCCACAGGAAAATAATATTAGGGAAAGACCTCTCTCTATCGGGTGAATTCGAGACGGTGAGAAAGATTGTTATACGAGGTAGTAAATGGGTGAAGATAATAATAATGCTATAAGTAGAAGTGATTTGAGAATATGACATGAGTATTGAATTAATTGAGTCCGAGCTAGAGGATAATAAGGCGTGAAATGGTGACGTGAGACAAGATTAGAGTTAAATGATTAGGAGTAACTACTTTAGGATAATAATTATGGTTTCCTAACTTAGTGTTTAATAGAATATGGGAGTATGGACAGATGAGAAGGGATGGAGATGATGGTATAAGGCTTAGTGATAGGTGTAGTGAGAATGGCCTAGAATGAGGCATGCAATGGGAGGATAGTGAGTGAAATTCTCTTAAACAAGTAGGGAGGAGACACATTATGTGATTGACTTACATGGAATGTGATGGTGTGGGTGACACATGAGATAGATGACCAGAGATGATTGATTGGGATGGTAATGAGTGATGATGACGGATACATATGATGGATGTTGATTATAAAGGAACTACCTAAATGTGTTGAAGAGAAATCCATGTAAGGCAAGAGGCTAACCTTAGATCCCTATGTTCTTGTAGGATTAAGGAATCTTCCTGATGCATATTAACCTCCTCACTTCTTGGTTGACCCTTTCCAACCACTAGAGAGACCAAGACACCCTTGATGGACTTTAAAAACTTCACTTTCTTTCAATCTGACTCACTATGAGGAATCGAGCTTAAAGATGTTTTTCACAAAGATCTTGATCTCAATTGATAGATCCCTATAGATGGATAGATGAATAAAGAAAAAGCTACCCTTAAAATTTCACCTCAATTGAAGTTTTGGATCATCAAATATGAAGCCCGGAAGTTGGACAATTCCTAGCTGTTGATTTAATCAAAAGCTTTCTCTCTCCTTGTCCTCATCATCGCAGTCACAGCCTTCGATTAGGGTTTTGTCTCATCCTGGAAAATAATGATATAATTAGCTCAGATTCTTCCTTGTCATCTGTGATCCACAGATCTTTTCCTGCTACGTGCCACCCTCGGAAGAAGACAAAAAGAAGAAAAATGAATTAAACAAATAAACAATGAAAACGTTGTTGGGTTCTAGAGGCCTTGACATGGATGAATAAATGAAAACGATTCGCAGCGGAAGACTCTTTGCGAATCAAACGGTATCAACGAAAACATTAAAATGAAGTACCTTTTCACAGATCGTATCCATGATTTATTCGATCCCGGAGCGAGACGAGTCGAGCTGCTCAAGTGTGCAGCCTCTAGACGTATCCACGCGGTCCTCGGCGCGTCGGATCTCCTCCTTCTAGTTGACGAGCCCCGTTCTTCCTCCGTCTGCGTCGTTACTTTGTCCCGATCACAACAGGGATGGAGAGGGGGTGTGGGGAGAGTGGAGAAGAAGGGGAAAGGCCCCTGAACAATTCTGGCCTGGGTGAATTTCGTTCAGGGCCTTCCCCTATTTATACTAAGTGGGTATTTTTCATAAAAATCCCCAAAACTTAAGTATATCTTCCAACGTCCAAAAGTCCATTTGCGTGTGACCCTCTAGGCCCATGTATCAGTCTAGTTAAAGACTCCAACGGCCCAATAACCTTTATTGGCCTTCCAAATTAATTAACTATATCATCATATAGATTAATTAACGTCGGATTGATTTAACCCAATCGATAGGTCGAGACTCCAACACGTGGGGTACCAAGCTACACCTCGTGTCCTAGAAGATACAAAGGAGTGTGTATCGACTCACTCATGGAACCTGTTCATCATCGGTTGCCGTGTATGTATAATCCCTCATCCACTTGACGCTCCTTGGACGACTTAGGGTATGGTCAACTGTCAAACCCTAATCGGTCATCCGAGTTAGTACTGATGCATTTGGAAATCATCGGAGAACTCTTCTCCGATATTTTACTACCTTGGCCAACGACTTCGTTGCATCGTCTTCCTTGAGCTTTCACCTCTTATACCGAGGGTGGATGATCCCATCTTGACCACTCAATTGCCTTCGTGTACTTCTTGATGCACCCGAACTAAGACCGTTTAGAATCCCATGATTAGAGACTCATTGGCCATAGCCAAAGTACAACCGTCCGTCCACAAGACGTCTTTGGTGTCAGGTCTAAGGACCACTTACACAACCGTGACGTGAATCAAGCTGATTGACAGTTCGGTATAATACCATTCAGGGATTCGTACGGATCAATTCAGTGAACTCTTTCCACTAAAGAGCACCCACTGTCTATCCTTAGTGTCGCCACACTAATGGCTACGGGACCGGCCATACTCATCATATGAGTGAGGCTAGATAGTGCTATTCTATCCGGATACTTCGATGTCCTTCTCGTGTATCCTTTGAATAGGAATGTTTAGAACACATGCTTAAAGACGAGTGATCTCCGTATTACGATCTCATCATAATTCACTAAGTGCGATCATGTATTCATGGACTTCATTATACGCATCACACGTGCACTATAATGAATATGTTCTATTAATGAATATGGAACGAGATGTGGAATGTGTGATTGGCTTGCCGGCCACATATATTTCAATCAAACGTGTGACGTGGTGGCACGTATGTGCATACCACGTTTGCACATTCTCTTTAACAGTCACTTAGAAAATGACATGTGTACCACATGTACATCTGCACGCCACATGTACACGTGGTGCCATGTGTCTCAAGACACATAGGCGCATCCGCTAATTTGATTAGCCGAAGAGAAAAGGAAGAGATGTTTTTTAACTCCTCGCTCCTCAGTCTTCGTGTGGCATTTATTGAAAAAAAAGTTATTTTTTATTGGGCCACATCAGCGTAAGCAGAAAAAATTTAATAGGAAAACCATTAATCACAATTATGATATTCCTAATTGCCATTACGGTATCACTAATCACGATGTCATAATCTTTTAGGTAAATGATTGGCTCACGCCAATCATTAAATCGGTGTAATGATTGGTTCTCGTTAATCATTATCCCTAAGCATGGTTGGTTGTCGTTCAACAAATCGAACAGCGACATGTGACATCACCAAAATAAACAGGTTAAAAATATTCTAAAATTCATATTAAACTAAATAAAGGTCCAATAATTATTTATAAGTATGTATTTTTACTTATAAAATTAATATCTTTATGAATTGAATGTCAAACTGTGCGTTAAATTCAGAATATCATTCTAAAAATAAATTAATGATTTTAACCTTGAAAACAGACTTTTATAATCAATTTAATGCAAATAAACATGTAAATATGGTCATATTAAGCTACTAAAGATGTGTGTTATCACTCACCTTTCACCTCATTCAATGATCTTCAAAACATCATAATATACAGCAGGTCTTTGGACCATGTAAGCGGTGAATAGATTTTTAAGATACTACATCTGTAAGACTCATTTTACTCGTGAAACAGTTATCATAGAGTGTTTCATGGTTTTAGGTTATATGTCTTCACACTACCTCAATAGCTAATAGATCATTGATGGGTGCATAAGATTGAACCATGTCTTACTTAATTGTTCACTTCTAACTCTTTAGTCGTATGCCATCACTCACATCTATCGTCGGCTCAGCTAGAGCATCACTCACAAGGATATAGGCTAACTGCTCATACTAGAAGACAACTATCAAGTTCTTGAATCTTTTCATAAAGCTTGGAATTATCAAATGACCTGCATTAGTATGCAATGTAATTATTTGGCGATGTGTGTTTATAGGAGATTAGGTCCTATAAAACCTAGTAAAATTTAGCAAATATTCTCTTCATCAATAAGGGTTCCCATTAAAATTTTATAATTTCACAAAACCCTCGACTGTACGGAAGCACGGAAACTGACATTCTGCTGATGGGGATCAAAATCTCAACATACATACTATGATTTGGAGTATACCTACACCATCATCCCTTATCGAGTTTGGAGACTAAATTCAAGCCACAATTCCAAGAAATTTGAGTGAAATAATATTTAAATTTCTCATTTTTTATGATGCCCAAAATAACAAAAAGCAGAAGTTATCACATTCAAAATTAAAGGTGACATACCCATCTACAAGGAGTGGAGGCTTCACAATATCATCTTAGAATAAAGCTGATGCGTATTAATTAATAACATTCAGTAAGGTAAGTGACCTATGGAACCTTTTGGGAATTAGGAAAGACATTGATAGGTGTTGAGAGTGACTTGCGCATGTCTAACACAAACTTTACAAGGGGAATCAGAAATCAGACGCATTGGCCATTCATGTGGTCAACTCCTGCACTAGCAACCTTTTTCTCTTTTGGGTGGATCTACCTAGAGAAACATCCATTAACCATGTTGACTATTCAAGCATAACAAGCTCAATTTGCAGACCCACGTACCAAAGGAAAATCCCATGGGCATAAACATGTAGGGAGTGTGTAACGGATTACCTGCATCCAACGTTCCTAACATTGGGGTGTGCATATTAGTGACAAGTCCAAATATGGAGTTTTATAGTGTAATTTTAATTTTGACTTGGACAAAAATATTTATGAATCTCTTGGTTAAGCAGCCCTAGTTCAGGCCTATCCAGCCTGGTTCCGGCCAGCCTACCCTTTTCTAGACAGCCAATATTTGATGAAGTCCACAAGAGAGGATCCCTTTGGACAAGTGGGTACTTCCCTAAGCCCCACACAGAATAGAAAGCAAAATAACATGCTTGTGGCTAGGCTCTTATAGTTTGATCCCTCGCAATCACAGACAGTGGTAGTAGATGAAAATTCCTAGTTTTGAAGGGGTAAATAGTGGAATTTTTATGATTTTTTAGAGAGATATAATAAATATTTATATTGGATCTGGAGAGTGACAGGGAATGCATTTTAGAGAGATAAAAATTTGAAACAAAGATATAGAAAGAGAAAAAACTGAGTGATCAAAAATTGAATTGGATGCTGAAAATGGCTGAGTTCTTTGGTGAACTTTTATGGAAATACACTAGAGATAAGGATGTAATTTTATAGAAATGAATAAATTATTATAAAAAGGGAAAGAGTTAAAAAAGGTTTTTAGAGAGAAATGATGGTATGAAGGAGAGCAATGGATAGAAAATAGAAGGAAAATGTATAACCAACTTACTATAAATTGAACGTATGTATATTAAAGGCTCAATCTAGATCCTTTCTCAAGTTTGAATCCTTTTATTCTTCTAGGAGCAGAAATTTTAAAATAAAACAAGAGAAAATATTGATTCAAAACTTTTAAAAAGTTACATTAAGGAGGCTAAACAATATAGACACTAGAGAATGCCTTATCATGAAAGCTAGCAAGTTGCTAGAGTACATACAGAATAAGGGAAAAGAGTATGAAAGAGAGCATGTATAAAAATAGGATAACAATTAAACTAATTCTTCATCATTTTTATTCAATTTCCTTGCGATGTTTCCCCTTTTTCTCATTAGTTGACACCTTATCCTTCTATATTTCAGTTTTCCTCTATTAGGAAGTATTTAGGGATAAATGGAAAACTGGGATCATGGCTCATTATTTCTCTATCATTTTTAACTGGAATCCACTATCATGTTTGAATAGTTATCTAAATTTAAGTGTTATTAATACAATATTGAGTGGCTAGTTCATAATTTTTCATGAATTCTCATTTTCATGAGATGCTTCCTTCCTATAACATGGTATATACTTGATCTTATTTTCTCAACGACTATGCTTCCTTCAAAACTCCTTGTACTTTTAATTATACCTTAAACTTTATGTTTTAACTCAATTTTCTAATATGTATCTCCTTATTTTTTATCTACGATACTAATTCTCTCTTTTATATATAAATTCCTTAATTATTTAAGTTTATCAATTTTAGGCCTATACCTTTTTATATTGGTTAGAACCTGAATTTTCAATACTTTAAAGGAAATAGGTCTCTGACTTAATTCAAGAATAAGTAAATAAATGTACTCCTTTCTCATTAATATTAGTCATATAAAAGGCATGCACAATAAATTTATATGTATGAAAAATAGTTTTGTTTTCTGTGACCAGAACATTTTTATATTTGATGATATATTTTTATGTTTCAATATGAACATATAATATTTTAAAATGTAATTAATGCTGAATGTTTTATTTTGCCATAATATAAAGCCTATTCAGGGAAACCTAAAGTAAAAAATATAGACTTATTAGGCTAATGTATGTCTTTTAAAATAGCATATTTGAGAACCATCTAAGAATTACTATAAACCATCAAATTCCTCTAATGATGGCTATAATAATGACATTTTTACATGATAAGGGTTATGGTATGTGCTTTAGATAATTTTGAGCTTAAACAGAAAGTAATAAGCGCTATCTAAAAGTGTGGTTACATTGGACCATAAATTTATAGAAATTCCCCAGAAATAATATCAAATTTGGAATTAATTATTGCAGACAAATATGTTTATGACTGTAGTACATATTCCGACCATATAAGAACCAGAGATAAAAACTGATATATGTCAGGAAATTACATTTTAGATGGTATAAATACACTCGGAAGTTAACAAATATGTTGGCTTTCATGGCATTTGATGTTTTTTTGTCAGTACTCGATTTATTAGAATCAAAATTATGAAGCAGCAATTTGATGTTAATCAACTGTCATTTTCTTTGAGATACATGTGGAAGTGTCTCCTCCACATTATTATTTTGAATACCCTCATTATGATTGTACACTCTTACAAAATTATAGATTTACTACGGTGATAACAAAAGTTATAGAGTTTTCCCAGAAATGTCATCCGAAATGAAAATTTTGTATTGCTGAATACTTAAGGAAGGATCAAGATGAATTTATAGTAATATGCTTTACATATGGTGTTATCACTTAAGATGAATACTTAATGAAGGATCAAGGAGTATATAAAATATTTACTCTTGGAGGAGCAACATGGTGGAGAACTTGCCACTTCAAGTTTATTTGAAACATTATTTACTATATTATTTGCATTATTGCTTTGGAGATCCCTTTCCATCTCAACTTCTCATAGCCATCATTTTTCTCTTCCCATTCTCTCTCTCTTCCCTACCTCCCTCCTACCCTTTCTCTCTCACTCTCTCTTTCTATCTCTCTCCCCTCCTTCCATCCCTCCCTCTTTCTCCTCTCTCTCCCTCTCTATCTCTCCCTCTTTCTTCTCTGTCTCTCCCCCTCTTTCTCCTCTCTCTCTCCCTCTATATCATTCCCTATTTCTCCTCTCTCTCTCTCCCTCTCTATCTTTCCCTATTTCTCCTCTCTCTCTCTCCCTCTCTATCTTTCCCTATTTCTCCTCTCTCTCCCTCTCTATCTCCCCCTTCTCTCTCTCTTTCTGCCTCTTTCTCCATCTCTTTCTTCATCTGTTACTCTCTCTTTCTCTCTCTATATCTATGTCTATCTCTGTCACAATCTCTCTCTCCCTCTCCCTCCATCCCTCCCTCTCTCACTCTCTCTTTCACCCCCTCCCTCCATCCCTGCCTCCCTCCCTCCTATCTGTCTCTCTATATCTCTCCCCTCCCTCCATCCCTGCCTCCCTCCCTCTTCTCTCACTCTTTCTTTCTCTCTGCCCCTCCCTCAATCTCACTCTCTCTCTCTCTCTCTCTCTCCCTTCCTCTATCCCTCCTTCCCTTCTTTCACACAAACTCTCTCTTTCTCTCTCTCTCTCTCTTCCTTTATCACTCCATCCCTCTCTTCCTTGTACTCTCTCTCCATGCCTCCTTCCTCTCTCTCTCTCTCTCTATCTCTATCTCTCTCTCTCTCTGATGCAGGACACAAAAATGGATTAGGGATTCAACAAGGCACTTTGGTAATGCTTTTGATGTATGAACTAACGGGAATATGATATTTGAAATGGTCAACTAAATTTTAATGCCAGAAATTCTAAAGTAACTATCACTAGAGAAAATTAATCATTATCATGAACCAGAATTATCTCAAAAGTTAAGGTGTCTCAAGGTACCTCAGAGATGGGAGCCAATAGCTTGAATATCTTGATGTTGAATGCCCTTGATTGACGTTTATCTGCAGCTCCACGAGTGATGCAAACGAAGATAGGGGAAGGTGTGGGAAGACGGATAAATGGAAGTGTGTGATTTGACTGGCACAAGAGAGCGTTGATGGGTAAAGTGAAAGGAGTGGAAGTGAAGTGTGAAAAATTGGATGAATTGGATGGGATAAGGTGTGGGAATTGGTGAAGTGAAAAAGGAGGAGAAGTTGAACTAGGTGAAGATGATGGGTTAATTTGAAGTGAAGTATTCAATGATAGGGATGGTGAGATAAGCTGATAGGTAAATGATGGAGGGGTTAAAGTATGGAGAAAGAGAAAGGAGTTGACGATGTTGAAGAAAACAAGCCACGTACTCGTTCCGTTGTCGATCCGTTGTCTGTTACCGTTATCACTAGAAGAAATCACCAAGGAATCATTCTTTTCTCACAAAACAACTTCACAAAAATTCTCACGCAAAAGTTTTCATACAAGCAGGGTCATGGCCCTTTTAAAGGAAAATAAACATGCAGTTACAAAGAAAAAAAACTGTCAATTCAAAATGGTGGTTTTAAGAGAAAGTGGTAGAGAGAATGGTGGTTCACGTAGAGGAAGTTGTGGAAAAAGTTGAGGGAGAGAGGTTGGACAAAAGTCAATTAGGAAGTTGTAGAAAAGGGAGAGAGAAAGAAAATTAGCGAGGGAAGAGAATGGTGTAATAGTCAACAACCGGGGGGGGGGGGGGCTCTCAATGCTCACTTGACTGTCTCACTCTCTTGTCAGCCAATCAGCCTCACTCTCTTATCTGTGTACCGCGGCGTGGGGTGAATAGACAGCAGCAGGATTGAGTCCCCCACCGTATCCCCCCACCCATACTGAGGCTCAGCCCTTCCACACAAACAGATAGAGAGAGAGAATTATCGTCTTTCTACATTAAGTATGTTTCCCTTTAAGTATGTAGCCCTCCTGGTTGGAGGGCAGGATTTGGATTATTGAGTTGTTTCCTTCGAAGTAGTATCTCTTCTCTCCCTCGTCGACGTCCACTCCGTCGAGTCCTCTAGCGACATCCACTCCGCCGTCTCGCCGTTCGCTCTTGACTCCATCAGCGACGTCCACTCTGCGTGGGTTCAACCGTCTTCGATACAATCCCCCACGGATCCTATCAATTACCCCATCGGCGACGTACACTCCACCTGGGTTCAACGGTCTTTGATACGATCCCAGCAGGGATCCTATCACATGATAATGAGCTTTGGATGACAGAGTCAATGTGATGACATCAATGTCAGCGACCGTCGTATACTATAAAATAACAAAGCATCATTTGCCAATGTGAACGACCACGATCCAAAATAATTTATGTCTAAGCCTCCCTATCAAGTACTTCCATCACATGTTCAAGTGAGCTCACGTGAAAATTATGTTGTACAAAGAAAAAGTCCCTGTGTGTTTCGTTTTTTGATCATGTACTTGGTCAATCAAATTGATCAAAATACTGAAATGAAAAAAACTGGATATGCTTCTGGAATTGAATCAAAATGAGCAGAAGTGATCTCATAAAGTAAATCTCAGAGTCGTGAAAGAATTGTTATGAAGACAGAGAGATCAGAGGAGTCGAAGAAATCACAATCGAAAGTGCTCTAGGTGCCCAAAACAATCAGAAATTCATTGCCAATCATTGAAGAAAAGATCAAATGTATCAGAAATCAATCTAAGATGAAATAAGTCCCCACCTCAATCAATTAATTAGATCCAAAAAAAGGAATCTGAAGTAAAACCGTCAAAATAAGACAAACGGAATATGCTTCAGAACACGAATTAAGATAAAAAATAAACTATCTAATCAAGAAAAACTCGGAATGGCAAAAGAACTGACACAAAAAGGCAAGTTCAAAGTAAAATTAATTTCTCAAAATGAACAGAAGCGACCTTATCAAGAAAATATGAGAATCCCAAAAGAATTGAAATGGCGAGATCGGAGGAGCCGAAAAGATCACGATTTAAAGTGACAAGGGGACTCTAAAAACCCAAAGTAAAATTCATTACTCGAAAGGAACAGAAGCAATCTCATTAAGTAAATCTCAGAATCCTGAAAGAATTGACATAAAGAATTAACAGAAATCCTAATTGACCCGAGTACTCTCAAAACTCCAAAATTCAGAGTTAATCGAAGAAAAAAACATCTAATTTTCTGAAATCCAGTTAAAATGAAAGAAACAAACAATTCAGTCAAGCAAATTTCCAGAGGGGAAGAATTGACCAGACGACCGTTAGGCCGGAGGATCCACAGAAGGCGCAATTGAAGGGAGCGGGGGTGTCCCTATACATGGTCTGATGGATGGCATTCCTTTGGGATCGCCATAAACGGCGTTCAGCAGGATCATCCCCGCCTGGTGCGGCGGCGGAGCGACGTAGTAGACTTGCTGCGGCGGTGGCGCCACTGTCTGCTGAAGCCCAATTGCAACTACAAATGCCGGCTCTCCTCCCATCGAGGATGTAGAAAACGAAGGGCAGCAGAGAGGGGATATGCGGAGCAAGAAAGGATATGCGGAGCGAGAAAGGAAGGATACGCGGAGCGGGCCCCCTCTTCTCTCTCACTCTCTTGTCAGCCAATCAGCGTCCAGAAGGGTACATGAATTCCTATTATTAGTAGTAGAGATAGTGGGCAGTTAAGAGGGTGAGAGAAGGGATAGAAAGAAAGAGAAGAAGTGGAGAAGAAAAGTCAAAGAAAGGAGTTGAGTGAGGAGAGAGAAAAGAACGTGAGAGAGGGAGAAGAAAAGTCAAAGAAGGGGGCTGACGGAGAAGAGAGAGAAAGAAGTCTCCAAAGAGAAAGAGAGAAAAGAGAGAGAAGAGAGAGAGGAGACAAGTCAAAGAAGAGAGAGGAGAGAGAGGGAAGGCGATTAAGCATTTCCCATCACTCTCTGTATGAAGTCTCCAAAGAGTAACCACACCCGTTGTAAGCAGTATCGTAGAAGAATCGCGAACAAGGAATAATGACCGCAAATAGTAGCCAAGAGACGGAGACGACTCTTGTGAACTATTGACTTGCGCGAATGTGTACGCCTGAATATCGACTAACTCTGGCCCACACATTTCATACCCATCTTCCTCGCACCGCCGACCACCCCCTCGCATTCCTCTCATTCTCCCTATCTCAATCTCCGCCTATCTACGTGTGGAGCGCGAACTCGGCTCAATTCCCCACGCGTAAAACCCCTCGACGCGATGACAGCGACGTAGACATACACAACGATAGAACGGGAAACGATTTTTAGAACGCGCGTCTGAACTACACTCTTGAATTGTCTCTCCGCAAAATTCCCTTTGACCAGAGCTCTTCGTTTTCTCTTCATTCCTTCTCTATATATGTTGCCTACAATCCTTGTAATTCCATCAAGCGGGACAAATGGCCTCTACATTCTCTTCCTTCTCGTTCCTTGTGCTCTCCTCTTTGTGGGTTTTGCTCTTCTGCCCTTGCCATGGCGAGTTAGCTCACGCTATTTACGTTTTTGGGGACTCTCTCGCCGACGTGGGCAATAATAATCACATTCATCTCACTCTTCTCAAGGCAAACTTCCCCCACAATGGGATTGATTATCCTGGCCGAAAGCCCACCGGCCGGTACAGCAATGGGAAAAGCTTCCCGGATTTTCTTGGTACTATTACTGCCTTGTCCAATCTGCTTTCATCAAATTATTCAAGTTTTTCTCGTTTGGTCTGTTTGTATCAAAGAATTTTGATAGACACGGAGTTTATGTAAGGCGTTAATTTTCTGGTGCAGCTGAGATGTTTGGCTTGCAGACTCCTCCCCCCTATCTATCAGTTTTCAAGTCTTCATCGGCAGATGCCGCATTTCTCAAGGGCGTGAGCTTCGCTTCTGGAGGCGCCGGCGTTCTGGACACGACGAACAAGGTAAATCACTTCTCTGCCCGTTCTGTCCACCCCTTCACGGTTGACTGAATGGAAGACCTGCTCAGTCCCGTTCCGTTCATCCTAGACCATTGAATGGGAAGAGCCGGGTCTCTGATATTACGTTATCTTGCGCAGAATCAATGCCTCCCACTGGACAAGCAGATCCAGTACTTCTCAGACGTGAAAGCAGCTCTGCAACTGAAGTTAGGCAGCTTGGGGACAGCGCAACACCTCTCTCGATCGATATTTGTTGTCGTCATCGGCAGCAACGATATTCTTAATAACGTCGATTCTAACCAGCCGTTCGTCAATACTATGATCGTCAAGTTTAAGAGCCAGCTGAAGGTGAGGAACTAAGTTTAACATCCAAATTAACGTGATTTTTTGAAATTTTCTATGAAGGGTAGAGTTAGTAGTATGTGAGAAACTGGGCAAGTTAATGGGTAGTTTAGTGATTCTATATAACCCCTTGTGTTTAAACTGATTCGGTAGCTGATTTGCCGACATTGCAGGAGGTTTACAATATCGGCGCGAGGAAGATACTCGTTCTCGGAACGGGACCTATCGGGTGCAGCCCTTCCAAGAGGGCGCCCAGCAAGAACAACGAGTGTGACGTTGAGTTTAACAAGCCGTCTATGAAATTCAACACGGGCGTCATCTCTATACTAAGAGAGATGAAGACGGAGCTGGCCGACTTCAGCTACTCCTTTTTTGATACTTATGCTGCGTTTATGGAGATCATATCCAGTCCTTCATCCTACGGTACAAGTTTAGAATTCCTTTGGGCACTTTGTTTATTGAAAATCTTATGTGATGGATGGAAATCTTCTCTTTCAGGGTTCAAGGAGGTGAAGGCTGCGTGCTGTGGGCTGGGCGATTTGAATGCAAAGGCTCCTTGTTTGCCCATTGCAACCTATTGCAAGAACAGGGAAGAGTACCTTTTCTGGGACTTTTACCATCCAACGCAGGTTGCTGTTCAGATTCTCAGTAAGAAAGTGGTCGACGGCTCACCTCCACTCGTTCACCCCCTCAACCTACGTCAGCTCGCCTCTCTCCCCGCCTAGATCAAAATATCTTACATTGAAAGAGAACAAGTATCGAGCTGGAACGGAGGAAATTCCCATACGTAGAGAAATTCTCCTGTATGTATATCTTGTTGAAGGCAAAATATAAACCACTTTACCTTTGTCACGCTATAAGTGAAAAAAATTATGCCTGATCTTTCAGAGAGAGATAAAAAATTAAGAATTTGGAAGACTTGATTATCACTAAAAAATCAAACGCTTCAGCAGAGAGATTGAAGTCACAAGAATATGAAATAAAATCCAAGATCATAAAATATTAGAGTCCTCCTCACATCATAGAGGGGTCACTATAGCAAAGAATGATTATTTTGGGACCTCACACATCAGAAATACCCTTCTTGCAGATGGGTCCATGAGAGTTTACGTGAGTGAGAGCTAGGAACTACAACCATCTATAATAACTCGTACAACTCTGTCAAACTAAATAATACAAGCACAGATCTCTTGAATCAAGATGACAATGTTTCTAGTCTTAGAAAGGATTTTAATCAGGATAGAAAGATTTTTACTGCACGGATAGGCAATGTTCTATCCACTGAGAATTATTTGTATGTAACTGAAAAGGTCGTGACACAATTGTTTTATACGTATTTGGCTTGTTACTTCATGTTTCCCAAGTACTTCCCTTTACAATCACTCTCAAGGCATGAATTTGATAAAATATGAAATAACCAGTAAATTCTATATTTTTTATATCAGATGTTTATTAATATTTTTGGACATTACCCACTTAACTTCCTTAACCTTAAGTGGTTATATTCTCATTTTTTCTTGAGGCTCTTTCAATTTTACCACTCTGTTTTCAATATTTGGGAAAAAAATTTAAGCCACGGTCCTCGGAAGATTAAATAGAGTAATTGAGGTTTAATTTTATCCCTCAGTGTTTTAAAATCTAATGGACCCTTTTACACTTTTCTGGCAAAATTTATTTATAAACTAAATAAATCATTAATGAATAAAGATCGATTGAACCTAATCAATAGGTTGAGTTTTTTATAGTAGTGTAGCCCAATATAAATCTGTAATAATATCTGCCTAAGCCTAGAAATCCTTAGAAATGTTTGATTATTCTAGGGTGTTTCCCGTTTATTGATGGGTTCAATTTTGGCTGGGTTAGTGGATCCACTCTGAGTTGATATTACAAGGCCCATATAGTTCTTCTTGAATCGATACTTCTTAGGGTTAATATGAAGTTGATTTTGGATATCAGTTCTAACACTTGGGCTTAATGTTGCTCGAGCTGTTATATATATGGAATATAGATCATGATATACTCAAAATACAAAAGCACAAATAGTCTGAGATATGGTTTAAAAATTAAGTTCATCAGCAATTAAAATGTGATTCTGCATTGAAAAATCCAAATGTAATTATCATACTTCTCACCTCCACTCCTCCAACCCCTCAAGCTAAGTCAACTTGCCTCTCTCAGAACCTAGATCAAAATTATCTTACATTGAAAGATAAATATTATAGATCTGGAATATTTGAAATTCCCAGCACACTGGACCATTCTTCCCAATGTTCCCTTAGTATTGTTTCTGGCACAAATAATTTATTTCTCACATAAATGGAACAACCTTTGTTAACAATAGTTAGGCAACATCAAAATATATTCATAATAGATGTGACGTTCTTCTTTGTTAGGTGAGGAGAATATAATCCTCTACAGATATCATATCTCCCAAGCAAAGTATGAGGTTCACTAACCATAACCTTTACAACATTTCCTAGCTAAACTTCATGTTGTCTTTTCCTCAAATGTTTTTGACCTTTGAGCAATTGAAATATCTCATGCTTGAATTTTTTCAAAGCTATCTCAATAAGGAACTACACTTCCTCTACTAAGGATCTTTCAAAGCATAGTGAAAGTATTTGATGTTGTGATAGATCGACCTTAATGTGTTTCATTATCTTACCTTTCACAAGGACATGGAACACCTTCTCACTGGTCATGCCGACCAATTAATCTTGGAATTTTCCATCTAAAGGTTTTCCCTCAACATTATTAAGAAAATTATCTTGTTTAACCATGTTGACCTGAATCTTCTTCATGTTAATGTTAATGATGAACTACAAGTACTAATCTAAAGGAATTGAATGATGAGGTTAATTATAATCTAAAGGGAGAACAGTTTTCCTAGAAGATCTCACATCTCCTTCCATTCAATCATCCTCAGCACATCATAATATGTAGAAGATACCTCAACCATGTGAGTCTTGAATTGATTTTTTGAGATTGTACGTCCATAAGATTTAATCTAACCATCAAAATACTATTATATGATGTTTCATGACCTTCAGTTATATGTCTTCATAATACCTCAATGGCTAATTTCTCATTGATGGTGTATAACATTAAACCAAATCCGAGTGAAACCTTGATCACTTACTCTCATCACTTTTGTTGCATCCAATGCAGATTTAGTATGATCATCATTCTCAAGGACATAGCCTAACTGCTCAACTTTAAAAATGTCATCAACTTCTTGAGAATTTCATAACCTTTGGAGTTGTTAAACAAGTTTCATTAAATATGTCATATAGTGGGTTACTTGATGATGTATGTTTGTAGGAGAAGTTGAAAATCCTGTGAGATAGATACTCATCAATATATGATCGTACTTTGGTCCCAAATGCTCATGTGACTTGGAGTAAATCCACCCCTTAGTTTTGAGGGCAGTACCTTTGTTACTTGATTAGAACAGGTTTGTGTATAGGCCTAGAGTGAACTCCACGGAACTAGAAGGTTCTTCTACCTCGGTCTTGTAATGTTCACTAGTACTTAGTTTCTGATGGCGTACGCCATCAAGGATCATCGACGACGTCGTCTCCACTGCCTGCCACCATCATCAGCAACCGGGTGAAAATATACTCATTGTCGCATTTTCATTCGCATCGTTTTTAGTCCTGTTTTGTGTTTTCCCGTTCTCGTCGTCCTGTTTTCGTCGCACTGCGACGCGTCCCATGCCCGTGTTTTTTCGCCATCATGGGAAGGGGTCCTTAGTCATTTGGACCCCCTCCCTTATCCCTTGGTCTTTTCTTATTTTATTTTATTTTAATTTTCCCCTTTTATTTTGTAATGAGGGGGGCCATTATATAAGGGCCCCCTAATGGACCTGATTTCTCTTTTGTTGACCCATTTAGGGGGCCCATTTGACCTTCCCCTTTATAAGGGAAGAGTGAGGCGCCCTTAACACTTGGACTTGTTTTTCTGGAAATTTATCTTGTGTTGAAGAGCAGGTCCCGCCTTTCCCTTGTAGAAGAAGAAGAGGAGGGCGAGAACAAGGGGAGGGATGCCCTCGATCGGTGCTTATTGGAGTTGATCTGCCGTCGAGAGGAATTTCTCGGCGAAGGCTGATCCTCCTTCCCCCGCGTGAGCCCCTCGTTACAGACCAGAAAGGCCGCCATATCATTGTGGGTGATCCAGTCAACGTAGGACATACTGGTCGCCAAACTCAAGCAAACGCCAGTATCTCCGGCTCGACAGTATCGGCCTCTCCTTCCACGATCTGTGGGCTCATCCAATCTGGTCCACTACGAGTCTTCCTAATCGCATTGCGGGCTGCACCATCCGCGAACAACTACCAGCAAAGAACTATCGGCCTTGCGAATCGATTCGGGCCAGACGCGTTGACCGGATAGGGGGGGGAACCTCAGGAGCGATATCAGAGTGGCGTCGAGCCAACTCCTCCTACAGGGGGCGGCGCTCCAACCCCGGTGATCTACCTCCCCTTCCACGCTCCGTGGGCTCTGCCATTCTGGGCCACAACAAAGTCTGCCTAGTCGCTGGCGGGTTGCACCGTCTACGAACAACTCTTGCGCGGACTGTCTGCCACATCTGCTTGTTCGATTTTGGGCCAGGCGCGTTGATCAACTGGGAGTTGGTCAATCCTCCTCACGAGGTTTCCCTGTTGGTGGTGCCTGGTAACTCTCGACTGGTGTTGCTCCGGCCAGCTGCTGTCCTTTGAATCGGCGCACCTCGAGTCAGACTGCACCCTGGTCACAATGCCGGAGGTCTCCACCTGAATGAGGCCCGCCCTGCAACATGCAACATGACCTGCAACATGACAAACACTCACCTCTTGCTGGAGCCCCTTGACACGCACGCCCCTCGCCTGATCTCGCCCCCCAACTCCCCTGATTCTACGCCACAATGCCAATAGAGCCGCCGGTGCTCTCCGGCTCCTCTCCATCGCACTCGCTCCGGCCGACGCATCGATGAACATGCTACACAATGAGCCGCTCGATGACGAGGTACACCCTCTCTTCGCCGCTTGTTATTTACCTTGTACAGTATACTTTGGTCTTGATTACACCACGCTCTGGCTAGATAGGTGAGAGAGGAAAGAATTGAGAGAAAACTACGAAGCAAGTGAGCGACTTACCAGTACGGACGAGTCTGTCCGTTACGTGCGAGCCCTACGGATTGATTCCGCTCAACTGTAGACTTCTTCGTCACTAAGACGAGGTTTCGAGAGGCCACCGTTGCCGTCACCCGGCGACCCCATCCAAGCTCAGAGCTCGACGCCTCCCTCGAGTCAGAGTCTGCACGTACGACACGTAGGGTGCTCATTCATTGCATCATAGTCACATCGACCCATTAGGGTTCACTCGTCGGACGATGAAACCATCGACGTTCGATACCACCATCAATTATCGGTATCGAGCCATCATACTCGGTGCCGACCTGGCGACGTCCGCGACGACGTCCGACATCAGTTTCTCCTCCAAGATAAGAGGACATAGAATAGACTCATCTAAGCCAAATTAATGAGATTTGGATCCTAAGAAAATAACAAAGGAGGACCACACTTGAGTTAATCACTCGCACACTACAACCCATAGTTTAATTTTAGGGGTTTATTTTTGGTATCACCTTTTGAAATGAGTATTGTGTGATATCTCATATTACATGTGCCTTTATCTGTAACATATGAATATTACGTGTCACATATGTAGTGCATGGATGTGAGTGTATCTTGACGACTATTCAAAGTAAAAAATATAATCCCAATATCACAGAATATTAGCCAACCATTCCCAAGAGATCTGAAATTACATCCATCAAGATTTTTCGAGGTTATATTTTCCATACCTTGCTTTACAACATAATATTACAATTTATAAATCAATATAAATAAAAAAACTAATCACATCACTATCGTATTGAATAAAACATCAAATAATCGTTTCAAAATTTTCAAAGTATTGTTTTTTAAATAAATGAACTGTATAAATATTTCTCTAAATAATCCAAAAATAAACATTCCCTAAATTAATAATATTACCTGCATCAATATTTTTTGAGGTTATATTCTCCATCCATTACTTTACAACACAATATTACGATTTCAAAATAAATTAAACTATTTATTTAGTGCACATTTTCCTATTTTTGGAATTTGTTGAACACAAAATACTTTAATTTTTAAATTGTTCAACCCAAATGTCAGGGGATATATATTTAAAAATTATATTTATGATTTACTTGAAATCAAATAATTTGATTTCTAAGTTATTTGTACCAAGTAATTAATAATATATTTTTATGATTTTCCCAGAATTTTGAAGAATCTATTTAATGTTAAAAAGAATTATTTGTCAACTATTAGTGTCATTTAAATAACCCATGGGATATCAAATAAATCGTACGCATAAAATACATTTCAGAAATTGGGTTGTGACCTAGAGTTTGGAGGTCTTACCTATGCCCAATGGGTCGTGGTTTTGACCCTCACTGTGATCAATGCTATTGGGTGAGCAGATTTAGAAACTTGTAACCGTGAGATTCTTTTTTAGAATCACTTCAACTCTCTCTCTTATATTTTTTGGTTCTTCCTTGTATTTTGTCTAGAAACATCTTCCATATGTTGTTCTTTCTCTTGTGTTTCTTTTGTTTCCTAATATTCCTCTTCAATTCCACCCCACAGATATCAGTACCTTGATAAAGAAAATTACACCCAAATTTTATTCAACCTGATAAAGTCATATAATAATAAACTAGCATCTGAAATAACACAATGCATGAATACATGTATTATTGGGTTCTAGGGGCCTTGAGATGGATGAACAACACAAAACGATGCGCCGCTGAGGCCTCTTTGCAAATCGAACGGCATCAACAAAAACATTGAAACAGCGTACCTTGCATGAATCTCATTCGTGATTTCTTTGATCACGGAGCGAGACGAGTCAAATTGCTCAAGTGTGCAGCCTCTAGACGTATCCACGCGGTCCTCGGCACGTCGGATCTCCTCCTTCTCGTTGACGAGCCCCGTTCTTTTTCCATCAGTGTTGTTACGTCGTCCTGATTACATCAGGGATGGAGAGGGGGTGTGGGGAGAGTGGAGAAGAAGGGGAAAGGCCCCTGAACAATTCTGGCCTGGGTGAATTTCGTTCAGGGCCTTCCCCTATTTATACTAAGTGGGTATTTTTCATAAAAACCCCCAAAACTTAAGTATATCTTCCAACGTCCAAAAGACCATTTGCGTGTGACCCTCTAGGCCCATGTATCAGTCTAGTTAACGACTCCAGCGGCCCAATAACCTTTATTGGCCTTCCAAATTAATTAACATCGGATCGATTTAACCCAATCAATAGGTCGAGACTCAGACACGTGGGGTGCCAAGCTACACCTCGTGTCCTAGAAGATACAAAGGAGTGTGTATCGACTCACTCATGGAACCTGTTCATCATCGGTTATCGTGTATGTATAATCCCTCATCCACTTGACGCTCCTTGGACGACTTAGGGTATGGTCAACTGTCAAACCCTAATCGGTCATCCGAGTTAGTACTGATGCATTCGGAAATCATCGGAGAACTCTTCTCCGATATTTCACTGCCTTGGCCAAGGACTTCGTTGCATTGTCTTCCTTGAGCTTTCACCTCTTATACCGAGGGTGGATGATCCCATCTTGACCACTCAATCGCCTTCGTGTACTTCTTGATGCACCCGAACTAAGACCGTTTAGAATCCCATGATTAGAGACTCGTTGGCCATAGCCAAAGTGCAACCGCCCGTCCACAAGACGTCTTTGGTGTCTCAGGTCTACGGGCCACTTACACAACCGTGACGTGAATCAACCTGATTGACAGTTCGGTATAATACCATTCAGGGATTCGTACGGATCAATTCAGTGAACTCTTTCACTAAAGAGCACCCACTATCTATCCTTAATGTCGCCACACTAATGGCTACGGGACCAGCCATACTCATCATATGAGTGAGGCTAGATAGTGCTATTCTATCCGGATACTTCGATGTCCTTCTCGTGTATCCTTTGAATAGGAATGTTTAGAACATATGCTTAAAGACGAGTGATCTCCGTATTATGATCTCATCATGATTCACTAAGTCCGATCATGTATTCATGGACTTCATTATACGCATCACACGTGCACTATAATGAATATGTTCTATTAATGAATATGGAACGAGATGTGGAATGTGTGATTGGCTTGCCGGCCACATATATTTCCATCATGTATGAGATGTAACTTCAGAATAGAAGGAAGATAATATGCATCATAGTATAAAATAATTTCATTAAAGGCATATGATTGTATGGAAAAACTTTTATTTGTTAAATAACCCCATTCTTAAACATTACTAGCTTAAACTCCGTTAGCTCCCTTAGAGGTCAGGATTAGGCTAGAGAACTCTCTCGCCATGCATCAGTCACCCAAGTCATTTTTACTCCTCAATAAAGTTCTATGAATACTAAAAAAACTTCTAGTACTATCCAACACCCAATTACTTAGCCATTTAGTTTAGAATTCAAACTATAGGGCACTTGATTCAAAAAGGGTAAATTAATTCTTAGAAATTTTTTTGTTACAATAAAAGTTCCATTGATTTTCCATTTTTTTATTTTCCTTTTCTCTGTACCCTGCTCCATATCTCGTTTGTAGCATTGATAGTGCATGGTTTTTGAAATGTCTTTATTTGGATGATCTATTGCAAGATAAAGATTGGCATTTGAGGAGATTGGCCATCAGGTGAGAGTTTCCTGACATGTGCTTAGGTTTGAAGGATGAGAATCATTGACTGAAGAGTAAGCTCAGAATGTCTATCTTGGTCATGTTAATCTAGAAACTACCAGATTGGAATCTCACTCTGACTCACCAGCCCTCTCTTGTGTGACATCGAAGGCTTCAGAAGATATTACCTTCATTTTCCAACCCTACATCCCAGGTACATTTGGGTTTGAAGGTTTTGAAAATATATGCTGAGGTTTGAAGGATGAGAATCATTGACTGAAGAATAAGCTCAGAATATCTATCTTGGTCATGTTAATCTAGATACTGCCAGATTGGAATCTCACTCTAACTCACCAGCCCTCTCTAATGTGTCACCAAACGCTTCAGAAGATATTACCTTCATTTTCCAACCCTACATCCTAGATACATTTGGGTTTGAAGGTTTTGAAAATATATGTTTATCTGTGGAACAACAAGGGAAAAAACTGTAACGGATGCATAATAATAGAACTAGGCTCCCTACCAACATATACAAATTATGATATTACAAAATATGCATCACAATGACTGGGCGTCGTCCGGTCATCACCGAGGGTATGGGCTCGGTGTCGAGAGTAAGCCTGTTTTAGACTACGATCGAGGCGTCGTCCGATAATGAGACTAGGCAAGTGGGAACTATGATGCAATGCGTGAACATCTAGTTGTAGTACATGCAAGTGCCGACTCGAGGTGAGTGCCGATATCCGGGACTCAACGGAGTCGCCCAGGGAGGGATCGGTCAGACCTCTCGAACCTCGTCCGAGGAATCGAGAACGACTACGCAGCCGAACAAGGGGATCCCCGCTGGTTCGCTCACACGGGATGGGCGAACCCAACTCGCACCAAAGAGGTAAGCCGCTCTAAAATTGTGTCGTTGTTCTCTCAACCTGTCCCTCTCACCTACGTCTAACCCAAGTGCAATGGAGGCAATTGAAAGTGCATTGAAGAAAAAAAGAGGCGAGGGCCGGGAGGCGTACCGTTTGTCGCGTCCTGCGAAGGTCGTCTCGATATGGTGGGGGGCATCGGCGACGTGGTGCAATAGCTGGCAACCGGTGCTGTCGAGCGGCAGTCGGTGGTGTTGGCAGTCGACGGGCTCCGACGAGTGCTCGCATGTAGAGACATCACGGGCGACTGACCAGCAGCACAACAAAGACCAGTCGCTGGCTGGCGATGCAGACAGTGCGCGCGAGAGCGCGGGCGTCATGCGCGGCAGCAGCAAGCGACCCAATGGCCCGAATGGGCACGGCGAGGAGGCACGTACGCGGGCAGCATGGGCGGCTGTAGGCTGCAGCTGGCGACCCAAGCGACCAAGCGTGTGCGGGCGCGCAAGGGTGTGCGCGGGTCGTGACAGGCGACCACTAGGGGTCGGTGGTGACTCCAACGACCCAGGCGTGTGCAGGCGAAGGAACTGAGGATACAGATGTGAGCGGCTGTCGTTGACGACGGGCGGCTCTACGGTGCAGATGAGTGAGGAGACAGGTTGCGAGCAACAGTCACTCTCGGGACCGGCGCTGCTGCGGCTTGGCACGCGGGCGGACCGCATGCGGCGAGCGTGGGCGTCTGCAGGCAGGGCGCGGATTAACGGCGGTGGCTGCGAGGTTCCACTGTGGCTTGGCGCGCAGGCAACGTCGCACGCGGCGAACGCGGACGTCCGCTGGCACGGAGCGGGCTAGCGGCGACGGCAGCACGATTCCGATGACGACAGGGGCGCGCGGCTCTAGCGGTTGCGGCGGTGCGAGCTGGATGGCGGCGGCGGTGTCCACTCCTCTTCCTTCCTCTTCCTCTCTTCTCTTCTTCCTTCTCCCTTCTTCCTCACTCCACGAAGTTGACTCTTCAGATTCCAACAGTTTTTCTCAAAACAAAGATTTTTAAAAGAGTGTTTTTTGAGGGTGCCCACCCTTTCTGTTTTATAGGGGAGGTGTGGATGGGCCCCTTCTACAACTACAAAATAGAGATAAGAGGGGGGTCTTGGGCCCATTAGTGGGAAGAGGGGAAATCCTCATAAGTGGGTTTCCCCTCACTACAACGGTGATACGAGCGATAAAGGAAACACGAGGAAAACACAAACATAGAAACACAAAACATGGATAAAAGCTCAGAGGAAATCAGCAAAAAGGGGGCGATGGTGGCGTGTCGTTACCCGGGGTATTTGAACTGGGGGGTATGCGTCGTCGCCTTGGCTTGCCGGGCCGGCTGGACACGAGTTGACGGCCATGCTGATGACGGTGGTGATGTCTCCGAAGACGATCCTGGAGCCTCGGGCTGCGTCGCGGCATCAGGTTGGGTATGAAATTTTAAGCTCCTTGGTTTCAGAATGGCTTGAATTTCTCTAGGTTGGCATGATGGGCCACTCATGAATGTCCCTGAAAAAACCTTCTCCTCACAATTTTAATAAGAGGATATCCTATCCATCAAATCATTAAATAATGAATAAAGTCTAATGTGTTGTCTCCTTGCTAACTCTGAATGTACAGTCTTCAGCCTGGCAACATGGAATCTAATATGAGAAACTATATGCCCATATGAATGTATTTAGTTTAAAGTTGGCTTAAAGATCCCTTGATTTCTGACAGATGTGATCTGAGTAATAGTGGGAGGTCAAGGTGATTTCTAATGTGATTTTGCCCCTCGACAAGATGCCCAAGAAATTCAAAACTCAACCTTCAAAACTGATTTCTAATGTGATTCGATACTCAATACAATATTCAGAATGCACATTCTCTGTCATACTCTAAATTTATCTTCACTCTTAAATATGTCCCGCCATCTTATCTGTGCAATCTTTCTCATTATCTATCACCCTAGAGGCTACGTCAATCTCCTAATGAAGAGGATGCTTGATAAAAAAATCACATCTTCCATCTAGATATATCTGACTCTATGATTTTAGACAAATTCTATTCATCCTCAACAATTTCAGCATCCTCAAAAAATTGACCTTCATTATTTTCATAATTCAATCCTGAATTCTCTTTCCTAACTCCTTATGATCCTCAATCACTATGCCTTCTAAATTTCTAATCAATTGTCTGAAATTCAATATCTCATTAGCCTCACATTTCCTTTATATCATTGGTAACATTTCATCCATTTCTCTATACAATTTAAGCATTCACATCATTTCAATACATAGTTAATTCACATTACCTCTCTTAAGTATAGCCCCAATTTAGTAAAATATGTGTGTAAGTCATCATCTGTTCTCTCCTAAAGCATAAAATCTAGATCTAACTCCCGATGTGGAAGCCCTATGCCGATAACAATAGTCATATATATGAATGTCTGTATGGGATTAACCTTTCTCGCGGGACATGCCAAAATCACTGGATGAGCTCTAAAAACATGTATATTATTGGGCTATTTCAAAGAAATTTACTCATGTTTATGCAGTACAATAATTATAAATAATTTTGATCAACCATTAAATGATTAAATATATTTTTAGAGTGATATTCTGAATTTTTTGATCTAATGGTATTTTTAAGAATTTTTCGACGTGATATTCCTAAGGAAATTAATTTTCTGATTTAGAATATTTTTTTTATGAATTTTTGGACCCTACAATAATGGAGATATGAATTTTTTATGGAGAAAATAATAAGATAGCATATATTTAAAAGTCAATATTTGCAGTGGTACACGTGGCATGCACATGTAACAGTGCAGTAGAGAAATCGAGAGAGAGAGAGAGAGAGAGAGATAGAGTCGCGAGCGAGAGAGAGATCGGCGTAAAAAGAAAAATAGGGTTCTCTACCACTGTGATAAGATGTTTACATGCATTATATAGGGGAGGAGAGAGGAGAGAGAATACGGGAAATGAAAAAGGCCCACTAGAGAAGTATATTTATATATATACTCCAACAACTGCCATTGGATGAAAATAGGTGTAATGATGACATGGCATGCGAAAATGTGTCACCACATCACACTGTCATCGATGATTATTTGTTCCTCTTTGATGAGAATGAAAAATGTCATAGATTAATTCAAAGGAAGAAAATAAAAAAAATTAAGAAAAATAAATATGTGTAACGTGGCGCGTGGCGATACACCACCACGCCACACAATGATTTCTAAATAAATTACATTTTGTTGTCTTTTCTTCTATGAGTGACAAGTGGTGTTCTCAAAGTGCACAAACATGGAATTCAAGGCATGTGCATCAATCATTGAATAATTAAAGATTGGACAACTCAACTGCCAACAGAAAACAAGGAAGTGCTAGAGCCGATGATGAGGAGAGAGAAATAATAGACGACATGGATTTCTCCAACTTCAAAGCTTGATATCTGACGATAGAGAAGTCTAAAAGAGCTGAAATTTTCAGGGATGCATTTTATTTACCCCCTATTTCCATTCATATCCTCCGATCTATAAATAGAGGCATGGATCCTTGTCAGAAACTTACTTCAAATTGCTTCCAACACATGTGTGATGATTGAAAGATAGTGAGTTTTTGAGATACATCAATCTTGTTATTGGTGTCCTAGGTGTGTTGGAAGAGGCAGAAGAGAATAAGGGGATCTTGCCTGCACTCAAAATTCCCAGTGCTCCTCGTAAAGCGTAAGGATCTACGGTAAGTATCCTCTCCTTATAGTGTTCTTTCACAACATCAGCGTTACATTAAATTGATTTCACCATCATATTGCCTCTCATACGTACACTCTCTTTAGTCATGTCTTACTATTTTTTGGTCACTACCTTGTCATTACCTAACTTATTCAACTCGATCTTTACATCACCTCCGTGCATTCCTCTCGTCATTGTCATTTCATCCTTGCTTTTGCTCAATCTTCTAAAATATGCATGATTACCATCTACTATACAATACAATCATTTTAATCACAGTATTAATTATCAATGGTTCATCTTGCATTTTCTCTTCCCTCGACTTCATATTGTATCCATATCAACACATCCCACTAAACAATTTATTACAAATATTAAATCATTAATCATTGTCTCCTATGGAGATGATCTGCTCTCATTACTAGCTAAATTTATTTCAGTGAGTACAGGTTTATATTTTTATGGAATAATAACAAAAACAGACATGAATAATATCATGCTTCCCATAAAATTCAGGAGTGATCGTCCACATAAAATCAATCAATGGCAGAGTGTCACACGGTCAAATATCGAGCTAGGCTTCTTTCTCGGAATTGGCGTGTGCCGGCCTCAGTGCTTGGAGCAGAACACTGAGTAGCCTTGATCTCTTGTAGTGGAAGATTTGCATATTGCTTAAGATCGCTTAGAAGGGGTTAGAGGAGATGGTGGTGCTAGGCACCGTCAGTGAATAGGGTCATTGCATTCCAATCATAAATAGTACATCATCATTGGGGATAATTACATGGGGGAAGACGAGGGGTAATACAACGAAAGAGACGAGGTGCCTTGCGCCGAGGTAATGTCGCCACACCGCCTCAAGGCCGTCACTCCACGCGCGTGCCCGCTCTACCGCTACACAAGTGCGCCAGGCCGGGTGCCGCGCCCCCGCGGGCCTGGCGATCACACACGCCACCCCTGCCTTGACGATCACACACGTCACCAGCGCCTGTGTCAACACTCTAGCGCGTAGTCTGCGCGACGCCGCCGCATTCGACGCCCCCGAGCGAGGCGCTGCACACCCAACACTACCCGTAGGAGCGCTACACGTCCGCTACGCCGTCTCAACGCTCTCACTGCGCCACATGCCTTAGTCTCCTGGCGGGATGTCTCCCAGCCCCGCGCCTGCACACGCAATGCGCGCGCTGCCTGCGCGGCCGCTGCACAGCACCCCGCACAACTCTGTGTGCTGCAACCGCAACAAGCCACCTGGCATGCACATCCCCCACCCGCGCGCAGGGCTTCCTGCTCCAGCGCGCAGTGCTCGGCGCTGGCGGGTGCGTTGACGCCCGCGCGCCCAGCACGCGCGGACCGTACCTGATCCGTTTCGCCTTTGGGCGCGGACGGGCACGTGCACAATGGTATATATTTCCTCAGAACCGACACATGGAAGACCGGATGGACAGCCAGCCGATGGGGAATGTTGAGTCAGTAGGCAACCCGTCCGATTTTTTCCACCACTTCGAAAGGTCCATCATAGCGGGGTACCAGACCCTTGTGACGTTGCTTTGCTTGCTTCGTCTTCAACATCTGCGCGTTGGTCTTCAACAAAACCTTGTCTCCCACTTGGAACTCTACGTCCCTTATGTGCTGGTCAGCGTACTTCTTCATTCTTTGAGCAGCACGCTCCAGTGCCTCACGGGCTTCCTCAATGCGAGTGTGATAGTCGTTCACAAATCGGAAAGGGAAATGTCCATTCCCTTTCCTTTTCACAACTTTCGGAGGAGTCAGTGGCTGTCTTCCCGTTGCAATCTCAAACAGCGAGTGACCTGCAGCCGAGCTCCGGTTGATGTTGTGTGCAAATTGTGCTGCGTCCAGCAGCTCCACCCAATTTTCCTGATTGACCGAAACGTAGTGCCGGAGGTATTCTTCTAGCATGGAATTGACACGTTCCGTCTGACCATTTGTCTGGGGGTGGAAACTCGTAGAAAATTTGAGCTTGGATCCCATGTACTTGAATAGCGACTCCCAGAAACTACCAGTGAACCTTGTGTCTGTGTCGCTAATAATGTCCAGTGGAAGACCCCAGTACTTCGCTACATAAGACATGAACAGATGAGCCACGTCATCTGCGTGCACCTCCGACGTGGTGGGGATGAAGGTCGTATATTTGGAGAAGCGATCCACGACAACCAGGATGGCGTCGTGCCCACCCACGCGCGGAAGGCAAGTGATGAAATCCATTGAGATGGACTCCCACGGTCTGCTCGCCCTCAGGAGAGGTTCCAGCGTTCCAGCTGCCTTGGCCTTCTCTGTCTTATCTTGTTGACACACTAGGCATGAACGAACATAGGCTTCTACATCTCGTTCCATTCTCGGCCAGTGATAGCTACTGGACAGGAGTGCAAGCGTCCGGGCCTGCCCTGGGTGTCCGGCGTGGGGAGCGTCGTGTGCTTCATAAAGGGGCTTCCGGCGCAGCCCACCCGCATGTGGCACATACAACCTGTTCCCATTCGCGTATATGATGGCGTCCTCGGTCCAGAATCTCCTTGTCTCGCCTGCAGCAATGCGCTTCATCAGGCGAACATCTTCTGGATCATCTTTCAGCGCCAACTTGATTTCATCGAGGATGCTTCCTTGGACTGCTAAAAGTGCGGCCACGAACACTTGCGATTCTTTGCAGCTTAGGGCGTCGGCCACTAGGTTGGCATGCCCTGGCTTGTATTTCAAGTCGAAGTGAAACTCTGCCAAGAAGTCTTGCCATCTTGCTTGCTTCGGGGTCAGCTTCTTCTTGGACTCGAAGCAGCTGGTGGCCACATTGTCGATGTAGACCACAAATTTTCCTCCCAGGAGATAGTGGCGCCAAACTCTCAGGCAATGGACCACCGCTGTCATCTACTTCTCGTGTACCGAGTACCTCCTTTTCGCATCGTTCAGTTTGCGGCTCTCGTAGGCCACGGGTTGTCCATCATGCATCAAGACACCACCAAGGGTGAAATATGAAGCATCGGTGTGTACCTCATATGGCTTGTTAAACTTGGGCAATCGGAGCACCGGATCGCTGGAGACTGCATTCTTCAGCTTATCAAATGCTCTTTGACACCGGTCTGTCCACTGCCACTTCACATCCTTCTTCAACAAGTCCGTCGGAGGGGCAGCTAGTCGGGAGAAGCCTTTGATAAACTTCCGGTAGTAATTTGCCAACCCAAGGAAAGATCTTAGTTGCGGCACTCCCTTTGGCTCCGTCCAATTTCTGATGGCCTTCACCTTCAAGGGATCCATGCGCACACTTCCCTTCCCGACTAGGTGTCCAAGAAACTCAATCTCCTGCAAGGCGAACTCGCACTTTTTTGGGTTGAGGTAGAGCTCGTGCTCCTTCAGTTTGGCAATCACCTTCCTCAGGTGCCTCACGTGGTCATCCAAGCTCTAACTGTATACGAGAATATCATCCAAGTACACAACAACAAAATCATCGATATAATCCCGAAAAATATTGTTCATCGGGCAACAAAACGTAGCAAGAGCATTCGTAAGCCCAAAAGGCATCACACAAAATTCAAATGATCCGTAGCGCGTCACGCACGCCGTCTTCGGTTCATCTCCTTCCTTGATCCTCACTTGGTGGTACCCGCTCTTCAAGTCCATTCGTGAGAAGTAGCGAGCCTCGCCGAGCCTATCAAACAGCTATTCAGCATTCGGTACATGATATTTATTTTTCACTGTTACCTTGTTTAACGCTCGATAGTCCACGCAAAGTCAGAGCAACCCGTCCTTCTTCTTCTGGAAAAGAACCGGGGCGCCGAAGGAAGCCTTGGACGGTCGGATGAGCTTGCTCGCCAGCAGTTCTTGGAGTTGTTTCCTTAGCTCCTCCAGGTAAGCGGGTGGAATTTTGTAGGGCACCCGCGCAGGGGGACGTGTTTTGGGGAGCAATTCGATCTCGTGGTCCACATCCCGCCTGGGCGGCAGCTTCGCAGGGAGTTGCGCGGGCATCACCCCGGCAAACCCCTGCAGTACGTCCGCAATTGGCCCCGGTAGTCCACCCGCGGTTGCACCGGGGTTGTTGTCGTCATCGTCACCCCAACTTAGTGCCGCCAAACGGCCTGGTGTGCATCCCTGCCTTTCACCCTTTTTCAGGGGTGCCGGCCCTCGTATGGTGACGAGGAAGGTCTCTTCCCCCTTCCTCAATCCGTCCTTGATTTGCATGGTGGACAAGAGTGCGGTGTTCCGCGACTTCTAGGCCCCTTGGTCCCTCACGAAACATGGGTGAGATCCCTCCGGGAACAAGAGGCCGCGGTACAGGGGAAACACGACAGCACGTGAACCCATTAGAAGGTCGAGACCGAGGACGACCGTGAAGTCATCCATGGGGGACACCACGAAGTTGGTCTAGCCCTCCCACGTTCCCACCTGCATGCAGCAACACCCCCTTGGCCACGCCAACGATGTCTTGGGCTTCCGAGTTGACGGCCTTGATCTTCCCCGCACTTGGGGACAACTTCAGGCCGAGCTTCTTAGCTTCTTTCTCAGCGAGGACATTATGTGTCGCCCCCATGTCGACCATGGCCATGGAGGGCTTGCCGTTGATCAATACCGGGATGTCCAAGAGGTTCAGACCCTCACACTGGACTGGGGCACCCCCTGTAGTGTCGCTAAGCACTGCAAGGGATTCAGGGTCACCATACTGCTTCCCCCGAGACCATCCGGTTGGGACGGCGGCACAACCATCGCATTAACGTTCGTAGCCACTGTCGTCCCTCTTGGGCAATCCTTCATGAAATGGGGTCCTCCGCAAGCAAAACAAGTTAACTTGTTGCCCCCACCGCCTGGATTCTGTTTCCACAGTCTCGGGCTCTTGCCCTTGTCTCGGCTCTTGCCGTGGCCTTGCTTGAATTTCCTTTTCAGGCCTTGACTGCTTGGTCCTGTTGATGCCTCGGCACGCTCTTGGCCCGGCTTGTTCCCTTTCACGGGTCTGCCCTCTGTCTTGGCGGGTCTAGAGTGGCGGAGCTCCGTGCTTTCCACGACCTTGTAGGCCGAGTTTAAATCTCTGCACTGTCTCCTCTCCAGCTCTGTCTGGAGCTAGTGGGGAAGGCCCTTAGCGAAGCGGTAGAGCATATCCGCCTCAAACATGTCGGTTATCCTCCGGATTATGGACACGAATTGGCCCACATATTCCCTCGGATTGCCCGTCATCTTGAGGTTTTCCATCTCTCCCCTCGCAATCCACGCCATGTTCTGCGGCATGAAGCTCTCCTTTATCTCCCGCACAAACTCATCGTAAATCGGGGTTGGCCAATTTCCACACTCTTCCCTCTATCACCACCACGACTTCGCCTCATCTGTGAGGAAGTAACTAGCCTGTAGGATTTTACTTTCATCCGAGTATTGTCCTTTGCCGAAATACCGATCGTAGTCGTATAGAAAATCTGCCACTGCGTCTTCTTGGCGATAACCATCGAACCGCGGTTCGGGGAGTGAGTGCTTCCTCCCGTCGTCGTTGCTGGAACGATTGCTGGTGCCTTATTCCAGTTTTTCCATCTGGAGCTTTAAGGTTAGGACCATCTCGGTCAGCTGCCGGATGGTGTCCTCGTGTTGTTTGATTATTTCTTCGAGGACGTCTTGCCTTTGGCGGGTCTCCGGCCCCAAGTCTCTTACGTCTGACTTCAACTCGTCGTAGTTTCTGTCGACGTAAGTCTTCAAAACCATCACATTCTTGTGCAGCAGGCGATTAGTCACCCTCTACTCCTTCTCCTTTTGTTGTCTCTCTTCACGCAACTGCGCGCGAAACGATTCCATCTCCTCAACCAGAATTCAGAAGCACAGGGGGAGGTGATCCAACCTGGCTCTAATACCAATTGTCACACGGTCAAATATGGAGCTAGGCTTCTTTCTCGGAATTGGCGTGTGCCGGCCTCAGTGCTTGGAGTAGAACACTGAGTAGCCTTGATCTCTTGTAGTGGAAGATTTGCATATTGCTTAAGATCGCTTAGAAGGGGTTAGAGGAGATGGTGGTGCTAGGCACCGTCAGTGAATAGGGTCATTGCATTCCAATCATAACGAGTACATCATCATTGGGGATAATTACATGGGGGAAGACGAGGGGTGATACAACGAACGAGACGAGGTGCCTTGCGCCAAGGTAATGTCGCCACACCGCCTCAAGGCCGTCGCTCCGTGCGCGCGCCCACTCTGCCGCTACACAAGTGCGCCAGGCCGGGCGCCGCGCGCCCGTGGGCCTGACGATCACACACGCCACCCCTGCCTTGACGATTACACACGTCACCAGCGCCCGTGTCAACACTCTAGCGCGTAGTCTGTGCGATGACGCCGCATTCGACACCCCCGAGCTGGGCGCTGCACGCCCAGCACTACCCGCAGGAGCGTTACGCGCCCACTATGTCGTCTCGGCACTCTTAGTGCGTCACATGCCGTAGTCTCTTGGCGGGATGTCTCCCAGCCCCACGCTCGCACACGTAATGTGTGCGCTGCCCGCGCGGCCACTGCGCGGCACCCCGCACAACTCCGTGTGCTGCAACCGCGGCACGCCACCCGGCCTGCGCGTCCCGCACTCGCGCGCAGCGCTTCCCGCTCCCACACGTAGCGCTCGGCGCTGGCGGGTAGCGTTGGCGCCCGCACATGGCACTTGGCGTTGGTGCGCAGCGCTTGGCACGCGCACACACACACCGTTCAGCCAGTGCGCTCAGCACGCACGGACCGTACCTGATCTGTCCCGCCTTTGGGCGTGGACAGGCACGTGCACAGTCTATCGTGAATCACCACCAATAGTGGCAATGGCCTGAAAGATCAGGTATTTGGGCATCGCTACCCATTATGACTCAGTCCTTAAAATGTCGTGAGCCAACACACAATGGACACGCCCTCCCAATAAGCACGCAGGCCACTGGGCAGGGAATGCTGCCTAGTTAGGGGCCTAACACAGAGTTTTAGAAAGATTCATCTGTAGACTAAAAACTATGTTGTGATGAGTGTTGGCTATGATCGTCTCGATAATTTCCATGCGATGAGGAATAGTCAGGAGTAAGGTCATGTTGTCAAATATTTGGATGTGTACAATATATGATATTGTATGAGCATTTATTGATTTGCACCCCTTCTTTTGTGAGGAGGGATACCCATATGTTGAATCCATATGGGCGAACAATACTAGTCATCCATGGTCAACAATGGCAGGGTGAATAAATATTTTTTATAATAAAACTTATGATAATTTTTTTGAAAATAGGAATTATAATAATATTATAATTTTGGAGAAGATATTTTTTTTCAAATTTTAAACATTATACAATTATTTATCCCTTACATTGTTATTTTAAAACTATGTATTTAAATAATTCAAATAATGGAGTATTAAAAGAAATAAAAACAAAATATTAATAACAACCCTGTGATGTAGTGGATGCAATACCTGATTCTTATGTTCAAGATACAGGATTCAATCCCAGTTCTTGCATTCCGTATGTGTGTGCACGTCATTTTTTCCATGGATGTATTATCTTATCAAATCGGATTGAATTTTATCAATCGATCTGATCAGACCCAATCAACCTGGCTCAGCCTGTTCAGTCAATTGATCCACTCAAGAGAAATCGAATTGACCTGATTCGTTGGCCAGCCACCACTGGGGCAATGATGGTGGCTTTCGGAATCAGATTTGGCCCAACTTCCTTTGAGGCCATTTAACATCCACACAATACAAGCATGGTAGCCTTGCATAGACAGCCTCTAGGTGGTCATATGCACAAAGGCAACCTACCAAACACAAGGCTGTTGTTAACAATGCATGTTGTTAACAATGCATCTGCAATCCCCTTGGGGAATCACAATATGCCTTATAAGGTATAGTATCCAGTGCCAATGGAGAGTGCCATGGTTGGCATTTGCACCTAGCACTTCACATATCACTGGTTGTTACTAGTGCTGAAAAATTCCCCAAACGACATCGACTGCATTTTGGAGCTTTCTCAATTTTGCATTCAATGATAGCCCTGACAGCTTGGCCCTAATATCAGTGTTGGGCTTAACTTCATCTTCATTGATCATTTAACACTGGGAGTTCAAATACGATCTTACAAAACTTGTGTGGAACGGCCAAACATTGCTTACCACCATCAAGACCCACTAGTGTAGAAAGTAGTTTTTGAAGAAGGGAAGGGAATGACAATTAAAAATTCATGCATGCAGATTTATGATTTTAAAGCTTCTACCATGTCCAAAGTGTTGAATTATGATGCATATTTCTTTGTAATTCATAAAAATATCACATCATGCATTAGTTCACATAGTATATGAATTTTCTTATTTTTCTAATGCAAAAAAGGCATAATTAATAGATCACTAATGTTTTAATTACATTTTAAAATGGACCTTCATTATTTAAAGAAAAGTTGTTTATATGGTAGAGGTATGTTGATTCTTATGGATTAATAGAGAAGAAACCCCTAAAAAAATTGAGCAGCAGCCACATGGCAGAAGCCATGCAACCCACAACCGTTGCACCACATGGACCACATGGCAACAACACCAAAAGGTAACATGGAGCAAGGCAGGACAGAGGTTTGAAATTTGAATGCATTCTGTCTTCTATTTGAAATTATATTTTTATTTTTCTGTGGGATTTGCCTTTTTGAAATCTCAGTTCAGGTGTGAGGAAAATAAACAAGATGCTTATCAATGCCCACAAGCTGTAGTTTGAGTGAAAGAATACGAAAGAAACTGGAAGCAGGCCTTGAGCCAACTCAGGCTAAGCCCATCTCAGAGTTATCTTTTCCAAAATAATGCATTTTAATCTTGAGCATGGCTCTTATTAGAGAAGATTGAACCATCCACAGCTATCCCTACCCTATATTACCTCTTTCTTTATATTTCATGCGACAAACTAACATCGTGACAGCTCATATGGATGAACCAAGAAGAAAAACTAGCATTGCAGATAGGGATTCAAGACTAATGCTACTTCTGAGTGTCCAAGGCTGTAATTTGATCACTAGTGGAAGACAATACAATGGGAAGGTTTGAAACCGATGACCCTCCAACGCGACAAATAATTATGGCAAGCCAATGAATAAAATAACTCATAGAAACAGAATTATATGAACTTAAAATGGCATAAACCGTAACCTCATCGAATTGAAGCAATCTTTTGCAAAACAAATGACAATTTCCCTTTCAAGTGTTTTTGAGAGAGCAAAAAAAGGTTCGTTAATGTCCTTGTTATCAATTCACTTCTATCAAATAATATTTATGCATTTGTAATCTCACTCAAAGATGTATAGCAGAGAGTATGGTTGTCACATCAGGGATTAGCTCTTAGATATAGAATAAGCTAATGATCTAGGAGGCAGGGAGAATTGATTATTGATATTTGAATTCTAGATAGGAAATGTGGATAAAATCTTTGATGATGGTTAAGTTAAATATTCGCAGATCAACTGCTTGAGTAAATGACTGAAAGACCAAAATATATTTATATGATGTTGAGTTACTATTTTCTATGTTTCCTTGTTTTCATTAACATGATCAATTGAGTTAATTAAATCGTTACTTGCTAGATCTCAACTCCGTGAGGGATGATCCTCGTTGGCTTGAGACCTCACAAGATCATGATATGGTCTTTCAGGTTAGTCACTGATGATTTCTCTCATCTTCTATCCCCCTCTCACAGATTTCTCTTTACGCCATGACTCTGTCACCACCATTAAATGAAAGAACCAAGAGAAAATGAAATGAGAAAGAGGATCTTCGCCCATTTTGAATTTCAACTTTCAGATTCGAATTTGATGAGAAGATCATGTTCAGAGCATGTACATTTGGATTTTATAGGATGGGAATGATCCAAAGGTGTCCCTGGTTGATATGGGTGGACATTTACCTCCTCATCACCGGAGTTTGGTAGCTGGCGATGAAGACAATGGTGAGGTGTAGAAGAAGTCAATCTTACCCCTCGATCATTCGATCTATGTCTTGGGGTTTTAACGGCTATGATTAAATGTAGTTATGGACCCCCTTAAGTTCTGATGGTCCGCTCCCAGTCAGAAAGATCTAGTCAACCTTTGTCTTCAGCTCACCCTTTTTCATTTGTCCACATTACCACCCACTATTGAGTCATCACCTAAAATAGAGAAAAAGAGATATTAAAAGAAATGGGAATTGAACTTGACCGTTCGATCTTTTTAAAGGAGATCAATGGTCAAAATTAAAACATTGGCTTTAAGAATAGCCCATCTCAACATGGGCTTCGGGCTGGGTCAAAGCGAAGCCAGAAGATTGCCCTCTTTATGACTATTTCTCACAGCAGCCCGCGGGTCTGGTGAAAATGTGAAAATATTTTCTGCCATGGCCAAGCCTGAACCTTTCTGAAAGCTGAAGTTATTAATCCTGTATCAAAAGAATTGAATCCTTCATTGTTGGGTTCAAAATCCCCTATCAAAACTTCAAAATACTCTATCATTTGAATTTTAAAAAAATGAGAGAAAGTGTTGGGTTCGGTGCCTTGGTTCGACCATGGAAAAGGCATTTACATTGATGTGAAAGTGCGACGATCGATTCATAATCGATCTTTAAATAAACATCAAATGTACCTTTTTGGGAACTTATTCCACCCTTGGCATGCTCACTTTAAGATCATTCCAAAGCCCTTCATGCATACAGCCTCTAGGAGTATTTATTGGGTTCGGTGCCTTGGTTCAACCATGGAAAACATGTTCCATGGATGTCTAAGCGTGTCGATCGATTTACAATTGATCTATAAATAAACCATTGAGAGTACCTTTTTGGGGAACTTTTTCCACCCTTGACATGCTCACTTTGAGATCGTTCCGAAGCCGTTCACGTGTCTGGCCTCTAGAAGTATCCACACGATCACTCGGCGCTTGGATCTCCATCTCTTCCTCTTTAACTCTTCTTGGAGACTCTCTCCTTTGTTGATCTAGAGAATGAAGAAAGGAAGGGCAACCCAAATCAAGCTTTCACGGGTGCTTAAAATGAGACCCTTTTCCCTCTTTATATCACTTAAGGTCAATAAATAAGGGTCAATAAATATTTCACTTAAGGTCTTTCTTAAAAATCATCCAAAGTAAAATATATCCATCAATGCCCTTATGACATTGTGCGTGTGATACTCTAGGCCAATATATCGTTCTAGTTAATAACTTTAATGGCCCAATAATATTTATTGACCTAAATTTTTAATTAACTATATCAACATATAGATTAATTAAATAAGGATCGATTTAACCCAATCGATAAATTAAGTTTCCAGCCCTTGAAGTGTAAAGCTACACCTCGTGCACTAGAAGATACCGAGTAGTCTCAAACTCTCTCATGGAACCTTTACCGTCATCGGTTACTGTCTATGTATAATCCATCATCCTTGCGAGACTCTCAAACGACTTAGGCTATAGTTTATCGTCAAACCCTAATCCGTCATTCGATTAGTAATGATGTGTAATAGGGATCATTGAAGAACGCCTTATCCAATATCCTGGACAGGGATTTTTTTGCATCATCTTCCTCGAGTCAATCTCCTCGTATACCTAAGGCAGATGATCCCATCTTGACCACTCAATCATCTCTGTAAGCTTCTTACTACATCTGATATATCTGAATCCCATGAGCAGAGGCTCATAAGTTATAGTCAAAATATAGTCGTCCACTCACGAGATGTCCTTGTTGTCTCAGGTCAGTGGATCACTTATACAACCGTGACTTGAATTAACCTGATTGATGTTTAGGTATAATATCATTCAGGGATTCTTACGGATCAATTTAGTGAACTCTCTCTCCAAAGAGCACCCACTATATGTCCTTAGTGTCGTCACACTAATAGCCACAAGATCAGCTATACTTATCATATAAGTAGGATCAGCTAGTGCTATTCTATTCGGATAATTCAATGTCCATGTCGACTATCCATCGAATATGAATATTTAGAATACATGTTTAAAGACTAGTGATCACTGTATTATGATCTCATCATAATTCACTAAGTCATTGCACGTATTCATGGACTTCATTATAAACATCACATGGAATAATAATGAACGCAAATATTTTATTCAATGAACTTAAATAAACATGGTAGTGTAATTGGCTTGACGGCCACATAATATCCATCAATCTCCCACTTGGACTAAAGCCAATAACCCTTGTTCAATAATCCCATTGTTTGACAGTGACTCTCAAAAACTTCATGAGTTAGTGGCTTAGTTCGTGGGTCTGCTATGTTGTCGGTTGATGGAACCCTTTCCATCACAATATCTCCTTGTGTAATGATATCCCTAATCAAGTGAAATTTCCTCAGAATTGTTTTGATTTCTGATGAGACCGTGACTCTTTCAGTTGTGCTATTGCACCATTATTTTCACACAACAATGGAATAGGTTCTGAGATGGAAGGAACAATGCCAAGCTCCGTGATGAATTTATTCAACCATAATTGCTTCCTTGGCAACCTCAACTGCTGCTATGTATTCAGCTTCCGTCATTGAGTTTGCGGTAGTACTCTGCTTGGAACTCTTCCAAGATATCACGCCTACATCAGTGTGAACAAGAATCCAAATGTAGATCTACTGTCGTCTTGATCCGACTGAAAACTTGAGTCAATGTAACCCTAGAGCTTCAGCTACTCTCCTCCATAAATCAGAAATAAAATCCTTAGTCCTTCTCAAGTACTTAAGGATGCATTTCACTGCTACCCAGTGTTCCTCTCTTGGGTCTTCCTGAAATATGCTCGTAACACTTAGTGCAAAGGCAACATCAGACCTGGTACATAGCATCGTGTACATGATGGATCTAATAGCCGAAGCATATGGGACTTTAGACATCATCGCTCTATCTTCGTGAGTCATAGATGAGTGCTCCTTAGATATTTGAACTCCATGTCTCATCGGTATTAGACCTCTCTTAGAGTTCTCCATGCCAAACCTTTTGACAATGGTGTCTATGTACATAGATTGGGACAACCCTAGAAACCTCCTCGATCTATCTTTATAGATATGTATTCCCCATATGTAGTTTGCCTCTCCCAAATATTTCATGGAGAAGTTCTTAGATAACCATGGCTTTATTGATGACAACATTCCTATATCATTCCCAATGAGTAGAATATCATCCACATATAAAATCACAAAAGTGATTGCGCTTCCACTATTTTTCTTGTATACACATAGTTCATATTGATTCGTTAATGAAGTCATAAGATCTGATGGCCTCATTAAATTTGAGATTCCAGCTCCTCAAAGTTTGCTTTAATCTATAAATGGATCTTTGCAACTAGCACACCTTATTTGTAAATTCCTTGTATTCATAACCATTGGGTTGTATCATATACACATCTTCCTCAAGGTTTCCATTGAGTAAAGTGGTCTTGGCATCCATTTGCCAGATTTCAGAGTCATGGTGTGCAGCTATGGCGAGAAGAATTCTGATTGACTTTATCACGGCAACTGGCAAAAATGTTTCGTCATAGTCAACTCCTTACCTTTGATGATAACCTTTTGCAACAAGTCTTGCCTTGTATGTGTCAACTTATCCATCTACACCGATCTTTTTCTTAAAGATCCACTTACACCTGATAGGTACTATACCTTCGGGAGGATCAACCAAGCACCATACTTGATTTTGGTGCATGGAGTAGATTTCAGAATCTGTCGCTTCTCGCCATGTCTGAGAATCAGAATCTCGAACCACCACGTCGTATGTCAAAGAATCATTATCCTTAATATGTAATGTTTCAACTTTACCTGATGCAATATGTCCGATATAGTGATCAGGTTGTTTCACTACTCTTCCTGACTTACGTGGCTCTAGTGTATTTGCCTGAGCATATTCATGAACTGAGCGCTCATCTGATAGCTAGTATTGTGTCTTGATTTGGAATTCCTTCCAAAACTACATTACTCCCACTATCTTCTCTTAGAAGATATTCATCCTCTAGGAAGGCAGCCCTCTTTGAAACAAAAAAAGTTTGTTCATCGGGCCAGTAAAAGTAGTATCCATGTGTCTCTTTTGGATATCCCAAAAATCTACACAGCTCAGTTTTGGGTTCCAGCTTTTCTGGGTCATGCCTCTTCACGTGGGCAGGACATCCCCATACTCTAGCCTACGTAAAATTCGGTCTTCTCCCTCTCCATATCTCATATGGTGTGGAAGTTACCGACTTGCTAGGTAACATGTTCAGTATATGTGCCGCTGTTTCAAGTGCATATCCATAGAGGAACATGAGTAGTTTCAAAAAGCTCATCATAGATCTTACCATGTCTAACAAGGTTTGATTTCTCCTTTCTGACACCCCATTCATTTGTGGTGTATATGGAGGAGTCAGCAGAGTCAAGATACCATTATCCTTCATGTATTGAGTGAACTTTGTACTTAAGTATTCTCCGCCACAATGCGATCTAACTATTTAAATACTCTTTCCAGATCTTTCTCTACTTCATGCTTAAATTCCTTGAATTTCTCAAGAGCTCCGGATTTATACTTCATTAAGTATACCCATCCGTATCTGGAGAAATCATCGGTGAAAGTATGAAGAATAACCACCTCTAGCTTCGACAGGCATAAGACCACATACATCAGAATGTAAAACTTCCAAAATGCCCTTGGCACACTCGCTGTTCCATGAGAATGATGATTTGGGAAAGTTACCCATAATGCAAGATTCACAAGTTTTGTATCAAACGAACCCAAGTATACATCCTTATGCAACATTAGTAATCTTCCATTTCCAACATGCCCAAGGCGACAGTGCCATAAATAGGTTGTGTTCACTGATTGTTTTCTCTTCTTAAGAAAAACATCTACTTGGAGATTATAAGAAGAAACATTCGTCAAGTACAACCCATTGACTAGTGGTGCTGATGTAACTAATTTACTCTGAAAATAAATGGAACAATATTTGTTCATAACGGTCACGGTGTACCCGAGTCTATCTAAACATGAAACAGATATGATGTTCTTTATTATGCTAGGAACATAATAGTAGTCTTCTAAAGACAAAAAATCTCCGGATGAAAGTTTGAAGTTCAGTGTCCCCACAGTGATAGCAACAACTCTTGTGACATTCCCCACTCTCAGCTTCACCTCGCCTTTGCTCAGCTTTCTTCTACTTGTCAGCACCTGAAGCATCGCCATGCTTCTTTTGAGCTATCTCATTGAGGTACTTCTTGCAGTTCCTCTTCTAGTGGCCCCTTTTTTCACAATGGGTGTACGTGCCTTTCTTGTCGTTGTCCTTTGTCGGTGGTGCTTTCACTTGCTTCTTCCCTTTTTCTCGCCTTGAAGCAGACATCACCTTTCTCTTCTTGTTGGTCCTACCAACAAAGAGAACTTGGGGCTTGTCATTTTTAACGTTGCCCTCGGCAGTGGTAAGCATGTTAAGCAGCTCCAGAAGAGTCTTCTGAATTGTGTTCATGTTAAAGTTAATTATGAACTGGGGAGAATGAATCAGGTAAGGATTGAAGAATAAGGTTCGTGCTCATCTCAACAGGGAGTTCAACTCCTAGCACGGCCAAACTTTCTATCCACTCAATCATCTTTAATACATGAGTTTGTATCAAAGACGATTCGGTAATGCGAGCCCTGAATAGGCTCTTCGATATCTCATATCTCTAAGTCCTACTCTGTTCGGTTAATAACTCCATCAAATGGAATAGCATTGGCCTTGTCTCCATATCTTCATACTGCCTATGTAACTCATTTCACATAGAAGCTAGCATGTAGCATTGGACCATAGTGGAGTTATCTTTCCACTTTTGATATTCCATAATCTCCCCTTTAGTTGCATCCGACGCAAGCTCTCCCGGGCCATCACTTTCAAGGACGTAGGCTATGTGCTCAGACTTAAGGAGGATCTTTAAGTTCTTGAGCAAATCAGTAAAGTTCAGTCTAGTCAAACAGTGGGCATCCATTATGCCACATACCGGGTTGCTCGACGACATCTTTGCCTTGCAAGGGATATATCTAATGAATTACTATTTAAAGCAGATTATAAGTTCATCGAATATAAATAGCTACCACTGAAATTCATCATTCCATACAACCCTCAAGTGTACTATAGCGGAGAAATCGACTATCTCCTGGTGGGGATCAGAATTTCAACATGTATAATACGACCAGGAGTATACCCCCACCAATCATAATACACATTATTGAACACCCATCTCATGGGACTTGCAACCCTTTGGAATATCCAATCATATTTTGGTTCCCAACGCTCATGCGGCCTGGAGTATACCCCCACCAACCACTAAGTTTGGTCTGAGCAATACCATCGTTACTTGTCGAAAATAAATTGGTGTGTTCCTTGAGTATACCCCCACCAAACTACACGGTTCCTCTATCTCGACCTTGTGTCACACACTAGCTCCTAGTTCCTCCTCCCGAAGAAGTAGGCCTGGAGTTGACTCCACGAACCTAGCTTAATCGGACTTGGATCCGAAGACTATAAAGATGGAGGATCATGCTTAAGTTCGTCACTTTCGTGTTGTGGCTCAAATTTTAAAGAGAGGGATTTTATATGGTCTCTTTGATGACATACGCACATGTAATGTCCCATATTAACATATGCCTTAACTCATGTGTGGTGTATGAATTTGTATGTGTGACTGTAAGTTGACTATCTCAAATAGTCAACTCCAAATTCCAATCTAATTGGTCCACTAACTTAAGGGAACCTACATTTAGCTCATCTAAGTTTTGGATTTCTACAACATATTCATCATGTGCATATTTATATCACAAATTAAATCATATAACAAATGTAATATAACACAATTATTTAAATACTTCCAAAATTCTAGTAATAATTATTTAAACTTTTTTAAATAATTTTTTGAATTTCATTGAATGCTATAATAATTTAGCTCTTAAATTATTCCATTCAAAAAAAATATATGATATTTTTCATAATTTTATCATCCTCAAAATTTTTATTTTTATTTATTTGATTTTATAAAATTAAAAAAATATATTTTGCAATTTATTTTGCCTTTTAAATAATTTATTTATAGATTATTTAAATAAATAAATTACTTAGAAAGTATTTAAAATTATAATGCCATATATACATATTAAAGAACATTGGGTGGCGTAGTGGTTGCGCCACCCTCGTTCTCTCTCGGAGGTGCGGGAGCCGGGTTCGAAGCACTCCCTTAATTGAAAGAAATAAAATCTTTTGCAGATCGGACCTGACCTGATCTGATCGGATACGATCCACTTGTTGGCCCAATCGGATCCGATCAACCACGCAATCCGGGTCTGACCCGATCGGGTCGGATCTGACTCGGTCCACCCATTAAACCGAGTCTGAACCAGGTTCGACCTGAGCGATCTAGTCGCCTGGATCCAACCCGGGTTCCGATCAGTCTACCCGATCTAGTTTTGGCGGCTTTGAAAACCTCCAAAATCGGATCGGGTTAGACCCGATCCGGGGCCAGGTGGCGGCCCGCCCGCGCCCCACGCGGGCGACCGCTGGCGGTTGCCAACGGCTATCGCCGGTCACGCCCAGCAGTCGTGGGCCGCCGCGGGCAGCCGGACGCGCGGGCCTGCGGGCGGCCGCGTCGCCCGTTGGGTGATCGCAGGCGCCTGTTGGGGAGCCATGGGCTCCCTTGGGCCGTTGTGGGGCCCTTAGGCGCCCATGGGCGGCCGCTGGGCCCCATGTGCTGCCACGGGTGCCACTTGGGTGGCCGCGGGAGCCCTTGGGCGGCTGCGGGCGGCTCTTGGGTGCTCGTGGGCGGCCGCAGGAGCCCGACGCCAGCGCTGGCCGCCACCCACTAATGAAAACCATCAATAATGATGATAAAATCATCATTTTAACATCATTTTGGATCATTTTTCCATCCTATTTGAACCAAAACACTCACCAACCTGGCTCTGATACAAATGTTGGGTTCGGTGCCTTGGTTCGACCATGGAAAACATGTTCCATGGATGTCTAAGCGTGTCGATAGATTTACAATTGATCTTTAAAATAAACCATTGAGAGTACCTTTTTGGGGAACTTATTCCACCCTTGACATGTTCACTTTGAGATCGTTCCGAAGCCGTTCACGCGTCCTGCCTCTAGAAGTATCCACGCGATCACTCGGTGCTTGGATCTCCATCTCTTCCTCTTCAACTCTTCTTGGAGACGCTCTCCTTTGTTGATCTAGAGAATGAAGAAAGGAAGGGGCAACTCAAATCAAGCTTTCATGGGTGCTTTATATTTCACTTAAGGTTTTTCTCAAAAATTATCCAAAGTAAAATATATCCACCAATGCACTTATGACCTTGTGCGTGTGACCCTCTAGGTCCATGTATCATTTTAGTTAATAACTTTAGTGGCCCAATAACATTTATTGACCAACCTTATTAATTAACTATATCAACATATAGATTAATTAAATAAGGATCGATTTACCCAATCGATAGGTTAAGTTTCCAGCCCGTGGGGTGCCAAGCTACACCTCGTGCTCTAGAAGATACTGAGTAGTCTCGAACTCTCTCATAGAACCTTTACCGTCATCGATTACAGTATACGTATAATCCATCATCGGCGTGAGACTCTTGAACGACTTAGGCTATGGTTCCTTACACAGAGATGTCTAGTGATGAGTGAGGTCGTCTCCGTAGGGACCAATAATTAGAGATATTTATAGTGTTTGAGTTAAAGAGGGAGAAAATAAGATGATATTATGATAATTGGATAATAATGTGTTATTTTGATACTAAAATAGGATAAGTAAGAGTGTAATAATAAAGATGATAGTTGTATGTGAATGATTTTAATAGGAATTGGGTAAGATGATTCAGGAATGAAAGCTAATAATTTGAGTACATAACATATCTAGGATGAAAATGATGTATATAGTCTATTGCATAATTGAATGAATGTCCTTAAGTGCTTAGTTGAAAAACGGGAAAAAAAAACTTTATTTGATTAAATGCACTTCTGGGTCAACCTGGTTGGGTAAACCCACCTCACCAGAAGACCCATGACCTGCCTAAAGGCACCTTAGTCCTCCCATGGGTCTATTAAACTGAGCTTTTTTTTATTAACTAATGGTCTGGAAACAAAAAAAATAATGGTAAAGTACTGTGATTATTTATTTACCCATTCCATCTATGTCCTGAATGAATTATTTGACTCTACATAGAGATCCTTTTTTCATACAAAGGAAATACCCAATTAAAATCCATATTTTCTCAAAGAAAGCACTCAGCAAACCCAGAAAAATTGCTGTCCTCACAAATTCCTGCGGTGGGAATCGTCCCTCCACAATCACAGGCAGAGAGTGAACGATCAAGTCAGATTCGCCATTGTAGAAGAGCTTCCACAAGTCATCATGCTCGCTGTACGCCTTCATCCAGCGTTCAGTCCTTCCAAGAAACACAACAATTCTCCTGTACGATGCGATGCAACGAGACCGCCCAACGTGGGGAGAATCAAACGTCTCGTACTAACGCCGGAAGGCAGAACAAAGCTCAATTCCACGCCTGACAGAGACTTCTACTCCTTCCCCCGCTTCGTAAAACACGTCGACGATGGCTTCTTAACGGAGCTGACGAAGCTCTACGAAGAACGATTGCCGCCCGGAGGAGACGTTCTTGATATCATGAGCTCTTGGGTGAGCCACTTGCCCCCGGAGGTTAAGTACCGAAGAGTGGTGGGTCATGGGTTGAACGCGCAAGAGCTGGCGAGAAATCCTCGGTTTGAGTCTTTCTTTGTGAAGGATTTGAACAGGGAGCAGGAGCTGGCCTTTGAGAGTTGTAGCTTCGACGCTGTTGTCTGCGCTGTGAGCGTGCAGTACATGCAGTGGCCGGAGAAGGTCAGGGGTTCCCTTTCTTTTTCCTTTTTTACCGTCATGGATAATAGGTTATCTACCGATTATTCTTGGAGATGATAGGTTATCGTGTGGATACCAATAAAGTGACTGTATTGGGTTTATCCGGGCTTTAGATATTCCAGTTTTATGCTTAGAGGATAAGTATATCCTAGTAAAAATGATCGGTTAACTTAAGATGGATTAAACAAGGTTAACTTACTGACGTTTTCAGTAAGTAGTTGAGGGATTCCCTTTCTTCTTCTTTTTTCATCGTCGTGGATATCTACCATTTATTCTTGTACGTGATAGGTTATCCTGTAGATTCCAATAAAATGACTATATTTGGTTTATTCGGGCTTTAGATATTCTAGGGAAAATAATCGGATAACTTAAGATGGATTAAACAAGGTTAATTTTCTGATGCTTCCTAGAAGTAGTTGAGGGATTCCCTTTCTTCTTCTTTTTTACCGTCATGGATATCTACCAATTATTCTTATACATGATAGGTTATCGTGTAGACCCCAAAAAAGTGATTATATTGGGTTTATCCGGGCTTTAGATATTCCGGTTCTATGTTTAGAGGATAAGTATATCCTAATGAAAATCATCGGCTAAACTTAGGATGCACCAAACAATATTAATCTTCTGATGTTTCTTGGTAATAGATGAGGGATTCCCATTCATCTTCTTACACGAAACATCAGAAACTTAATCTTGCTTAGTCCATCCTAAGTTAAGAATGCAATGAAAGAAGATCCTTCAAATTTCCAAAACATCATCATAACTTCTACGTTGCTTCCAGATAAAAACCAGTTTATCCCATGATGGAAAACATAAATTGCGTTGATGGGTATTCCGGTTTGTCCCATCCTTGTTCTAAATTTCTTTTGTTTTTTTGCACTCTAATCACAAAGATTAAACATTTCATCATCGCAGGTTTTTGCAGAGGTGCTTCGTATTCTGAAACCAGGAGGAGTTTTCATCATCAGCTTCAGTGATAGGATGTTCTACGAGAAAGCAATAACGGCGTGGAGAGACGGCACAACATATAGTAGAATTCAGCTGGTTGTGCAGTACTTTCAATGCGTTGAAGGGTTTACAGAGGCAGAAGTGATCAAAAGAATTCCAGGGCAAGAGAGAAGATCGCTTCTCCAGAGCATTGCTGGCTTGCTTGGTTACTCCCGGTCTGATCCCTTCTATGCTGTGGTCGCCTATAGAAACTTCAAACCCATCTCTGATTCATGAAAATTTTACTCAGAAGTCTGTCTATAAAAGAAAATTATCATTCTACCGCATTGAATATTCCCTATCCTGCTCTGAGAAGTCTTTTACTCAGAAATCTGTCTATAAATGAGATTTCTCATACTACCGCATTGAATATTCCCTATCCTGCTCTAAGAAGTCTTTTACTCAGAAATCTGTCCATAAATGAGATTTATCATACAAACGCATTGAATATTATCTATCCTGCTCTAAGAAGTCTTTTACTCAGAAATCTGTCTATAAATGAGATTTCTCATACTACCGCATTGAATATTCCCTATCCTGTTCTAGGAAGTCTTTCTTGAAGGAGTTCGTTGGATATAATAACACACTTGAATGAACACAGTGGAAGGAGTTTCTTCTCCTAATAAGTTTAAAATGCATTTAGATGGAGAGCCAATCAAAAAAGACTCTAATCTGTGAAGAACCCACAACCTGTTCTTCACCTCAAACTGTTGGGGCTTGGGAACAACTCTCACTGTCTCACTTGCATATGCACCACACCATACACAACAAGAAAATGAAAAAAAGCATTGTTTCTTTTCAAACTAGGTACATGTTTATATACTTTGTATTGAAACCGACATAATAGACAAGTCAATATTACTAAAACAAACAACTATTCGCTTTGAGAACACGGCACTGAACATCTTCTCATCACTTCAAGAATATCCCACTTGGAGCAAATACTCCAAGTGCGTTCCTCTTCCATTTCATTGTAGGTGTAATATAAGTGCGTGCCTCTTTAAAACACATTAAATGTAATGCTTTTTAATGACAGTATGATGAAGATCTTGAGAAATTCAGTGATCTTGTTTGTCATCTCTCTTCTTACCTTTTTTGAATGGGAGTGGAGATTCTACCCCAACAATTGATTTCAGAGCAGGCAGAGAACCTGCAGTAACCTGTGGAGGAGGAAGCATGAGGAAGGTAGACCATACCTTGGTGATATGTGGAGTTGAATGTTGTGTCTGGGGTTACAATCAAGGAGGTTGAACTGGCATTCCCAGCTATGTTTCTCATTCTCAGTAAGACAAATTATCGTCTTTGGGCAATGAGAATGGAGTGCTACCTGGAAGTGTGGAGACCATTGCAAGAGATGAGGTTCCACAAAGAAGAATTGGCTGGTGGTATTGGGTCAACTCATGAGCACGAAGACAAAGAGAACTGGGAGGCTCTTCGCATCAGGAACTTGGGAGTCGACCTGATTATTCAGTCCAGAGTATGATTCAAATGTGAATATGAGAACCTCAAAGACGAGAAATGAGGAGACGATGGTTGATTTTGCGATCAAGTTCACTGATGTGGTTCTGAGCTAAGTAATTTGGGCTAAGAGATTACCAAAATGGAGGCCATCAGTAAGCTTTTATGGGGTATGCACTCAAAGTTTAACAAAGGTGATTTCTTTGGAGAAGTATGGAAATTTGACAAAGATGATATTCAATGAGGCAATTGGGTTATTGAACGCGTATGAGTAGAGGCTTCATGAATGAGATTCACAAGATGAAGAACAAGGGATATTTACTCACGCCATGGACAAGATGAAGATCCGGTCTGATAAAGAATCTTCATCTAGCGTGCACGGCCAAGGAAGTGGCAGAGATCATGGGAGAATCTTCATCGAGGCAGAAGCAAAACTCAGATAAGTCCTGAGATAAGCAAAACTAAGGGTAAGAATTGTGATAAATTTGGACACTATGCTTCCAAATGCCATAGTGCAAAATGTCAACCCAGCTTAGGATGAAAAGGAGGTTGTTGAATCAAGACTACTAATGGTTATAACGGAGGAGAATGATAGTATTTTATCTCAAGGCATTGATGAGAAAATGCAGGATATTGATATGTAGTATCAAGACACCAGGGTCGGTTACGCACATGACTCTATATAATGAGTTATTTAATTAGGTTGAGAGGAAAACTGGAAAAGTGAAAATCGGATATGAATCAACAGTGGATATGAGACAGACACGCACACATCCACGAGTATATGTGGAGAGAAAGAGTAGAAGTATGATCGATTCCTGAGATGCAAATTCAACAAAATCAGAGAGGAAAGAAGTCAATGGGGCGTGATCATCGGTCTTTTGCTTATTTCTTTGATTTCTTCTGAGGATTATCATCAATGGGTTGATCTCCATCCTCGCCAGAGTCGTCAGCCAGATCCTCCGGAGCATCATCAGGAACCTCATGGCTCGCCATGAAGCTCTTGAGGATCCTCATGCTCTCTTCTTTCACATCTGACAACTGCTGGGACAGGATTCCCTCTGCCTTGGATTGAACAGAATAAGACTCTCCACCAAGTCCAAAAACAATTCTAACTCTAGGCCTGGCATCTGATCTCGGAGATAGAGACTCCCCGGAAGAACAATCCATGGCCTCAAAAGCCATCTTCCTGCAAAAAATTGATGTTTTAATCTTATATCTCTGATGATATGTGAGGTTTAAATAACCCAAAACCTCTCTCTCTCTAAAGATATGGGTGTTTTTAAGAAACTAAACCCACTCTGTCACTATCAACATTGGAGGAAGAAGTATTAGGAAAGAACGATGGCACGGAGAAACTTTTGTGTTCTGTATATACTGTTGTCTTACGGCATCAATATTTTTCCATAAAACAGATATCCATCATGACGGCAAGATTGGAGGATGATGATAACTTTGTCATTGTCATCCAAGTAGATCATCATCCTCATTATCATTGGTCCGTGCGTAGAATGTCAATTATGATGATGAAGAGTTGCCATTATCATTCCAAGCTTCATATGAATGATGATGGCAGTGATGATGATGAGCCGTTATCATCCTCATCATCATCCTAGCTATGTTCTGATGATGAGGATGATGACAGTAATGATGATCAATCGTTATCATCATCATCACCATCATCATCCTCATCATGTAGTAATGATGAGGAAGATGACAATGCGTCATCGTCACTTTAATCATCCTCATCATTAGTACACAGTTAGGATGATGATGATAATGACTCGTCATCTGAGAGAATCAGAGATGTGAGATAGAGAAAGCTGCACATAGAGAAAAATAAATAAATTGTAAAACTTGTATTTGGCATCCATTCTCATCATTATCGTCATTGTCATCCTTGCTCTGAACGAATGATGAGGATGATTACTTACCATCATCATCCTGAACGTGAAACCCTAGGCACAATTGAGGAAGCATAGGCCTTATAACAACATACAAAAGATTGTGCGACCAAACACCCAAAATTGTCCACCACGACCGATCAAAAGTCTTCATTTTCTGTTTTCTTCGATATTATTTAGGTCCGGTTAACCCTTCTTACCTCATTTTGTTTCATACTTCCTCCTTTTAATAATTAAAAATTCGATCAAGGCAGGCACAAACTGTTAAGAAAACGTTATAGGTCGGGAATATCAAAAGATTCTAACATCGACGGGTCAAAAGATATGCATAACCAATCAAACGGGTGGCTCAATTTCGCTCAAAATTGTTAATCTTGTTTGATGAAATATCATTTTCGCCTATACCATATTGCCTTTGAAGGCAAACTATTTCGATGAACAAAAACTGATTGTTATTATGTATTAAACCCATATTAAGATCGATTCCACCCGAATTTTTAGCCGAAAGTTCAACAGGGAAGATTTTATACTTCCTCGTTGTAGCAAAATCATCCAAGATTGAACAATACTCTTCGAATTCCCTATTTCTCGTATTTACTTCGTGATTGGTGGAGAAAACTTAGTACGAATCAAGGGACTGCGTCCATCAAGTGGAACCAGAAATCAATCCACCAAAGTGTGAGGCAATATTGAAATAAGAATTGATGGTTTGGTTTAAATTTTGCAATACCAAAAGTTTTGCGAGATTCAACAATATTCTTCGCATTTCCCGTTTCTCATATTTACTTCGTTATTGGTTGAACAAACCATACATGAATCAAGGGATTCCAGCCATCACGGAAGAACTAGAAGAAAAACATGAAACGCGATAGATTCCGGATCGATGACTCGATATTGACAGAACGAAGACCAGCGAAAGGAGAAGAACACACGATTCCGGGGCAGAAAAATGTAAGATATACGACTTTACGACACCGATTACTTACAGCAGAGATCAGTGGTCAATGATCGGGCGATTCAACGGAAGCTTCAAGGTTGTCGTTTCAGCAAAAGCTCACAGATGGAACAATCTGAAGAGGGTCGACAATAAACAGGTCGGATTTAGGGTATTAAGTTGAAATTAGACCAGAGAATGACGAAGAAGGCAGGAGAAATTGCATTACCGTTCTCGATTTGCCGCTCGACGAAGGAAATCTTAGCATCAATCACGAAGATGTGCTGCAGAAAATGGGTGCTCAGCATCGCAATTTATTCAAAAAAGTATAACATTAACATCAATGTAAAGTTGTTAATAATGATGAGTCTGTACCTATCCAAGGAACTAAAACAAGATTTGAAATTCAGTTGACTATAATTTCAGGATGTTGGTTTCAAAGCGTACTGGCCAGATTGAAAAATAAGTTGATAGTTTGGTTCAAGTTTTGGAAATCTCAAACCCCACTTTGATAAAAAAAATGCACCCTATAAATATTTTCTAAACCCTAAACCCTAAAACCTAAACCTTTACAAACCCCACTGAGATGGAAAAACGCATCCTGTAATATTTTTTATGACAATTAGTTTGCAAGGGATCCTTCAACCTAGGTCATATTTCTTTCAAGGGAAAGTAGCCATATTGAAATAAGAGTTGGTAGTTTGGTTCAAGTTTTGTATATCTCAAACCCTACTTAGATAAAAAAATGCATCCTATAAATATTTTCTAAACCCTAAACCTTCACAAACCCCACTGAGATAAAAAAAAGGCATCCTACAATTTTTTGTTTATGACAATTAGTTTGAGAGGGATCCTTCAACCAAAGTGATATTTTGTTTCAAGGGAAAGTATCCACATTGAAATTACAGTTGATAGTTTGGTTCAAGTTTTGCAAATCTCAAACCCCACAGATAAAAAAAGGGATCCTACATTTTTTTGTTTATGACAATTAGTTTGAGAGGGATCCTTCAACCAAAGCGATATTTTGTTTCAAGGGAAAGTATCCACATTGAAATTACAGTCGATAGTTTGGTTCAAGTTTTGCAAATCTCAAACCCCCCACTGAGATAAAAAAGGCACCCATTAAATAAGTTTTTGATGGCAATTAGTTTGAGAGGGATCCTTCGACCAAAGTGATATTTTGTTTAAAGGGAAAGTATCCACATTGAAATTACGGTTGATCGTTTGGTTCAAGTTTTGCAAATCTCCAACCCCACTAAGATCAAAAGGTGACATTTAAATAAAGTTCCGATGATAATTAGTTCGACTGGATCCTTCAACCCCATTGATATTTCTTTCAAGGGAAAGTAACCATATTGAAATAAAAGTTTATAACTCAAATTAAGTTTTTCAAATCTCCAACCACACTAAGATTAACAGGTGACCTTTAAATAACTTTTTGATGACTATTAGTTTGGGTGGGAACATGCACAGCTGTTTTCAATCATTTTTCTTTCACCTAGAAATAGAACAGATCATAATGTTTCTTTAATTTTTGAAATTATTATTTTCTATAATGGAATCTTAAGCTTCCTCTAAAGAATATTTTGATCCTTTCAAACTAGTAAGCATTTCATTTTATTGTGATTATTAATTACTATCGCATAGCCCTAAGCTCGTGAATACTGCTTGTGGGCCTTGTGTTGAGTTTATCCCAAAGAAACATTATGATTTTTCCACGTAGTTTAGAGTATATTTTTTATAAAAGTTTACATTTTGAAGTTTTTTAAAGCTAGAAGCTAGATGTTCTCATTTCCAAGCCATAATTATGGCTTTAACACTATTAAGATAATTCCTAATTGACAAATGGACTCCATATAATCATATTGTGAAAAGATACATTGGTGCATTGAACAGCCTTGCTAAAATAGAGAATCAGAGATATCCAATGTGAAATGAATAAGTGTGATCTCTAAATCATAGAAATGAAGGTATGTACCACACTAATGACATTTTATATTTTTATATCACTTTATTTAAACTGATTATAATTGTCAAATTTATTTGTCATGATCACTTGTTGAATGAATCATTATTGTCCTTATTCTTAAGATTTTATCTATACCTCTCTGAATTTGGTAACAAAATTTATTCTCTTAGTTTAGCATTTCCAACTTGAGTTGACAAAAAAGATGTTTACTATTAGCTATAACATAATAAAAGAAATTTTGAGCAATTTTATACAAAACATACCCCTCTTTATGTTAGTTTAAGACCGCAGACTTTATCTAATTTATCTTTCAGGGGTCTCAAAATGCTCTTCTGTAATCAAAGGAGTAGTTTTTTTTGGAATCAGAAGAAACTTGATCATGAAATTCATGAAAGTATTCATTTTTCATGGTTTTATCATTTATGTATCACGCTGACCTTGAGTATGGAGATTTTTTGTTCACGCAATGGTGATGTCTAGCGAGTAAAAAAGTAATTGCTTATTGAACCAGAGAAGTTGTGAAAGAGACATTATACTTGATATGCTGCCTATTGTAAAGTACTCCATACAAAAAAATAATGGAAAAGTGTAAAAATATAGGAGCGTATGAGAGAAAAACAAGGACCATCACTGAAAACAGAAGAAACTGAAAATATCATTAACAAGTGCCCATAATGTCATTTTGAAAATATTACGATGGTTCGAAGACGATGATTAATTTGTCATCATGATTTTCATCCACAGATCACAAGTGGATGATGATGATGATAAGAATTAGTTAATTGATGTTTTGATAACATAGACTATGAAGATACCATGTGTTATGGTTAATGTCCATTGATGATTGCCTTCCTTGGCTCCCAAACCCTTCTCTAAACAATCTCCCCTCTCATCCTCATCATCATCCCTCCCTTGGCTCACAAAACTTCCATCCTAATCATCATCCTCAATTTTTTTCATCGATGTGTTTACTTGAGAGAACAGTGATAATGATGTTGAACTTGTTAGTGACAGATGGATGGTGATGACAATTAAACCCTTCCACTCTTCATTGTCATCACTGACTCCAATAACAGTGCCTTGCAGTTTATTATGTCATCTCTTATGGGATTCTGGACTAGTTTTTTAGTAAAGTTCTCATGAGGAAGATTAAACTTGCGTGGTGATTTGGATAGGTGGGAGACTGTGATATTCTAATAGGAGCGTCATGAAAGATCACATATTTTGTCTGCCATTTATTCTCACTTTAACTAATGTAAGAAGAATTAGAGTTCGCGTTTTAGATTGACACCTACTTAAATACTGCTCAGAAGGCGTGACTTTAGGAGCGAAGAAGCGACAGAGCAGCAAGAAACGCAGAAAATAGGAATAACAGAGCCTTTGGAAATATTTGAGCAATGGGAAACATGGGGATTGAAAATACTGAAAGCCCATGGGTTCCCAATTTTAAATAAATTCCTCTTCACTCAATTCAAAAGGAAAAATAGAGCTATCAACTACATTCATTCAAGTTGTTTGGCCATCAATCATTTATAAAGGTGATTAAACTTAAACTGTAATAAAACCAACCATGCAATAATATATTCATGAGATAAAACATGGAGAAAATTGATGTTAACAAAAAAGGTTAACCTCAAAATATGATTAACATTACTTGTGCTTAAAGTATCCATATCTTTCAAAATAATAGTACGCAATTATATTTTTTGTTTATGTTGCGCAATGTTTCATGAATAAAAATATTTAGTTCCATAGTGCATCATTTAATGAAATTATTTGTGATGCTAGAATGCATTTATATAATTGATATTGATTTATAAATTGCCAAGTTTAGATAAAAACATGGTTAACATCATGCAATGCTTAAAGTTACCATATATTTATGACCAATATCAGAATAAATTAGTACTTATATTTATCTTTTATAATATTTCCTGCTTAAAAATATTTTATGAAAAATTTAATAAGTTATAGAAAACGATCTGACCTTTAAAGTAACCATGGCTATCCCTAATAAAAACCCAACACAGTATTTTATGTTTATTCTTCACACTACATCACGCATAAAAACAACAGAAATCCATTGAATAAAACCATTAAATTTACAATCTTTCATTTCTCAAACAAAGTTTTTGTGCTCAACAAAACTTGTATTCAAGAACTAAAATTAACCTCCCCCAATAAATAAACCAAAGTTTTCACCCAAGAAGACCCAATTCATAAAACATTATATAATGAATTTTTTTTCACCCAGAATGATCAGAGGGATGAGATGTAGTTTATGGTGGGCCCATCTACGGCTTCCCGATTAAGCTTGCGGTGCAGATGAGATGGGCTTCCTCTTTCTTCTTCCTTGTTCTTCCATCCTCGCTTCTCTCCTGTCCGACCCACGAAGGCAGGAGTGGCGACGGTGGCGAAGAGCGAGAGAAATCGAAAGGGGTTGAAGGAAAAGCCTGTTCTTGAACAGGGTTTTGTTCTTGGCGATTAATTTCTTCAGAGCGGGGATATTTCACTGTTTCTTGCGTGGAAGGGAAGCAGTATGGACGCTCTCTCACTCGCCAAACCACCTCGTGGCTTATCTCTTCGGCTTTTCAGGCGCTCTAGCTCGTGCGTAGATACCCTTTTGTGGTCTTTATCCGTTAGATTTTTTTGGATGTGATTATGCTTTTTTTCCCGGGTTTGCAGTTTTCTTTGCTTCGGTTATTGTAAATTTTATGAAAAATTTATCGCCGTCCTGTTTTTGAGTTTTCAGGGGATTGAAATACAATCGGGGTATGTCAGTTCATGTTTCTTCTTCGAGAAGTGTGAAATGTGCTGCTGCCTTGACATTTGGTGGGGACGATGGTGAAGGATACAGGGGTGAGCTTGTTGCTCTTAGATTTTGTTAATTGAATGTTTTTTTTGGTTTTATGGTCGAATGGATACTTCTTCGGATCATTTACATCGAAAATTGTGCACTTCAAGATTATTAATTGGGTTTCAGCTACTTTTTTCTGTTTCTTGGATGAAAAATGTTTTTTTGCATATAGCTTTGTTTCATGAGGAACAGGACTTTAAGTAAAGATGTATCGAACATATTTCTTCAGATGATTTATATTGAAATGTTTGTCATAAAATAGTATTGAGTTTTAACAAACTTTTTTCTGTTTCTTGGATGGAAAATGTTTTCTTTTACCTTTTTGGTCTATATTTCACGAGACACAGCAGTGTTAATGAAGATGCGTCGAAGATATTTATCTAAATGATATTTACCTTCTTGGATGAAGATATTTATGAAGTTTTTATTTCAAGATTATTTCGTTCTAACTAACATTTATCTTTTCTTTGGGTGAAAGAATGTTTTCTTTCATCTGTTTTTGGCTTTGTTTCATAAATAACAGTAATGTGAGGACTCATCATTTTTTATCGCGGCAAATACATCTAGATATTAGACTATTTTATCTTCCATGGGTACGGAAGAAAGAGTGACTTACATTATGATTGGGCGAGTCCTTTTCTAGATTTTTAATTTTTATTTTAATTAATTTTTCAGTATCTAAAAGACCAAAAATTTTTTGGAATTTTTATCGTTTGTCTTTCAGGAACTGTGCTAAAGTACCCTCGGAGGCATGTTTGGAACCCCTACAAGCGCCTTGGCCTCGGTACCGATGCGTCTGAAGAGGAAGTGAGAGAGGCCAGGAACTTCCTCATCCAACAGTATGCTGGTCACGAAGGCAGTTACGAGGCAATAGAAGCTGCATATGATAAGTTATTGATGACCAGTTTCCAGATCCGAAAGAAGACGAAGATGAACCTGAAGAGCAGGCTGAGGAAGAAAGTCGAGGAATCGCCTCCGTGGTTCAAGAGATTATTGGAGTTTGTGGAGGTTCCTCCTCTGGATGTGATCCTGAGAAGAATTTTTCTCTTTGCATTCATGGCTGCTTGGAGCATAATGAGTTCTGCAGAAACTGGCCCTGCCTTCCAGGTATGCATTATTAAGTACTTTGCAATAGATACTTGATTTATTATATGCTCTCAAGATATATGGGTTCTCATTTTTTTTGGTTTTATTCGGTTCGTACTGCCTCCCCATGCATAGCATTTTTTTTTTGGTTTTTTGGCTTCGTAAGAGCTGCGATATATCATTTATGGATCAGGCCCTTGGGTCGGCTTACCCAATAAGACCATGAGCACTGGTCAGTTGGGTTGACCAGGTCTTCTGACCCGACCAGACCTTTGGGTTGACTAACCTGACCTGACTTAGAGATGGGTTAGGGTCAAGTTGACTCTCTGTAGGTTGGGTCATATTACCCGACCCGTCGGCACATTAAGGCCATTTATTCATTTGGCTCAGCTGGGTTGCAGGTTAGGTCTGGTTGCCTGACCCTGTCAGCCCATTAAGCCCATTTATTCATTTGCATCGGCTAGGTTGATTGATTGGGTCAGGTTATCCGATGTGATTGGCCCAGTAAGACTTGTGTGTGTAAAAAATTATAATTCTGAACTTTTTTTGAAAAAAAATCAGAATTGATGCATTTAAAATGAATAATTAGTTGTATAATGAGAGGCTGGGTCAAGGGTTGGGTCAGTTTGGGTTGGAAAAACTGGCTGATCTGGCCCAATCACTCGGCCCCAACACTGGTAATGAGGTATCCTACTCCAAATTAGTAGACATTATTTGGTTCTTCAGTTTCCCAAGTTAGTTTCTTATTATTTCAGTTTTAATCGATGGTTTGATTTTCTTGATCCAAGTCCTGATCAGTGTTCTTTTTTTTATTTCATTCCCAAAGCTAATAAATTTTTTTTTTAATTTTTTTTGCAGCTCGCTCTTTCCCTCGGTTCTTGCATCTATTTCCTTAACGACAAGATGAGCAATGTTGCCAGGGCTTCTATCACCGGGTACTCATCTGATCAAAGCAACTGTATTCTAGTGATTAATATCGATACATTCAAATAAAAACACCTTCTATTCATTTCATTATTCTCTCATAGTGAGACGGGTTGGTTATGGTAAAATTACTTTTTTCATTTAATGTCCAAATTATAATGGTTATTTATATTAGGTTTGGAGCCCTGGTTGTGGGATGGCTCTGCGGATCTGTGATTGTGCCAACAATCCCATCATTCCTCCTCAAGCCAATGTGGACACTTGAACTCATGACCTCCCTGGTTTGCTACGTCTTCTTGTTCCTCGCTTGTACTTTCCTCAAGTAGAAAGAGGACCCCTTTGAGTAGTGTAAGATCATATAACCGAGAACCTTTGAGTTTATTCAGATCCTGTTTACTGGGGGTCTCCAGGTTTTCTGGGTCTCTGTGTTTTAGAAATTTTTCTGGGTCCCTCCTTTCTTTACTTAACGAGGTTCTTTATCTTTTTGTTCTTTCCTCAAGTGGGCAGGAAACGATTCTTTCATATACTTAAGACCCTGTGTGGGGTCATTTGTCTTAGTTGAGTATAGGAACACATTGTTATCTGCGTTTGTATTTTTTCAGGCATGACTTCCACATATTTGATGCGAGTTTGTGTAAATTCAAATTGTGAAAATTATGATGAATTATTTCATCGCTACCATATGCGTAAGGTAGACCTCCTAGCCTGGGGTTTATAACATTTGTATCATATGTAGAGAGAGAAATGAATGGAAAACTAAAGAGATCGCTTCGGTTGGAAAGAGAGTAAGAGTCAGTCTTCAAATGAAAGGTTCAGAATATTGACATGCTTCTTAATCACAATGTCTCAGCCTGATAAAAAATCAGAGAATTATGACCTATTATAATTTGAGGCATAACATGATAGGTTGGTAAAGAGGCATTACTGACATAGACCTGGGGTTTGCCTGACCCACCTTGATCTCTATACTGATATTGAAAGGGATCTTGGTATTGAATGTCAAAAGGGCAGGGTCAAATAACTGTGGCATGCAGTGTCTGATATCGGTGTCCAGACTTATATCACCCTCTCCCCATCCTCATGTTGATGTGGCCCCAACCCTCGTCGACCCTCTCGTTTGTCCGATGATGTCCCCTTCTCTGTTTGCCCACACTGTGCTGTCACACCGGCCCTCGGCCCTCACAGATATGCTATAATAACAATATGCAGACCAATATCTAATATATTTCACTGAAACAATTTCCTGATCAGATATCTGATATCAGCATCTGGGCCTGTTTCCTATTTCTAGGATATTTCATACAGTTAAGGACAATAAAAGATGTCAATTCGGATATTAATAGGTGAAACCTATTCTTAACATCAGAGTTAAGCTGATGAGCTACAACTTATCCTAATATTCCTACCAAGATAAATATTCAATAATGCTCTGTATTCCTGGGCAACAAGATTCGTGGGCAACAAGCTTATATGAACTATTTAACATTTATTTAAGTTATAATCATTAATATAGAAGTTTGGTGGCCTATTTTGTATTATAGATGCCTTAGAGAACACGGTTGAATTGGTGTTACAATTGAACTCTTATAATTCATTCTATTCATGCGTATGAATTATGGTTCACAATTATCATCATTGAATCAACAATAGAAACGTAATATTGAAGAGAAGATAGGCGTGTTTGGTATATTGGCTCACAGTAATCCCTAGTTCAGCAAGAAATTCATCTCTCAACACTGTACTAGTCAAATGCAAATTACAAGATGATTTATAGTATTATAAATCATATTCTTTATGTTTCCTCATTCATTTGATGATATTTGATCTTTCAATCGGAATGAAATCCACCAAGTTTTATGCTCACTAAAATAATACAAATTAAGAGCCCAACTTTAAATTTTCTGAGTTATACTTTTGTAGTTAGTTCTCTCATATTTATCTCAAAAATGATTTAACATAGGCACAAATCTAAAATTTCTGTAGGATTTCTCAACCATCAACTCAAACACTCAAGTTACAACTTTTCTTGCTTGTAGAATCACAATACATTCTTCGTGGATCACTTCCTAAACTAAAGATAAACTTTTCTAATGGGCAAGAAGTTTGGTGCCATGTATCATAGACTCAAGTGTGTGATCATAGGCTCTTCTTACATCAGATGATGTACAACCAAATGCCTCCCAGAAGCTAGTGGGAATACAAATCTGCATGTCAAGTAACAACATAAATAAGACTTTATGATGATACTGTGGAGGTCTCACTCACAAAGCAGGACACCATCAGATACCACCATCGCTTCAACTGTTATGTGATGGAAGTAAATTATGCTGTCACTTTAGTACTTTATTCGTCAATAAATAAAACGTCCTGAACTCATTAAAGGTATGAACTTGAGTATGATGATGAGTATGATCTAATTCACAAACAACAAGGGTTGACTTTTAAAATGGTTGGTTTGATGAAGCAAATCAAAATAGATGTAGGAATAATAAATAATCATTAGAATGAAGTATGTGACTTTATAAAATAAATATATTAATCCAATTAAGCATAAATAGAAAAATAAAATGCTTAAAAATATAAGGAAAATCAATGAGAAAGTCAACTCATGCAGATTTGTTGACTAAGTCAACTCACTAATCCTAATTTTTGAGAGACAGTTTCATGCTCATTTATTTTAAAAATAGGATACTATAAGGATGCTTAGAAATATAATTTTTTAATTTTTACTATTTTAAACTAGAAAAAAATGAGTGGAAAATTCAAAGCATTGACTTTGACCTACCCTTTGGCATTAGGTGAGCTCTGGGTTAGAATGATAATATAATTTTATGAAAAATATATTTTCATAAACTAGACTGGTAAATGATAATTATTATATAAATACGATTTTTTTATAGAAGATACGTGCGTTACTATGACTATTCAAAATCAATCCTTAAAGTAACCAGATTTATAAGGTATGGCCGAAATCAAAGAATTAACAAAGCAAATGATGTCAGAATTGAACAAGGTAGAGATGGAAAGAAAGGAGTCTAAATAATCCAAAATCATGCAGATGGGAAGTTTCATTACCAAATATGGCTCACGAGACATGATATCCAGAAATATGACTTCCATGAGGATGTGGTGGTCAAACGATGACTTGTGGGAGTCAAAACTCAACAAATTTCTAATGTTTTGTACCCTAAGAAAGATGTATTGACAATATTTCCACCAAAATCATGAAATTTGGTTGAGAAAGAAGGGAGAAAAATGTTGACAAACTTGACAAGAAAAAACATACAGAATTGAGAAAATGGTAATGATACACTCCAATTTACTCTAATTTTTTAGTATAATCACAAAATTAAGTCTATATAGATAAAAAACCATACAGATGACATATTTCCAACACAAAATCCAAAAATCATTGACCTTAGAGTTAATTTCAAAGTTCGTTAGTTACCTCATTCTTCACTTTTGAAGATTTATGGCTCGTTGGGATGATTCTCCGTCATCTTAAATTAATGAAATTTCACACGGGGACAAGAATCACTAGGTGGACAATGAAATTTTGTCTCAAATTTTCGACCCAAAAAATGACTACATGCTTAATGTATCAAGGTTTTCTCAAGAAGGTTTGCCATGAAGAGACATAGTTAAAATGATTTATATGGACTGGAGAAATCTTGGCCAACCATCTCTTTAATTGATATCAGGCAGTCTAGATGACAGTGTCTTTCACAACGGGAGTGGCCACATCACACACATCATGGGGCCCACATCATTTTCCTATTTGAAATAAGTCTATGCCATTATATCTTCATCTGATGCATCTATGGAGGCCATGCGGTGTTTAAGAAGTGGCTAGCTCTGTTATTAAGTCAATAGCAGTTGATCTTCCTTTATCCCAATCAATGACTCTTATTTGCTTACATGATTCCCATGGTACATGGGTCCATCAGATCGACACTCCTCATTAAGTCCACAACATTGAAGGTTCCAGATTGCACACCATATACCTAGCAAAACAATCAAAACAAGTTAATCCTTATCAGAATATTAAAGTTTCTTAAGGGCTTTAAATATATGAAACATGTATTCGTTTGACGATCCCTTTTGAAGTCTGTAATGGGAAAACTAATGTCCATTACTCCTTGAAGATCCTCGAGCTACCTATGGTACACCTTTGTGCCAATTAAGTGCCACACATGGGCTTGTGTCGCGGCACAAGCTTGCTGGCATTCTACCACTCGGTGATGCAGACAAATCAGCTGCTTCCATATGCTGACACACATATTTTTTTTTATTTGGTCTTCCTTTAATTCATGAGAATCCAAAAAAAACTAATTATGATATCTTTTAATTTATGAAGCCTTTTAAAATAAAGTTTCTTCGGCTAGTTCCTAAATTTGACCATTTTTAAATCCACCTGGCATAAATGATTAGACAGAAAAGGTTTCACTTATAAGAATCAATAGTTTGAGTTGAAAAGCCAAACCCGGTCAACTTTGAAAGTTGAGTTTGATTCTTTTAATCATCATCTTATTCTATTTGCTTCCTTATTCATCCACTTAATTCCTGAAAGAACTCATCTCATGAAATATGGTTAAATTCGAATAGTCTGACCTTTCAAAAGGTCAAATACCAATAAAGCACATAATGAACCTTACAATAATGTAAAAATTGAGTGTAAGTGGAATGTCATTGTGACGGAGAAAATATCATAAAATAATGATTACATGCATGAAAGTCATTATAACTAGCCATTAAAATTTAATAAATTATGATATCAATGAATGTACAAGAATGGATTTTATCATCGTATAGTCTGAAGTTCATAAAAATGAGAGAACGCAAAGAGGACTGTCCCCATGTGATCTCGTAGGATACCAACTCTACTAGTTCTCAAGTTCTCTTTGGTCTCATGGTTCAAGGTTGAGTGGACGAGCCTCATGGCAGTGGATCCTACCGGATGATCTACAGCTGGGGAATGGTACAGTTCAAGTAGGCTAGGACTCCCCAAGTCCAGAATGCCTCACAAGTAGAGCTTGATCTATGAGCAATAGGTGACATTAGGCTGCAGGCTCGCCGAAACCTACAGAATAAGAAGACTTTTAAGCGTCTCAAAATTTCCTAAGTAGGTAGAGTGTGGTTATGTGTAGGCAAGGTGTAATAGTAGAGCATATTTACGAGGCAAAGAGATTGTCAAAACACTCTAGCAATGTTAGGAGAGTACGATTAAATGGTACTGAAATCCAATCTTTGATAAGTCTAGTGCCAACATTTTGTTGCAGTTTCACAATGGAAAAAGAGATGCTCCATAGACTCGACCTCTTTGTAAGTCTAGTGCCACCAAAATGAGAGACGGGGAAAGAGTTGTGTCGTGAACTGATGTTATGACTGAGCAAGTCACTTAATCATCGATATGGAGGACATAATGCATAAATAGGCAAAGGAAGTCACAATTACAAGAGTAATTTCAAAAGTTTTCCTAAGAGGAATTGCAAGATTAATTGTCATTTAGTGTGTGTCCATGTGGGGTGGTCAAGAATGGACCCAAGCTCAGTTTCCAGAACCTCGTGTGAGGAGTCTAACAAGATTCCACGTTGCTTTCAATGTGAATGTTGCTTCATGTTATATTTATCAATTGATCCAGTTTTAATACAGGGAGATGATGTATAAAGCTTCTTAGGTGGCTAGGGGTTATCCACTGGCTAGGAGGTGTACTAAGCACTAATCGTGACATGGTCTACTTGCTAGCAAATCATTGTAGACATCTCTGGCTAGAGGTATTGCCAAGTCTGCCACCTCTCTGTTCCCTTAATATTGACATCATGGTGAACACATTCACATTACTTTTTTTATATAAAGGGTCCAACAATGAACTCATAGACTGCATATGCCACACTAGCTTTTTCTAAATTATGTTTTTGACATCTCAAGGATGTTTGATCCCCAGATTCCATCATCTGTTGGTCAAGATAGTTTATGCCAGGAGATCCTATGGCGGTCGGGATGTTTTATTCCGAGAAATCTAGTTGTCCAGAATACATGATCATAGAAATTATGAGGGATATTTAATGTGATGTTAAAGTGTGCAGCAGATGCTCTTGTAAATGTAATTGATTGTAAGAAGTTAAGACTATAAGGAAAGTACAAATATATTAAATTATTTATGCTGAATCCACATGGTTCAAAATTTAAATTGAAAGGTGGTCTGGAGTTAATGAGGATCATAGAGTGATTGGAGCAGTAACGAGGAGGTATCATAGCTATGAGAGAGGATTGCATCAAGAAAATGATTTTGGTAAAATGGCAATCCAGACACTTTTACATATGATTTTCAATTTAGCTTTTAGTGCACCATGTCTAGGCCTCACTTTTAGATATAATAGGTGGCTCAACCAATTTTGCATGGTATATGAAGTCATTGAACTCCCACATAAACCAAGTCCTAGGTGGTCATCTGCATTGATGTTCTCTGACTACATATACACAATTTAACAACCCCATGAGAAATTAGGGAAGAGCAATGAGACGAGGATAATCCCAAATATGATGTGCTAGTTCCCCCCCACAAGGTAGCATACATTAGAAGCATAGATAATAATGAGCATGTGCATGTAAGGCTGTTGGGGATATTGCACAACAATAGTCATCTACTACGAGGTTCCTTCAACGAGTAACTCTAATATAACAAAATTGCATTATTTGAGTGATAATCGATGTTATTCATTTCAACTTTCTTAGTTATAAAATGGATATTATATGATTCAATCATAGGTTCAATAACCCACAAACTCTTACTGATTAGGGGTATGAGGTGCGATTGAGTGAGGGTTTGACAAGCCCTTCATAATTCCAAATAATACTTTGGATCATGGGGCCAATCTAAATACATTCATAATTGGGTGTTGTTGAGGAAATGGATCAATTGAGTGTCTGATCGATGTCTTGCAGAAGGGGTGTATCGGTAATATAGTCCTTGGATGTGGTATGATAATCATCGTCCTGTTTTGTGGAAACCAATTTGTTGGTATCCTTCTAAGTAGAGGAACAAAGAGATGCTTAACTATTGATTTCTATCCTCCCAAACTCCACATAGGTGAGATGGTGATTAGCGAGGCAATATGAGGGGAAGGTGGGTTGGTTGGATAATTCAAAAATGGGGGAAAGGTGAGGGTGATTGAGAGTGAAAGGATCTGATGGAGGATGGAGGGGAAAACTTTCTAGACCTAGTATTGAAAGCCTGAAAAATGGTTGAACTAGGAGATGGACCACTAATTGTCCTAAGAGGAGGGAAATATTTGTTAACGAGATATTGGTGGAGGAGAGTGATGCAGTAGGGGGGTGTGAGGATGTGTGTGGGGAAGTGAGACTGGGGTTATGTGAGAATTGTGTAAATATGTGGGGGAGAAGTGACTAGATAGAGAGAAGTGGACATAATGAGAGGAATGGATGTGCGACCAATCTCACCCTCCTTGGCTTTGATGCAAACCCCAACATTATTTTCATCTAATGTGGCTAACTGTGAGAACGCATTCGATGTAAGGGAAAGATACAAAATAATTTTGTCCTTACGCGATGTCATGGAAGGAGGGTTCACATCTTGACCCACGGTGTTTTAGGGTTTTCCACAGCGCCGTTTTTACCCACAGATGAGCTGAAGATGCATGCTGGGTAGAGGTGGAAGGGGCATGGGGGTGAACCAAGGTCAGGTGAGTCAGTGGCAGGGTCATCTGCTGGGTTGTCACTTACTGGAACTTGATCAAGTTGTTCATGGTCGAAACTTAGTAGTAGGCTTTGGCAATGTTGGACCGGGGACCGGTCAGACTGGACCGAACTGGGACCGAACCAGACCAGACCGGAACTAGACCAAACTTCAGGTAAGGTTTAGGTCCATGCCAAAAAATCAGACTGGACCGGAACCTGTCCCACACACTACCCATCCCCCTCCCCGTCGCCCTTCCCATCACCCGCCCCAAGCACTCATCGCCACTGCTCCACGCGCACAACGCCTCCGCCACCCCATGCTCCTCTGCCACCCCCCGTACCGGACCGGACTGGGACTGAACAAGACTGGACCAGAACTGGACCGAACTTCAGGTAAGGTTTAGGTCCATGCCAGAAAACCGGACTAGACTGGGACCGTCAAACCCTACTTAGTAGGGATATGGACCTATCTACATTCGTTGCCTTTAGAATCTAGTCAAATAGGACGAGGGAGGTAAGAAGACAAGTGTAGTAACTTGAGGAGATGATGAAAAAGGCGTCATCCTCATCCACGAGACACAAATGATGATGATAAACTTCCCCACCATCAATCCTGAAGGCAGGAGACGACGAAAAAGGCGTCATTGTCATCCATGCGAGACACAAATGACGATGATAAACTTCCCCGTCGTCAATTCAGAAGTCAGGAGGCGTCGAAAAATTCTTCATCATCATCCATGCGAGACACAAATGACGATGATAAACTTCCCCGTCGTCAACCCAGAAGGCAGGAGATGACGAAAAAGTCATCATCGTCATCCATGCGAGACACAAATGATGATGATAAACTTCCCCATCGTCAATCCAGAAGACAGGAGATGGCGAAAAAGGCGCCATCGTCATCCGTGCGAGACACAAATGATGATGATAAACTTCCCCATCGTCAATCCAGAAGACAGGAGACGACGAAAAAGGCGCCATCGTCATCCGTGCGAGACACAAATGACGATGATAAACTTCCCCATCATCAATCCAGAAGTCAGGAGATGACGAAAAAGTCATCATCGTCATCCATGCGAGGCACAAATGACGATGATAAACTTCCCCATCGTCAATTCAGAAGTCAGGATGCGTCAAAAAAAGTCATCATCATCATCTATGCGAGACACAAATGATGATGATAAACTTCCCCGTCGTCAATCCAGAAAACAGGAGACGACGAAAAAGGTGTCATAGTCATCCGTGCGAGAGACGGATGATGATGATAAACTTTCCCATTGTCAATCCAGAGGACAGGAGATGATGAAAAAATGTCATCGTCATCCATGCGAGACACAAATGACGATGATAAACTTTGCCATAGTCAATCCAGAAGACAGGAGACGACGAAAAAGGTGTCATAGTCATCTGTGCGAGAGACGGATGATGATGATAAACTTTCCCATTGTCAATCCAGAGGACAGGAGATGATGAAAAAATGTCATCGTCATCCATGCGAGACACAAATGACGATGATAAACTTTGCCATAGTCAATCCAGAAGACAGGAGACGACGAAAAAGGTGTCATAGTCATCTGTGCGAGAGACAGATGATGATGATAAACTTTCCCATTGTCAATCCAGAGGACAGGAGATGATGAAAAAATGTCATCGTCATCCATGCGAGACACAAATGACGATGATAAACTTTGCCATAGTCAATCCAGAAGACAGGAGACGACGAAAAAGTCATCATCGTCATCCATGCGAGACACAAATGACGATGATAAACTTCCCCATTGTCAATCCCGAAGACAGGAGACGACGAAAAAGGCATCATCGTCGTCCATGCGAGACACAAATGACGATGATAAACTTCCCCATCTTCAATCCAGAAGACAGGAGACGACGAAAAATTCGTCATCGTCATCCGTGCGATACTCAAATGATGATGAATTGATGATAGAAATCGGATGACGTTGTCGAACTCGACTTTATAAAAGACGTTGACGATTTTATTCATTATATACGAACACGTTTATATAGTCCGGAGAAGTTAGTTACGGTTTGTTTAACGAGGAGCCCTGCGGTGTGGAGGAGAGCAGCAGAGGAAGGGTGGAAGGTTCGGTGCCGAGTCTGCTGCTAGATCTGCGATCGGAGCGGCGAATTTCGAGAAAGAAGATCGGTGAAACGGTGGTGAAGTCGATCGATGATCGGGAGGTTGAAGATGAGCCAGATCTGACGCCTGGCAGCTCATTGGCGGAGTTTAATGTACGAATTTCGCTCCTGAGGATTTGAAATTTAATCGGATTTAGAGATTGGCTTGTATTTCTGCGGAATGGAGGTAGTGGCGAAGCGGTTGTGCCGATTTTGATAAGAGAAAAGCTCTTTTGGCTTCCTTCCTTGTGGAACGAATGGTATGCTGCTCTTGTGGTTTTCCGTAAGATCGGGGTAAATCGTCAAGTTTTCTAGTTCGTGATGTTCTGCTTTAACAAAGTTAATTCGAGCTATGCTGATATTGAAACCTTATGAATGGAAATGATCCTTGATTAATATGCTTCGCGGAGTGAAGCGGCCTTGTGCAAAGAACCCGATATTCTTGCTTTGGTCTCCATCGGATTGTCCCCGTTGGACTTTCTTTTCTCTTTATCATTTTGATTACAAATTTGAGGATTATGAGGATTACTTTAACGGAGCTTAAATGTGAAGCTATTGAATGAATCCAACATTTGGGGAATGTTCATACATGGCGTGTCGGACTCTGTATCACATGCAACTATGGATATATTACTGTTTCCTCGATTTCCTTGTTTTACTTCGTTTAATATTTTTCACTATTCCCTATGTTGAAAGTGATATATTGATTAGTGAGCTTTCAGGAGCATTTTAGAAATTTTTTAAATTCGTTACGACACAAAAATAGGATTGATTTTTGCTACGTCAAAAACACATTTTTTCTCAATAGTATGAATTTAATTATATGTTCCCACTAGTACTACTTCACCAGGACGCATTAAACACCCCTTATATTTTTTTCTCAATAGTATCAATTATTTATATTTCTCCCCACGCCCTTGTAGCTAAGTTTTGTCGTGAAAGAATAATTTGTGCTTTACTCATGTGTTTTTTTTAGAAAAAAAGATCAAATTTATTTTATGCTTTACTCATGCCAAAATGATGGCCGGATGCTTATATTTTAGACCTGTACGTTGATTCCAATACATTTCCAATTTTATTTCTACAGCACAGAAGTTATTTCTAAACTTTGTATTATTAATTTTCCCCTGGCTCATCCATATCAGGGTTGGAAGTGAAAGCTGTATTGAGGGATTGTTCTTTGGGCAGAAAGAGGTCTTATCAACTTTTCAGTAGGTGAAACAATGAATTTTTTATTGAGGAGTACCAACACTACTGTCACAAATTTGCCCCCTGTCGTAGAAGACAGAGAGGTGCCATCAAGTTCTCGTCAAGTCAAAACGCTTGAAGGACTTATCGCTGAGGATTCTTTTCCTTCATTGAGTGATGGTGGTAGCAATGAGAATCATGATGGGGATTCAAGTACATCCAATGCAGATCCCACTGCAGTTGACCAAGCTTCCATCAGAGGCCACATTGATGTTACTGAAGACAATGGATGGATAATTGTTCCTTGCAGTATGTATCTTATATTACTCTCATAAGAAAATGGATCCGCTTTCCTTTTCGCTTTCCACATATCTTATTTGAGAGCTAATATAAAGCGTAATAACTCTAAATGTTCCTTCAAAAAAATATTTTGAGCTATTCTGCTTTATATGTCGCCTGAAGTACTTGGAAAGGAGGATCAGTTCCTTTTTTTCTCAACTTACTTTATCTCACTCTCTTTCAATTCATAAAAATGCAGAGGAGCTTCCAAAAAGTTGGAGTGATTTATCAGATATTCGGTTCTTTCATTCTTTGGATCGTCAGTTCGTATTCCCTGGTAAATAGTACTTCATTTCCCTTTCTTCCCACACCATAATTTGAGGCTATTTCGTTCGCTTGAGCTAATTTCCTTTGGGTGCTCTATTTTCGTCAACCAGGTGAAGAGCTTCGTATTATAGCATGTTTATCTACCCAAAATCTGTATTCAACACAGTCGGGTGTTGCACAGGCAATTTACGAGAATGGAAATCCTGACCAGTTGTGCAAAGGTACAGATAGGATGGAAACGAATATAAATCAGACGATTGAGAGGGATGGCAATCTCTTGAAAGCTGAAGGAGGTGTAGCGTATAATCATGGGCCAATGACCATCCCTGCTATAGCCAACTCTCAGACGAAAGATCGGATCACTGAGTTTTCTGGACAAACTGTAGAAAACAAGCAGATAGCTGGAATGACGCTGGAGAAATTTAAAAAATCGCATTATCTTGTTAGAATTGCAGAATCAAATGAATCACTCAAGACTAAAGGACGCACATCAGAGATGACTGTTAAAGAGTCAAAGAAAACCGCTAGGAAACCCAGTTCTTTCAGTGCATCTGTTGAAAGAGGGCATATTGGTGGAACAGTTTCGAGTGGAACGGTTGGAAATTCTGTTACATGCTGCTCCTTGCAGAGTGGTGACATAGCGGTACGTTTCTTACAATAACCTGCTTATCTAAATTCATTTTCATTGGATTACATCTGCGATATTTAAGGATCTCTTGTATGGATTTCTTGATTACCTTTTGACCATGATCAACATGTCTGCTGAAACTATTGCCTTTGTCGAAATGGCCTGATTCCCTTGAGCTCAGCATCTAAGATAGAGCAAAAGACAGTAGATGGAACAAGAGAGAAATTTTCATTCAAAGAAAAAGGATAGATCTTATTACATCCCCTATGAAGGGGTTTTTTATAGAGAACAAGAGAGGATGACCGTTGGACCCTCCAACGGCTAGAGTAACTAGCCGTTGGTCTTGGGAATCGAGCCCGATTTTGGCCTGCAAGTGGGCCCGATTTTGGGGATGTTTTGGAGGGCCCGATTGGACCCAATTATCTTTAACAGCCTTGATAAATATTTTTTGAAAAATTATTGTCATTATTATTGCCCCAATCTTTGCGCTTGGGACAATGATGCGGGCAGTGAGATTATTGTCTTGATAATGATTGAATGTTCCCATTAAATGTAACCGTTGAAGGTCCTTAAAGATAACAGTACATGTGCTTGGTGATTGGACTACCGGTCCTTTTTTTGGTGATTGGGTACCTCTTACATGATTCTTAATTTATCATTTTTGTAGTCAAATGAATGCCAAACATACCTGTATCCTTGATCCATTGACCATGCCCAGCGGCTGGAACCAAAGACCTTCTAGGGGATGCTCCTGAATGTTGGCTGCGCCTCGTGGAACGATATTTATGATGGTATCCCGCCGATACTGAGGAGTGCTTCCAAGTGATTACCCGCTTTTGGAAGGCAACAGAGCTGAGTGGTTCCACTATTGGGATCAGCTTGCTGGATTTTCCACCTCGACCAAAGATGAGTTAACTCGAGAATTTGAGCGACTGGTTAATTATCTGCCCACCCTCATCCAAAGATGTTTTAATGGTGGTCTTTTCCTCCACTACCCCTGTGATTATCTGCCTACGTTGGAACATCTATACCCTACTGGGCCTACACTAATGGGCCCTTAATGGGACCTTAGTGGGAAGTTAGGCGGCCCATGTTGGGCCTGAAGTAGTTATTTTTATTAATATCTCCTAGGGTTAGGCTATTACAGAGTACAAGGCCTCGGGCCCATTAGTTAGCTTAAACCCTACTAAGTATCCTCCATGACCTAACACCCCCCCGCAAGTTGGGTATAGATGTTGATCATGCCCAACTTGGACACCAACACCTGGAATTGTGGGCCTGGGATGCCCTTCGTGAAGATGTCCGCGGTCTGTTCCAACGTAGGAACATATTGCGGGACTATGTGTCCTTCGTCAATGTTCTGCTTGATGTAATGCCTGGCCACTCGTGCGTGTTTCGTGCGCTCATGTTGGACGGGGTTCTTCGCCATCGCAATGGCTGATTTGCTGTCTGACTGCAAAATCATACCTTTACCGTCATATAAGCGTAGGTCCTTCAGGATGCCTTGGAGCCACATGCCCTCGCAGACTCCCTTCTTCAAGGCTCGAAGCTCTGCTTCGCACTTGAGGGAAACTTCCTTTTGCTTCTTGCTGCACCATGTAACAAGGTTGCCACCGAGGAAGCTACAGTACCCGGAGGTAGAGCGGCTGTCTTCAAAGGACCCTGCATAATCAGAGTCAGTGTATAAAGTAACACTAGGCTCACCTCCTGTCCGGAAGTACAGTCCCTGTCCAATAGTTCCCTTCAGGTAGGCTAAAATTCTGTCTGCTGCGCCTTGATGAGACTCCCGTGGATCGTTCATGAACTGACTCAGGGAGTTAACTGCAAACGCAATATCAGGTCTCGTATGATTGAGGTATAGGAGTTTACCAATGAGCCTCTGAAACGAGGTCCTGTCCACCGGAGCATCCTTCTCATGCTGTTGTGCCTTCAGTTTGACATTAATGTCGACTGGTGTGGCGGCTGGACGACAGTCCAGCTTACCGGTTTCTTTCAACAAATCTAGAATGTACTTGTGCTGAGACAGTACAATCCCAGTCCCTGAGTATGCCACTTCAATTCCTAAAAAATACGTTAGAAGTCCAAGCGATTTAATATCAAATGATGAAGACAGGTACCTTTCAAGGTTCTGAATGTCTTACATCGTTCCTGTTATGATTATGTCATCCACATAGACAATTAATATTGCTACCTTACCTTCCTTACCGTGCTTTATGAAAAGTGTATGGTCTCCTTCGCTCTGGAAGTATCCTGCTGTCAACATGGCCCGAGAGAACTTACCGAACCATGCTCTGGGGGGCTGCTTAAGTCCGTATAGGGACTTTCTGAGGCGGCAGACGTCGCTGGGTTTGTCGCTTACCTGATATCTAGGAGGTTGTGCCATATATACCTCCTCTTCAAGTTCTCCATGTAGGAAAGCATTCTTCACGTCATACTGGTGTAGTTTCCATTTGTAGATTGCTGCTAGTGCAATCAGGATTCTGACCGTGTTTAGTTTTGCGACCGGGGCAAACGTCTCATTGTAGTCAATCCCATATGATTGCGTATGCCCCTGGGCCACCAATCTGGCTTTGTGTCTTGCAATTGACCCATCTGAATGGTACTTAACCGTAAAGACCCATCTACAACCTACTACCTTTTTTCCCATAGGGAGAGGGCCTACTTCCCAGGTGCCGTTCTTCTTAAGTGCTTCCATCTCCTCGTCCATTGCCTCTCTCCATTCTAAGGATGTCAGAGCTTCTCTGACGTTCTTTGGGAGAGACATAGCTATCATAGCCTGCACAACCTGAGTGTATTCTGGGGAAAAACGACTGTAGGAGACATAGTTGCTTACCGGATAGATTTTGGTCTTCGTACACTTCCGGGTTCCTTTACTAACTGCAATCGGCCATCCATAGTTGCTTCGGTTTGGTTCTTCTGCTGGTATTTGTTCTTCACTTATGGCGTCGGCTATCGGGCGTGGTCCCTCATTTTCCGTCAAATCCGGCACAGTGCCCTCTTCAAGTTCCTCTGCACTATCCCTATGGGAAAAACAACTAAACTCCATACCTTCGGCATCTCCTTCCTCTGATTCCAAGTAGTCCCCGGATCTGTCTGTTGTCTCATAAAACATCCTGACCTCGTCGAATCTTACATCTGCAGAGATGTACACTTTCCTTGACTCTGGATGGTAGCACTTATACCCTTTCTGCATGGTAGAGTAGCCCAAAAATACGCACTTTACTGCCCGATGATCCAATTTACCTGCATTGTGGACATAAACATACACAACACAGCCAAATACTTTGGCCGGCAGGTTAGTCTTTAATGTTATGTTAGGAAATTCAGCGGATAATAGGTCGATTGGGGCCTTGAGTCCCAATGTCTTTGACGCTGTCCTATTTATGAGGTGTGTGGCCGTAGCTACTGCCTCAGTCCAGAGATGTTTAGGCAATTTCCCTGAAATAGGAGTGCCCTGGCCGATGTCATAATATGGCCAATTTTCCTTTCAGCAAGCCCATTTTGCTGAGGAGTATTCACACATGAAGATTGATGAACAATTCCCTTCATTTCCATGTAGTTATTTACTTCTCCACAGAAGTATTCCTTGGCGTTGTCTGATCTCAAACATTTAATCCTTTTCCCAAACTGATTTTGAATCATTTCGCAAAATAACAGAATAATAGATGGTACTTCTGCCTTGGATTTCATTAGATATACCCATGTATACCTTGTGAAATCATCTACGAAGAGAACAAACCATTTCTGGTGGGATAAACCAGATATGGAGCAGGGGCCCCATACATCACTATGAACACACTCGAAGGCCGAGGAGGCTCTGTGGTTCGTACTGACGTATGGGGATCGTTTGAGTTTCGCGAATTGGCAACTCTCACAAATTAAATTTTCAAAAGGAATTCCTTTAAACATATGAGGATGCAACTGTTTTAAGATATGAAATGAGGGGTGTCCTAGTCTCCTATGAAGAAGGATGACCCGCTCCTCGTTCTGGGCAGTATAGACCATCGACTGCCCTTCTCCTTCCCGTGATTCATCTAGCATGAGAAGACCACCTCTCCGGTTAACAGATGAAATCTTCTGTCCGGTGTCCTTTACACATAAAAAACAGCAGTCAGAATCCAAGGAGAACCGCCACCCGGTATTCTCCACTAGCTGAATTAGAGACAAAAGATTTGCCTTTAATTCAGGAACGTGAAGAACACCCTGCAAGATTTTTCCTTTAATGAGGATTGTTCCTCTTCCTTCTACCCGTAGGACTCCACCATTGGCGGTAAAAACTAAGATTCCCCTTCTCAGACTCATAAGTCTGAAATAAGGACCTTTGGGGTGACATGTGATCTGTCGCCCCTGAATCCAACACCCATGATACTGAAATTGATTTAGTATTTGTAAAAGTGGTAAATGCGAAACACTTACCAGACTGCACGAGGGATGTTGAGCTCATCTTCTGCAGGATTTTGCTTATTTCCGCTTGAATAAGCTTCTGAATGTCGCTCCCTGATTCCTCCTTCTCGGTGGAGGGTGGTTGGTCGCCTTCGCTGGCCACGTAGGCCTTCTTCTGCTGACCTGGGTTCCAGGTCCCTTTCTTGATCTGCTCCTCCTTCCACGCCAGCCTTCGGCAGTCCCGCTTGATGTGCCCTGGCTTTCTGCAGTACCCACATTGCGGGACTATGTGTCCTTCGTCAATGTTCTGCTTGATGTGCCCTGGCTTTCTGCAGTACCCACAGATCAGTTCTGAGGTGTTACCTTCCTTTGGAGGGGCTTTGGCTTGCTGAGAAGATGGTGCCACAGGCTGTGGTGGTGCCCCAGGTTGAGACTCCTTTTTCGCTAAGTGAGCAGCAACGGTAGGTTTGGAGGTTTCCCCTCCCTTGCTACCCAATTTCTTCCTGCTTTCTGCTCCTTGGAGCTCTGAAATTGCCTCTGCTAGCGTGGGAAATCTTTCCCGGTGTAGCAGCTGACTTCGGAGGGTCTCGTACTCGGAATTGAGGCCCATCAGAAACTGCAGAGTTCTGAATTTTACTTCACGGAGGTATGAGGGGGAATTTTTATCACCTGTGGGCCACAGGAGATCTAATTCCCGCCAAATCGCCTTCAGCCTGGCCGAATAGGTGGAGATCGTCAGATTTCCCTGCTTTAGCGTCCGCTCTTGCTCGCGGAGATCATAGACCCGAAAATCGCTGTGCATTTCTGCACATGACTTGTTGACTTCTAACCAGAGGTCCTTGACGCCGTCGATCAGAAGGTAGTCATCCTTCTGTTCGTCTTCCATATTCTTCAACATCCAATTCATAATGAGAGCCTCTTCCGACTCCCATACTTCCCAACCGGCTTCGTCTTCTGACGGAGCTTCTTCAGTCAGGTGTCTCCCAAGGTAGGCTGCCTTGAGAGCCCTCTGTACCATAGTGATCCATTTTTGGCCATTTAGGCCATTGTACTTCATGTCCAGGTCGGGTAGGACAGGCCTTCCCTGGACTGGTGTGGTGAACTGCATGGCGGCAGGGGCTGCTGGGGCAGCAGCTGGAGTGGAGGCAGCTAGGGAAGCCAGCTCCTCAGCCTCCTTTTCTGCTTTGGCTGTGGCTCTGGTTCTTCTGGTGGGCTTCAAACAGTGCTTCAGAAATGCCTCGAACAGGACTTCAAACAGTGCTTCAGGAATGCTTCGAACAGAGCTCTAATGGAGACTTCAATCAGGGCTTCATAGGGCTTCAATCAGGGCTGCACTAGGTTCAGATCAAACCTTGCTCTGATACCATGTGATTAATGGAAAGAGAAAAAAGAAGAGAGAAGAATTTGGGGCAAGAAGGAATAATTTTTATTGCTGAACTGGGCCCCCTTTTATAGAAGAAAAACTTCACTTGTTAGAAAGGGAATATTCCTAAGGAATATTCCCTGTTTCCAACGGTCATATATTTTGAATATATGACTGTTTGAAACAGAGAGGTCCAGCTGCTTTTAAAGCAGCTGGACTCTCCAACGGCTGGGTTTCAGCCGTTGGAGAGTTGGGCCTGACTGTGGTCAGGCCCAACATATATTAGGCCCTACTGGGCCTAATATATGGGCCCTACTGGGCCTACACTAATGGGCCCTTAATGGGCCCTTAGTGGGAAGTTAGGTGGCCCATGTTGGGCCTGAAGTAGTTATTTTTATTAATATCTCCTAGGGTTAGGCTATTACAGAGTACAAGGCCTCGGGCCCATTAGTTAGCTTAAACCCTACTAAGTATCCTCCATGACCTAACAACCCCCAAGTCACATGGAAGAGGAATGTAACATGCCGCGATCCATCCGCGCCCTCCAAAAATGCTCGTTCTGCAGAACAGTGACTCAGCGAGGTTCTTCAGCCATTGTCTCACCATTCACTGGGAGGTTCTTCCTCTTGGCCTATGCCTGGACCATCTCATCTCTCTGCTACCCACGAGATCAACGCAATCAGGAAGCGACTTGTCATGTTGTGGGGTTCGTTCCCTACGCTGGCGCTCGACCATGAGGAGTACCAAGGCAGATGTGACGCTGGCCTTTGCTTCCCATGCAACAAAAGAATCACTCTGGGCCAGTGTTGCCGTAAAATGATGCATATCCATTTCCTCAACAGAGGGGAATACATGCCACCTGCCACCAACGTTGATTCAGATACTTATGATGTGGGCCTGGACTGATTGGTTTCTCTCTGCATAGTGAGCGTCTACCTCAAGGCGGCCCTCGAGGTGACGACGAACAACTCTCTTCTTTTGAAGGTTCACTCGTGAAGGGTGCAAGATCTCGGTGTTCCTCAATCCGGCTTACTCCCATATCTTCATTCACCAACCCATATTGCATCAGCTTTGGCCACTATCAATCTGTGCAGGGAAACCTACTTGCCAAAGGAGTGCTGGTCTGATGCGAGAATACTTATGGTGGTCCATTTTTTACTGGTGTATGTCATTACCAGCAAGGTGATCATGGGCCTCGAAAGGGATCTGTGAGTTCCAAATCGTTTTCAATTCCGGTGGTCGATGACTTCCTTGAAGAACTGTATGGTATGGCTATCTTCTCTAAATTGGAACTCAAATCAGGTTACCACCAGTTTTGTGTGCATGAGGACATAAAAAGGACTGTGTTTTGAACCCACCAATGTCATTATGAATATGTAATAATTCCTTTCTGGCTTTGAAATGTCCTGACAACTTTCCAGGATTTGATGGCTGGTCTCTTCAGGCCACTCTTGAGCCTGTTTGTGTTGGTCTTCTTTGATAACATCCTCATCCACAGCCAGTTGTGCACTGCCCACTTAGAGCACATACACACTGTCCCACAAATCCTGGATGACCCTCAGCTCTCAGTCAACACAATTTTTTTCTTCTTGCAGGACAGGATCAAATACCTTCTCCACTGGATTTCCGGAGAGGGCATGGCAAACGGATGCCACAAAGATCGAGTCTGTCAATGTGCCCTTCCCCTGAAACTTGCACCAACTCAGAGGATTTCTGGGCTAACGAAATATTACTTCCAGTTTGTGGTAGGCTATGCTGTGGCAGGCTATGCTGCCCTTGCCTGGGCTCTTGCCCCCTCGTTGAAGAAAGTTGTCGTCGAAGGAACCAGCGCGGAACAAGAAGCATTTGAGGTGCTCAAACTAAGCATGGCGTCAACTCTGGTACTCACTTTACCCAATTTCAGTCAACCATTCCTTCTCGACACAGATGCCCCGGGTCAGGTTGTGGGCACAGTTTTAATGCAACAAGGACAACCGATCACCTTCTTCAGCCATGACCTTCCTCCTTCAGCACACGTTCGCTCAGCTTACGAAAGTGAACTACTTGTCATCGTCTTGGCCATCCACCATTGGGGGGATCGCCTTCTTCAAACCTTTATTATTTAAACTGAACAGTGCAACTTGAGACAGCTCCTCAAGCAGGAAGAGGTCCATGCACCCGAGCACTATCTCCTTACCAAGCTCATGGGAGACCATTTTGTGATCCATTACAGGGCGGGGCGGAGAGATAATGGAACAGATGCTCTATCCTGCAATACCGCCCTAGAAGGTCCATTATTCCAGGCTATCTCCACCTCAGCTTGGGCAGATCTTGCAGTGCTTCCTGCCAAATTAGCAGCCAACAACCACTTTCACTTTCTCATCCAGTTCATTCAGGAGGGTATGTGCTCCAACCCCTGGTACTCCATTTCTATGGAGTCTCCTGCATGATGGCAATATTGTCCCCGGATTGTCCTCGCTGACTGCACCCATCATAGAGGACTTTCATGACCGTCCATTGAGGTGTTATGCCAAATTCGTTTGTTCCTGTCAGCACATATAGAAGTTATTCCTTTCTGGCCAGGGATGAAAGGTGATGTCAAAGCTCATCTCAACTTGGGTGCAGGTTGCCAACAATTCAAGACATCATAGCTGACCCTGATGAGCCTACTCCAGCTGCTGCCCATTCTGCAGTGTATCTGGAAGAGCTCACTATGGATTTCATTGAAGGCCTCCCTAAATCAGGCAGTTTAGACACCATCAGGATGGTAGTCGACCACCTCAGCAAGTAAAATCACTTCATGGGGCTGGGCCAGCATCATCCTTTCGTGGCAAAGGGGGTGGTCAACCTTTCATGTCTTCCTTTCACTGCATCATCCCTGGCTCAGTCGTGACAGACTGGGGGACTTTTTTTATGAACATGTTTTGGATGGAAGTGCACAAACTCTAAGGTACAGCTCTGAAGGGGAGCATAGCGTAACACCCTGGGATGGATGTTAAATCTAAGGTGGTCAACCATGGGTTAGAGACTTATCTTCATTGTTTCCGGGGAAACAAACACAAGTGTTGTATTTCATTGCTTCCTGGGGTTGAGCTACACTCTACAACATGTGCATCATTCTAACATCAATGTGACGTTGCTTTTGGCCGTTTATAGGCACGACGTACCTGTGCTGTTCCATACGGTTCACCACCCCCACCATTGCGAGAGCTTGACCAAATGATAGCAGAAAGGGATCAATACTTGGACCTTCTGAAAACGCATTTGACCTGAGCACAACCGCTGGCACGTACAGCTTGAAGTGGCGCACTGTATTTAGCTACAGCCCCACCCTTTATGGATACAGCCACCCACTTAATGGCCTTATGAAGAACTAGGTCCCAAGTTCTTCAGATAGTGGGGCTGCATCATGTTTTTCATGTGTCGCAGCTCAGGAAGGCAATCAAGGACGAGCCTCAAGTAAAGCCGTGACAATCTCCCCAAACTGGTGACAACAAGTGGTAGGCCGAACTGGAGGCTTTAACTGCTTTCCGGCTGTCTCCTTCAGGACTGGAAGTGCTCATCAAATGGAAACAACTTCCCACCTTAGAAACCCTGTGAAGCTAGCCAGCAGCATGTTTCAACAATTTCCCATTTTTCCGCTTGAGGACAAGCTGGTTAAAATAGGAAGGAGTACTGATATGCTATGGCAAAAGGTGTATCAGCCAGAGATGACAAGATAAGGTTTTAAGTAGCATAGGACAAGTGGAGGATTATAAATGACTAGTGAGTCCTACACACTCCTTCATTGCTTCCCTTTTCTTAATGGGCTATCTCTTCCACTCTCATCACCAGTGGGTCCGGCTTGACGATGTGATAGGTCTCCCGGGTCGCGTCAGGGGCGTTCTCGTCATGTTTCCCTTTTATGTTCCTTTAAATAGCCCAGCCCTCCTTCTGGGAAGGGCAGACTTGAATGTTGGTTCTAAGTGAACGTTAGTTTTCCCCTCTCCTCTCGTCTCTCCTACATCTGCGCTCCATCTCCCACCACGATCCCCGTTCTCGTGATCGTCTCTGCATCACCGCGTCTTCAGGCAGCTCGTCCTCGGCCAATCCCTACCCCCTCTGCTCGGCCTCCTGATCCTTCCCTGATGCCGGACGTCGTCTCGACGTCGTCCGGTCGTCACCGAAGGTATGGGTTCGGTGTCGTTTTACTAACTAATCGGACTACGACGCAAGACGTCGTCCGATGTATGCGAATGGACAGGTGTTAATGACGAAGTAAAAGGACGAAAACTCTAATGTAGTACGTGCATGCGCCGACAAGCAAAGAATTGCCGTTCCAGAGAAGTGACGGGTCGCCTGAGCGAGGCCTGACGGGCCTCCTGAACCTCGCCCGAAAGGGTCGAGGACAAGTACGTCACCGAGGGGGGAATTCCCGCCAAGGTGCTCACACACGACGGGTGTACCCGACTTGTACCGGACGGGTAAAGACTTTCGTATAATTTCGTCGTCGTCTCAACCTGTCTCACACTCACCTATCTAACCCGAGCGCGGAGGAGGCAAGTCGAAGGTATACTGAAGAAGATAAAGGACGAGAAGGAGAGCGAGTGAAGAGTACCGTCGTCGCGCTGGCGACAGATTTTCGTGCTTCGGAGGTCTGTAAGTGGTGCTAATGCTGAAGGCGGGGCGAGGCTGGAGAGATCGGGCGCGCGAGAGCAGTCGATGTCGACGGCAGATTCGTCCGTGGACCGATGGCGTGTGTTCGCAGCGTGCAGATATCCACGACCCGTAGATCTTCCAGAAGTCGCGAGCGCTGGTCGGTTATGAATGGTGTAGAGTCGCCGCAGGCAGTGTGGGTTGACGGGATTGGGTCGTCGTGGACAGGTGAGCAGAAGAGTGAAGGATGATGTTTGGTGTAAAGGAAAGTGGCGGTTTGGTTGGCAGGGCAAGAGTTGAAGAATAGGGGAATTGGTGGAAAGGGAGAAGGGTCAAAGAGCGTAGGGAAAAGAAAGGCAGAGAAGAAAGACTGGTGGAAGGGTCAAAGGGCTGAGAAAGGACAAAGGAAGGCGGAAGGGTCAAAGCGAGTGAAAAAGTTGGGAGGCGGAAGAGTCAAAGGGCTGAGATTGATCGGGGAGAGAAAGAACCAGGGGAAACGGATAGGATGGCGGAAAAGGATCAAGATCGGGGGGGAAAAAGAAAGAGGTGGTCGGATGGCAGAGAAAGAGAAAAGAGAGTGGGAAAAGTCAGACGGCGGAGAGAGTAATGAGCGAGGGACAGAGACCGGTCGGGAGAGAAAAGGATGGAATGGAGATCGACTGGGGGAAAGAAAAGTAGCGGGGAAGGGGTGGAGAAGGAGACGATAGGGTCAACGGGCGGCGGCAGGTCGATTGGGGGCGGTAGTCGGGCGGAGGGTGGCCGCGCCCGGCCGGAATCGGCGGCGGTCGGGCGGCGGATGGCGGCGGCCGGCGGCGATGGGAGCAGTCCGGCTGGCTGCTCCCTCTTTCCTCTTCTTTCTTCTTTCTCTTCTTCTTTCTTCTTCTTCTTCCTCTTCTTCTTCTTCTTCTTCTTCTTCTTCTTCTTCTTCTTCCTCTTCTTCTTCTTTCTTTCTTCTTCTTCCTCCTCACGATCGTGACTCTTCCCACTTCTTTGAAAAATAACTGCCAATTAGGAAAGAGTTGGTCCCCTTCCCCTTATATAATGGGTGAAGGTGGGCCTCCCTTTAACAAGAGAAAATCAAGAGATTAAGGAAAAGCTGATAATGGGCTTGTCAGGCCCATGTGAGGGAAAGACATCCTCATGTGGGCTCTTCCCCTCACTACACGACGACGCATAAAATACGAAACAAAAGGAAATGAAACGAGACGAAACGAAACAAGAGCAAAAGGGGAAAAGTGGCCGCTCCGAAGGTGACGTGCGCGCGCGTCATGCCGAGTATTTGAACTCGGGGTCGCGTGTCGCTGCGGCGGCTCGTCGTGTCGGCTGGACACGTGGCGGTGGTGGGCTCGATGACGACGGTGGTTCCTCGCGTGCTGGCTCGATGACGTCCAGCGGCTGTTCTCGTGCTGGCTCGATTACGTCCGGCGGCTGCTCTCGTGCTGGCTTGATGACGTCCGGTGATGCTGCGCCATCATTCCCATTTCACCTCTCTACCCCGGGAATTTCTACCTTGTCTCGTCCTCTACCCTCATTCCGATACGAGCCTAGATCAAGGTTCGTATCACGATGACCCAGTGGGGATCATGCGGTGACGATGACAAGTTGTTTCGCGTCGAGTGAGATTCTTGTGCAGCGTCCCATATCTCCTTGGCGGAATCTAGAGATAAGAATTCAGCAGCACATGATGGACTGATACTGTCAAGAAGCCACTGATGAATCGCACCCTCAACATCAAGCCACTGATCACAGTGAGGGGCGGTGGGAAGTGGCGGCTCTTCCAAAAGATGCTTCATAAGTTTCCCTTTCAAGGTGATTTGAACGTACTGACGCCATTGGAGAAGATTCAACCTGGTGAATCTAAATTGAGAAGGTATACGGGGAAAAGAATAGTGCCAAGAGCTCAGTTCGGAGGAGTGAGGAGACAGCCCCGCTGGCAAAGCACCACTAACTGATGCACCAAAATCTCCTCTCTCCTGCGATGCCCTTTCCTCGGCCTCTCCACCCTCTCCACCTCCTGCTGCCCGGAGCCCTCTCCTGCTTGTGATGATCTCCCCATTGCTCTTCGGAAAGCCCCTCAGTCATGTACCTCCATTTTCGTTTATCCTTTGGCCAATTATGTTTCCTTCCATCGCCTTTCCTTGTCTTACCGCACCCTTCTCAGCCGTCTTGATTCTATTGCCATTCCGAAGACGGTGGATGTAGCCTTGGCTTCCCCTGAGTGGCGTCATGCAATGGAAGAGGAATTGGCTGCTTTGGAAAAAAACCGGACTTGGGATCTGGTTCCTTTGCCTTCGGGCAAGCACTTGGTTGGCTGTCGGTGGGTCTATACTGTCAAGTACCAGTCTGACGGCTCTCTCGAACGGTATAAGGCTCGTCTTGTGGCTATAGGCTATACGCAGCAGATTGGTATTGATAATCTGGAGACGTTTGCTCCCTTTGCTAAGATGAACGCTGTTCGTCTTCTAATTGCCCTTGCGGTTCATCATGCTTGGCCTCTTCAACAGTTCGACGTCAAGAATGTCTTTCTTCATGGTGATCTCCATGAAGAGGTTTAAATGGCCTTGCCTCCTGGATATATGACTCCTTCAGCGCCCCCCTTGGTGTGTTGTCTCAAGAAGGCTCTCTATGGCTTGAAGTAGTCTCCCTGAGCTTGGTTTGGTCGTTTTACGCACTCGATGAAACTATCGTCATTCCTCGTCCGGGGAGTCACACTATTTCTTGTCTACGTTGATGACATTATCATTAAGGGGAATGACTCGCATGCAGCGGCTCAGTTGGCGGATCAGCGGTGATGACACCGAACAACAGTGAACAACTGTCACCGGCAGAACATGCCCTCTTAGATGAACAAATGCCGAGCAAAGGTTGGTGCCAAACGAACGAACTGGAAAAACACGCTGGCGTTGTTCAGATCGTGGTCGGGTGGAAGATCGACGCCGAGGGATTGAAGAGCCAAGATATTGACACCGAGGGATCCCGGCAGATCGCAGAGAGAGATCGAAGGAGCCAAAAGATCGACACAGAGGAATCCTCGCAGATCACGACACCAAGGGATCCCGGCAGATTGACACTGAGGGATCCCGGCAGATCACGGCGAGGGATGTAAGAACCAAAGAAACAACGCAGAGTTTGATCAGCGAAGTTGGTGGCGGCATTCAGATCGTGGCGAATAGTGGCTCTGATACCATGAAGAAAGGAGGAAGATCCGAGGAGAGAGAAAAGAATGTAGAAGAAAAAAAACAACTAACTCAGTTTAGGGGTCTCTTCAAGAGGGTACATATAGAGAGAGAGGTATGAGAGTTTGAAATAAAAATGCATATTCAACACTTTGGATTCCCTACAGATCTATATCAACATCACACATGTTTATCAAGCAAAAAGAAGACCATTTTTTGAATCGACATGGAAAGATGTTATACTTAAAGGACCAGAGACTCTAAAACACATGCAACAATTGTGGCATATAAGGCAGAAAAGTGTTTTGGATATTGCAAAATGAGGTAATTTAAAATACCCTTTACAGTAAGAAGTTGTCTTCATCTGGTCTTTTAACAAGATTTAGAAAGTTTCAGGGTCGTCCATAATGGCAATACCCTTGAAAAGACAACTTAAAAACAACACTGGCAAGATAAAACAGAAGATCAGAAACCTGACTGGCCCGATCAGAGATATTCTGCAGATTCTGGGATATAGAGAATCTGTCAAAAGATATTGTGTTGCTCAAGAAGATTCTGAGAAGACAAAACAGAGATATTCTAAAAAGGTGTTGTGGAGATATTCTTCAAATTCTGGCAGAATAATAATCTGTCAGAGGATTTTCTCGGTCTCTTTGTGATTTTCTGCAGATTGTGTCAGCTTCTAGATGATTCTTCATCTGGCCCACCACCTGATAATGGGCCTCACGAAATGAGCTTCGGGGTTACATCAAAAAGGCTAAAGTCTTTTTATCCTTTTCCCAAAAAATGTCTTTTTTCCTTAAAACATTTATTTGTGTATTGGAGAAACTCCTAGGTGTTTTTCCATTTCTGAGCTGGCCTTTCAAGTAGATTAAATAATTTTAATTTTTTATTATGTGGGATGGTTCATTAGATAAATGACAAAATTTAACTACCCTTTCAGAGCTGTTTAAAAACAGCCACATTTGTGTCATTGGGTTTTCCTTATGTCATGGTCATTCATGGTTGGTTCAGGTCAAAGATATCCTCTGTATTGCATCTTTAAAATTATTTTTTTTAGCAAAATCTAGTCAGGGATTTATCACCTGACATATGTTAAGAGAAGTTTCATAAAGATCTTCTCTGGTTCTTGCTATTCTTATCTCTGATGTATTTTACTTTCCTTTACAATCTATCATAGATCTCTGACGGGAAGAATTATTTGTCTCCATTGGAAGAATGCAGATTCTTTTAGATGTGAGTATTGGAGATGACAAGATTGAGGATCCAGTTCTTGAAATTCTTCAGTTTGAGAAGTTTGAGAGCAGTGAAGTTTCTTCCAATTATGTTAGCCATAGACTCCCTACAGATCAAGATCCTTATCGAGATCTACTCACATGGTTGATCCCAGTAGACCGTGCACTACCTCCACCCGGTCTGTTGCCCTCACCATCTTTGGTATCTTCTCCAGGCATCAGCAGCGCTTCGCAGAAGTCATCATCATCGCCTTTGTCTGGTTCTCAGCTTTTCTCTTTTGGTCACACAAGGAGTTATTCAATGCCCGCAATTCCACAAGCTTCACTCCATTCTTCCCCTGTTTATCCACCGGCAAATAGAAAACTTAACTTGGGTGTTGAAGATTTTGAGCGTTTCTCCTCAGATGGAATGATTAAGAAACAAGATCTTGGTACTGAGGAGATTCTATCATTCCGGGGCGTGCCACAAGAGCCAGAACGTTTTTCTGCAGCTCGAGGAGTTGAAGGCATTTATATTCCTTCTTTGCGGTGGAGAAAAAAACTGGCGATCATCCAGCCCATAGAAATCCATTCTTTTGCTGCCGAATGCAATACAGAGGATCTTCTGTGTGTTCAAGTCAAGGTATCAATAAAATCCTTTCATATTAATGAATGTTTCATCGTGTATTTGTTGTTAATGTAGTCAATCCTTTACAGAACGTTTCACCTGAAAATGTGCCAGACATTGTTATGTATATTGATGCGATAACGATTGTTTTTGAGGAGGCTCCTTCAGACGGTTCTTTATATTTACCGATGTCATGCATCGAGGCTGGGAGCGAATACTGCTTTCCGGACATTTCGCTCAGGTGTTATTTATTTATTTTTATTTGATTGAATTTATCAATTCATGGCCCATGATTTCTTCTGCTCTCTCTCTCTATATATATATATATCTGTGCAGCATCTTTGACTTACTGTTATGCTGAGTCATAATGCACGCAACTGGAATTGGGGTTTAGCATCAATGATGAGGATGGTTGATGAAGATGATGATGATTGCTCAATCATCATTTTCATCTGGCTTCTAAGAGGCCCTATCATCGTCATCATTGACATCTGGCCTCCAAGGGCTCTTATTTTCCTCGTCACCCATCTTTTCTTGATGAATTGTCTTCATCAGATCATCAAGTTTCTAAGATCCATCATCAGCTTTGTCATCCATCTGTTGATGACAACTTATCATCATCATCTGGTTTCCAAGAACTGTCATCGACAGGTTATTGTCCTCAATCAGTTTCCAATCTAAGATCCATATTCATCACCATCATCCAATTTCCCGTGAGATATCATTTTCATCCATTGATTGATGAGAAATAATCATCATCGTCACTATTCGTCCAAATTCCAAACATGGAGGTCGATTGCAATGAAGATATTTGTGGATGTGACTCTAGCTGAAATCACAGAGTTCTGATATGACTCTGATTCTCTTTTATTTTGAGGAATGGGATATTTGGAGGCAAATTAACAATTAGTGTGGGAAGCTGAGGGAGGTCAGACCTCGATCTGGTACTGAAACAGTGAGAATCACACTGATCCTGAAAAGTAATTGAAAGCTTGCAACGACTAGAGTTTAGAACAATCACAATGTAGGACGAAAGACAGGAAGACAAGAATAATCGGGGCATGACTCTGTAAGGAACAGATTGCCCTGGAGAAACCTGAAGTGAATTATCCCCTGTGGTTGAAGGCTTGTGCCCAGCCGCAGCGTCCACTCGACCTTTTCTGATGGGGAACTGTTTCTTAGAAATCTCCGATCAGTACAATGCTCCCGCCAGGTTTTGTATTGATAGGTTCCCAGCGCGAGCCCTGTTGTGCGCACGTGTTGGGGCCAGCCTGTCATGACATATCTTCTTCCTTTGCAAGGTTATCGTAAAGAAGCTATCAGAAACACTGGGGGTTAGGAAGAAGGGCGTACCAAATGCTGTTGAGGATGAGGAAAAATAAAGGATTTTGCGGGGCCTAGATACCAAATTGCGTCTTTGTAACATAATGCAGTATTTCTAGCAGTTAGCTGTGATTTCTCTTCTTTCTCTTGTATCTTTGAAATGGTCAATGGAGAGTGAAACTGATTTATTGGATCTAGGAAGAGATCTGGATCATTGTCTTGTATCAAAAATGAGAAAACATTTATTTTCTTTTTATTTATTTATTTATTGTTGTCGGTTTCTTTTTTTCTAAAATATCTGCCCGTCTTCATAATGATTGGGCTGTATATGTTATTTTATTTTATTTTTGATATTTATTTTTTTATTTTATTTTATTTTATTTTATTTTATTTTATTATATCTTCAAAATAAATACCCCTCTTCAAAGTGGTATTTATTTTATTCATAATTAATTGGGCTGATGAATCTCTTTTTATTTTCATTTGATTTTTGAATTGATGATGAACTTCATCTCGTTGTTCTTGAATCTCTTTTTATTCTTTCCACTTCTAGAAAGTTCTGCATGTGTCCAAATATATGATAGACTGTATATCTTTTCTCATTTTTAATTTTTCCAAAAACTCCCTACAATTCTTGAACAACTCAACTGTCTTCAGGAGAGGAGAGGAGCACTCGTTTATTTTGAAGCCAGCAAGCACGACGGCAATCAATCATAACAGCTGCGCCAATAAAAATCCCTCAGATGTACAAACGGTGTCAAAAGTAATGCCTGGGCGAAGGTTATTCACTTCTCCCGATCAGTATGCCATTCTCATCTCCTGTAGATGCAACTATACTGGTAGATGACCCCCAATCTCTACGTTTTTTTCTGATAGCACCTTCAATTTCGTCCCCATTTATCATATCAACCTTGCAGAATCAAAATTATTCTTCAAGAAGCCTACAAGCTGGCGTCCCCGATTTCGCAGAGACCTCATTGTCTCTGTCACGTCAGAAATCTCAGCACAGAGCTTGGGCCCAAGCTGGGGCTCTTCCCTCCTTCCCATCCAGGTCTCTCCCCTGCCAAACTACTAGTGCTCCATAAATAGGAAACTGAAAACCACTCTTTCTCTCTCTCGCTCAGTCTCACTCTTACTCACACTATTGCTCTCTATTTATCACTCTTTTTCTCTATTGCGTACTCTTGCTCTCTCTCTCTCTCTCTCCCTTCTGTCTCACCCGCTCCTGCTCTCTGTCTGTCTCACCCGCTCCTCTCTCTCTGTCTGTCTCACCCGCTCTTCTCTCTCTCTCTGCGTCTCACTCACTCCTGCTCTCTCTTTCTCTCTGTTGCTCCCTCTCTTTCTTGGTCTCACGCACTCCTGCTCTCTCTCTTTCTCTCTGTTTCTCTGTCTCTTTCTTTGTCTCACTCACCCTGCTCTCTCCCTTGCTCTCTGTTTCTCTGTCTCTTTCTTTGTCTCACTCACCCTGCTCTCTGTCTCTCTCTTTGTTGCTCCCTCTCTTTCTTGGTCTCACTCTACCTTTCACCGTCACTATCACTCTCACTCTCTTGTTCTCTCCTGTTTTCTCTCTCTTTCTCCCTCTGACGAGTGCTCCCACACTCTCTCTCTCCTCTACCATTTTCTTACTATCACTCTCACTCTTGGTCTTTCTCTCTCTTGCTCTTACTCTTACTATCACGCTAACTCTTCTCTGCCTCTCCCTCTCTTGCACTTATTCTTACTATCACGCTCACTCTTTGTATAAATTGAAGGAAAAGATGAGATAGTGGACTGCAGAGAGAATTTCTGAGAATGTGGAGAAGAGACAGAAAAATTGGGGCAAAATAAACTGATCTTTATTACTGAACAGATGCCCCTCCCCTTTATACAAATTTTCACAGAGAGAGAGAGAGAGAGGTTAATGCTTTTGTCCAACGGTCAAAAACTGACCGTTGGAAAAAGCTGCAGAAAAGATTCCTTTTTCAAAAAAGGACTCCCAACAGCTATATTTATAGCTGTTGGAGGCTGGGCCTGATATAAATCAGGCCCAGCATTTATTAGGCTGGGCCTGATATAAATCCTTAATGGACCTAATATATTCCCTAAATGGGCCCCTCACTATTGGGCCCTTAGTGGGCCGTTAATGGGCCCTTATTGGGCCTTTATTTAAATCCATTTTAGGTTAGTTTTTCCATTAGATCCCTAGGATTAGCCTATTACACGTACATGGCCTCAGGCCCATAAGTTAGTAAAATTAGCCCTAATTGGGCCGTGATGATCTAACACTCTTCTTTCTCTCTCTCCCTCTCTTGCACTTACTCTTACTATCACTCTCCTTCTCCTCTCTCTTTCTTGAACATATTCTTACTATTACTCTCACTCTTGCTCTCTCTCTTGAATTTACACTTACTATCACTGTCACTCTTGCTCTCTCTCTCCCTCCCTTCCTCACTCTCTCACTGGTACTCTTGCTCTCTCTCTCTGTTACACTCAATTTTGTTCACTTCTAAGCCTTGCCTCTTCCTCTCTCTCTTCCCCCCTCACTCTCGCAGTTTTTGTCTCTCTCACTCTCGCGGTTTCTGTCTCTCTTTCTCTCCCAGGAGATGACTCTGCAGGCCACAAACTTGACGGAAGAAGATCTCACACTGGCAGTTCTTGCTCCCGCGTCATTCACTTCACCACCCTCGGTCATGTCCCTCAATTCCTCACCCATGAGCCCAATGACGCCTCGTGCCGGATGGCGGTCCAGCGCTGTAGCGGCTCAACAAGGGAAGCAGGACGAGGAAGATGGTGGAGAGGCAACCTCGAGCTCTGATGATCTGGGCTGCTCCCATCTGTGGCTTCAGAGCGTCGTTCCCCTTGGGTGACGTCACCTTTCTACTTCTTTTTTCATCGACCAACGTCTTGCCATGGGTTTTCAGACATGACAGGAGCAGCTATGATATGGATGGAATGTGACGGTATTGACATCCGGTCAGTCATCCGTCCATTAACCGAACTATCCATCTCTAATGGCTCCTGTCTGTTACCATATACCATCCGGATTGGTATCATCGATAAATGTTCCCGGTTCCAGTTTCAATTTGGATCATTCGAGATAATGAATGGAACTGGATTCTGGATTAATTTGGTCAGATTAATTCGGCAAAGTAAAAGCGGAGAGCGATATGGATTCAATATGCACATACCAGTTTTTTGATTATTTTGATGAAAATCTTGAAGACTAGTGTTTGCTGGATTGTTGGTCACTCCTAGAATTTGACCAAGAGTTTGCTGGATAGGATTAGTTCTGGATGGATGGGATGGCAAGGAAATCAGTCCCTGATTTGGGTTTTTTATAATTGTTATTTGAGTTTTGGTTTCGATTTCTAATTAAAAATTAGTTATTTTTGCTTACTCAGATGTGTGCCTTCTCGGTCGAGCGCCACTGTTAAGCTTGAGCTACTCCCGCTCACAGACGGGATCATCTCTCTGGACACCCTTCAGATATCTGCAAAGGAAAAAGGTTCTGTATCTATAGCTTTATATGCATGTTAACATTTATTGTATTCATCTTCCCATAGTACCGTGATTATACATATACGACTATTATATGCATTTAAACTTGAATATATGTTAATTATGGACAATATCCATCCAGTATACGTCTCTGCTTATTTAAAAAAAAAAAGGTATACGTCTATGCTCCAAGATTTGATGTTGATTTCTCTAAAAGAACTAAGTTTGAGATAGAGACATTTTTGGTGATATTTCTGTCGAATTTACTCTTATTGAGAAGTTAATGTCAGGTATCACATACATGCCTGAACGTCCCCTGAAGATATACGCCACTTCAAGCATCGCCACAGGCATCTCTTAACAATGTCCGTCTTTTATTCAAATTATTAAACATCTTATTTGCAGGTATTGATGAGTTGTTTTGAGCCTCAGAAGAAAATAAATTCGGGATTTTATTTTTCAACTATCCGATTCACAGATCTCCTCTGTTTTTCTTGACCTTCTTTACGGCCTTCTTGACTACCGTTTCCGCCACTGTGGCAGCCGACTTGGCCGACTCCTCCGCTGCCGTCTTTCCAGTTTGGAAGCTGCTCGCAGCTGCCTCCTTCATTGCCTCCGATTTGCTCCTCGATATCCTACGCCTCAAATTCCAATGATTTCAAACGAGTCAACTTACAGAGAAATGACGATTCAGATTCATGTCGCAAAGTCAATGATTGAGATTCATGTCACGAAGTCAATGATTGAGATTCATATCACAAAGTCAATGAGGATTCAGATTCATGTCACGAAGTCAATGATTGAGATTCATGTCACAAAGTCAATGAGGATTCAGATTCATGTCACCAAGTCAATGATGATTCAGATTTGTGTCACGAAGTCAATGATGATTCAGATTCATGTCACAAAGTCAATGAGGATTCAGATTCATGTCATGAAGTCAATGACGATTCAGATTCATGTCACGAAGTCAATGACGATTCAGATCAATGTCATGAAGTCAATGACGATTCAGATTCATGTCACGAAGTCAATGATGATTCAGATTCATGTCACAAAGTCAATGATGGCTCAGATTCATATCACGAAGTCAATGATGATTCAAATTCGTGTCATGAAGTCCATGATGACTCATTCGTATCATGAAGTCAATGGTGATTCAAATTCGTGTCACGAAGTCCATGAAAATTCAGATTAATGTCACGAAGTCCATGACGATTCAGATTCGTGTCAAGAAGTCCATGAAGATTCTGATTTATATCACGAAGTCAATTACTATTCAGACTCGTCTCATGAAGTCAATGAAGATTCAGATTCGTGTCACAAAGTCAATGACGATTCAGATTCGTGTCATGAAGTCCATGAAGATTTGGATTCAAGTCAACAAGTCAATGAAGATTTGGATTCATGTCACAAAATTAATGAAGATTCAGATTCATGCCACAAAGTTCACGAAGATTCAGATTCATGTCACAAAGTCAATGAAAATTTACATGATTAAGAAAGACATCAAATTAAAATTTGCAGAACTTCATAACATAAACTTTATGAGCAAAGGCTGTGCCAATTTGAAGTTGCAAATTAAAAAACAAACGCTGAAATTAGTCTGTGGATGACATGAAGATAAATAGGATAAATGGATCTATCCTGCGGCCCTCAACAGTGGGAGACTGTAAAGAAGACTAATGCCGGACAGTGTAAGGACGGAACGGGACGGAAAACATTTCAAATTTTTAACTAGTAAAAAACTACCAAACCTTTATATCATATACTCGTTAAAATGTCGTAAATCTTTGTAACGCCCCGTTCCGTCATCCGTTACGTGCAACACCGAACGAGGACGAACAAAAGAGAGATTCCGCAACGGATGACCGAACGGGAGTCGCGTTCAGTCCCGTTCCGTCCGTCCTGCACCAGAACTTCTCGGGCGTGGGAACGGATGACGCATCCCGTTCGTCCCATCGTGAAGATCAAACCCAATAAATCTGAACACTTTTCGATTCAAATCCACGCCGATTTCGAATCGAAATCTCGAGGAAAAACCACGCCTGGAAGGATCAAATTATCAAAATCCCCGAAAAAATCTTCGCGGTCTTCTTACCTCGATCGGAGATTGATCGCTGCGAGACGAATCCAAGATCGGAGGTCCGTCAGAGCGCCGTTGCTGGCCGACGCGGCGATCCCGATGGCCCTCTCCGCCGGATTGGGCTCCTGCCGATCACATTCCTCTGCCGCCGCGCCGGCCGTCGCCATTGGCGCGAGGAGAGAGAGAGCGAGGAGCAAGAGAATGAAGGAAGAAGAAGCAGGCCTGCCATGGCCGCGGCGGTCGTTCGGCATCGCCATCGCCTTGTGCGATCGTAGGTCGGCGAGGGTGGCAGGGATAAAGAGTGGGGGTTCCGCGTGTCGTCTCTTCCGCGCTTGGTGAATTCACTTGTGTTTGATTATTCTCGTTGTGGAGATTTTGGTTACTGGGCTGCGGACATCTGTTCGTCCGTCGCCGTTTCTCCACCGCCATTTTCTCTCTCTGATCTGACCTGACCTGACTCTCTCTCTGATCTTCTCTCTGATTTTCTCTCTCTTCTCTCTTCTCTTTTCTCTCTCTCTCCTCTCAACTTCTCTCTCTCTCTCTCTCTCTCTCTGCTCTCTTCTCCAACCTTCTCTCTTCCCTCAACTTCTCTCTCTCTCTCTCTCTTCTTTTCTGCTCTCTTCTCCAACCGTCTCTCTTCCCTCAACACCTCTCTCTCTCTCTCTCTCTTCTTTTCTGCTCTCTTCTCCAACCGTCTCTCTTCCCTCAACACCTCTCTCTCTCTCTCTCTCTCTCTCTCTCTTCTGATATCTTCTCTCACCTTCTCTCTCTTCTCTCAACTTCTCTCTCTCTCTCTTCTTTCTGCTATCTTCTCCCACCTTCTCTCAACTTCTCTCTCTTCTTTCTGCTATCTTCTCCCACCTTCTCTCTCTTCTCTCAACTTTTTTCTCTCTTCGTTCTGCTATCTTCTCCCACCTGCTCTCTCTTCTCTCAACTTTTCTCTCTCTTCTTTCTGCTATCTTCTCCCATCTTCTCTCTCTTCTCTCAACTTTTCTCTCTCTCTTCTTTCTGCTATCTTCTCGCACCTTCTCTCTCTTCTCTCAACTTCTCTCTCCCTCTTCTTTCTGCTATCTTCTCCCACCTTCTCTGCCTTCTATCACCTTCTCTCTCTTCTCTCAACTTTTATCTCTCTCTTCTTTCTGCTGTCTTCTCCCACTTTCTCTCTTGACACAGCCTTAGTACACTAACGTCGTAGGAACATGACTTGAATCTACAAGCATTGTTCTACTTGAAGTAGCTAAGTCCTAAATCCACAGGCCTAGCATCTCCAATCCTTGAGTCCAAAAGGGGTTGTACTTGAATCCACAAACACACAAGCACTCTCTAACAAAGAGAATACTCAGAAGGAAGAAACAACAATTTCAACAAGAAAATAGATTTCAATGTTAATCATTCAGGGTACATGGGGGCCTTATATAGGCCACAAGAAGTGCAGGGTCGTCCATAATGATTGTACCCATGACAAGACAAGTCAAAACATTGAGAAAAATAAATCTGACAAGCTAAAACAGAGGATAAGCAACCTGACATACCTGAGCAGAGATATCCTACAGATTCTGGGGCCTGTAGAAGCTGTCAGAAAATATTTGTGTCTCTCAAGAAGATCTTAATGGGACAAAACAGAAGATAGTCAGATCTGACAGGTTAGAGCAGAGATCCTGGAAGAAGAAGAATCTGGCTGAGGATTCTGTCAAAAGAGATTGCCAGAGAAAATCTTGCCAAAGAAAATTTGGAAGTGAAAATCCTGTCATAAGATTTTGTCAAAGAAAATCCTATCAAAAGATTTGGAAGGGCTCTAGGTATATTTCTGCAGATCCTGTCAGTTCTAGAAGAATCTCTTTCTTGGGCCACAACTTGCTAATGGGCCTCATAAAATGGGCTTCTGGGCTACATCATCTCTTTTCTCAACTTCTCTCACTCTCACTCTCTTCTTTCTGCTAGCTTTTCCCACCTTCTCTCTCTTCTCTCAACTACTCTCTCTCTTCTCTCAACTTCTCTCTCTCTCTCTCTCTCTCTCTCTTCTCTCTCTTTGCTCAACTACTCTCTCTCTCATCTCTCAACTTCTCTCGTCTCTCTCTTCTCTCTCTTCTCTCTCTCTTCTTTCTGCTATCTTCTATCACCTTCTCTCTCACTTCTTTTTGCTATCTTCTATCACTTTCTCTCTCTTCTCTCAACTTGTCTCTCTTTGTCTCTCAACTTCTCTCTCTCTTCTTTTTGCTATATTTTCTCACCTTCTCTCTCTCTCTCTCTTATTTTTGCTATATTTTCTCACCTTCTCTCTCTCTCTCTTCTTTTCGCTATATTTTCTCACCTTCTCTCTCTTCTCTCACCTTCTCTCAGCTTCTCTCTATTCTCTCACCTTCTCTCAACTTCTCTGTGTTCTCTCACCTTCTCTCTTCTTTAAACTTCTCTCACACCTTCTCTCTCTTGTCTCACCTTTTAGCTTCTCTCTCTTCTCTCAACTTCTCTAACACCTCTCTCTTCTCTCAACTTCTTTCACACCTTCTCTCAGCTTCTCTCTCTTCTTTCAACTTCTCTCTCACCATGTCTCTTCTCTCTTAGGTTCTCTCTCTTTTCTCACCTTTTCTCTTACCTTCTCTCTTGTCTATCAATTTCTCTCACAACTTCTCTCTCTTCTATCAATTTCTCTCACAACTTCCCTCTCTTCTCTCACGCCTCTCTCTTCTCTCAACTTCTCTCTTACCTTCTCTCTCTTTAATCTATTTCTTTCACAATGCTTCTCTCTTCTCTCACACCTCTCTCTTCTCTCAACTTCTCTCACACCTCTCTCTTCTCTCACTTTCTCTCACACCTTCTCTCTCTTCTCTCACCTTCTCTCTCAACTTCTCTCACACCTTCTCTTTGTTCTCTCAACTTCTCTCACACCTTCTCTCTCTTCTCTCAACTTCTCTCACACATTCTCTCTTCTCTCAACTTCTCTCAAACCTTCTCTCTCTTGTTTCACCTTCTCTCTCATCTTCTCTCTTGTCTCACCTTCTCTTTCTTCTCTCACTTTCTCTCTCTAATTTGACTCTCATCTTCTCTCTCACCTTCTCTAATCTTCTCTCTTCTTTCACCTTCTCTCTCCAAATTTTTCTCTCACCTTCTCTCATCTTCTCTCTTTCTGTCTTCTCTCACCTTCTCTCTCTAAATTTTTCTCTCACCTTCTCTTTCTAAATTTGACTCTCACCTTCACTCTGTCACCTTCTCTCACCTTCTCTCTCTCTTCCTCACCTTCTCTCTCTCTCTCTTCTCTCACTTTCTCGCTCTAAATTTTTCTCTCACCTTCTCTCTCTCTCTCTTCTCTCACTTTCTCGCTCTAAATTTTTCTCTCACCTTCTCTCTCTAATTTTTCTCTCACCTTCTCTCTCTCCAAAATTTTCTCTCTCTAAATTTATTTCTCACCTTTTCTCTCTTTAAATTTATTCTAACCTTCTCTCTCTCTCTAAAATTTTCTCTTACCTTCTCTTTTTAAATTTGACTCTCACCTTTTCTCATCTTCTCTCACCTTCTATTTTTCTCCTCTCACCTTCTCTTTCTAAATTTGACTCTCACCTTCTTTCACCTTTTCTCGTTTTCTCTCTCTCTCTCACCTGCTCTCTCTAATTTTTTCTCTCTCCTCTCACTCTAATTTTTTCTCTCACCTTCTCTCTCTCTCCTAATTTTCCTCTCACCTTCTCTCACTCTATTTTTTTCTCTCACCCTCTCTCTCTCTCTCTCTCCAAATTTTGATTATTCTCGTTGTGGACATTTTGGTTACTGGGCTGCGGTCATCTGTTTGTCCGTCGTCGTTTCTCGACCACCATTTTCTCTCTCTGACCTTACCTGACCTGACCTGACTCTCTCTGATCTTCTCTCTCTTCTCTCTTCTCTTGTCTCTCTCTCTCTTCTATCAACTTCTCTCTCTTTCTCTCTCTCTCTTCTTTCTGCTTTCTTCTCTCACCTTCTCTCTTGCTCTCAACTTCTCTCTCAATTTCTCTCTATGTCTCTCAACTTCTCTCTCTCTCTTCTATCTTCTCCCACCTTCTCTCTCTTCTCTGACCTTCTCTCTCCCTCTCTTCTCTCTCCCTCTCTTCTCTCTCCCTCTCTTCTCTAACCTTCTCTCACCTTCTCTCACCTTCTCTCACCTTCTCTCACCTTCTCTCAGCTTCTCTCTGTTCGTTCACCTTCTCTCTCTCTCTCACCTTCGCCCAGCTTCTCTCTGTTCTCTCGCCTTCTCCCTCTCTCTCACTTCTCTCAGCTTCTCTCTCTCCTCTCATCTTCTCTCAGCTTCTCTCACCTTCTCTCTCTTCTCTCACACCTTCTCTCTCTTCTCTCACCTTATCTCAGCTTCTGTCTCTTCTCTCACCTTCTCTCTTTTCTCAACTTCTCTCAGATTCTCTCTCTTCTCTCAACTTCTCTCACACCTTCTCTCAGATTCTCTCTCTTCTCTCAACTTCTCTCACACCTTCTCTTAGCTTCTCTCTTCTGTCAACTTCTCTCTCTTCTATCTTCTCTCTTACCTTCTCTCTCTTCTATCAATTTCTCTCACATCTTCTCTCTCTTCTCTCATAGCTTCTCTCTCTTCTCTCACCTTCTCTCAGCTTCTCTCTCTTCTCTCACACCTTCTCTCAGCTTCTCTCTTCTCTCAACTTCTCTCTCTTCTATCAATTTCTCTCACAACTTCTCTCTCTTCCCTCACGCTTCTCTCACAATTCTCTCTTCTCTCAACTTCTCTCTCTTCTATCAATTTCTCTCACAACTTCTCTCTCTTCCCTCACGCTTCTCTCACAATTCTCTCTTCTCTCAACTTCTTTCTTACCTTCTCTCTCTTTTATCAATTTCTTTCACAACTTCTCTCTCTTCTCTCACACCTCTCTCTTCTCTCAACTTCTCTCTTACCTTCTCTCTCTTTTATCAATTTCTCTCACAACTTTTCTCTCTTCTCTCACACCTCTCTCTTCTCTCAACTTCTCTCACACCTCTCTCTTTTATCAATTTCCCTCACACCTTCTCTCTCTCTGCTCTCAACTTCTCTCACACCTTCTCTATCTTCTTTCAACTTTTCTCAACTTTTCTCACACCTCTCTCTGGTCTCACCTTCTCTCTCATCTTATGTCTTGTCTCACCTTCTCTTTCTTCTCTCATCTTCTCTCTCTAAATTTGACTCTCACCTTCTCTCTCTCAATTTTTCTCTCACCTCGTCTCTCTAAATTTTTCTCTCACCGTCTCTCATTTTCTTTCTCTTTCTTCTCTCACCTTGTCTCTCTAAATTTTTCTCTCACCGTCTCTCATTTTCTTTCTCTTTCTTCTCTCACCTTCTCTCTCTAAATTTTTCTCTCACCTTCTCTCATTTTCTCTCTCTCTAAATTTTTCTCACCTTCTCTGTTCTTCTTCTCTCTCTCTCTTCTTTCACCTTCTCTCTCCCTAAAATTTTCTCTTACCTTTTCCCTCTAAATTTGACTCTCACCTCTCTCTCTAAATTTGACTCTCACCTTCTCTCATCTTCTCTCTCTCTTCTCTCACCTTCTCACTCTCTCTAAATTTTTCTCTCACCTTCTCTCTCTCAGTTTTTATCTCACCTTCTCTCTCTAAGTTTTTCTCTCACCTTCTCTCTCTCAGTTTTTCTCTCACCTTCTCTCTCTCAGTTTTTCTCTCACCTTCTCTCTCTCAGTTTTTCTCTCACCTTCTCTCTCTAAATTTTTCTCTCACCTTCTCTCTCTAAATTTTCTCTCACCTTCTCTCATTTTCTTTCTCTCACTTCTCTCACCTTCTCTCTCTAAATTTTTCTCACCTTCTCTCTCTCCCTAAATTTTTCTCTTACCTTTTCTCTCTAAATTTGACTCTCACCTTCTCTCTCTCAATTTTTCTCTCACCTTCTCTCTCTAAATTTGACTCTCACCTTCTCTCATATTCTCTCTCTTCTCTCACCTTCTTACCCTCTCTAAATTTTTCTCTCACCTTCTCTCATTTTCTTTCTCTCTCTTCTCTCACCTTCTCTCATTTTCTTTCTCTCTCTTCTCTCACCTTCTCTCATTTTCTTTCTCTCACTTCGCTCACCTTCTCTCATTTTCTTTCTCTCACTTATCTCACCTTCTCTCTCTCTAAGTTTCTCTCACCTTCTTCTCATCTTCTTCTCTCTCTCTTCTTTCACCTTCTCTCTCTCCCTAAATTTTTCTCTTACCTTTTCTCTCTAAATTTGACTCTCACCTTCTCTCTCTCAATTTTTCTCTCACCTTCTCTCATTTTCTTTCTCTCACTTCTCTCACCTTCTCTCTCTCTAAATTTTTCTCTCACTTTCTCTCTTCTTCTTCTCTCTATCTTCTTTCACCTTCTCTCTCCCTAAATTTTTCTATTACCTTCTCTCTAAATTTGACTCTCACCTTCTCTCATCTTCTCTCTCTTCTCTCACCTTCTCTCATCTTCTCTCTCTTCTCTCACCTTCTCTCATCTTCTCTCTCTTCTCTCACCTTCTCATTCTCTCTAAATTTTTCTCTCACCTTCTCTCTCTAATTTCTCTTATTTTCTTTCTCTCTCTTTTCTCACCTTCTCTCTCCAAATTTCTCTCTCACCTTCTCTCATTTTATTCTCTCACTTCTCTCACCTTCTCTCCCTAATTTTTTCTCTCACCTTCTCTCTTTCCATTTTTTAACTCACCTTCTCTCTCTCCATTTTTTCTCACCTTTTCTCTCTTTAAATTTGTACTAACATTTTCTCTCTCTCCCTCTCTACCTCTTGTTCTTCTCTCCATCCACCTTTGCTTTATCATTTGGGTCATCAGTCATCCCTAATCTCCAACGGATGATGGATGACCAATGAAAAAAATGTCTTTGTCTGGTCATCCATCCACTAGGGTAGACGGTGAAGGATAGTGGGTTGAGACACCATGGATGACGACTCATCATCCTTCCTCCAATCCTAATCAGTAATCGTGTGTGACCTAGAGTGTGGGTGCAGCGCACGTGCTCCCAACCCTACCTTAGTGGTGCTTCTGATGCAAAGGGACTGGAGCGACCTCAGGTGCGCAAATTGTGCATGATGTGCTGAGGCAAGTTTCCATTCGGGCGTGCTCTCTGTGGCGGCTCCATGGTGCACATCTCATTTAAAATCTACAAGGAACATCAGATTTTCAGGCATCCCCAGTGGTGAGAGTGCCCAACATTGTGTTTTACACGCATTAGGGCTGCGCATGTGCACAGCTTGTGCCTACAACAGCATATGCACTGCACTTGGCTGCAGGCATGCAGTGGCCCCTTGCACTCCTTGCGTGCATCATTTCATCCAAAAACACTAGTTCTGATCTTAGGTGACAACTTATGTAGAGTCAATATTGGTCTTGTCTAAAGCACAAGCTAAGTAGGGATGTTGTGTACAACGGGTAGGGAGACCCCGTTCTTAATCCACATTCTATGGATGTTGGGTATTAGGTGAAAGATCTGAAGGGGCATGAGAGTGAATCATATACCCGTAGGTACATGGTGTGCGACGCGATACCAACTATGGGCACCCATGCACTGAGGACGGATACCGCAAGAGTTGTTACTTCAGCTGTGGGTGGGCAGAGCTGACCGAACGGGGTGAGGTGTGGTGCCTTCTCACCAAATCTGACTCAATGAAGAATTGAATGAAAGGGCTCATTTAGACCGCACATTCTGTTCTGCGATATTTGAGAATCACTAGCAATACCTGTCGTAGATCCGTGATAATCCCTTGTAAAAAACCTAAGGGCTATTTCCAATTAGCCAATTAAGAATTCTCAGATGATGTACTAGGAGTGCATCAAAGATACAGTCATCAAAGATGCAGTCATGAGTGCATCATTTGAGTACTTCGAAAAGTAGTAATGTTGACCCTTGAGAGAGAATACTAAGTCATATTGCCAAGAGAATTTAAGGCCGCACACAGCAACTTGCAGCCTGGGTAAGGCTAGGAATCCAAAGCTCAAATGTAAGACTCCCACTTCTTCAAAACTACTTTAGAAGCAGTTCATGAGTATGCATGGGTTCAATTGAACCAAGCTTGTCTGCATGATCATGCAAGCTCTATTGGGTGTTTAACTATATGAATGAATTGAATATCTGATTTAGATAAATTGGATTTAATTTCTGGACACATGGAAGGACCAGAACAATGTGTGTTTTTGTATACGGAAAAACATTTTGAATTTCGTCACTGGTTTTTTTCTATTAAAACTTGTAAGTGATGTAAAAATTTTCCATAGGAGTCACTGTCTCAACAACTATGAACCTCGAACAGACTGGTTCAGTATCTGATTATTGATCTGTATTTGACAATTTGGCAGTGTATCTCAAGCATTAACCATTAGATGTTGATGAATGTGCATACCATTAAGGAAACCTGGAATCCAAGCCAAACTTAATAAATGTTGGTCATATGACACTCATGATGTCATGTATTACTACTCCATATGAGCTGAAAGCTTAGAAAATATTGGGTGGAATGAGCTCAAATCTTAAACTTAATATTATAAATATTTTAAACAACGAGTGGTGAAAATAAATTGTTGAGTATACTCATCTGGAAACAATAACCAAAGCAGGCTCATCCCACCCAACACCATAACAAAATCAAACCTAGAGGAAATTCATTAAAATGACGACACAGCCTACCATGAGTGATCAAGCACCCTGATAGGGTAAAAATAAATTAATTTTCCTTTATAACTGCAATGAGATCTATATGCTCTGATAGGAATTAAAAAAAACTCAGCATATATATGCAAGAGGAATATGAGGATGAGACAATCCATTGCTAAGAAATACTTGATGCATATGGTTGATTCTCCTCCAACCAATGACATATTATTTGGAATGCTTACTTCAACTGAAGATGTTAATCCTATTAAGGTGAGGGCATATCAAGCACGTGAGGATCTAGATAGATGAAAGTGTTGCTTTCAGTCTTATTAATAAAAAAGTGATCCACTTGTTGAGCATCCCGACTCAACCATACGCAAATTAGCATCATGTTGGAATATGGATCATATTGGGAGATAACATAATATTAATTTATCATCTCAAAGCCTTTTTCACAAAAATGAATTCCTTTTAGTACAGGTTAGTTTTGATATTACACTAGGCATATTGCGGCTATGCATTTTGGATTGGCTTCTGTGTCTTGATATGCACATGATGTTCAAGATTATATGTCAGAATATGATTCATAATATTAAGGCCACCCTGAATTTATTAACACCAGGATTTAATCAATTGACAAGGAACAAACTCATCAAGAGTGACTTTTATCTATCTGGTATCAATCATTATGTCTCGGTATCATCCTTGGAAATCTACTCTCGTCCTCTTTATTCTTGCATTGATAGGAAATAATCCCATTGTGTTTGAAAATACTACAACCCTGCTACCACATAGAGATAGAGACCATTGGGTACATTTTTTTCCTGCATTAAAAGCGATCGACATTCATCCTTGAAATATTTCCACAATGATGTTAGAGAATAACTTGCACAAGAGATGGTATATTTGAATACCATATGCCCATCAAGTAACTGTTTCTCTAGCCCTGGTTTACTCATTAAAAAGAAGGATCAGGGTTCCAATTATGTATGTATTATTCCCAATCATTTTTCTATATCAATACTAAAAACGTCACTAGAACATGAAATGCCTATATTTAAAAAATTATATTTATCAAGTGAAGAGGCACCTCACAGATATCCATAAAATAATAGCATTAAACACCATTTTAAGATTAATGTTATGCCCTTTGTATTATCAAACACATCATCAATCATTCAATCACTCATGACTCAATCTTCGGAAAATGACTAGAAAAGCTGCATAAAATGTCTATCTTTTCAAAATTAGATTTAAGATCAAGTTATTATCAAGTAAGGATGCATCCCAATATATCCAGAAAACAGCATTCAAAATACTCCGAGGCCATTTTGAGTTTGATGTGATGCCCTTTAGATGATAAAATTCCCTTGCTACCTTCAATCACTCATGAACTCAAACTTGAGATAATGTCTTTGACTATTTTTCTGGTGTTTTTTATGACACTATGATACCACTGTGATTTTATTATTTTCTCTATAAACACCATCTTCAAGGGAATCTTAAAATATTCCAGTTGAATTTCAAAATATTGAGTATGTGAAACATGGGATATCAATAGGAGTCTCTACTGATCGCTCAAAAATAGAATTTATCATGCAATGGAAATTCCTATTACTGCCTAATAGTTAAGGGGTTCATCAGTCTATCTAGATATTAGAAAAGAGTTAAGTCACAATACACCTGAATTACATAACCTTTGTAAATTTTTTTTAGGGAAATAATGTGGCATGAAAACAAATGTTAAAGGAGCATGGCTAAGCTTGTAGTCATAATTAGTGTGGAGACACTAAGGATAGACGGTGGGTGCTCTTTACGAAAATGGGGTTCACTGAATTCATCTGCATGAATATCTGAAATAGAGGATAACAAAGTATCAATCTAGTAAATTTTGACATGATTGTGTAATAGAACAGAAGAGAAGATAAGAAAATAAAATATTGGAAAGAAGACACAAAAAATTCAACTCAGTGATGTGTAATGGAAGATTTATTGGGGTATAGAAAATAAAGATAAGATTCAAATGTTTCTCTCAAATCACTGGTTCATTCTACTTCTACAGAAAAAACTACAATTGAAGAATTTCAGGTATTGCAGTATTGGTAAGGAAATGAGATGGCAACTCTACCAGCACTTGTAAATTTTTTTTCATATTTTAGATGAAAAAATAAGGAAAAGATTAGGGATTTTGGTAAAAAGGTACTGATCACTTCTGCAATCAAAATTCAGATGTAATAAATGTTTTTTGTGAGACAGATGTTAGGTTAAGGATTATATAATGTTAGATCTAACTAAAATAGAACTATTGATTGCAATTAAATCAAAACAATAGTTCATTTATCTTCTGATGGACACTTATCCTCATTAGTGTAGCATCACCCCATGTGGCAGCTTCTTTCCCAGAGAGAGGGAGAGAGAGAGAGAGAAATATAATTATGTGATGTTAATATCTGATGTTTGATCTTATGTATGAATAGTAGACAATCAAGATTAAACTCTGACTTTTTAAAGTTGGCCTACTATCAAGTGGTCGTCGAGCTGGGTCAGTCCAAGGCCCACATTATTTCTTCTTTTGGTTAACAAAAGTGTTAATCCCATATCAAAAGGGCAAAAATATAAAATCAAATATAAGTACCAAAATCAAAGGCATTTTGAAATAAAAAACAAACCTCTGCTGCAGTCATGGCCATATGCATACATTCAGTGGCTGCTGCTGTTGTTTGAGTGGATGTGGTAGTTGTTGTTGCTGCAGCTTATTCAGCCATTTTTAATTGCTTCTATTCGTAAAATTTATTCCTTGTTATGCGTGTATTTAAAATAACTCAAGGAAATCATTAGTTGCTAGTAAACTTGCCCAAAAATGTCAAGCATCATCACCTCTGAATATGTGATTCATAATATGTAATTTATTAGATTAATAAATAAATTTACAGATTTTATGGATTAAAATAACTATTTATGAGTACTATCAAGCCTGAAATGATTAAATATAATTTAAAGGGTTTTTTAATTATTTGTTTGTTATAATTCATAAATAATATATTTTATCAATTTTGCATCAATATATTTTAACAATTTGTTAGCATTGTATTCATATAGATTTATTTTCTAAGTCAGAATGTATAATTTGTATATTTTTATGAATAATGTTTTATCTTAAATGAACTTATTTAATATTTTCCAAGAGTCACCATTTGATTTGATTGAAAATAGTTTTTGGAAATGATTAGTGCCGCTAATCATTACCACCCCTATGGGGCGAAAGAGCTGCCTGGTGATCCCTAGGTCGCAGCCACCGATGCAAATTATCTTTTCATCGTAAAATTAGAAGAAAAAAGAAACTATTATGCAAATTATCTTTTTGATCAGCTAATGGCAGTTACACAACGAGGAAGACAAAAACCTTGGTTCAACATCTTAATCAAACATGTACGAAACGAATTACCAAGGAAGATATGGCATCCCATTGGACTTATTCCAGCTTTTCATTATCAGAGGCATTTCATTTCATCACAGGATGGTTTAGATTATGAGAAAGATAACCTGATGTATTTCACAAACGTAAATGAAACTTCGATTTTGGAAAAACTTATGCAAGTGAGTCCTCTGAAGCTTGTTGGGTGAGTAGCTCTTCTCTGACCCGCTTGATTTCCATCTCTCTTTCAAGCCTCTCCTTCTGGCAGTTGAGAGGAAAAACAACATAAGCGCATGCTTAATCCGATAAATAAAATCAAGATTTTGGTAACAGATTAAACGCACGCATGAAACACAAGACCAGGCGCGCTCTTTATACAATACATAAATAATGTAATACAATAGGACATAATATTATAGTTTATTAAATAATATAATACAATAAGATAATAATGAGCTCATCGTGATTTGAAATAGAGTTCAAATGGAAAATTTTTCCGCTCCTTTTTACAGTATATAGTTCAATTGGATGATCCTTTTTACAGTATATTATCACAACTAAAAATTATTTTGCCATTAATGTACGTAAAATATTTCAAAAAATTAATATAGGTAAAAGGCAGCTCAACAATAAAGATTCTTTTGATGAAATCTCTAACCCCCTTTCAATGTTAATCACTTCCTAATCGACAAAAAGAATATAAAAAACCATAAATTAAGAAAAAACGGTTTTCTATTGTGGAACCGTTTATTTGATCAGGCAAGAACAAAAGATGCCACTTCTTCTGAATTGACCAGCTAAAAAAAACCTTCTCTAGATTTGAAATATCCATGACAAATGAATCATCTAATGAAGTACCACACGTAGAATGAGCTCCACAATCATATGAAGTTACGGTGTTTGTTCTCCATCAAATATAATAAAGGGGAAACTTAGAACTCAATGTCTCACTTATATATAATCGATGTGCGATTGATACTGATTCAAAAAAGTAGTCTATTCTCAAAATCTGAGTCTTTGAATTTTCCCCACACTGAAAAATAAAATAAAATAACATAAAAGGCCTTTATGTGAGAAATCATAGAGCCAAAGCTTCATTACTCTCACAGAGAAGGAAATGGGGAAGAAATTTGAGGACCCATGAAGATTTCACATTGTCAATATCTAAAAGATCTAAAAGATTTCCTCAGGAGATCTCTCTCCGATAATGTTCCCTGCAGAAGATCCATAAAAAGATGCAGCACTGGCCTTCATAAGTAGATAAGACACCCAAAAATTATCTCCCCCAGTCGGCTCTCCAACAAAGTATGAAGCACAATCCACGATTAAGCGGGAAACGTGCCACTGGCTCACTTGTGGATGCGTAAAGTACGATAATTTACTAAGAACCCATCACTAATGCCCCAAATTCAAGATGTAGATACGACGCACAGAAAATACTAAATTCCGCCAATTGCACGGAAGATGTAGATACAATCGATTCTTCAGTCATGTCCGAAGCACAATCCTCGATTAAGCGAGAATGTGCGACTGACTAACTTGTGGATGCTTAGAGTACGATTTTTTACTAACATCATCACTGACACCCCCAAATTCAAGAGAATAGAAGCCCTAAACACTCGAATAATCATCAAAACCCAAACGATTCAGGAAACGGCGAGAGACTTGGTCAGAAAATAGAGTCGGAATCAGAAATTATACAGTATCGGGACCTCGAATCAACGTAAAACTGGTGGCAGAGGAGATTTGATGCGAAGATCGAGGAGATGGGGAGATGGGGGAAAAGAAGGATACCTTCTCGTCCTGGCGAAGCGCGATCCAGACGTGGACCTTGTCCATGGACTGCCAGAAGATGAACGCTCCCAACGACATTGCAAAGAAGGTCGCCACCCTCACCATCTCGGTTCGTCCTGTTCTTCGCTTCCAACTTCTCCGAATCTACAGAGTTCGACCAGATGAAGGGATTTTTATAGCTGTTGGACGAAAACGGATGACGTTTCGAACGGACGGAACGGGACTGAACGGACTTCCGTTCCGTTATCCGTCCATTGAAAACTTTCGCAAATAAAAAGGTTTTAGTTTGATCAACATGCTCCTCTTTCCTTTCTTTCTTTCTTAGGCGCTTCATTAAAAAAAAAAGGGACCACCCTGACTTTTCAGTTTATTGTTTACAGTTCAGGGCATGCATTTAATCTGAGTGAATTTATTTCTAAGTCCCAAATGTGAAAAGTTTAAGAGTTATTTCCTTAAATGTGCATAGTTTAAAAAAAATGTCCTTTGGTTAAAGATTCATAGAGAATGGTTGTATGTATGTGCATAAATTTTTGATGCCATTCCCAGGATAATGATTAAGCTATTTTTGGGAATAATCATAAAATCTGATTAGGATGAGTCATGTTGTATGTCTGTGCTGAAATTTTTTATGCCATTCCCAGGATAATGATTAAGCTATTTTTGGGAATAATCATAAAAACTTATTAGGATGATTCATATTGTATATCTGTGCAGAAATTTGCGATGTCATCCCCACTCATTAATATCCTTAACACTAAGCTGATCCGACAAAAAAATATCTTAAGGTCGCCCGTGAGGGATCTACGAGGTCGGTCTTGTAGAAAGCATCTGTGTCTAAAACTAAACAAATGATCACATACAAATAAGTACTTGAATCATCTATCTATTGCAGCTTTGTGTCTGAAGAGAAGAGAAGATCTTGCAAGGAGTTGACATTGTTGAGTGAGCTGAGCCACGTGCTGCGCTCGCATTGGAGCTCCGTTTGAGGCTTCTTGGCTTGGGCTTTGAATCAACCGTCTCCATCAGATATTAGGTCAGTAGATATACATCTGTTTGCTTTTTTCCTCCTCTGGATAGCTTGATTTAGTGATTGAGGTTGGAAAAGTGTGAAAAATCTGTGGAGGAGACCATGGGAAAGAAGAAAAATTAGAATTTCATATTTACTATGGAGATCGAGCTCACCAATGGAAACCAGAATTTCTTGTTGAATGATGGCCTGAAGCAGGGTTGTGTCTAGCTTTTCATTAAAACCTTATGTTGCTAACCATGTCTCTCCTCACTCTTGGATCTCCATGAGCTTGCAAGGTGTTATCCAAGAAGAATGCCACGAGAAAAATACATTCACCATGTCATTGAACTGAATCAAAGATCCAAGATCAGATGAATTCAGTTGATTACATAATATGAATGATGAGTATGTGGATATAAAGTATATATCATGTGCAGGTACTTGTTTATGTACCATAAGAAAGGATGAGAAATGAGTATGGATAGCGAGATAGGAAGTGCATGTGCTCTCATCTGATAAATCAGAAAGGATGAATTTCGAGCATGGGGCGATAGATTTTGCACATACCCATGCATGAATAATGGGGATAAATAGTGTGCACAGACCAATGTATGGACTATGAGAGATAGATAATGAGATGAAGAATTCATTTTGAGCCATTCTGCACATAGGGCAATGTTCTGCATATAGGTCAAAGTTAAATTTTGCGATCTTAAGTTGACCATCATATTTCATGTCCATCAATTTTTGAATTCAAATTCCCACATGACCAGTTCCAATAATGGGTTAGTCTTGAGTTATTTTTTATAAAAATTGTTGGTGCTTTTTGTTATTTTTCAGAAAAAATGGCTATTTTTTAGGGATAAGTATTTCCAGAGTAATTTAAGCGTAGTATGGAGTCTAGTGCAGACAATGTGCCACCCTAGTCCAATGACGGTGCGCCGGCGGTGGGAATAGAGAGTGAGATTAGGAATGGCCATCAAGGTTGGAGTCAAAATTTGAGGAAGCCACCTGATCAAAAATCTTCGAGTACTTCACAACAGTGGACGACTTGAAATACATATGTGAACTGTGTCATGGGATCAACCCTGTAGTTAAATGCTATTTACAATGGCCTAAAGATGGGAGCACAAATGTTTTTTGGCGACATTTACAAAAGGTTCATCGAAAGGTACATGATGAACTGAAAGGTATAGCAACTTCGCAACGTTTTGTTGTAGAAGTGTTTTCCAATTTGTCATCAATGAAGCAGTACTTCACCGGGGTCACTCCGGAGGCAAAGAAGTAAGAAATTTTACGGCTTATTGTCAGTATTGTATTGCCATGGTCATTTGCCTATACTAAGCAATTTCAACGAGCATGGTGATTCAGAGCACAGTCCAAGATAAAGATGTATAGACGATGGGCTATTAAGGAGACTGGTAGGACAGTGTACACCCAACAAAAAGCAACTATTGCGAATAGGTTCAATGACATCCACCATGTGGCCCTCACGGTGGACGCTTGGACTACTTCAAATGGCTATTCCATGTTAGGCGTAAATGGCCATTGGGTCGATGCAGAATGGAAGCTTCAAGAGCAGGTGCTTGGCCTACGTCATATCCGAGACAAGCATGATGGGGAGGCGATGAGCAGACTCATCGCTGAGGTCATAGAAGACTTCAAACTTCAATCGAAGGTGTCATAAACATTCCAATAGAAACTTGTCATTACTGATACTTCTTTTAGCATATGTATCTCGATGTAGAGTAACATGCAGGTCTCTACTGTCACACCGACAGCGCTGCGAACAACCGGACAATGATGGACATTCTGGTGATAACATTGCATGCTACGAATCCAACATTTAGTAGTGATCATCATTTTCCATGTGTCTCACATGTCTTGAACCTGATCGTGCAAGCGGGTTTAAAAATCCTTTGCGCGACACAAAAGGAAGTAGAGATGTATATGTTTGATGAAGACATAGATCCAATCGATACATCATATGGACATACCAGGACCTCCCTCGAGGAGGCAGTGGCCCGAGTTCGTGAACTAGTAAAGGCTATCTCTCACTCCTCTCAAAGGAGGATAACAAGCAGATATGCAAGCATCTCGGAAAGCCTAACGAAAATAAGGTGTTGCTAGATTGCCCAACAAGGTGAAACTCAACGTACACTATGCTGCGAGGTGCCATAGATAAGCGAGACATTCTTGATCACATGGCGCGTGTGCTCATTTCGACGGGCACAAAGAATTACATAATTTGCAACATATTATCAGTATTTATCGAGGCAACAAACTTCATAATTAGTTCAAAGGTTGTCACTGCAATGATGGTGCTTGTCGTGATCAAGACTATATCAGATCACCTTAATGATGTCATGGACCGATTCAATAGGGATGGTATTTTTGTCGTGACGGACATCTTACTAAGCTCACAGAGGGACTCCATTCGGGATGCATGCGAGGCCATGAAGTTTAAATTTGACAAATACGAGAGTATCATAAGCCACAATGAATGCATCGCAGCAGCAGCGCTTCTTGATCCGTCAACAAAGATGGCTCTCATTGATCCTCGAACCCTTGAAGACTCCATTGCATACCTGCGATCTTGTCTCCATACTTCACTAAGTATTGATGAGCATCCCAATCGAATTGATGTGCACGAGGCTGGAGGTGGTCAGCAGCTTACTCCTGCAATTGCAAAGATGATAAAAGAGGCCAAAGCTCGCATTAAATCCAAGCCAAAAGCAAGACCCGAGCAAGAGCTGGATGCCTACCTCAATGAGCCTCTTACTGCAGAAGGTGAAAGCCCTCTTAAATGGTGGATGTTCACCGGTGCGCGCAAATATTCACATCTCGCAAAGTTGGCCATGGAGTACCTCTCCGTGCAAGCAACAAGTACACTATCAAAGCGACTCTTTCAGTGGGTGGTCAGGTTGTGACGCCCCAAAGAGCGAGCCTAGATGTAGAGAGTATTGAGCTGTTGTGTGCATTACACTATTGGATGCACCCGACAACCCAACCCGGCGATGAGAGCGATATTTATGCATCTGAAAACATGAACGAGGTAATTAGTTCTTTAATTAATTTTCAAAAAATTTATTTTACATGTAACTCTACTTATGTCCGTTACTGCAGCGTCCTTCCACGAACGAGGCCTGAGTATCGAAAGTCTTCAAGAAGTTATATATGTCCTGCTCAACGGAGATTTCACTCTGTTGCGGTTTGAAAATGATTCCCTCTCTACCTCTCTATCTCTAGAATTGATTGATAAAAAGTGAATCCACCACATCCATTCATCTACTTGCATGCATTTCTGACTGACTTTTCTTATTAAAAGTTGTCCTTCACTATCAGATGTCTTCTCTCTCTCTCTCTGACATTTTCACTGTCTTCTGATGATTGCTTTCATCACAAACAACCCTATCCACGAAGCCAATCTAAGTTTACTTCACATGCTCTCTTAACTCCTATCGGTCGTTTATTCCCCCTCCCCTGCATGCTTTCCCTCTCATGGCGTGTACGTTTTTTTCTTATCTTTCTTTCTACTTCCTGCACCCAAATGGATGACTTACCTATCTCTTCTCTGTAATTGTATGTTCTCTTAGCTCTTATCTTTCTAATTGTTGATCTTGGATGCCCTCCAGAAATCTCTTGAACCTGTCCTTTGAGCTCTCATACAACATCTTGCCCCTCACTCTTGAGCTGTATCGCGACCTGCTAATTCATCCACAATATAAATAAAATCGATTTTTATGCCCCGCACTTTAAATATAAAATTTATTGATGGTGCAGATAATAACGATGATGAAGGTGATGATATTGAAGGATGACAATGATAATGGTGACCATAAATGATCGACCAGATGACGAAGAATATGAAAATGATGATGATAGGCGATGAAGAAAAAAAAATTCTTGGGACAGTTTCATCAGCGTGACTACAAAGAAGAAGATGATGACAATGATGATGCTAGACTATGCAATGAAGAACTTCTCACTCTTTTGCCATTTTTCTATCTTTTCTGTTTCTTGGGTGTCTCCCATCTCTCTCATGGGAACAATGAATATTCAACTGGGTCTATGCCTTTTTAGCCATTGACCAGCTATCTCTCTAGGCTGTTAACTGATGAGTTATTCGATCTTAAAATTCTATCATGCATAGTACAAGAGAAACTCACTAAAGGCTATAACATTTTTTATTTATATTTCCGTAATTGATAAACGGAACAAAGTGTTACGTAATTGCACAAGGAAGAATAAGTGATGGCTAATCACATCACACAGCAATTAAAAAAATGTCTTCATATCAAAATAGGATTATTATAATTAAAAAAAATACATAAAACAAACCTAAAACTGTCCAGTTATGATAGTATTTTTCCTCCAGATATGGTTAAGTGTCATATAAGAGTTATTGTGCACTTATGAAAAGTAAAAAATAAATTTGAATCCACTTTAGTGTTATATCAATAAATTGAGGATCATTATTAGAGCATCTTGGAGATTATAATTATTCTTAGGGATAAAAAGTAAAGATAAAAGGTGATGGAATTAGGTCTAAAATCAATTATAATTTTTTAACCAAAAAAAAAGGTGAAAAAATCTGTGAATGGTTTCCCAACCCTTAGCCAACTCTCTTTAAGTATAGTAAAATCATGATCATGCATGAAAATGTGTATCATTAATGTATATGACTTAAACCAAGTAAGAAGAATTCAAATATGATTTAAATTCTTAGAAGTCCAACCTTCACACATTCCTCTATGTGAAAAAGGTGAACTTTGATGATATTAACGGGCCAAATAAAGGACTATGAAATTAAAAATTATGTGTCCCACTGGTTAAATTTTTGGACTGAACATATTTAAATTTTGTTGTCAATGCATATGTATTTAACTTTAAATTTCTCTCTCTTAATCCTCTCTCAAACTCTTCTCTCTCTCTCTCCAACATCTCAATCTCTATTATAAGTCTCTCTCCCAAATATCAGCTAAATTCCTGGATATCTCTTACATAACACTCCTAAATATCTTTTAGATATCTCTACATTATAAATATCTCCTAAATATCTATATATCATCTCTTATATCTCAGTCCTAAGTCTCTCTCTACCTCATTCTCTCACTTGTATATCCTAAATATTTCTAACATATCTCTTATATATTTGTATCCTTGACTCCCTCGTATATCTCACTAACATCTTCTTAGTCAATATCATGAATGATGTACATAATTTATCTGGAAATTATATGGTAGGGAAAGTAAGGGAAATATTTAAAAAATTGACTAAAAAAGAGCTAATGAGATGATTTGGGGAAATACTGGGAAATCCCCATTAATTTTTAACTTGAAATGAGAAATTATCTCTGGAGCTCTTCAGAACATCATGAAAAAGTTAAAAACAAGACATTCTTGGGAGATTTCATTTGGTAGTGTTGGATTTTATGAAACAAATCATCGCTTAAATCAAGTTGTCTTCCCAAGCATCATAAGAAACTACACTAATAAAAATAAAATTGCTATTAATACTTGAAAATTAATAACAATGCTTTCTACGAGGTATCCAACTTTGAGTATTTATTTTCAGTCAGTTATGGTTTACTATGGACATTAACATTCAGCAACTAGTAATTTGGTTTACCTATTATGTTTGAAGTGTCGGATAGGAAATTGAAAATGTTTCTCAATAAAGTGAATGTTCATTCTTACCTGATGACTCTAAAATATGTCATCAAATAATCAAGTTCTTAAGTTTAAATTCATTACAATTATCTTGTGAATTCATGCTAAGTTCATGCATATGTATTGTTTTATGAAATCACTAACCCCACTTGATTCTTTGAATCAAGTGGAATATATTTAACATTTTATGGCTAGTGAACATTCAGAAACAGGTTAAGAAGATCAAGGAAGAGAGGAGGATCAAGAGAAGTGGGCAAAAATTCGAAGTGGCAAAAATTACGAAAATGCCCCTGGGCATGACTTAAGAGAAAACCTATAAATACTCTCTTGAGAGAGGAGTTTAGGTGTTCAGAATTTTCTCTAAGGAAACTAGGGCTTGGAGAAGAGGATTTCTGCACCCTCCAGGATCTGATGAGCTTTTGGAGTTGGAGAGGAAGAACAGACTGAAGATAGCTTGGATTGAAGAACCACGCCTTGCCGCAAGGACGTGACACCCGACGTGGGGAAATCTCAAGCTTCAGCCCTGTAATCCCTCTCTTCTCAGACAATTTTGGTTGGGTTGGAAGAGTCACAAGATCTTCCAATGTTTTCCAACTGAGGATTGTTTCATTTTAGATTTGATTTCAGTTGAATTTTGTTTCTTTCTTGTTCTAATCATCCTCCCCAAACTTCCCCAAAAAAATCCCTTTGACGCAGCTTGGCCGCCGCAGCAACGCCGCCAAGACGCAGCGCCGCGCCGCGCAGCACGCCGCGCGCGACAGCGCTGCCAGCGCAGCAGCGCCGCAGCGCAGCGCCGCGCGCAGCCACGCCGCGCAGCCACGCCGCGCACGCGCGCCGCGCAGAGCCACGCTGCGCGCAGCCACGCCGCGCGCAGCCACGCCGCGCGCGACAGCGCCGTTGCACGCAGCAGCGCCGCGCGCAGCCACGCCGCGCGCAGCCACGCCGCGACGCAATAACGCGCTGCACGCAGCAGCGCCGCCACGCGCGACGCGCAGCACTGCACGCAAACACCTTGCGCGCAGGTACCTGCGCAAAACACCTGCGCGCAGGTACCCTGCACGAAGGTGTTTGATCCTTTGCCCCAAGGGCAAAGGTACTGTCTACAGAGAACTCCTTCAGACAGCCTCTATTAAGTTAAATCTTTAACTTAATCAGAGCAATAGCAGTTAAATCTTTCGACTAAACTGGGAATTAAAGAGGAATTCTGTGATTTTCCTGAGGATCATTTAACAGAGTTTAATATTTATTTTAAATTGATAAGTAACATATCTATTGAATAAAGAAGGAAATTTCTGCTGTTTTCTCCTGCTCCCTGTGGATCGACCCTCACTCGCCTTACGCCGTGAGGTTTATAAATTTGTTGCATAAGCTCTGAACCTCACACGTCTGAACTGCTAAATAACCAGTGAAAAACCCCTTAAACTTGAGCTTATCATTACCCATTCAATTTATTGGACCATGATTGCATTGGGATATTTTGAGAGAGTTCATGCAATTTTGAAAGTTAATGGATGAAACAAATTTGTATTCAAAGTAGGGTTTGTCATGACAAAAAAGCTATTGCTCTCGCTTTATCTCTCTTTCTATGCCTCTCTCTATTTGTCTTTATCACTTAATCTCTCTCTCTATACATCAATGTATGTCTATATCTAGCTCTTCATATATGCATCTCTAATTCTCTCAATCTGTCTATTTCTCTATCTATCTATAGTGCATGGACACGGACGGGACAGTTATTTCTTCCATGGATGAAAAAATCATCCTGTCCGGGAGTTTGAATGAATGACGGGACGTAGGATCATCAGCCAATCTCAGGACGGGTCGATTATTTTTGTCCATGGATGAATAACCGTCCCCTCTGGGCCTTGGACAGCGGACGGGATGGTTTATTTGTCCTGTGGAAGTACAGTAGGCGCCTGACTGCTCCAGCTGGCCATCGCACATGCTGTCCCACATGTCAAATTCTGAGTGGCCTAATGCTGAGGCACACACTGTTTTGTCCTGCGCGTCAGAGGGAACGAGAATATCTTGGACAGGACCGGTCGTGGACGAAAAAAATGGGACGAGACAAACCCTGGACGGGACAATTTGGATGAACCTCTAAAAATTGGGAAGTAGGACGGGATGATCTTCGTCCGGTCACTTCCATCATCCCCATCCTGGACGATCCTGCACTACATCTCTATCTCTCCCCGTGTCTCCTTTTATTTCCATAGCTTTTGCTCTCTCTCTCTATCAATTTAGAACACCCTCTTTGTCTCCATACTATCTCTCTATCTCTCCCTACATGTCTATCATTAATTGGCATTTATCTCTTTCTACCACTATCTATCTATGCATATCTCTTTCACTAGATGTATCGTGGCACCTCTTTAAATATCCCTCTGAGTCTTTATCTAGCTTTATCTCTATCTCTATGTTCTATATCTTCATATTATGTCTGCCAAGGCATAAAAACATTCACCACTCCTAGGAAATCTAATCCTTCTTGCATAATATTCAACTCCATGCTAATTTGTGAGGTTTCCCTTGATTACTAGTTGTGGATGGTAAAAATAATAGTTGGAGGGTTCTCAATCAGGGCACTTAGAGATAATTTTTTTAATTATGTATATGAAATCTCTATATTATATGGATGACGAGGTGAAGATTATTGTCCATTAAAGAGGATGATGGATGATGATGACCAGGAATTGACTGCAGTTGTTGCATCATCGTCAAATTTCATTCCTCATCATTGATGTCAAACCTTACTCGAGATGGCCACCAGAATTAACTTTCACTATGTCCCTGGCCATAACTATGCTCTATACAACATGATGGGATGAGCAAAATCACATCAAGCATGCGTGAATTATGTCGTCATGTTAGTCTCATCTAGGGAAATCGTCATCCCACATAAATATCCAATATTATTCATCGTTATCTGGATCTAAACTATACAGAATAACGATAATGAAATCAGGCAATTATAGTGAAAACGATAAACTAAGATATAGTTATCAAATATCCAGTATCGCTTGACAAATGCCCGGTTGAAATCCTGTCATTTATCATCAACTCAATCATCATGTAAAAACCAGATCTGGTTTTAGTTCAGCCATCTTGGCCGATTTCACTTCGTCATCTAATTGTCAACTCAGGGAATCCTATGGACTAATCGCTGCATTCTAATTTTGTACAACAAAAAATGGGAGTAAACATGATTGCCACATTATCATATCTAATAAATTTCACAAATATTGCATCCACATGTGATGACAGTCGCATCTTATTTACTATATTCATGAGTATCATACCGTGAGTGATGACCGGTGGGGATCGGCGACAAACGACTGCGATCTGCGCCAGAGATCAGAACAACAAGAGACGGCAAGGAGAGGTAACACGCCGAGAGATCAGCTGCGGCTGGCGGCAACCGGCGTCAGCCATAGCAGCGGATGGGATCGGTGCAGCCCTTACGAGCAGATTGTCCTCTGCCATGGCCACTCCCTTTCTCAAGATACTGCTGATGGTACTCCTCTGCGCGATAGAATCGCCGGGCAGGGAGAATCTCGGTCGCAATTGCATGCCCAATCGCCGCCTGCTGGGCAGCTGCCGACTCCACTGCCCTGCGCCGCTGCTCTTCACTATAGAAGTAGATCCCCGATCTATACTGTGTTCCGACGTCGTTCCCCTGGCGAAGAAGACGGCAACATATCAATTCTGATCATCATAAAAAATTCTTAATGTGGAAGCCTACCAAGTTAAATGGACAGATTCTATCATTTATCTTATGAGCCTTCATACTGGAGACTGAGTCCTTAGAAGACCCATAAGACCTATTTAGTGATTGGACGGAAAAGCTCGTAACCGCCAGGCTTCACCAGGCAGTTATAAACATCAATAATGTATCTAAAGATACGTCAATAATGCGTTGAACAATCACGCGGGATATTCCAGCTACTCCTATCTTCTAATATGAACCTCCCTTAGAGGTTGTATCAGAAGAAGCAATGGCCATGGAGAAGCAGTTTCCTTTGTTCCAAATTGTGGACAATTTTGTCGTCCGAGGAAGTATAGAGATAACCTCCCCAAGAGGTACTCGAGACCCCGAGAAAATAGCTGATCCGACAAGAGATATCAATGCGTTCTCGAGGGTTATTTGGCGCAGCTTTAGCACGGGAACTATGTAGGAACACGACTTGAGTCCACAAGTCTTGCTCTACTTGAAGTAGCTAAGTCCTGAATCCACAGAACTAGTTTCTCCAACCCTTGAGTCCACAAGGGGTTGTACTTGAATCCACAAGCACACAAGCACTCTCTAACAAAGAGAACACTCAGAGGGGAGAAACAAGAGTTTCAACAAGACAGGTTTTTAATAATTCAGTCAGGGATACATGGGGGCCTTATATAGGCCACAAGGAGTGCAGGGTCGTCCATAATGACTGTACCCATGACAAGACAAGTCAAAACATTGAGAAAAACAAATCTGACAAGCTAAAACAGAGGATAAGCAGCTTGTCAGGCCTGAGCAGAGATATCCTGCAGATTCTGGGCCTTCTAGAAGCTGTCAGGAGATATTTTGTATGGCTCAAGAAGATCCTGATGGGACAAAACAGAAGATTTGCAGATCTGACAAGTAGGAGCAGAGATTCTGGCAGAGGATTCAGTCAGAAGATCTTGTCAGGGATAATCTTGTCAGAAGATCTTGTCAGGGAAAATCCTGTCAGAATATCTTGTCAGAGAAAATCCTGTCAGAGGATTTTGAGGGGCTCTAGGTATAATTCTGCAGTTTCTGTCAGTTCTAGAAGAATCTCCTTCATGGGCCACACCTTGCTAATGGGCCTTAGAAAATGGGCTTCTGGGCTGCATCATTATTTCCTCCTTTAATTACAATAGAGTGGGCACGCGCTTAATGGGGTCATGTGCGTGCTCCTTCCAGATGCGTGACCTTCAACCATACCTCTTGGTTAGATTTGTATAATCACTCTCTCCTTGAACAACCAAACTGCCTACAATTGGGAATGCTTCATGACTGCGGCGTCTTCCCATGTTGCTTCGTAATTGGGCTAATTTTTTCATTTAACCAGGACCTGCATAGCACGGCATCTTCCTCTCAATTTCTTGATCTTTAATAAATCTCCATGATGTATCTATCAATTATCTCTGCAGATTGGGGATTGAGGGTCTCACATACTGTATGAATCAGGGACCACAACCTTTAATAAAATCACAATTAGGGGTTTGACAAAGTACAACCTGACCCATAACAGAGTTTGAAACTGACCCATTTTCTACACATATTTGCACACTATGAATTTTGCCTTAACCACAAAAATTATATTACCACTATAATAGGGATATTAAAAAAATAAGGGTTTGGAACAAGTCAACGATCTAGATATAGTCAACAGCATCAATCCTTCTTGAGAAGCACGATAACGATGAAGAATTTTGGAAGATGGATGGCTTACTATGACACGATACCACAGATGGTTGACGCCGTCCGTCAACATCAAAAAGTTATTTTTCCCTAAATTTCAATCAACGTCATCGACCAAAGACGGAATTCTTTTAATCGGCTGAGGATAACCTTTACCTTTATTCTACGATTAATGATGTTTATAGCTCACTCTACGAGATCTAGCATATCTCAATGGAAAAATCAAATTCAATGACGGGGAACCACAGATGGCCAGGCATTTCCCTAAATTTCAATCAACGCCATCGACGGAAGACGGAATTTTTTTGATCGGCAGGGGATAACCTACCTTTAATCTACGATTAATGATGTTTATAGCTCACTCTACAGATTTAACATATCTAAAGGGAAAAATCAAATTCAACGACGGGGAACCACAGATGGTTGACGCCAACCGTCAACATCATTCAATCAACGTCATCGACCAATTGTTCAAAAAAAAACGTCATCGACTGAAGACGGAATTTTCTTAATCGGCAGACGATAATCTACCAAAAATTTACTTCAGATCACTCTATGAGATCTAACATATCTAAAGGGGAAAATCAAATTCAACGAAGGGGTACCACAGATGGTTGACTCCGTCCGTCATGTTTATCGCTCACTTTATGAAATCTAACACATCTACAGGGAAGAATCAAATTCAACAACGGGGAACCACAGATGGTTGACTCCGTCCGTTTTTTGATCGGCAGAGGATAATCTACCTTTAATCTACGATTAAATCTCAATCAACGTTATCAACCGACGACGGAAATTTCTTAATAGGCAGAGGATAACCTACCTTCAATCTACAATTAATCATGTTTATCGATCACTTTATGAGATCTAACACATCTAAAAAGAAAAATCAAACTCAACGACGTTGCACCAAAGATGGTTGACTCCGTCCATCAACATGGCCACCCATTTTCCCTAAATTTCAATCCACGCCATCGACCGAAGACGGAATTTTCTTAATCTAACAAGTCTAAGGGGAAAATCAAATTCAACGACGGGGAACCACAGATGGTTGACTCCGTCCGTCAACATAAGCAGTCATTTTCCCTAAATTTAACACCATCGACCAATGACCGAATTTTCTTAATCTAACAAGTCTAAGGAAAAAACCAAACCCAACGACCGGGGGGAGGAGGCGAATTAGGGCACGGAAATCGGGCGAAATCAATACCTGACGATTGAGCGAGGTGGGATCGTGCCGCGACCAGAAGAGGGCGAGGAGGGAGTCGTAGGAGCAGACCGCGGGGTCGAAGGCGAGGCGGACGACCTCGGCGTGGCCGGTGCGGCCGGTGCAGACGTCGCCATAGGAGGGGTTCTGGAGGTGGCCCTGCGAGTAGCCGACCTCCGTCTTCGCGACGCCCTCCACTCGCTGGAAGGCGAGCTCCACCCCCCAGAAGCAGCCCGCGGCGAACTGCGCTAGCTCCAGCCCTGGCCCTGGCGGAGAGTCGAGGTCCGGCTCCATCGCCGGGCTGCCGATCGCTCCGCCCTCCGCCATTTTCTGATAACTCTGCTCGTTTTGAAAGAGAGGAGAGCTTTATATAGGGACGGGGATGATGGAAAATTTTTGAAAAGTTCGGTTTAGTTTTAAATATTGTGAATATGTCCTCCAGATATTACTTGGGCTAATATTATATAGCCCACGATTATAGTGCAGGGACGCGGACGGGACGGGACGTGGACGGTTCGGGACGAAATTCGCCCCGTCCTGCGTCCCATGTTAGAGTATGGACAAAGGACGGGACGGTTTTTCGTCTGGGGTCAAAAAACCGTCCCGTCCAGTCCTCCCGGAACGAATTTTCGTCCCAAAATTTGTCCCAGACGAAAAAATACATTATATATTAATAATATATTATAAATTGTCCTCGCCGGGCCACATGTCAACATCTCAACCGTCGGATGTGAATCCGACGGTTCCCAGAGGACGAAAACCGTCCCGTCCAGCGGTCCCCCGGACGAATTTTCGTCCCAGAATTCGTCCTTGCCCCCGGAAGGGATGATTTTTTCGTCCGGGGATGAAAAAACCGTCCCGTCCGCGTCCCAGCACTATACCCACGATCACCTATTTTTTGGAGTCTTGTCCCAACTAGGGAACGGCACGTCCGGGATTTGACGGGATGGATGACATGTGGTCACAGACCGGGACGTGACGAGAAGTCTGTCACGTCTTCCGTCCCGTCACACGTCCTAGGATTTTAGAAAAATTCATCACATTTGTGTCGCGCTTCACCGACTCCATCATCCGGTCTTTGTCCTGTCACCAGACGGCCTTAGCATCACATTTGGTGGTATAATGTGTTTTAAAATATTTTCATGCTTTTAAATTTTTGTAAATTTCCACTTTCTTCATGCTTTAAAATTTCCGTCATAAACATCATTCGTGACGATCGTCCTGTCACCTCACAGTCCGAGACCCTTCGTCACCATCATGGGTATTCCGTCACCGTCCCCGTATCCATCACCGTCATGGGAACAAAAAAATTATCCGCCGCCATCACTGTCACGGGACAGAAAAATTATCTGTCACTATGACGAATGACGTGATGGATGACGTTTGTCATTTCCTTGTCCCGTCTAGGATAGAAGATAGATCACTCTTATGAATTTTGGACTCCCACTTGGCTTTCCCTCTCGGCTCTCTCAACACTTCCTCTCTACTCCCACTCAGTGGATGATTTTCATGTCACGTCAGTTGTCTAAGGCCCCCAGACAGTCAGTTTTTTTGTTACATGGCAAAAAAATTGTCTCGTCCAACATCCCGTCATTCGTCCAATCTCTTGGAGGGGATGATTTTTTTGTCCATGGATTACATTACATAATCATCCCATCTGTGTCTGTGCACCATACTTCATTAATCATATGCTCAGTATTTTATATATCTATAATCTCCGTGGATAACGTCTATTAAAGAAAGAAAACAGAGTGCAGTTTGGTGGAATGAGTTAGACCATAGTACCATCATGTTTATGAAGATAAATTAGTTTTGAGAGTATGGTCAATGAGACAATTGTGAGATTCAAAGCTATAAATAACTAAAATTTAATTGGTATTTCATGTATTGAAGGAAAAACTTTTAGATCGAGGGTAATTTATTTGACCAATGAAATTGCATAGTCAACGTCGATATAAATTGAACATATATTTTTTATAAGTCCAAGGATTTTGAATAAAGTTCATCTCTTGAGATATGAGTTTGGGAAATTTATCGTGCAAAAAAATTGGGGAATCTTTTGAGCTAAAATTCTTGTGTTATTAAATTTTTCGTATGTTAAGATTTTATAGAGATTTATTAATAATTATTTTTCAAAATAAAGCAGTGCAAACGATTCAGTTGTTGTTTTTTTTTTAAGTATTCAGTTGTTTGATTTCATATACTTTCAAAATCAATCAATGCAGTTCTGTATGGGGCGATAAAAATAATCATTAAAATAGTTTGCATGTATCTAGATAGTGGAACCAACAACTAGACTGTCAATATTCTACCAAAGAAACCAATCAAATGGCAGATGATATTTGATTGCTGTCAATTTTGCAGATGCACCACGCTACTGGACATTAAATAAATATAAATCCGGAAATGTTACTAGAGTGAAACCTTATCACCTTTCTTCCTAAACTATATCTTCTCTTTTCTAATAGGTTAGGGTCTGATAGGTTCCGTGATCTCTTCTATGTTCAAGGGACGTAAAATAAAGATGATATATACTTTTGAGCCACTGACCATATTTGACATTCAATGAAATTGAATTTTTAACTTTCCTATGCCACATATATAATTGTAGTGTAATCAAACTAACACGAAGGTAAATTCCAATGGGAGGAATCAATCAATGAGTTATATAATAAGGCAAGACAAATAGCGCTACTTAAGGCATGAAATACTAATCAACTGTATAAATTTGACTGGTCAAGCTTTATGTTGAGTCAGGCTAAGTTAGGAATATCAGCATATACATTAAAAATAAAGAAGGGGTGGACAATCAGATGGATAAAATTTGATAGACTTATTTATTTACTTCACTGAATACGATATTGTCATGGAAAAAAATATTAAATAAAATTAGTTTGATAGGATATATAGCCTGTCGGACTCTGGTTTGGAATGGATCATACTTATCAATATATTTAAACGTGTTAATTCAATAATATTTGAAAAAAAATGAATGGAAACTATATTACAAGATATAGAGAGGAAGGGAATTAAATTCCTAAACATGATCGTAAAGGCTTATTTAAGGGTTTCGAATAATTGAGAACTGATTGAAATACGGATTAAACTATAGAATCAAATTAAATTAAACTAAAGTAAGGTGTGTGTCGCATTAGAGGGGTTTGAATTGGATTGAGAAGGAATACTATAGTCGTCTCAATCAACTCGATTGGTTAATATGTTGTATTGAATTGGATGGTCGCAAAAATAATAATAGAGGCTAAATTTGTGTTGGATATACAAGTAAATTTAGAGTTCTGAAATAATATTGATAGTGAAATGTGACTAGAAGTCTCTAAACTGAAAACAGGAAGGGTGAATACCCAATAGCTATGTAAATGTTTGAGTCATTCGCCTTCTCTTCATTAGATAACATTATATGTAAATTGAATAAATAGCTTTAGCGTTCAGACACCTGCATAAGTGTGTATATTTTCAGGACAACCTGATTCAACTTTTTTATTAGGTCATAAATATGTTAACTAAACCAATATAATAAATGGAAGGTCGTGCAAGGTCAACGGATGGTTAATTGATAACCAAAATATCTTAGAACATTCGTCCATATTGAAAATATGTACACTTTGGATTAAACTGCAGAGTTTCCACCTAGTTTCTTCATGTTTACAAAGGAGGAAAAGTTTGGAACAGCCAGTGAACACATTATTATCTGAGAAATAACAAAAATACAAGCTCTTGGAAAAAAAAAACTGAAGACCCACATCTAGTTTTGATGGAAAAAAATCAATTTTTAAGGGTTTATTCTACACTTATTTATGCCATTACAGGATTTCCAATCATGTTACTGTACTCAAAACTTTTAATGATAAAATGGAAATATATGAAACATCATATGTGAAACTCTATTTAAAATTGTTTTCTCTCTCTTGGCGCGCATGAATAGAATAATGGTGCGGAGACTTTTGAAGGTATCTTCCATTCAGTGAAGATGTTAAACTACTGCCAGCTGCAACTCTGGTTCATCAATTATATCAGAAGGGCCCTTCTGAAACCGTTCATTCAGACTTTATTAATATCAGAAAAGACCCGTTGCTCTCTCTCTCTCTCTCACTTACTCTCAAGTCTCCTCCGTTCCCCCAGTTGAAACAAAGGTTCTTAACGGTGCCCCAAGGTAAAACCTTGGTCTAAATTCCCAAAGTTTTTGGTGATTTATTGCACACATTTATGATATCATGATATTTGAATTAAAATATTGTTGGAACATTGAAATCCAGCCACGTGAGATGGTAAATACTATTATGTTAAAAAATAACTAAACTTTATTAAAAGGTAAATTATGGGAACCTCCATGAAAATTGGTGTGCATCTCACGCTGAAATATATTTATTTATTCCACTGTTCTTGGGTCAAACCTGTGGTAATTCCATCACATATGTCATAATCTTGGATTGAATAGAATGGTAGGAGACAACAGTATTTGTCAGCATGAAAAATAACAAATATATGGATCTTTTCTCGCGCCCCTACTGAGTCAAAGGGCTAAGAATCTCAATTCCACTATTTTTGTGTCTATCCTTGGATAATTTCATTGTACATGCCATCGTCCTGAATTGAATACGAAATGAAAGACAACAGTAGTTCCTTGCGTTAAAACAATAAATATAAGGGTCTATGAAAATTCAAAATTTTATATGAATGAAAATTTTTGGATCAGAAAAAAAATATAGAGATTCTTAATGATATAATGAAATAAAATAGAACTTAAGGATGAGGTACTCAACATTTGCGAAAAGTTGACTCTGAGCCTGGGATAAATTGACAAAATTATAACAAGGCAAACGAAGGAGGGAATGAGCTAGGCCGATAGAAAAAATAAGTATTGTAAAAAATAAGTATTGGCTAGTTAAATATAAAATTATGTTTAAGGATTAAGACAAGTGATATGAGATTGCATCATAACTCTTATACCTCTTCACAACATTCCCCAATCCTGTCATAAAGACTACCTTTCTCATGTCCCCACACTCACTATATCCCTATAACAGTTTAGCTGACTTATGGCTAGATCTGTGAATAAGGGGCAAACACAATGCATAAATACCAATCAAATATTTCCCTAAAAACATGGAGCTTCTAGTCCCTCTCTTCTGCCACCTAGGCTTACCTTTTCAATTTAGCCACCAAGGCCATTATTAGAAAGACAATGTAACCCAATTGCCATTATTTTCAAAATTTGATCTCAAATAAAAAAAGTTGGTAATAAAAATATAACCAAAGCTAAAAATATCGTACTCTTCCCAAATAACGTAATAAGATCCTCTATTTTTTGATTTAATATTTATCATTGCATTGCTGGTCATTGATTGTAATATCAATTAAAAAAATAAATAATAACAACCCTTCTGATATATGAATTTAATCCATTTTTACATGTTCTGGTTACCTTTGAAATTTTTCTAGCCATTCTACATCTGCTTTTATGTTAACATACAATATCATAAATTTTAATTATGTACCTTATAAAATCGGCCAAATAACCAGATATATCGCACATTTGATCTCATAATTTTCTGTAAAAATAGCAAAGAATCACATGGAATTGATCATAATTTATGTCAAAAAATAAATAATGCACTTGTCATATATTCTGGAAATATTTAGATAGTTTTCTCAATATGGACTAGGCACAACATTATTAGTGAATCTTATAAAAATAAAATGGAATTCATATAAAATATAGAACATGAAATCTTAATATCCTAAAAAGTATGGCTTAGAGTCTAAGGTTTTGCTCGTCTATCATTCTGTTATACCTCTATATTCATAGGCATAAGATAGTGAGTTAATTTATTTCAAAAACATATTGACATTTGAATAGTAAATGCTCCAATCCTTTACTATGGGTTCACCCAATTTTTTATATCACCTCTCTTTCATCGAAAGAATAAAGGCAATTCTGAGTGGAACCCAATAGAAGTAAAACTGACTCCTCTACTTATCCAAAAAGAATAGCTATGTAGGCTAATCCAAGATGATTATTAAATTTCATCCCAATTAGTTGATCTCAATACCACTTAAACTATTTGTGCAAGTTGACATCCTACTATTATCTTCTTCAGATGCATTCTCTCACTTAAGAGAAACTGTACAAATGAATGCATAGATATTACTAACGCTCAAACACAAGATAATACATATTTGCTTCGATTTGAAAATGGCTCCCCTATGTTTCAGGAGCAATTGGAGGTATACCAAATAAAAAAAAACTGACTCACCAGCTTATCCAAAAAAAAAAACTATGTAGGAAAATAAAAGAAAATTTTCAAATTTCATCTCAACTAGTTGATCTCAATACTACTACAAATTATAATGCAAGTTCTCATCCTGATAGCATTTAATTCATATACATTCTCCAAAACATTTAGGAATGATTAGACATTACAAACACCCAAACACAGGAATATTTAGATAGTACATATTTGCCTTGATTCCAATATAATTCTCCTCTGCTGGCAAATCCAAGACAAAAATTAAATTTAATCACAATTACTCGATCTCAATACTAAAAATAATGCAAATTAACATCCTACTAGCATCCCCTTCAAATGCATTTCCTCACCTTAAGAGAGACTGCATTTATGAACAATTAGAATAATGCAAACTTTGAAAGAAATATTTAATGCCTGGAATTTTTGGTCTCAACTCTCAAGATCTGAGAAAAGTAAGTGTGAAGGGTTCTCGGATCCGGCTAGTGGGTCCCGCGTACCTAATAAGCCCGTCAGCGATTTAAATTGCGCCGGCTAAAGCGCCGTCGTTTGCCTTCGTCTCTCTCGCAGTGGATAGCGGCGGCGCTGACTTGTCGAAGAAGCATACGAGAAGAAGGACCGTAGTTTCTGCCTGGTAGTGATTTTCAAACGCATCAACTTCTCAAATCCCGTTCGTTTTCAATCTCTGCTTGTCGTTGTTTGCAAGTTTATCGCAGATTTCGCGGTTATGGAAATGTTAGATCTATTTCTTTGTGCGTTTCTTGAATTTTTTTTGTTATTTTTAATTTCAACGGGGACTGCAGTTCTTTTCGTCTCTTCATCGGATTTTTCTCTGTTCTTTCTCGTATCCTTTTTTTTATTTTTATTTTTTTGTGCTTCTTCGTGCTGTCTCCGCGGAGTAAAAATTGTTTTTTTGGTCTTGCCGAGTTTCTGCTCGAGTAAGTTAATCGAGCAGCTATAATTTGCGAAATCTATGTACTTTAAATGGACATTCTTAGGAAATAAAACGGAAGGCACGGTCAAATTGATGTTTTGGTCAGTGCGGTGGAGACTAATAATGACTAAGCCTATTCAGTTGATTTTCTCTTTTCAGTGTAAATATTCTGTCCTCGATGTAGATCTCGTTCCTTTGTGCGTTTTTTGAATCTTTTGTTCTTTGTAATTTTAACTGAGACTGCAGTTCTGTTCGTCTCTTCATCTGATTTTTCTCCGTTGTTTCTCGCATCTTTTTTTAATTTTATTAATTGTGCGTCTTAGTGCTGTCTCAACTGATTGAAATTTGTTTTTTGTTCTTGTCACGTTTCTCCTCGTGTAAGTTAATCGAGGAGCTATTTTTTGCTGTATATATATATTATTAAATGGACATTCTTTGGAAATGAAACGCACGGCATAGTCAAGTTGTTGTTTTGGTCAGTGCAGTTGAGACTAGTAATGACGGTGTATATTCAGTTGATTTTTTATTTTCAGTGTAAATATTCTGTCCTCTTGGTAGATCTCGTTCTTGGTGCGTTCCTTGAATTTTTTGTTCTTTGAGCTTTTATGTTTTGGTCAGTGTAATTTATGTCTCTTCATTGGATTTTTCTTAGTTGTTTCTCGCATTTTTTTATCTTCTTAGTACTGTCTCCTCTCATTAAAATTTTTTTTTTGGTCTCGTCACGTTTCTCATTGAATAAGTCTCTGGAGGAACTATCTGTTTCTATACACATTTTTTTAAATGGACATTGTTCGGAAATAAAACGAAAGGCATGATCAATTTGATGCTTTGGTCGGTGCAGTGGAGACTAGTAATGATCGAGCCTATTCAGTTGATTTTTTTCGCATTCTCCGTATCTCTCCGCTTGTCTCTACTTGCAAATTTAGTGCAGATTTCGTGGTTATGGAGATGTTGGATCTCTTTCTTTGTGCGTTCCTTGAATTTTTTGTTCTTTGCACTTTTAATTCGGACTGCAGTTCTGTTCGTCTCTTCATTGGATTTTTAGTTGTTTCTCGCATCTTTTTTATTTTGTATTTTTGTGGTTTTTATTACTGTCTCCTCATTAAAATTTGTTTTTTTGTCTCATCACGGTTCTTGAGTACGTTAACCGAGGAACTATCTGCTGTTCTATTTTTTTTTTAAATGGACATTCTTTCGGAAAAAACTCAAGGCACAATCAATTTGATGCTTTGGTCAGTGCAGTGGAAACTAGTAATGACGGAGCCTATTCAGTTGATTGTTTGTTTTTTTGGTACTTCAACGTTTTTTCTTTTCCACTTAGTTCCTCCAACAGGCTTCCAGTTCTCAACCTGTTGGTTATCAAATCCTATTCAGTTGACTTGTCTTTATTCACACTTTTATCAGATATTTAGCAGTTAAGGAGAGGTTAAATCTTGTCTTTTGTGCGTTCTTTGAATTATATTTTTGGATGTGGACGGAAGATTTGCGAAGCCTTTTCCTTGGATGTTATCATCCAAGGAGGGAGCACTAACTTTTTCACTTGTTAAGATCCCTCAGAGGTCGGAAGAGAGTATCATTCATGCTCCTCTTTCTTCTTGTCATACACTGTAGTTATTTTTTTCTCTTCATCTGCTTTTTTCTCAAATGTTCCTCGCCTATTTTGTTAATTTTGCGTCCTTATTATTTTCTTGGTCTATTGAAGTTTTATTTTTTTCATCTTGTTGCGTTTCTAATTTAATCGAGGAACTATGATTGGCAAGAAACATCATTTTAAAATGAACCTTTGTCTGGGATGAAGTGGAAAGCACGATTTATCTTATGATTTGGTCAGTACAGCAAACATGATTTAAATCGTAGATTTTTCTGTTGATTTTTTATTTTTATGCATTTACAGAATTTCTCTCTACTAAAATTATTGTTTTTTCTACCCATTTCTTTTCAACTTGTGTAATTTTCATTCATTTAACCTTTTGACCATTTAAATTACTCTGATACAAGGTTTTCATCAGATTTTCCGTATTATTTCCCTCTTGATCATCTATTGGACGTTATTTTAAACATAGCTTATGAATAATTCGCGTGTTCACATTTTTCGTTCTATTTGCACTATTTTTTAAGGAGAAAAAGTGAATACTTTACTTCAAAAAATTGGACGCAGAAAAGGTATGGCCAGTAAAGGAGGATCCAATGGAAAATCAAAGCCAGCAGATGGAAAGTCAAAGCCAGCAGATGGTAAACCGAAGACAGGTAACAACCGTTAGATCTCTGGTCATCATGAGTAACCGGTGCATGTTTTCAAGTTCTGACATATTTCAATGGTCCCTTCTCTCAAGCAGGGAAGAAGGAGGTAAAGAAGGAAACAGGGCTTGGTTTAACTTACAAGAAAGATGAGAACTTCGGAGAATGGTATTCTGAGGTATAGTGGATGCCATTACTCTTTCTGGAGGATTTTTAAATGGTTCGGCCCTTCATTTTTTTAGTCAAGATCCTGCATTTCATGCTTTACGGTCTGGCGGCCAAAGGATATCACCATCCTCATTCAAGAAATAATGACAGCATTATCCTGGTTGGATACGAGTAATGAGCAAGGTAGAGGAGTCAGTGGTGGGCAGATGAGTAGATTTGTCCCTCCATCGTCATCATCATTGTCCTCGTCATCATCTGCTGCTTGGATGATGATGAAAATGACGACTTTATCATTGTCATCTTAGTTGTGGATGAAGGAGAATGATAATTCATCACGGACCTCTTGTGATCATCATTAAGGCGACAAATTCTAGCCCTTAGGTGTAGGCAATGTTTCCTGATCTTTCTTTTATTCCGTTTTAAGTTCTCAAATATTTACTCGTCGGTCAGCAAAGTCAACATGTATTTATAAGATTTTCTGTATAATAACACCACGGTGGAGTGTCTCAACTGGAGTATCCTTCCTTTCTCAGATCAATGTATATTTTTCAATTTTTTTATACGCTGTCTCAGAAGCTGCTATGTTTTGAACATAAGTATATGATCAACTGAGCTTCTGATAGCGCGCAGATAACTGATCTTGAGATGCTTGGCTTATACTATTTCCAGGTTGTTGTTAATAGCGAGATGATTGAATACTATGACATCTCCGGCTGCTATATCTTAAGGCCTTGGTCCATTTCTATCTGGGAAATCTTGCACGTAAGTTTAGTGTTTCTTGTACATCTATTATCACTTAATTAAATAAATTCTGATATTTATGGTGTAATAAAAACAATAAATCAACCTATTTTAGTTTAAAACTGTATGAGTTTTGTTATTCTACACTTCTGCTTAGAGTACTGTGATTTAATCGTTCTGTTGAGTGTAGTAGGCAGTACTACTCATAGTTCTCTGGCGCTGTGCTATGTGGATCACAGCCTCTGAATAAAAAGGGAAAAGTATCATTTCTTGATTTAATGCTGATATTTTTCTGTGATCGGCTTCGATGCATTTTAGAGTTTTTTTTCTGATGTTTCTGCAAATATGATAAAAATGCAGGACTTCTTTGACCCTGAGATCAAGAAGATGAATATCAAGAATGCATATTTTCCTCTCTTTGTTTCGGATGCTGTATTACAGAAGGAAAAGGATCACATAGAAGGTTTTGCTCCCGAGGTGAGAATATCTCATCTCATCCATCTTGATGGTAATAAGATTCAAGTAGTAATTAATCACATCATCTACCATATCTTAATAAATCAGTTTCTTCAAAAGAAATCCAATTTTTATGGCTTATTGATTGATTTAATGAACGCATGCGAATATCTTCCCTATTAAGTTCCTTCTAATGGTTTAACACGATCGTTGTCGATTTTCATTGAATTTCATGAGCAATTAGGTTTGATTTTTGAAGTTCTGGCGTTAGTTATTGTCAACCGAAATTTCAATATTTTAACGAGAATGCCCTTAATGTATGATTTATTTCCTTTGCAATTCTTAAAAGATTAATGTCTAGATACGTGAAAATCTATCAATATTCTCTAAACATTATTTTCAGAAAATTAGGGACTATGCCCTTGAATTTTAAATAACACCATCTGTATCAAAATTTACAAGAAACTCTGTAATTCTGCCTTAAAGGTTTGTCAGTTGCAGCATGAAGACCTTTATTCGCCGTTTGCCATAAGCGATGGGCTTAGTGCATTCAGAATGTTAGCCCTGGTTAAATTCTGACATTTTAATTAGTTATTTTAATATTTTTGTTAGGTGGCTTGGGTGACAAAGTCCGGAAAAACCGATTTAGAAGTCCCCATTGCAGTTCGTCCTACAAGCGAGACTGTGATGTATCCATATTATTCAAAATGGATAAGAGGTCACCGGGATTTGCCCCTGAAGCTTAACCAGTGGTGTAATGTTGTTCGATGGGAATTTAGCAATCCTACGCCCTTTATCAGGTGGATATCATCTCTGCCTTATAATCTTTTGCTTCATTGCTGATATTGTGGTGTTTTCTTTCCTTTCTCTTTCGCTGCTTTATTAAGTTCCTCAAGTTCTGATATGCCGGTGTGTTCTGTCTGAAATATGTTTCCTTAGTACTGTTTTTCATGATCTATAGGTCTTTCTTGAGAACCTAAAGATGCACATGCATTAAACTTTGCTTCGATGAAATATAATGGTGCCATTCTTATGTTTTATAATCATTGTAGGAGCCGTGAATTTCTTTGGCAGGAAGGTCATACAGCGTTTGCTACCAAGGAGGAAGCAGACCAAGAAGTATGCATCTTTTCATCACTTTTTTCTCATTTTACTTATATTTATCCTCATCCTTATCTTCTCTCTAGGCCGGGATATTGTAATTGCTGCTTTCAAATTCTTGAATTTTGCAATAATGTAAACGAACCACTAATACCATTATTAAAATTCGGAAATATTAACTAAAATCTAGCAGATGTTGTTTCTGACACCTTGCCGGCATGTTGCATTGAGTTTAGGTTCTCGAGATACTAGAGCTCTACCGGAGAGTTTATGAAGAGTATCTTGCAGTTCCCGTGATTAAAGGAAAGAAAAGTGAGTTGGAAAAATTTGCCGGTGGGCTTTACACTACAAGTGTTGAGGTATGCTATTTATTCTTAAAGTTTATGTTTCAAGGTGTTGTGTACGAATTTTTTTTAAATGGATTTATTCTTATTTTCTTCTTCCTTCTTGACATCACTTTTTTTATTTTCCTCAGGCTTTCATCCCAAACACTGGCCGGGGAATACAAGGCGCCACATCTCATTGTCTTGGGCAAAATTTTGCCAAGATGTTTCAGATCAACTTCGAGAATGAAAATAGAGAGAAAGCCATGGTCTGGCAGAATTCTTGGGCTTACAGTACTCGCACGGTACTCAACTCCATACATCGTTAAAAAATAGAACTAGTATTCACTCACAAAAAAGAACTAGTAAATTGGTTGCGTTTACTAGTTTAAACGTTATCAACTTATTGCTCTATCCTGTCTGCTTCTTTCTCATTTTTCCGCTGTATTTATATCTTTCTCTGTAGAGTTCATCATCGTTCCGTTAACAAATGTATAATCCTGTGTTAATACTCTAGAAATAGCAAAATTCACGTTGATTGTTTTCAGTTTTGCTTGGTTCTCGACCTTCCCTTTACCAGAATTCTGATCAACTCGCTAGATTCAAAACACATGATAACTGGTTAATGCTATCCGCTTTTCAAGTTTTGCATTAATTCCTGTTTTGGGCATGTCGATCCTAGTTTATCAATACAGTATTTTCTGCTATTTGATTTTCCCGTTGATTTGTGGTTAGAAACAAAACTTCCGCTCTACGTTGGACCTTGACGTGGCTTTCCCAAAAGTTTGACTCCTTTGGGACAAGTTTTTATTGTCGTCATTATTTATCTGATCGGTCGCAGAATGAAGTATCAGTTTCGTCATCACCTCTTCCTTGTCTCATCATTTGTTGTGTACCAGACGATGACATAGTTTGGAGGATGATGATGATGACATTGACAAATTTATCGTCCATTGTGTTCCCTTTCTGATTTCCTTGCGATAACTTTCGATTTCTATTATCCTTATCTTTCCACTTGGGCGATAAATTCATCGTTGTTTATCATTCGTTGATATCATTGATATCATTGATATCATTGATATCATTGATATCATTGATATCTAGAACGATGACGAGTGGAAGATGGATCATCGTCATCATCGTTGATATCATTCGTCATCTGATGACCAATTCATCGTTGTTTCATCTCATCATTTCATCATCTCATCATCAATTTGTACTAGTGGTCGATGATGCATATGAGGATGATGGCGGTGAATTGGTCAACATCTGCCAACCTTATTGTTCCCTTTCTGTTTTCCTTGCCAGTAGTTTCTTTTGAAATGAACCCTACAGTCTACCAAGGTTTGGTGTCCTCTTCATCATTCGTCCAAATGATCTGATGATGAATTCATTATCTTGTCATTTGTATCGCGTCCCAGATAACGATGACTAAGTTTGAGGATTATCTGACGATGATGAGTTTGTCATTATCATCCGCAGTGTTCTCTTTATGCATTCCTTGCAAGAAGTTTCCCTTTTCCGTGGCTTCCTTGAAGGATTACATTGTTCGGGAAAAGATCATGTTAAACTTCTCTTGCAGATCGGTGTGATGGTGATGGTTCACGGAGACGACAAAGGCCTCGTTTTGCCTCCAAGAGTGGCTTCTGTCCAGGCTATCGTGATCCCCGTGCCGTACAAGGATGCAGATACTCAAGGCATATTCAGCGCCTGTTCTTCAACTGTGAGCTTGCTCAATGCTGCAGGCCTGCGAGTCGAAGCTGATCTGAGAGACAATTATTCGCCCGGCTGGAAATACTCTCACTGGGAAATGAAGGGTGTCTCGCTAAGAATCGAAATTGGCCCCAAGGACTTGGCCAATAAACAGGTAATTCTATTTTTTTTAGTTTTATTACGTTCTTCGTACTGTCATATCTCCTCTTTCTCAAGATCTTCTTAACTGCATGTGATTGGAGATTGAGTTTATGGAGAGAAAATATACGGATCCAATGTGGGTTTTCTTTAACTGGAATCCGCATACTTTCTCTCTCCAGGATTTGAATAATATTAGAAATGGGATATTTCAACATCTAAAATTACTTTCTCGAGAATTTTTAAAGCCATTGATTCTCTTCTTTTTCTTAGTCTTGGGTTGACTATATATCCAATGTTTGATCGTTTTCTTTTCCGCCAGTTCTAGCAACCATTTCTCGCAGTTATTAAATTGAAATTCTCGATTCTTCTTGCTTATTAAGTTCTTCTCCCCTCTATATTATATTCCTTCCTCTATGTTCCTCTAATTTTTCTGTGTTGCACTAGATTGAAGTGAAGTAACCTTTAAGGAAAGACAAAGTTTGATCTCTCTCTCTCTCTCTCTCTGTCGGTTCATAATATATTGCAGGAATTTCTATTTGTTTCTTACCGTTCCTTTCAGGGGAAAAACAGTCTCTTCTGAAAACTTTGAATCTCTGTTGAAGAACTCTTTGGGTGGTGTTACATTACTCTTAACATATAATCACTCTAAACTGCGCTCTATCTTTCCTGTATTTTCAAGGTACGTGTTGTTCGACGTGATAATGGAAGCAAACAGGACATACCTGTTGACAACTTAATTGAGGAAATTAAGAAGATCTTAGACAATGTTCACGAGAGCATGTTCGAAAAAGCAAAGAAGAAAAGAGACGAATGCATTCAGAAGATCAACACGTGGGATGAATTTATCGCTGCTCTGAATGAGAAGAAGATGATCCTTGCCCCATGGTGTGATGAGGAGGTATCTCACTACTCATTAGCCCCATTGTTCTTTAAAACAATATTCTGTTATAAGGCCTGGGGAGGGAAGACGGATGACGGAATAGGACAGACCGGATGGAACGGGATGGCATTTTGGTCAGTTATCCGTCATGAAGTCTGCAGTTCTGTTCCGTCCGCTCGCGGGTTTGGACGGATGACCGATGACGGCAAGGGACGGAAAGGATGACGAATTCTCATCCGCCCGCTAGCCTTATTCTGTAGGCAGTATTGATACGAATCAGTGGGCTTTAGGTTTGGGTGGCAATGATGATGAATTCGTCATCGTCATTGTTATCTTTTTTAATATGAGACCAACGATGTTACAATGACGAGAGGATGATGAATGATGACAAATTTATCACGATCAGATGATGCGAGCTTATAACGGTGTCATCATTATCTTAGGTTACTCTATTTCGTCCCAGAAAAAATGAGAAGGATAAAAATATTTGCTGATCTAGTTGTTCATTGTTGAGGATGAGTAGATGTCGAGATCCTTGACGCCCAACATCAATTCGTCATCATCATTGCCATCATCTTGCATATTTTGGCAAGACGGTTGATTCATACGTATGGCAACAATGATGGCGTGACAATTTGTCATTGTCATCGTCGTTGTCCGCTCGTCATCGTCATCCTGGATGCTGAACCCTTGCTTCAGTCGCTATTTTATTACAGAAATGCTGAAAAATATAAATTATTTGCTGATGTAACTGTTCCTTATCTATCCTATCTCAGGAAGTAGAGAAAGACGTAAAAGCCCGTACAAAGGGCGATATGGGAGCAGCGAAGACCCTTTGCACTCCATTTGATCAGCCAGAACTTCCAGAGGGTAGATCATTCTCTCTTTTCCTGATCTTTATTTTTATTTAAATGAACATGATTTTTTTCTTGTTAAAAATTCTTTCAAGTGGAGAGAATCGGAGAAAGATGGCTCAATCTCTCTCTTAATATTTCATACAGGAACTCTTTGCTTTGCCTCTGGGAAGACTGCCAAGAAGTGGACCTATTGGGGTCGTAGTTACTAGTTTGATGATTCATCTGGGCAGCATGATAGGGTATGTTGACCTAAATCTCCGCTTACTTCTATTATTATTAGCCCTATGCTTAGTTGTGTGGATTAAATCGGCATTTTTGGATGCAATTTAGGTTACCGAATGTTTGATGCAATTTAGTATCCGTTTTTGGATTATGAGAAGATTACCTTTACATATACATGTCCATCTTCGCATCATCAGACTATAATTTTACATGAAACATGCGTGGTCCTGTTTTGGGGTCTTCATTGAAGCAATGGAAATAGGCATTCGCCAAAACTGAGACATCTGATGATGATCTTGAATATAAGTGAATCCTCTAATATGTTGTTCATCATTTTATAAGAGTTTTTGGGGTGATATTTGTGATCATTGCCTAATATTTTGATTTGTATATTGATGTTTAATATTGTTATAGTTGCTTGAATAAGATAATAAAATATAATATCAGTAGTTTTTTGTTTATCCTAAGTCACAAGGAGAACGTTTTGATATCAGACAAACGAAATTATCATATGTTCTGCTAGGGTTTGTAATTCATCTGAAATACCATTAACTTGGAATGCCTAGATTGGTGAATACATTGGGCGAGTCCTAAATGGATCGATCAAACCTCAATGCATCTAAAAACATAAATCACATTTATTGAATGAAACTAGTACACAGTAGCTTTAGCTTTATGAAGATATCTGATCTTTGACACTATTGACAAAGGGTCAAATATTCAAGTTTGGATCTAGGGATTTCAGCATATGAATTAAATGTCTTGTATGGCTGGTAAGAAAATAGAGAATCTTATTTGATTTGGCTGGGGAAGTGGCCTCATGAATGCTTAATTGATATGTTCCTATTAATCAAGTCATTTTATTTTTTCATTTGTAGAAAATATTGGGAGGAAGTTTTGTTGTTAGCATATGGAGGGCTCTATAGTGAAAATATTTGGGTTAATATCATGGTACAGCCCAAACCAGGTTGAAAGTTTGCGAGCTAACCTTAGCTTTTTTTTGGTACGGTATATCCCAAACTCACTAAGTCATCTGCGATATATCCTGGTGATGACGTGGAGTCCATCGTGGCTGCCAGGTGGATCTCCGGCCAGATTTTGACCTGGCGGAACCCACCTGGCAGCCACGCTGGATTCCACGTCATCACTGGGATATGACGACCTGCCAAGGGTTTTTCGATAAGAGAGAGAGGGGCATTCTAGAGAGAGAGAGGGAAGGAGAGAGAGGTTCTAGAGAGAGAAAGCGAGGTGTTCTAGAGAGGCATTTTGTAGAGAGAATTAATAGAATACTTGTCCGAGAAATGACTCTTAATAACCTTGCCATGTCCAGAAAGGATATAATTGGCAAATCTAAATATGATTTTATCACCTTCCTAAATTGGTTCAGTTTTGTTTTAATGGGTGCTGTCTTTTATTTGAGGTGACCATAACTCAGACTGTTTCTTTTGACCAACAATGAATAGATGGGAGATTTATATTACGAAGTCAGATTTTTAAAGAACTATTTTAATAAAGCATCATTGATTCAACTATGTATATGTGTAATTGGTTAAGAAAGAGAGCTGTAAAAGAAATATTACTTATATATTATTTAATTCATTCGTGTAAGATTGTTGGGGGATAATTCTCATCACGTTTAATATACAAGCTGATGTTTTCCTCTTAGTTACATCGTAATCATAATTAGTTACTTTTAGGGCCTAGATTTTGTTACATAAATGTTGGAGTATGGAGAAGAAATTCGTGAGATTGATACATGAATAATTGTGGGATTGAAATAGGACTTGATATAAAGTGAAACCAGGTTGAAACTTGAATTACAAGATTTTGAAAGAAACTTGGACAGATACTATTTGAAAAAGTCCTCGTAAATTCACATTATTTTTTAAGTTCTTTTAATAAGATATAATTATTTGATGAAGAGGCTCAAGGAGATCTGATTTCATGAACACCCAATAAGAGGTACTCTCCCCTATCTGGAAAACTCGTCAGTCTCAGAGGAGAATCTTCATTAAAGATTAGTATTTTAATTTGTTATTACTATATTTAATCTTATTTGAATGGCACACTTAGTGAGCTGGACTGTTGATAGTAAATGACATGATGACATTTGGAATTCTCTTAGCGTATATAAAAGTTAGTGTCATTTACATATCTTGTCACTCATTCCTTTCATAGCATCACATATGGATACAATAGATATTCACTAAGTTGGTGAGTTTCTGTTATAACTTCTGGGAATTTAAAATAATTAATTAACTCAAGTGGATTAAAATTCCTCATTAAAAATGATTTAACCACTATATTGATCATTAAAAATGTGTATCCTATATAGTCTTCAAAACTAGTGGATCAAAACATTTTTAATATCATTATAGGTCCATATTCAGTTCCATCAATTAAATGAATTAATCGTCAAACACAGAAAAAAAACAATGTTTGGAATCAAGATGGTGGAGGTATTCCACAGATATTCAACAAATTTATTACAATTTTTATGCAATGATTTAGTTTCGAATATGTGTAAATGATTGGCAAAGAAAATCAAATGGATGATCCAAATGGAATATTAAATGAATTTAATTTTTAAAATTGAGACCTGTTTAAATAACAGAATTGAGGAAACTAATGACATTACTTACTTTTTATAATTGTTATTTATGCTATATTGTAAGTTGAAATAGACTTTTAAATGGGGAGGAATTAATCTCACGTGCACCTGGTTTGTGGTTTATATGAAACCTAATTGTCATGTATGTTAGTTCTGCCAGAAACTTCTCCCTTGATTCATGATCCATTAAAATGATCATGAACCCAATCGATATGTGTAGATGCCAACTTTCCAATGAGTACGCCAACGTTCTCTGACTCAGCATACATTTTCATACCATCTCAGATACTATAAGTCTATCAACATTGAATGACCCATGTCACTTGAGTTCTTGGTAATTCTCAAGATCATATGGTTATGTGGCTCAATAATTATGGGCCCAATACCCCGCGATCCACTTAAATCTCAGTTGACTCAGTTCAGCTTATCCATATCTGCAGCCCCATTCTCACTCCCTACAACTAATATAGTTTTCTTTCTATGAAACATGTTCCAGAACATTCTTTGTGATCCCCTAAGTTTACGTTGCAACCCGATATCCATATCTGATAACCCTTGAATTTTCTGAAATAAGTAGAAACAAAATTTTGAATGTATATGATTTTGCTTCTTTGAACACATATAAACTAGAAATATACAAAATAATAATTCCAGAATAATTTTACTAATTATTTTCATGTTTAATATTTTGATTTTAGTTATATAAACATAATATAAATAAGTAATCACATGTTTTATGCCTGAATAATGATACTATGTTCAAAATCAATGGTACGGCAAAAGTCAATAAATCCATGCACTTGGTGATACTCACATAAACGTGCATGAAAGATATGGCGAAAATCAATAAATTCTATAATTAAAATCATACATTAAGATTTTCAAGTATAGTTTGTTTTGTTATTTCACTCTAGGATAACTGATGTTAAGACGACAAAATTAGTTTTATATTAAACTATGAACAAGGGAAATGTAGATTGTATTGCTCAGCTTGAAAATCTTGTTGTTACATCTCAATGGGTATATATGAGTTTTTTTTTTTATATGTCTAAACCTATGGAGCTATATGGCTTCCAAGCCAATCACACTGTCCATTTCTTATTTGTATCCATAAATACAAACCATATAAAATATTAGAATTTTTTTATTTATGATTTTCCAATGAATTAGTGTTAGCAAAGATGACTGATTAGATACTTGATGAAATATCAATCAGGTGTATTCATGTCATTGTTGTCCAAGTGTTCTATCAAACTGAGATTCAAAAATATTGTGTGGATGGATAGTTATATTTGGATCATGTGGTTCTAAAAAATCTTAGCTCAAGTGCAGAAGGAAGTTCATGAAAATGATTAAGTGATCAAGATGGTACCATCACCCCTTAATATAAGAAGAGGGCTAAAAGAAGATAATGCGATCAAATCACAAGAGCATCAAGCAGATCAGGAATTATACATAAATTGTAACCATTATACACCTTTGTATATTCTAGAATATGAGGTGTAGTTTGGCATCTCACCAGCTAGGAAATTTATTTATCAATTGGGTAAATTCATTATAGATTAATTAATCTATATGTTGATATATATTATCAATTATTTGGCTAATAAATTTTATCAAGCCACGAGGGTCATTAATTAGATTAATACATCACCAAGATGGACACACTTAAAGGGCCACACTAAATTTTATGAAGTAGACGTCAGAAGATATACTTAAAGTATCGGGTTTCTGTTATGAAAAACTCTGGTCAAGTATAAATAGGAGAAGGCCTTGAAGGAAATTTGCCCACGCTAAATTTCTACAGGTGTCTAACCTTATTCTGCCTTCTGCCATTGTGTCCCCTCCTCTCTGATGACATTAAAACAATGTAACGATGATGGTGGATTATTGATAGCGGGGACAATCAAGATGAAGGAGAGTTGAAAAGCTGGACACATAAACTGCTCAACATTTTTCACTTGAGGAATCAGGAAAGCACAGGTCCAATCCATGCATGGGTGATTTGATCATCAGATTTTAGTTACATTTAAAATTCTGTTATATATTTTACGTTGTGAAAATCATTTAATTTTTGCCTCAATCACAGCCCTACAACCCAACACTCAGCTTCTTGAGTGCCATCCCCTTCCAGCTTAACTATGGAGACAATGAAGTCCAATTTGAGGGTTTAACTTGTTGAAAATTGAATTGAACTATAAAATTTACAAGAAATCAAATCTAGACTATGATTCTCTTGTGATGAGTAAAGGTAGTCTTCCGAGGGAAGATATATTAAGGATATAATATCTTTTAAATGATGATTTATGGATAAGAAGAGATACTTTATCTGATAAGGAATATGGTTATATGTGGTGTTAAGGATATATATATGTATGTGTAATAATAATGTGTTTCTATAAATGCATATGAAAATGGAATAAGAGGGTCCAAGTGATATGGATTAGATATGTATGGATGCATAGAATGATAAGTGTGAATGAATGGATGGATATAGATTGATGGGTGGTGAGAAGTAGATGAATTCTTTTGTGAAAGGAACTCACCGTAGATTATTTTATTCTGACACGATCCAGATGATTTTACGCAATGGTGGAGCCCTCCCTCATGACTTTTTCCTTTTAATAACTTCATTTTAATAACTTCAATCAACCGTTGATTCATGTGTTGGACCACTAGTCTAGGATCCTACTAATGATATTGTATTCGATATTTGTTATGGGATATTATGATATCCATTTTCTGGTAAACTATAACAATGTTGATAAAAATATCTATTTGGGGTGGAAACCAAATGACCATAATGGATATCATTAGGGATATAGCAATATTGAATATGAATATCATTAATTTGGATAATAATAACGATTTCAATACGATTATGATTGTCACCTATCTCTCCCTCACTCTCCTTCTCTCTCTCTCTCTCTCTCCCCTTCTTCTATCTTATCTCCCCATCCCTCTCTCTCTCTCTCATTCTCTCAGTCTCTCTCCCATTCTCTCACTCTCTTCTTTTCCGTCCTCTCTTTCTGATTCTCCCCCTCTTTCCCTCTCATTTTTTTTCACTCTCTTCCATTTTCCCTCAATGGTCGCTGACAAAACATAAATTAGGGTTGAAAATGTCATTTAACGCTTTGGGTATTTATAGTTTTCTGTATAAGCATGGGGCAAGTAAGGGTCCAATCCACATGCAGAAAGTACTGAATAAGTGAATTTTAAGTTTAATTTTTTTCCAGATTTATATTTATTCTAGGATATGAATCTAATTTAATGAAATTAAACTAGATAAAATAATGTAATGAAATAATTCTAAGAAGGCAAAAAAGTATTAGTCCTACTAACTTACTTTATATAAATTTTATAGAATAAATTTGGAAAATTTTAAATAAATTTATAATTCAAAATAATAATTAATTTTTATTAAAATAACATAACTGGCACTTCAGGAGCACCAGGTGATGCTTGATGACGATGGGCATGAGTGGAGTGAATCATACAAAAGAGATGCTGCCAATAATTACGATAGAGATGATGGTGGGTACGTGCTGATGAGTGGAGGAATATGGAAAATATATGAAAATTCTATTGTCTCAGGTGCGACGGATAAAGGATGCAGATATGTGCTGAAGAGCAGATGAGTTGGAGGAGTCATGTGCGGGTGCACATAACCTGGTTGTCATGTGTCCATTTGGTTGAGTAAAGATTTTTATCGACCTGTCTTGATCATAACGGTATTCCACTCCACACTTGGAATGCAACAATAGACCATGACGAGATTTCGAATGAGTAGATTATTCTACTAATTGTAATTAGAAACAAAATCCAAGGGTAACTTTTTTAGAAGGATGGGGGATTACAGTTATATATCCAAGATGATGGATGCATGACATAAAATTTACAGTATCAATTTCATACATATTGGATTTTGATTTGCACTAAAATGATTATAACTGCATCCTATAATAATAAAAATGAAATAAATTGTCTTTAATATATTATCCTGAAATTTCCTAATTTGTAATTATTTTTCTGGATTTTTCTCGATATTATTGAGTGGAAAACATAAAAAAGGGCTCTAAAACTTCTCTCGGTCATCTTTCCAGGCGTAATATCTAATGTCATAACATATTTTGATATTTTAACAATGTTTTGAAGAATATAATGCTTTTCCACAAACCTTCAGGTAAATGGGAGAGATAATTAAGGTGATAGGGAAGTAGAGGGCATATATCCAATAGCTCTAAGACCTGCATCAAAAAAATATTTAAAAAGGCAGATGCATTTTTCTGCAAATTTTGTGGAGAGAGAAAATGCCAAAAGAATCTAATGCTTTAGATTTCTCCAGATTCAAACCTTGACATCTGAAGATCCAACCGTCAGATTGAGCTCAAATTCTGAGTTCTAGTTCTTGGTTGTATCATCTTTCCATCCTTATGGATGGATTGACTGTTAGAGTCCTAAAAATACAGAAAATTTAAGAAAACTTAGGGGCAAAAGTGGAGTTGTCTCATCCCTCTGCATTCTTTGATGGTAGAAAGTTCCTAATATTCTCTCTCTTCTTCATTCTTTGATGGTAGACCATAGTTTATACTCAGTGGCGGGCTGGCCTTGGATTAAAATTTATCCTAGCATTGCATTTGTTTTCATTTTTTTTCTTCATTTATCTTGATTTGTGTTATTCTAAAGTGTCTCGGGGCGAAATGTACTAGCCATTATCTTTATTGTAGAAGGAAGTTAGTTCATGATGAATCCTATTGTCAGACATAAAAATACCCTAAGAATTAGATCGATTATTGATTCCTTACCTTTCTCTCAATCCTTACATTCTTCACCAACTCTTATTGTTTAAAAACTTATTAAGTAATATCCTTATCTCATTTCACTTCTGATTCTGGTTCTTCTTTTGAAGATCAGGTTGAATTAAGTGAGGACCTATATTCTCTTCATATTCTCTCATCTCTCCTAACTCCCCCTTCTCAGTTCTCTTCCCTTATAATATGTAAGGATTCACCCTTCATTTAGAAGGGAAATCAATTTAATCTTGGAGATACTATCTTCCCTGAAGATCAGATCTAATCAAGACTAAATCTATTGAAATTTAATTATAAATAGCTTGAATTAAATTCTTGACTTCTGCCTCTGTATGGATGGCCCCTCTACTCATCATGTACATCTTAAGATATAGGATTTATTACAAATATTATCGTATAAGTTGATTACAACAATGATAGTTATTAACCTAGTAAATTACTGTAAAATTCAGATTATCAGGTGGTCAAGATAAAACTACCCTCAAAATTTTAGCCTGAAACTCCTTCTGGATCATTGCATTTGGAGCAATCTAAGCCATCCAATTTTCTCTCTTCTTCAATTCAGGTGGCATATTTGCTAGCATGACACAGAATTCTAGGAGGAGGTGGAAACATAATTTTTTTTTTTATAAAGTTTCATGACTAATAATATTATTTAATTTTTGAATAAAATGGCATACAATTGCATAAAAATACCAAAAAATTAGAAAAACCAGAGTATCATTCTGAAAATATAATAATGCCAATATATTTAAATACATATGAATAAATATTTTCTGACTTGTAAAGCTCTTTTATTAATGAAATTAATGGCTAAAATTTTACTTAAATATCACAAAATCAAGAAAAAGCATAAATTCATTCTAAAGATGTAGGTGATAATTTAAAGCTTTCATAACATAAGTTTATGATTATTTCAAAGAAAATAAGCGCATAAAAGTACATAAATTACTACTTAAAATAGTATGGAATTTATGATTATGATTTTATATTACTCCCTCCCTCTCTTTCTTTTTCATTCTCTTGCTTGCTTTCTCTTTCTTTTCGTTCCTCCTCTTTCTTTTTTTCCCAACCTCTGGCTGAACCTTTCTCTCTTTCTCTTGGTCCCATTCTCTATCTGACTCTCTTTCTCGCTCTCTCCTCCTTCTCATTGCCTTGCTGCCTCTCTCACTTTCTCTCCCCCTCTCTCCCTATCTCTCATTCTCCCACCTTCTCTCGCTCTTCCTCCATCCCTCTCCATCTTATTGGTGGCGACGACGTCAATGCACCAACCTCGGATGTGCCGCCAACCTCATCCGCCACACCTCGCATCCAGACTCGTCATCAACATCAACTGAAGAACAGCCAGGATGACGACCAAATCAGTGCACCGACAATGAACGCACCATTGTCGGACGTGCAGCCACCTCCTGAGCCATCACGCATCATGACACGTCGTCAATGACAGATTCATAACTGCCCTTTGACGTGACACGATTAGACGTCGTCCACTTTTATTTTATGTCATTTCTCGTATTTTCTCTTTCCTCCAAGGCCTATATGTAGGCCAATGTTGCAAGAAACATTGGGCAAATTTATTTTCAAGAATTGAGTTTTCTTCTTGGAGGATTTGCCCTAACCCTCTTCCCGTCGGATCGTCACCGCCGTTGCCGTCGCCTCACGCCGACGGCCGCCACTCCTTCTCCGCGCTCGCTCATGCCCTATTGCCCAGTGCCTGGCCGCCAATGCGAGGTCACCCCAGCGCTAGGTCGCCCTTCACCAGGGCCGCCCAGCACCCAGACCGCCAGAGCGACCAGGCCGCCCAGCGTCTCGCCGCCCAAGCGCCAGGCCGCCCTTCGCTAGGACTGCCCAGCACCCAGGCTGCCGGTGGCCCAACGCCTGGCCGCCCCAGCGCCAGGCCACCCCTTCGCCAAGGCCGCCTAGCGCCCAGGCCGCCAGAGCGATCAAGCCGCCCAGCACCCGACTGCCCAAGCCCCAGGCCGCCCCTCGCTAGGGCTGCCCAGCGCCCAGGCCGCCGAGTGCCTAGCGGCGAACACCCAGCGCTTGGACGCCCCAGTGCCAAGCCGCCCTTGCCAGGGCCGCCCAACGCCCAGGCTGCCAAGTCCCCGGCCGCCAGCGCGCGCCTGCCGTGCTCCAAGACGCCCTTGCAGCCACTTGTCGCTGTGCATACCGTTTAGGTGTCGGGGCATTGCCCCGCACCGCGCAAGGGGGAGACTCCCCCCTTGATCCCCTGCCAACTGACTGCGCAATTGGATCCGCGACACCCTGGTGCAGAGGTACCCCTAAGCTCTTTGGTTTCTGGTGTTCTTCGTCCAGTGTTCCGCGAGAAGATCTTCCACCGCCGTTTGATTTCTTTTGGATTTTCTGGAATTTTCAACGACTAGTGGATTAGGTATTTCTTGAGATTTCCAGCGGACGTGAATTCAATTGTATAGGTTTTAGTGCTTAGCATCATCGCGGTGGTTGAAGACAGTACTCCGGCCCTCGACAAGGAAAGGGGCTGCACCACTTCTATCTCATCGGATTTAAGTCTTCGAAACCGACCGTGTGATTTGTGGTGTGTTTTATCCATCCCCACCTTAAACCAGCCCAATATCTAGCACCCCCATTGTCCTTTTTCCGTCACCTCTGTCGTCCTACATCCATCACCACCTGTTGTCCTGCATCACTTATTCTCCCCCACTTGCTTGTGGTCTCCTTGTCTCTCGCTCCCTATCTTGCTCGCTTGTTCTCTTGCCCTCTCTCTGGCTCACTTTCCTACTATCTCTGACCCTCTCTGGTTCTCTCTCTCCTACCAATTATTAATATGTTTTGATATCCGATATCCATTCCCAATATGGGATATCAAAATAATAAAATCTTATAAAGAAGGTACATGGATGGATAACCAATATGATTATGGATAATGCAATAAAGTTATATGTTCTCCATTATCAGATAAAAATATCTGATAATGTTAGAATGTTCCCTAATGACGAGCGGATAATGAATGATATTGTTAGCAATATACTTATCCAATGTCCAGTTTTGTGTACGTTATCCTAACTATAGCATCCTAGATTTCTGTCAAAAAATACTCATATTTTTCAAATATTCTACCAATTTTTTCTGCATTTAACTGCTAATCTGACCAGTTTTGAAATTTCTATTACCAAGTGTCTATGCTTTTTCAGCCTTTAAAGCTAAATTTAATTGGATTTAAATTATGAAAATTTTTAGTGCTGCCTGATAGTCTCAAAATTTGGTTTTTAATTTTTCGTTGGTAATTAAGATTATTCAATAAATATATAAACATGTCCGTAGTAATTTTTAGCTAGTGATGAGTACGGATCATCTCCACACGGAATGATGATTGAGAGAACTATTTTTATGAAAGTAAACAAATAAGGTTTTCTGTCTTCGTAGAACCATGGATTATTCTATTTTCCAAAGGTAAAAAAACTGAATTGGAGGTGGAAATAACCTTATCTACGCTGGGATCTTGCCTTGACATTGTGCAATGATGCTGGTGACACTTTCTGGCTGAGACGTGTTAATGTTTACTTGTATGTTCTTGAGCGTGTCAGACTTCAGTTCGATGCGACCCAATTTGGGATGCCATTCTTATCTTAAAAAATCTCCAATATTATTAATCATGTTAAATTTATGATGGAGTTTAAGAGATTTGATGAAATAGATAATTCTGTATTTTAATGTCGCCTAGAATGTCAACGTTCAAATTTTATTATCACCTAATAACTCACTGCATATGAATATTTTGACACTATAATTTGAGTCACTTTAAGGGGAAAAATCGTGTAATTAATAGCTTGATGTCCATATCCATGGTTTCAGCCTTAATACTCATATACTGACTTAAGTGCAATTCATGATTTCTTTATTACAAGTCAACTTACATTATGTGACTTGTTGAACTTGTTTCCCTTTTTTGGTCTTATTTGAAATCCATGGTGAAGTATTTTAGTGTATTTAATAGAAAAAAGCTACTATAATTTACTGGGTTGCTGAGTTTCAACCACAACGTGAGAAACATATAGCTGGGACTAGTGGGGCTGTTGGAGAAGAAGATACTGGGAAAAAATGGAGAAAATATGAAAATAGACTTATTCATCAGGTTTATTTCCATTCCCATATTCGGATTTTTAAAGATCCGACCTTCTAAGCTGAATGATATAAATAAAGTTGTCATTTGGTTGAGTGTGGATGTTGGCCTAATGAAGAATTCATCTATTACCGAAGATAATAAGAACTCAACCTTAGGCACATGTTAAATCTGAAGGCAAGTGAGATCGAATTATTAAGAATAACCATATCAGAAAAATAACAAGAAAACATGTCCATATAATATTGGATCATGCTATATCATTTCTAGACCTAAATCAATAAAGGAATATATATTTCATTTACATGTTTGTGCATTTTACCACTCCACATATATATATTTTTTAAAAGAAAAGAACCACTCCATAATTTTATTTTCAATTATTCCAGATATTAAGAGCTGAATGTTTTGGGACCTTGGGCATCTAGACAGTAAACATGTCCATATAATATTGGATCATGCTATATCATTTCTAGACCTAAATCAATAAAGGAATATATATTTCATTTACATGTTTGTGCATTTTACCACTCCATATATATATATATTTTTTAAAAGAAAAGAACCACTCCATAATTTTATTTTCAATTATTCCAGATATTAAGAGCTGAATGTTTTGGGACCTTGGGCATCTAGACAGTAAATCAATTTGTATTGTTGTAAAAAATATCTTTTACATCTGCGGTGATTTTATGACTCAATATTTCCATATTCCAAAATAAAACACGTTCTACTGTTCATAAGACCTCAAAACAAAAAGTATCCCCTACATTTGGCTCCTCAGGTTTCTTTTGAGGACTGTCATGTGAATGTGTATCATCACAGGGTTTAAATGATAAATCTGTGATGGATATTTGTTCACCTTTAATGGAAGCACAGTTAATGAATGAATATTTTACAATAATAGGGGAATACTAAATGTATTCCAGGCAACTCTACCGACAACACTCACATGCGTTTGAAGTAGAAAATCCTGATCAGGCTTGAAAAAGTAGCCCACAATTTAAATACTTTTAATGCATGTGATATAGTTTATTGGCTCCAGCCATGGAAAGAAATGACCCTACCCCCTAGCTGGCTTTATGAATAATTAAAACACAAAGCACTGTTGTTTATTCCAAAACCTTAGCTGGACTTCTAGAATCTAACAAAAGTATAGCCTTCTTCTCTATTCTATAATATTATAAACCGTAATTAGACAAAAAACGTGTTAAACTTGAGACCACATATTTTTCACAATTTAAATTTGAGTGTAATGAATAGTAAAGATCAATAAACGTGGTCCCACTCCAGTATAGGTGGCATAATCCTAGAATAAAGAAGCTGAACCCTAACGTCGTCAAAATTTACTTTTACTCTGGCATTACATCCCATATTAGTATTTTACTAAAGTCTGCAGCCGCGTGGCGCGTACCCAGTTCAACAAATATACTGGAGGACCCGCAATGTGGAGGACAGTGGTGAAAGTGACCCTTGGCCTTAATGCTAGAGATTCCTTGAGAGAGAGAGAGAGAGAGAGAGAGAGAGAGAGAGAGAGAGAGAGAGAGAGAGAGAGAGAGAGAGAGAGAGAGAGAGAGAGAGAGAGAGACAGAGAGAGAGAGAGAGAGAGAGAGAGAGATTAAAGAGAGAGAGAGAGAGAGATAGAGAAGCAAATTGTGCGAGAGAAACATAGAAACAAAGCGAGAGAGAGAAGCAAGTGTGTGAGAGAGATATAGAACAAAGCGAGAGAGAGAAGCAAGTGTGAGAGAGAGATATAGAAACAAAGCGAGAGAGAGAAGCAAGTGTGAGAGAGAGATATAGAAACAAAGCGAGCGAGCGAGCGAGAGAGAGAGAGAGAGAAAGTGAGAGAGAAACAAAGCGAGTGAGAGAGAGATAGAGAAACAAAGCGAGTGAGAGAGAGATAGAGAAACAAAGCGAGTGAGAGAGAGATAGAGAAACAAAGCGAGTGAGAGAGAGATAGAGAAGCAAAGCGGGAGAGAGAGAGATAGAGAAGCAAAGCGAGCGAGAGAGAGAGATAGAGAAGCAAAGCGAGAGAGAGAGATAGAGAAACAAAGCGAGAGAGATATAGATATATAGATAGAGAGAGAGTGAGAGATAGAGAAAAAAAGCGAGACAGAGATTGATATATCGATCGAGAGAGAGTGAGAGATATAGAAACAAAGCGAGAGATAGATAGATACATAGATAGAGAGAGTGAGAGATAGAGAAACAAAGCGAGAGAGACAGAGAGAGAGAGACAGAGACACCAGGCGAAAGAGAGAGAAACAGAGCAAAAGACAGCGAGAGAGAAGAGAGAGACACAGAGAAACAGACAGCGAGAGAGGAGAGAGTGACACAGAGACACCAGGCGAGAGAGAGATAGAGCAAAAGACAACGAGAGAGGAGAGAGAGAGACAGAGACACCAGGTGAGAGAGAGAGAGAGATAGAGCAAAAGACAGAGAGAGAGGAGAGAGACACAGAGAAACAGACATCTAGAGAGGAAGCGAGCGAGACAGAAAGAAACAGACAGCGAGAGATGAAGAGAGAGAGATAGAGAGAAACAAGGAGACAGATAGAGAGAGTCAGAGGCAAAGAGAGAGACAGGGGGAAACAAAAAGAGAGAGAGAAAGTCAGAACAAAGAGAGTTCAAGTAGCCGAAGGGTTTTCCAGAACTTCTGGGGAGGGGAGACATCGACTACGAACAGGCAGAATGAAACATTCATTCTTTTGGAGGCGGCAATCTGCGTTTCCAGCGACAGCATTTGAGGTTCTGCTATCCTTCATGATGCTTATTGCCATCTCCTTACTACTCCATCAACAAACTGCCGGTATATCCAATCTCTTTGTTACAATATTTCATAATCTCAGTTACTATACATCCATCTCGCTGACATCGTCGTAATTCCCAGAGTGCAAAATGATATCCAAACCGCGCATCCATTATCGCCATTACCATCATCATCATCATCATCATCGTCATTATCATCAACGAAATGTCGATTATCGTCTCCGAAATCATCAACATGATCGAGATATACCCCGACAAGATCAAGATAAAATGATGGAATGGTGGACTGAAGACTATAGTCCGGCGAGTAGGAGACGGCGTATACATAATCGGCAGTAGTATTGAAGGTATCTTCTCTATCCGTCCGTCGGTTGATTACAAAGAGCTCGTTCTTCCTGTAGCAAGCTGGCCAATCAAATGTTACAAGAATGAGCTTTATTTTACGTTGTGATGGATGAATGAGAGTCGATGTTATTGTATGCTATGATATCATCAATTATTTACTTATTACTCTATCTTTTGATCGAACCATTAACCATCCACCAATATACTGATCAATTGCCTTTCCATTTGATGAAACTAATGAATTGTTCCCTCGTATGGAACCGACTAAGACCCTTTTATACAACTTTTAACTTCTCGGCGACTAAGTTTTTTTCCAGACTGTTGTACTCTCTAGAGATCTTCCTGGAGTTATTCTCTCTCATTATCTTTATTTCCCCTTCTTCTATCCTACATGACTTTTATCCTTCTACTTTACTCGTTTAGCGATTCCCCCAAAAAATCTTGACCTCTATTTCACTTTTATGCATACCCTTTTCACCCTAAACGAGTACCTTTTATGCATAAAATCTCTCTCACGATAAACTTCAAATGAAGAGGACACTCCCCTTCTCTCTCTTTTGTTTTTTCTCTTTCTCTTTCTAAAAAATGGCAGCTCCTTATCGCCATTAACATATAGCGGAAGCGTAAGCAACATCCGATAAAATAGCACTAAGTGATATTTGAATCAAACACCTGCATGACATCAATTGCAATCGAACACCCGCATTAGACGGCGAGCCCACATGTTTGTGCAGATCATTGTACAGTAGATTTGAAGGGACAGAGAAGGGGGAAGATAAATGGATAAGGCGATAGAAAGGGAGGGAAAAAAAAACCCCAAGGAAGTGCCTTCTTCTGGCGTCTATGACTAGCTTGCATGATACAAAACGAAAGCTTTTTAAAAAGGGAATCTTGATGAAAGGACAAAAGAGAGGCAGCGACAATGGGCTTGGGGCATTCAGTCCCCTCCACAAAGGTCATGTCAAACCACTCTCTCATAGTCATCAGCTTGGGTAGGGGGGGTGACACATACCACACACTCGTCTATGTGGTGTTCTTGCTCCACCATTTTGCACGTGCTTCACTTGCTTTAGGGTATGTCTCACATGACTAACGTCCAAATAATGTTTCAGTATATCTATGACATTATACCCTGTCTGAAACTTTTTGTTGAAAAATATCCTACAAAAGTAAAACCATCAGCTATTGTGATAAGACACATCACTGCTCTGTGAATACTCATGATGAACCTTTTTTTTCCATCAAAATGCCCCCCTGACAATAAAAAATACGAGGAACTCTACCTTGTCAAATACTAAACTCTCTGATTTTTAAGTTTCAACCACAAGACATGTTTAACTGATTCTGTTTCTGCCATATACTCACCCTTATTTGTATTGATACAAATATTTCTAGTCATTTATTCGAGCTGATTTGAAACATCAAATATTTCAGCTGATTTGAAACTCCTCACTGCTTTGATCTCATGGCCAATATATTGATATAAATATCTTACCAAATGAACGTGAGTAATATATATTGCTATAAATATCTTACCATGAGTGAGTGATAAATACATGATACATGCATGAAAGGTGTCATAAAGCTACGGAAGGAAATTATTCCATATTGGAAATATCTTTACCATATTCAAGGCTCTTAGTAATAAAATGGCTAACCAAATTAGTATATAATGCTTTAACATTATTCATGCCAAATATTTCAACTATGGTCGAAAGATAACTCCTCTGTGTTATACGTATTTTACCTTTCACCTGGTGTGAAACAATTCATTAGAGTGCTCTTTTGAGCTATGCCTAGACACTTTGTACCAGATTTTACGCTTAATAGAGCTTTTCACAAAATAATCTCATGAAAAATTTTCATGTTAAGAAGAATATAATTTAAATACAGTATCAAAATATAGTCAAACCATCATCTCACATACTCATGTCAATAAAAAATATATTCACTTGAAAAAGGAAAAAAAATTATAAAGGAGTTGGACTTCTTGTACATATATCACATAGATTTCTTAAACCATAAAGACATACTGTTGAACTAATAATCTATTAAATTAAAGTATAACAAAGCCTTCATGCAGAGGTTTAACTATAAGAAATAAGAGTAGTTTCATATATTCATATAATAAACTAGACAAAATTAAATTGATTATGTGAGGTTCACAACTCATGAACTTGGATTTATCAACTTCTTATTCCCAAATATCATTAAAATTTCTACTTAATATTTGGCTGATCTGCATTAAAAATGATGTATTTTACTTTTAACACCCCCTTGCAAAGATGTTTTTCAAAGATGAAGTTTCACCATGTTCTACGCTTGTTTCTTGTCCTAGGGTCCCCACTTCTCAGATATTAATTTCAGCCACTTCTCTTTGGATCTACTTATTTAGTGTTTGAATGATTTATGTTCCCTATTTTTTCCAAATTAATTTGATGATACATAATTATCAAGATGAATAAGACATCTCATCTCATCTCAAAATTTTACTATCCAGTATAAATACTCTAATAAGTTTACCTGTCATTCTTGCTTGGATATCTGTGTTTTATTTAATTAGGTGCACTATACATAGTCTTGATATCTGTCCTGTCTAAACTGTAAGCATAATTACAAATCATATTATCATTGAATTCTTAAAAAAAATTTTATGATTAAAAACCATGTCCCTTTTGAGCACAATATTTTGTGCTTCTAGATCCCAAAGTTGATGTCTTCACATAATCAACATTTCCTGTGGAGATACAATATTCGTCCTAAGATCAATGTTTTCCCACTCATCATCAAGAGTATAAACCTGACATTGACATCAAAATATGTTGAAGATAAAAGTGTATCTAGTCCATACCTGTTTTTCCAGTGTCCCATCAAGATGAAAGTTTACCACTATTTTACTAACAAAATACAATACCTAACAACAGCTTTGGAAAAGAAATATATCAGAAAATATGAATTTTAACAAAAAAACTATGTGCGTTAATTAGGATGCATTTATAATTTTCCAAAACACAATTACATGTATATTTATGAATTATAAAGAGAACAGGGATCTCGTACTTGATAGAAATTTGATCAAATTCTGGGTGATTATGTTTTTATGGTCAAGACATTTATCGTTCTACACATCTAAATTTGAAATTATTCATGCCAATTTCTGAAATAGGAGAAAAAAATCTGACCTGTGTTTCATAAGTGAACCAATTTTTTATAGAAAATTATCAAAATGTAAAAATATAAAATTTAGACCCCAATTAATAGGTCCCTTAATCAGGAAGAATATAAATTAGAACACTATGGTGAGGGTTGGCTTGGCCACTCTTGTAGAGGATTCCAAATTCTTCTAGAACCTTTCATATGTTCTAGATGTATAAGGAGTCTTCTAGATTCTTCCAGAACCTTCTATAAGCTTAATCATTCTTAAATTTCTAGAAGGATATGTACCTTTCTAGAGAAGGTAATCTATAGTAGTTTTCATGAAATGATTTAAATGGAGGAGTACTCCTCACACTTGAGGTGTACTCGAGACTTGAAGCCAAACAGGGGCAACATAGTGTAATGGAGAATAAGGTTATTGAAGACATGTCTCTGCATGGGGTTCTTCTTGTGGTACACCATTTTTGTAATCCTTCACTTATATTCTATTTTTTCCATATCTTATAGAGCTTTATTGTGAACATTAAGCATCCCATTCAAGAAGGTCAGCATTCACCTATCTTTTTGTGGGTTTTATTTCTTGCATCCCTATACTTTTTGTGGATACTTGGTCTTCAATGGATAATATTTAAGACTCCTTTAAGTCGAGATCATAAAAATTATAATATCATGCTTTGTCACCTTAATATGGATTCAAAATTGTTTTACCATTAATGGATATAATGTGGTGGTCAAGACAATCACACAGTAATGTTTTGTTTAATTTCATTGAAATAAATATGATTAGTCATTATTGTTCTTGTGAGATTTTTATAGTGAACTCCTTGAATACTTGAAATGAAAATTTTAATTATTATGAGATCATAGTGGACTGATCATTAGTTTTTAAGTATATATTCTAAATATCTGATTTGATGGATACTTGAGATGATATCAAACTATCTTGATAGATATCCTAGCTCTATGATAAGTATCCCTGATCTTGTGGCCATTAGTGTGGAAACACTAATAGCAGAAGTTGGTGCATTTTAGATAAGAAATTTCACTGAATTGATTTGTATGAATTTCTTAAGAGTCAGGTTAAATGTCAATCATGTTGATTTATGTCATCTTCGCATAAGTGGTCCATTGGTCTAAGATACCAGGGATATCTTGTGCGAACTACAAACTCCCTGTTGGGGAGTTACATCTTGGCCAAGTGCGATGAGCGGGCTCATAGCGAGTCGGATATTTGGGGCCACAAAAAGTGGCAAAGAAATTGGCTAGAAATATCCACTGTCACATGTTGGCATGTTGGCACGATTAGCGCATGGTATGATACATGGATTGCCGACGCACCCCTATCCTCCCATGCTCACTTAGTACCACATGGTCTGCGAGTAATTGTAGCACAATTGTTCACGGGCAACATGGCCTCCCACTCGATACACCACTTATGGGAACATCATGGCCTCCCACTCAATACGCTACTACATGCTCTGAATACTACTATAGGAACCTCAAGCGATCGACCCATTTGGATGCTGACACTCGATGGATCCTTCTCCTTTTTTCCTCATGGGACCATTTTCGCGACAAATCCCCTACACAGACCTGGGGACGCCACATTTAGCATCTAGCGATTCTCACTCACATCTCCTTCTTCTTTAGAGACTCAAGCATCATGGCCTCCCCACTGATAATCGAGTAACCCGTATCAGTCACTCACTCAGCTCGCATTGCCATTGATGCCCCAGTTCTTCCCAGCTTGAGACTATGGAACACCTTTTCTTCCATAGTGATATCGCTCTAGATTTTTGGTGCCAATTTACACATCATTGGCGCCACTACTCAGAAACCGTGCTTCCCTATCATTCTTAGAGTGTTTTGGCAAGATATTTATCTCGCCCACACACTCTAAGTGGAGCCCCTACCTACACATCTCCATAGCTTACTTATTGTGGGAGATATGGAAACCGAAAAATTCTTCTCATTTTGTAGGGACCCCATGCAAGCGTTGGACATCATGCGGTAAGTCAAGTGATGGATACATCACACCCACCATCTCCTATTGCCCCTTGCACACAGTTGTGGCCTTATATGTGATCTTCTATGCACTTAGGGCATTCTGGAGCCCGAGACTGGCCGGAGGAGGCTTTATTATGTGAGATCATACATGGAGGATTCTTTTCACTTTCTCATCTTTTTACGACATACAATTTAACATAAAAATCAAGGCTTTGGTGATACATGATGGCTTGCTCCTCTACAATGAGCGAAACCTTCACAATATCGTCATAGAATCGGACTCATAGGTGTTAGTCAATATGCTTCGTGCAGGTACATGCTCCTAGTGGTGCCTGTAGAGCATGTGCTAGGACATCATGCAATGTCACCCACGCTTGACTAGTATTGTGCCACCAACTATGTGAGGGCAATGAAACAATGGATGCTCTTGCCAACCATGCGGTATGCACTCAAGCCCCTTTCTCTCTTTACTTCTCTTGGCAGGACCTTTCTCGGGAAGCTCCAGGATGCCACTGAGTAGAGCGCCTTGGCCTGCTGGCTCTTCGTATGTGTCGCTCCTCGCTGAAGGATGGACCTTGCGACTAGCATATTGCATGGATCAGAAGAGGCGAGAGCGCTTGTCCTCTCGCCTGATTGCTGTACCCACTGTGCACCTCCATGCTGACACCTAATGACGGCAAGAAGAGCTCCGCACACTCTTGCACCACCACTGCAACCGGGGTCCAGTATGCTGACGGCACGAGCAAACTTCTCTGGGCACTTCCTAGGTATCACTCAAGTATTTTCTCTTTTATTGCTCCCTGTGCATGGCCGAGCAGGGTCCGTGTGTAAGTGGGATATTTACGCTCGCTCCATGCCTACAACCACTGATGAATAATTCACTTAATAAATAAAACCCCCTAGGTGGCATCCAAGGCACGACTGGATTGGTCTGCGGGCACAACCTTGGAGTTGGTTGTACCCGGCACCGTGTTTTTTGCCAAGCAAAAAAAAAATTACATCTTGTTCAGGGCCGGCTATGTCTTGACTAAGACACAATTTTCTAATCATGGAATTCCTAATAGTCTTAGCTTCTATATGGAAAGAAGTACGCAAGGAGTTCAGCGCTAACTAACAATGGAATCTTGACCCTTGGGATAAGAAGAGATTGAATTGAAGAAGAAGATGGATTAAATCCCTAGCTAGGGTAGTAAAAATATTGGAGAAGTGTTTCTCCATTGGTCCCCATCATGAATCAATACTAACTAAATAATGGATTAGGGTTTGATGACTAAGGATTAAGTCATGAGGGGGTCTCACATAAATGATGGATTACACATGTGCATTAATGAATAATGGAAATTTTTTCATAATTAAGTTTAATTACTACTATGTATCTTATAGAGCATGATTTGTAGTTTGATACCCCAAGGGCTCGAAAGTTGTAGAAGAAGACAAGGAGATCCAGAAGCTAATGAATGGGTTGAAGGCAGTCTCTTAAGAAGCAAGGAAGGGTCAAACAAGTTCCCCACGAGTTAATTAGATTATTTTGGTAAATATATAAATTATGAATTTATTACCTATCTTCCGCTGCATGAAAAATATTTTTAACCATAGAATGAAAGTTTGACAACCCGACACTCATGCTAATATTTATTGAAATATAATATAGTAACCTTTGATCCTATTTTAAGTCCCTATTTATGAAACTTTTTTACAAAATTTTCATTCTTATGTCCCAAGTCTAACTTCCACAATAGCCTGTCATCAACCAATGGCTCATGTGGAATACAAATCATAATAATTTAGGCGAATTTTTTTTTTTCACAATGGCAAGTCCCCTCCATAATTACAAATAGTCCCTTATAATATGTCAAAATATGATTCTCACACTCCTTTATATACTCTAACGCATGAGGTGTAGCTTGGCATCCCACGTGTTGGAGACTCGACCTATCAATTGTGTTTTTTTTATTTATTGGCAAAAAAATACGGTGCCGGGTACGTCGAACCATGCAGTTGTGCTCGTAGACCGATCCAGCCATGCCCTGGATGCCACCCAAGGGGATTTTATATATAAGTAGATTGTTCATCAGCCTTTATAGGTGTGGAGCGAGCATAAATATCCCACTTACACTCCGATCCCAGTCATCCACGCCCATGTGCACGAAAAAGAGAAGATACATAAGTGATACCTGGTAGGTGCTTAGAGAAGGTCGCTCCTGCTAGCGTCTCTCCGGATCCCCCCGCGGCGGTAATGATGCATAGAGTGTGCAGAAACCTTCCCGGGGTTGATAAGTGGCATCGATGAGGTGCGTGGCAAGTACATTAGTCAGGCGAGAGAGTGAGCGCTCCCGCCTCCCGTGCTTCATGCAATACGCCAATCGTAGGGGCCAATTACTGGAGATGATCATTTGTACCATGCTTGGAGTATGTGGAGCTGGCGTAGCAGATGCGATGCTTGGAGTGTGCGCAGTCCAGCCTGCCGTCTGGTGATGTCAACGTTGAGGTGCGCGACAAGTTGGACTATCAGGTGAGAGGATGAGCTATCCCACTTCTAGCGCTCCATGTAATACGCCATGCCTCAGCCCCTCCTTTGACAGTGTACGACACGTGCGAAGAGCCGGCAAGCCAAGGTGTTCAACGCGATAGCATCCATGAGTTGTTCGAGGGAGTTCCTGCCATGAAAGGAAAAAGGAGGTAGGGGTTTGTGTGTGTACCGCGTGATTGGAAAGGGCATCTGATAAACTCAAATAAGGGTAGTTATTTCCATGCATTAATCATCTTATATCTTCTAAAAGTAAGTACATCATTGCCAAAACTGCTTGTTTTTGCATAGTAATGAGATCATGCCTTTTCACTACCCTAAAGATGAAAAAACTTACATTTCTACTTAATTAGTGTTTCCATCAATGACTTGACATAAATTTCACAAGTTAAACAGTTCTGGATTTACTCTTAATTGGATTTGAGGGATATTTCTAACCCCCACTTGACTCATTGAGTCAAGTGGGATATGAATCTAACGATTTCCTTAGTGTGTTGACTTTTCAGGTCAAGGTTGACTTTTCATGGTCATAAAATTACGAAATTTTATGGGAAAGTCAAGAAAGTAGTCTGAAAGCTTGGGACAAAAATTCAAGTCAAAAGGAGCAAAGATCAAAAAGATACACGCTGACCAGTGGAGCTGACTCAATTGATAGGCTTGGTGCAAAGGAGCTTGAAGGAGACCTTCTAGAATGTCCTTGGAGGTTTCCAGGTTGATCAAGACATATGGGGGTGACTCCAGATGGCAGATCCTGGTTGGATGAGAGCCCAAGGTTGAGATCCAGGCCAGGATCCATGAGGTGGAACCCATCCATCCATCCATTCCAGCCCAAATCCAAGGGCTAGAGATGATTTGTAACAAACTCTAACCAACTTGTTCTGTTCCCTCCAAATTCGACCTGGGGGGAAAGAATCTGGTTGGTTGGGGTCTGTTCACCTGGATTGAAACTTCAAGAAATCAATCCTAGACGTTCATCCATGATCCAACCACCAAGAATGACTGAAACAAACACATGTACCTCTATAAAAGGGCCCCCCTCACCCTCTTTGAGGGCATCCAAGAATTGAGTATTGTTTTCTTTACTTTGTGTCTTTCTTGAGCTTGTTCCTGGGTCCATCTTCATTCAGAAGGTGCAAGGAGTCTTCTAGAAGCGTCCTGGATCTTGAAGCCAGTTGGTAGGGAGTTGGAGCAACAATCTTGGGCCATTTGTGGTGTGACAAAAAGGTTACGCTGTTCTTTCTATCCTATCTCCTTTTATAATTATCTTAAGATTCTTGGCTATACTTAGGCAGATAGACAACGTCTCAAGCTTTCCAACGCCTACTCACACGTGTCAAACCGATATCTGAAACTCCAGATATCATCGTTTTGGTCCATAGCACGTGAGAGGACCTCCGCGCGCGGCGGAGCGGCGAAGCCCAGCGCACAAGCAGTGGCGGAAGCGCCCAGGCTTGTGCGCTATCTCTCTCCTCCTCTTCTTTTTTCCATTCAATTAATTCAGAATTGTTTATCTCTCTCTAGAGACGATAAAAAATTCTGAAAAAATTCTCAAAAATCATTTTCAATCTAAACTTTCTACGGAAATTTTTTTACACTTGGTAAAATTCATATCATCCTTCTTAATTGAACATTTACCTTCATAATCACTAAAAGCTTTACAAGAAAGGTTATATGAATCTTGAACTTGCAATACTAGTTGAAAATCTTTCTAACTAACTACCTAGCTCCCTGAGGGATCGACCCTTACTAAAATACTACTAGTAAGGAAATTAAATTGTTGATTGGTACTTAACTATCCTTACAAATGACTCTCAATCAAATTGTACCCCTTAGTTAGGACTAATCAGCATCTGCTGTCTAATTTCCCTCACGCAGCTGGTGATGAACACTAGTTGTGTGAGGGCGCCACCGCATAATGTCCTGCCATACGCATTGAAGCCACCACTGGGAGCATTTACCTGCACGAAGCATGTCAACTAATACCTGTGAGTCCGACTCTACGACAAAATGTTAAGGTTTCAATTCCTCATAGAGGAGTAAACCATCACCTATCGCCATAGCCTCGGCTCCTTTTATGATCACGTCGGATACCCTCTCCCCCTGATGGCCCGGGGTTCCCTTTAGATGCACCATCCACAACCAATTTGAGGATGCCGATTGACGGTGGATGCCAATGAACAACCTATAGCTAAATGCAAATGGAGGCGACGGCCACCGGAATGCCCCAATAGTGAAGGAGGGCACATGCGAGGGCTGAGGTGTGGGCCCGAGGTGGTATGAGATGGTAGGTGTGCTATATCCATTGCTTGACTCGTCATATGATATCTAAGGTGCTCATGGGAGTTCCTACAAAACGGGAGGAATTTTGCCCTTTCTATATCTTCCATAGTAAGTTAGCTATGGTGACGTGTAGGATGGGGCTCCATTAAGAGCATGTTGGCGAGAGAAATATCTTCCCAAAACACTCGATCGGGGTCAATGTAATATCAAGGAGTGAACGCCAATGGTGTGTGATTTGACGCCAACCATCTAGGGCTGTCTCACTATAGAAAAAAAGATGCTCCATAGTCTTAGTCTGTGGGGATGCAGGGCAACAATGGCAACGCGAACTGAGGGGGTGACCTATACAGGTCACACGATCATTAGTGGAGAGGCCACAATGTAAGAGTCTCTTGAGGAAGAAGTACGCGACTAAGGATCGCGGGATGCCAAATGCGGCGACCCTAGTGCTGGATGGGGGATTTCTCACGGAAATGCTCCCAAGAAGATGAGCAGGAGTAGGACCCATCAAGAGTAAGAATCCAAATAGCACATTCATGAGTGGTCCCGATGAGAGTATTCTGGACCTGGGAGAGCATATCGGAGACGGGGCCATATTGCTCCCATAGGTGTCACATGTTGCCCATGAGCAGGTGGGCCATTGTGAGTCGTAGTCTATGAGGTACTAAGTGTGGCTGGCAAGCTAAAGGCTCATCGGTAAGCCAAGTATCATACCAAGCGCTAATTGCACCTTGACCGACATGCCAACCTGTAACCTGGGCTAGTTCTAGCCAGTGTTTCTGCCACGTTCGCCATCTGAAATGGCCTAGATGTCCATCTCTCTACGGGTCCACTCGTCATACTTGGCGGAGATGAATCTCCCCAATGGGGAGTGTGTGGTGTGCATTCGCCACACGAGCTTCTTTTGAAGCATGTCTTGGATGTCTTGGAGTCGTTGGCCAACAAGCTTTCTCCCAAGAAACCCAATGATGATGACTCTCTCCCTTGAGGTGACCAGACCATAAGAAATATGCGCATAGTCGCTCCATTGAGAGGAGGACTATGAGAGATAGTGAGTGAATCGCGAGGGTATGCAGTGGAATACTCATGAGTTGGCTGTGTTCTACAGAGGATAGAAAATAAAGTTTCCATCCCTCTAGTTTCTTTCCCAATTTGGCCAACAAGGAATCAAAATAATAATGCCTCGCCCGTCCGAGAAAGATAAGGCATCCAAGATAGTCAAAAGGGAGGTGATGTAATACGTTGTCAGCCGGGATCGACGACACGTATTACGTCACAACAATGCACACAAGATGATTTTAATGATGATGAGTTGTGTAGTTTTAAGAAACTCTATTGAGCAAGAAGGACGGTCCGAGTAAGGTGAACAATACAATAAATCCTCAAGAGATGATTAAGGATAGTAGACTCTTGATGACCCTTAGGATCCACGAGCAAGATTACGATGGAGAGGCGTCTTACGGGCCGTCGGAGTTAACCCTTTAATGCCAGTAACCTATTCGTAAATGGCAAGAAATCCCTACCTCTCGACAGTGGTGGCTATCCTATCCAAACTTTATCGATAAATTCGGCAGAGGAAAATGATAGTGGATGACGACACTGTAAGAAGTAATAATACTGAAAAGATATGGGGGAGCAAGTGATAGAACCTTGGCGTAGCAGGATGCCACGTGTGAGCGCCGAGAGAACACCGGCCAGCGTGGACACAAGTGACCGACAGGGCATGGCCGAAGAGCGGCGCGATCAGTCCCAAGCGTGGGGCGGAGTGGAGCCTGGCCGTGGGGAGATGGCCGATTGCGGGCGTGAGAGCTCAGCGGTGCGCACCTGAAGGTGTGCCACGACAAGCGTGGTCGCACCGAATGACCGTGCGTTTTTGCGGTCAGCACGGTCAGCGTGAGATTCAGCAGGACAGGTGCTCAGTCGGGAGAGAGCACGGGCGGAGGGGTCGCGTTGCCGTGGCAGGCGCGGACACACAGAAGGTCGTGTGTGTCCGCAATCGGCACGATCAGAGTGTGGCGCGGTCGGGCAGGCGCTCGGGCGAGGCCGAGCACAGGCGGAGGCGTCGCAATTGGCGCGGTCACACGGCGGAACTGAGTGCGACCAAGAGGAGGGGGGGGGGGAAGGCAGCACGGTCAGCGCAGGGAGGGTGCGGCCGAATCGGGCGTGGTCGAGGGCAGCACAGCCGAGTAAACGATGGCCGGTGACAGCGGCAGCGAGCGATGAGGCAGCGCTGGAGATCGAACTCTTGGATCTTCTTGCGTGGTTCTTGATGTTAACCACCAAGAAGATGATTCTTGAAATGGTTACTCCAAAAACAGGGGCGTGAACTATGGTCGAATGAACGTGAGACGGAGTGATCTCGACGTGTTACGGGCGACGATGAGGAACACGATCTTCCACAATCCAACTTCTACTCTATTCTAACTATCTCTCAAGAATGAAGGACAAAAGAAAAGAAGAACAATTCAGATTTCAAATTCTCAAGTCTAGTCTCGCCCTTGGGCATACCATCCCCTTATACAAGGAGGATGGGTGCTAAGAGACAGTTCTTAGAGGAGGAAACCGTCGCGAGACGAGGTCCTCCTCTTTACAAGCATTTCAAAAGTAAAAATGAAAACATGGGCGAGGCCCAAAACAATGGCCCAATCCAATTGTTCAGAAAATTACAACTAAAGTAAATAATGAAGAAAACTTACGAATCATCATGCCGAATACTTGAATCTGGGGTCGCGGACATCAGCACGAGCAGTTCGGTGTGGACGGCCTCGTCTTGTGTCGTTGTCGGTGCGATGGTCCCCCATCAGGAGGCATCCTCGTTGGTGCCCAATATAGTTTTGGATAATCTGAGAGTGCTTTATAGTGGTGGCAGACCGACCATAAAGCTGCTCTTCAAGGCATTGTTGAGCTGGGCAAAAGCTTGCTCGTACGTAGTGGGGACACTCATAAATTCCTTAATGGATTTTTTAGATCCATTGAGGAAAAGGATGTCATCATCTGCAAATAGAGAGTTCGAGAGGATCAGGCATCCCCTTTTCATAAAATATGGTTGGACGAGGCCGCGGGCGATCGCTCATGTGAGCAATCGGCTGAAGACCTCCTCCATCAATATGAAAAGGGTGGGAGAGATAAGATCACCTTGCCGTAGACCTCTCATGGTGGTAAAGAAGCCAATGGAGTTTCCGTCCACCACGAGAGAGAAGTGATTCTCTCTAATGCAGGCATCGACGAGATCGATGAATGCATCAGTGAACCCAAAGTGACGGAACACTTGGGTAAGGAAATTCCACTCAAATCAATCAAAGGCCTTCTCCATATCCAATTTGATGAGGACGTTCGAGCCCGCAATATGAGTGTCTAATGCTTGGGCTAACTCGTGAACTAGCATGATATTGTCATGGATCTGTTGACCCTTAACAAAACCATACTGTTCAAGTGAGATAAGTCTATCAAGGAAGGTCCCTAGTCAATTTGTAATTATCTTGGATGCAACTTTGTAGCATACATTAGAAAGACTAATAGGGCGGAAGTCTCTGAAGGAAGTTGGAGTGTCCACTTATGGAATGAGCGCCAAAAAAGTAGATTTCCTACTTCGAGGTAAGACTTTACGTGTAAAGACCTCCTTGATAGCAAGCACCAAGTCTGTGCCTACAATATCCCAAAATGCAGTATAGAATTCTATTGAGAATCCATCCGGTCCCAATGCCTTGTTCCTATCCAAGGAAAAGACTACCTCCTTTATCTCTGCTCAAGTAGAAAGGGTTGTGAGTAGTGTGCTTTCTTGGTCAGTCACCAAATGAGGGATGGATGCGAGTAGGTCCTCACTCACGACAACCGGTTGTGAGGATATGAGTGGGCTGGGCAGGGTCCTAATTATACGTCCCTAATAGGGTCGTATAATTAGGACGACCTCTTGGCAGATCGAGGCGTAAAAGAAACGTATGTTTCTACCACCTTCTTACAACCATTGGGTACATGATTTCTGGAGATAGAAAATCTCATGTCGTCGCATAGCATCCTCAAGCTGATCTCAAAGGCTAAGCTGGCGCTCTCCCGTGTTGTCCGTCCAACCATCCTGCAGCTATCGCTTGATAGTATCTAGCTCCATCTTGAGTGCTTCAATTGGTGTGTGTACGTCTCCGAATACATCTTGATTCCACAATTTCAGGTGGAACCTGAGGTTCCTCGTTCTATAACTGAAGTTCTCAATAGGCGATGTAGAGATTGTTACATGCTAATGGCTGTGGACAAAACGACGAAAGTCGTCATGCTCTAACCACATAGCTTGGAATCAGAATGGAGGGCGGTGGACTCGAATACTCGAATGTGGGAGGAGAGTCAATGAGTGGTCAGAGTTATATCGCTGTAGGATCTCAATTATGATACTATAGTGCATCAGTGCAGTGCTATTAGTAAAAAAATGATCATTCGGCTCGTACATAGGCGCATCTCCCTGGCGCTCATTACACCATGTCCACTTCTCACCTGTGATGGGAGGCTCCACGAGTGATGCCTGATGAATAAAGTCATTAAACGCTTGCATAGATCGTGATATTGGTGGTCGGCCTCCCTAGCATTCTCTGGCTGCCCGTATGCAGTTGAAATCCCCAGTTATAAACCAAGGGAGGTCAACCAGTCATAGATGGGCCTAGATATGTAGAGTGAGTTCCTCCCAGAGGGCCTCCCGCACTAGATGTCTATGCGAGGCGTACACTATCGTAAGCATGTAGGGCTTCGGGGAGTACGGTACGTCAAAAATAATGTACTATGTCCCTTCGGTAAGTAATTCCAATGAATAATCTCGCTCCCAAAGAAGCCAGACTTATTCGAGGAATGACAATAAACGTGATTCATTCCGATTTTCCTTGCAAATGGAATGAGAATGGTCCGATGTAGTCCTCGGCTCAATAAGCCCAACTATCCCTAGGTTGTACATATTGATTAGAGAGAGGAGATGTGACTAGGTTAGAGGGTTGTCTACAATTCTAAGTAAGACTTGGAATCATAAAGCTATCAGCTCGCATGATGCACCCTCGATTAGGTGTTATATATGTGACGTGTATGAGGGGCATCCGAATGATGTCCTGAAGGAGGGGAGGTGTTTATATCTGACTCCTCCTCTCCTATGGAAGCATGATCGCTAGTATCCCTACAAGTATCATCGAAACTGGTGAGCGGAGTTTGGCGGTTAGTCAAGGATTCATCTCGATCGAACGGTATATGGGATGGATGGAGGTCAGGTAGAGTAGTGATTATGTCCGGTGGGGGTGATGTATGGCTAGGATGGGACGGCGGGATAGGACTGTGGGAGGGTGGAGAAGGTGGGGGGGATGGAGGTGAAGCGCCTAGGTGAGGGGGAGCGGAATGATGAGGGAGAATGATGGGACAGTAGAGCGGGAATGACGGGACAGTCGGGGTGATGGAACAACATGGGAAGATGATGAGGGACGGGGGGATGCAGGCCGAGGGGATGATGAGGGGCAAGAGGTTGTAGGTCGAGAGGTACGGGTGGGGTGGTTCCAGAGGTGCGCCCGACCTCCTTGCAGTCCCCCATATTGGGTCCGTCTAGTACATCCTAAAGGGAAAATGTATTTGAGGTGAGGGTGGGTGTCCTAACCTCTTTGCCCTTGCCCAACCTGGGGATGATGGAAGGAACATCCTTAGTTTGGGGTAGGGTTTGGGGGTGCTTATCAGCGCTCTTCTTCACCCATTGTGAAGCTGTGGGTGTAGGCTTGACCGAGATAGGCTTAGCCAACATAGGATCCCTAGGTAGGGGAGGAGGTACACTAGTTACACACTGCGGTTTCCCCCAAGGGCGACGCCTTTGGGGGATGGACTTTGCCTCTACGATGTAATCATCATAGGGCAAAGGGGGTAGGTACTCCTCCAAGGAGGGCGAGGTGGCTTGCGATGCCTTCTGGCAACACGTGTGAAGAGTGTGACCTAAGAGGATACAATGTGTACAGAACTATGGGAGGTTCTCCTACACAATGGGCTGATGGATCAATTCATCGCCATTGCGAATGAGTATCATGCGGCGAATGGGTTCTAGTAGATCTATCTCTACACATACCCTCGCATATCCAGGGTCGTTGAACATGTGTATGTCTTTGTCAAGACATTTAAATGTTCAAACAACACTAGCTAAGGATTCCAAAGCAGTGGGCGTGAATAGATGTGGTCGTAACATAGGGAAACCTATCCACACTAGCACGGAGTGGGGGCAATGTTCCCGTGAGTTACTCATGTATTTAGCCGTCCATCGATAGGTGTGCATAATGGTGCCACTGATAGTCCATGTGGTGCGACTCCAAGCCTTTCTAAAGTCGTCGTCCAACTGGAAGCGAATGAAAAACTCTGATGGTTGTGTGCGCCGATAACCACCAGACCATGAAAATACCCTGGCGCTACGTACTCCCTCATGATATCATCAATAAGGGGGCACTTCATAGCAAATCTCCCTATCAAGGTGTAAGCGAATGGCACTACCATTCGCGAGACCTCTTCTTTGGAGAATGCAACTACTTGCACTCTCATAGAGTCGGTGTAACCTCGTTTCGGGGTCGTGACATCATAAATAGGGGGTAATGTAGTCTTGGGTAGAGGTTGGATGGTAGACGTATGTGAAGTTCCCACCACTCTAGCCACCCAGGTCATTGGGGGTGGTCCACCGGATAGGTTCCCATTAGGCACAGCTCCTCGCGACTCGTCCTGTGTATTCTGTGCTTGAGTGCCAATAAGTCCCAGTTCGGGTGAAGCATCTCGGTCCGGAGTGGCCAAGTCAACTCGAGCGATAAACCCATTAGATCGGCGTGGGCGATAGGTCAGAGTTAAGCGGGTCAACCTCGTCGGATCCTGCCTGGTCACCTAGGTCGGCACGATCCAAGTTGGCCTGATCGGCCAGATTGGTCATAATTAGCTTACCAAGTTAATTGGATCAACTCGATCAGAATCATTCAAGTCAACCGTGTCGGGCCAGGTTGACTCAGCCAATTTGAGCTGGTCAACTCGAGAAGTGTTGACATGTTCGGCCTGGATCGACTCGACAGTGTCGATATGGTTGGACCGGTCAAATTTGACCAAGTCAACTGGTTCCAACCAGTCAGACATCTGGTTTGACCAGGTCTACCTAGGCTTGATCGGTAGGGTTGACCGGATCCGATCCGATGGGGTCGACCAGGTTGATCGGGTCAGATGCAGCCAGATCGGTTAGGTCGGTTAGGTAGGAACCAACTGGATTGACCAGGTCGACCTAGTCGGGATCGGTTGGGTCAATCAGGTTGGATCCGGCCAGATCAACCAGATCGACCCCATAAGATCAGTTGGGTTGTTTAGGGTGGCCTGATCAAAATCGATCGGGTCGACCAGGTTGGACCCAACTAGTTTGATAGGGTTGAGCCCGGGCGGGTCGGCCAGGTTGATTCGATCGGATATGGTCGGGCTGACGTAGCCAGGCTTGGCCGAGTCAGGCAATCCTACTCTGTCCAATGCTGCTGAATCAATGCGTGAGCCCTATTGAGTTGGCTGAGGGTCCAGACAATTATCGCCGTCCGATCGGTGCTCTAATGGATGATCTAATGGCATAGGTGATGTGGAGTAGTCAAAATTAGTAGGCGGCACTGGTGTAGGATGACTAGGACTGACACGGGTAGCGATGGGGGACCATCCAGCCTCGAGACAATAACTTTTATGTTTTTTCGCACGCCCATCGTGTATATGTACTTTTCTCCCTAAATTGGGCCCTCTCTTTTAAACTTTTGGGCTTTCTTCCCTCTTTTCTAAGGGGGAAGGTCCATATTCCCCCTATAAGAGGGGAGGGGTGTCCATTATAAGAAAAGAAGAGCCAAGTGAAAAAAAGAGAAAATTCGAAATGTAGTCCTTTGTTATTTTTTGGGTTATTTTAGGTCCTTTTATTATTAGTTTTGGGAGTCCGGGGTATTTACGAAATTGATCTACGAGAGGGGAAAGTTAGGGTTTCGTTGTGAGTTTGCTGAAGCATCACAACCGCCTTTGTTGGTGCTGCCGTCTCCATCGCTGCGAATGCCAATGCCGTCCTTGGGTTCCTCACGCGTCGTTGGGCTTGTGCGCAAGCGCTGTGCATGCCACGGCCGCAGCGCCCGCAACCACCCGCGGCGGTCACAACCGTCCGCAACGGCTGCAGCTGCCAGTCGCAGTCACGGCCGTCGGAGTAGGCTGTAGCCGCCGCTGCGGTTGCATGTGTTGCAACGGTGGCAGCCGCTAGAGCGATCGCAACCGCCAGAGCCCCCACAGTCGCTGGAGCCTCCGCAGTCGCCTGCATCGACCGTAGCCACCTGTGGCAGCCGTAGCTGCCCGTAGTGGCCACCATCATCGACCATGGCCACGCAGCTGCGCAGTCACAACCGGGCAACCGAGCAGCCGTGTAGCCGCGCAACTATGCAGCCACAACTGCGCAGCCACATAGCCACAGCCGCGCAGCCATAGCCATGTAGCCGCACAACCACGCAGTCGTAGTCGCGTAGGTGCAGCTGCAGCCACGCAGCCGTAGCCGCGCAGCATCACAGCCACGCAGCCAAGCCGTAGCCGCAGCCATTACCTCGCAGCCGCACAACCGTGTAGCAGCCGCAGTTGCAGCCGCCAGCCTTATCACCACGTCGTTCTGCTGTGCCACCGCCACACCTACTTGCGCCGCCATCGTCCTTGACCTTGCGCTCGCCTTCGAGACCGTCATTGCGCCTAGTTGCGCTGCCTTCCTCCTCACTACTCTCGCCTCTGAGCCCATCGCCGTGCCTACATGCGCCGTTGCCGTCCTTGCCACCACACTCTCCTTCGAGCCCGTCATCGTGCCTAATTGCGCATCAATTGTCCTCATCACTATGCTCACCTGTGAGCCCATCACTACGCCCACATGCGCCACCACCGTTCATGCTGCCGCGCTCGTCTCCGAGCCTGTCACCGCCCCTAGTTGCGCCGCCATAGTCCTCTTCACTATGCTCACCTCGGAGCCCACCACCACGCCTAGTTGTTCCATTGTCCTTGATACTGCACTCGCCTCCGAGCCCGTCACCGCGCCTAGCTGCGCCATCACCGGTTTTGCTACTACGCTTGCCTCCGAGCCCGGTGCTGTCTCTACCCGTGCCACACATGCGCCTAGTGTTCCATAGAATAGTCTCGAGGAGAGCAATCGCCAGACGACCCGCCGTCGATACTTCACCACCGCGAAGTACATGCTGCCGTAGGACGAACCGCCGGCGATGCCTACCTTCGTCTGCCAGTATACCTTGATGCAGCCGCCCTATGCCGCTACGCGTTTACGCCGTCCTATGCCTGCCGCTACGGTCTCCTAGAGTAGCTTCATGGGAGATGATCACGGATGACATGCGCCACTAGTTCACCACCGCAAATTACATGCCACCGCATGACATACTACCACTGCTCTGCACCGCCGACACCTCTCTTTGTTGCCTATAGTGAGCCATAGCCGAGGCTCAAGTCGTCACAGTTACCGACGCGCCTGCCTTGTGCTGATCAGCCCTCCTCTCCTTGTAGTGTAACACGAGCCGTTCGATCCCCGCGCGTTGTGTTACATAAGGTAGGATAGGCTAACTCAACTAGGAATGGATAAAACAAACCACAAATCAACACGATTGATTTCCAATATTTAAATCTGGTGAAAATGTTGATGGTACAGCCCCTTTCCTTGGTCGAGGGTGGGAGGACTGTCTTACAACCACCGTGGTGAAAACAAAGCTCCAAATCCAATATCTCGAAAGGTCGATCATGAGAAGATTCAAACCAATCAAGTAAGTCTAACGACGGTGGAAAAACAGACGAGAAACACTGACACTAAAGTGAAGAATGTACCTTTCGTACAAGAGTAGTGCAAAGAGGCGATGCATGAAATTCTTGACGTGTCGTTGGCAGGAGTGAGTGACGTGCGCTTTGACAGGGTGTTGCGGATCCAAATGCATGGTCAGTTGGCGGGGGGTCAAGGGAGTAGTCGCCCCCTTGCAGGGTTCGGGGCAAGGCCCCAAAACCTAAACGGTAAGCACGGTGAGGGATGGCTGCGCGGCGACATCGGGGTAGGCAGCTGCACGCGATGGCCAAGCGACAGGCGACGGTGTTGGCAGTTGCAAGTGGCGACAAAGCGGGTAGGAGCTGGCGATGATAGTGTTTGCGAGTGGCGGCAGAGCAGGCATGAGCTGGTAGTGACGATGATTGCAAGTGGTGGCAAAGTGGGTGACGGTGCTGGCGGCGCTTGATGCGTGGACATGGGACCATGTGCACAACGATCGCAAGCGGGCGACCATTCGCGCGGCGGCCGCAGGCGGGCGGCCGTGTGCATGGCGAGCACGGGCAGGCAGTCGTTCGTGCGACGGGCACTGGTGGGAGATCGTGCGCATGGTGGGCACGGGCGGGCGGCTGTGCACGCGGGGACGTGGGCTGGCGTGGGCAGGCGGCCCTATGCGCGGTAGGCGCGTGCGAACATGCACACTGTGAGGGGGGACAACAACTATGGATAGAAAATGCCTCTCTTGTCGGCGGTGGCGGCAACAGAGAGGGGACTAGGGCAACTTCTCTTAGAAGAAGAAAAAACTTCAATTCCAAAGAAAAATCACCAAGTAGTTCATTACAGCATTAGAGGAAAGAGAAAACATAAGATTACTGTAAAATTCAAATCTAATTTTAAATGATGCTCGGGTCTCGGTTCTGAAGTTGACGTTGGCGATGTATCATGACACGGGACGTCTCGTGCGGTAGTGATGTCACGTCCGGTGATAGTGCGCGGTCCTGTGCGCCATTAGGCACATTGGGTGAGGTGATCGATAATGCGTTTAATGCATTGTCGGCGTTTGAAAAATCAAGAGCAATGGTGGCTGGCGTGGTGAGTATGACGACAGAGAAAGGATCTATCAAATTCTAAGGAGCATTGTCAGCCAGAGGATCTGACGTGGCTGGAGCATCAGCTTCTAGGAATAAAGGCAGAGTTGTTGAGCCGTTAGAGTTATTAAGTTGTTTAGATAGTGGTCCATAGGTCCATCGTTTGGACCGTCATGACTGGGACACGTGGGCATCACGACGGTCCGGATGGGCTTGTGGACCACTTGTTCGACAACATTTAATGCTGCCAAGATTCCCTTTTTGTTTTTTATTTTTTTTATCCTTTTTTTAATCTTTTTTCGTATTGGGGGAGCCGTCGAATGCATCCATGCTGTCGGATCCAATGGTCTGGGCTGAATCAGGTCCACTATGGCATTTGTGGACCCAATTTCTGCCTCCAGCTAGGTTGCCAGGGTCAACAGTCCCGCTGACGTGGCAGCCATGTTAGGCGGGTGACACTGGCACCCATGTGACTCTACATCCCACATTTGATTGCGGGCTGTGGGTTTCCTTTGACGGCGAAGGAAGCTTTTGGATAAAAATTTCTAACTAAAAATTAAAATTCATAGGCAATGAACAATATTAATAGATGTGTCTCGTTGAATCGAACAATTTGAGTATAAATTCGATATTTTTAAAGTATCAGAATCATCAAATTTTTTTAAAATAAAATTCAGATAGAAAAAATTACCTCTTGGATTCAATGGCCTCGAGTTTAAGCTATAGGGCTCCGTTGATGACTATTTTTCATACAGATTGAGGCCTTCTGAATCCAATGGAACAAAATTCAGCTTGATCCGATCTCTATAGCAAATGTTATGGCAAAATTGCCAAATTCGGAAGAGAGAGAAGCTTTACTCGTTATTGTAAAGGTCAGAGATACCCTCCATAGGTCAATAAAGGTTATTGGCCGCTAGAGTCATTAACTAAACTGATACAAGGGCCCAGAGGGTCACACACAAATGGTCTATTGGACGTCGGAAGATATACTTAAGTTTTGGGGATTTTTATGATAATACCCACTTAGTATAAATAGGGGAAGGCCCTTCTTCCCTTCCCTTCTTCTCCCATCTCTCCATACCCCCTCTCCACTCCCGATCCCATCCGGATGATGTAACGACGATGATGGAGAAAGAACGGGGCTTGTCAGTGAGAAGGAGGAGATTTGACATGCCAAGGATTTCATGGATACGTCTAGAGGCTGCGCACTTGAGCAGCTTGACTCATCGCACTCTGGGATCCAAGAAATCAAGGATATGATCCATGGAAAGGTACTTCATTTTAATGATCTTATTGATGTTGTACAATTTTGCGAAAGTCTTCTGCTGTGTGTTGTATTGATTTCTTCATCAAGATATAGGCCTCTAGAACCCAACACCTTCAAACTTCACTTCCTTTCAATCTGCCTGTCTAGGAAGAAGTGAGCTTAAATATATATTTTTATGAAGGTCAGGGATCAATTTATATATTCAACATATATGGATAGAGGACCTAAATACAAAGCTACCCTCAAAATTTCAGCTCAATCGTAGTTCTAGATCGTTAGATATCAAGCCCTGAAGTTAGACAACTCCTAGCTGTTGATTTACTCTTAAGATTTCTCTCCCCATCCTAATGAGCGCCTTCATGTCCTTTTATAGGGTTCTGTCTCGTCATAACATGTTACAATCATTATTTTAGATTGCCCCCCAAAATCCTTGATCGGCGACTTCCATTGCGCATTGTGTCAAATCTTGGAAAAGACAAAATAAGAGTAAAACAGGTTAGTATTATTAGAATAATATTTATATCATAAAGTCAATATGAGTATGACGTGGTGCCACATCAGCACACACCACTTAAACTCATTTTTAACCAATTAAAAGGGGCCTCGTGTCCAAGGACACGTGTGACACTTTTGTTGACCAGTCAAACTGGAAATATTGATTTTTTTTATTCCAATAAACTTCATATACACATAGTATTTATTTCAAAAAGAATGGTTTCTTTTTTTTTATTGAGCCATGTCACCCCTGCAATTAAAATTTCAAGAAAGAATCTGTTAGAAATAAATGTCATTATGGCATTGCGATGCTATAAAAGTTTGTGTTCAATGATTGGTTATTGCCATTCACTAACCATAATTGCTGGTTAGTTGACATGTGGCACGTTGGAAATAAAAACTGAAAATGTTTTAAAACTCATATAAATTTCATTATGTCCAAGAAAATACAAATAAATATATATTTCAACTTAGAAAAATCATATCTTTATGAATATAATGTCAAATAGTTTAAGAAAAAAAATCATATTTTAACTTTAAAATTATTTTCTTATAGTTTGAAATCCCAAAAGATCTAAACTTCATAAAAGTCAAAATATCATTCTAAAAATGGATTTAATCATTTTAGTCTTGATAACACGCACAAATAATCAATTGAATGTGAATAAATATTTAAATATTTTCATTTTAACTTATCAATACTATGTGTTATCAATGACCTATAAGAGTTTGATAGTTGAATATTCCCTCTGTCATTCTAGGAGCATCAATCAGATGAGCGACCGTACTTATACATACAAAGTAATAAATGATATTAAGGTTCCATGAGAAATTAATTATACTTATTTGTTTCTTCTCAAGCAAGAGGTGTGTCTTAGCGCCCCACATGTTGAAAACTCAATCTATTGATTGAGTTAAATTGTCCCTCAATCAATTAATTTACATGCTGATATAGATACATGCTATTTTGGATGTTAGGTTTATAATGAAAGTTAAGGGGTTTTATGAAAATTTCTGCAGAGTAAATAGGGGAGGCCCTAAATTAAATTCACCAAAGGCAGCATTTTTTAGGTGCCCAACTGAAGAAGGAAAACTATAATCTTAATTTTAATGTTAGTAAATGTAATTTTCCTAAATCAAATAAAAAATTTAATTATAGAAACTCTCAAATATGAATAATGGGAGTGAGGTCATCTCCACGCGGATTGGGCTTTAAAGATAGATGATTTAGGGCTAGGAAGAATAACATCATGACTTAAGTATTGATAGAAATTGAGTATGTCGTAAGATAAAATAAATCATCAATTAATAACAATGATAGGATAATGATAAGGTAGAAGATGGGTAATAAATGAAAATAAGTAATTAGAGTATGGCAGATTTTAAGATAAAATATATAATAATAATAATAGGCAGTGTTAGAGAGAAATAGAAAAGGACTTGTCATTAGAGTATATTACTTACATAGTTTTATGTGTATGAAGAAAAAGGAATCAAAAGTTTTTTGAGAAAATGGATGATTTTTCAGAACATAGAAAATGATATGGAATTGAATGACACTAAAAACAAAACAAAGAGCTGTTAGAGAGAAGAGAAGACTCGAGAAATTAAGATAATAATACCACTAAGGGATATAGATAGATATAGGTGGAAATATGATAAGGGAAACATTGAATCTAGGAGCTATCACCATGGAAAATTTTAAATAAAAATAAAGAAAATAAAAAATAGATGTGAAAAACAGATAGGAATTTGGACAAGCTTTATGATTATGATGAATTCAGCTGGTTTAAAAAAAAATAAGATACTTGCCCAATGTTCGATGAAATACCCAAAAGAAAAATATTTTATTAAAATATGATATTTAATATAATTTACTTTTCATTACTACAATAAACCCAACTAAATTTTAGTACTATGATTTACATTGTTAATTATTAAATTGGTTGAATTTCCTGACCTTGCTGTCATGTGGGGGTCACTGTCGTAAACTTCATATCCTGATTTCATCATCTCCTTCTTGAGGTATGCCAACAGTTATCCACTCTCTCACTCGTTCTGCATCCTTCCTTCAGGTCCAAGGATTATAGTTGCCTTCGACCAAAAGGACGAAGGAAAGAATAACAAGCAAGAAGATAGTTTTCCCCATGAAAATGTCCATGAAATATTTTTTATTCAGGTAACCAATAATGTGAAAGAGATGATGAAATTAAGGTTTAATAAAGTGAGAGTGAGCTAAGAGTTCTAAAGATCGATGTGGGACCATTCCTGAAGCTTTTTGGCATACTAAGAGTCAGATTTTTGCATGCCCATTGCTGTAAATGGGAACAGCAGCCAGGGTGGAAATGGAGGGCTTTCCGCTGGACCATTTGTTTTATACTATGAAGGGTTCAATGAATTTTATTTTATTGAAGCCATTAACATAGCTTCGGTGGTCCTTGATTTCCCTATCAGCCGCTGCTGCTACTTGTCACATTTGGACTGGTTCCCTTTATGGTTCGCATCATCATTGATGTTATCGATTCACTATCAAAAATAAATTACGAGCTATCAAGACAAAGGCTTAGATGTTGACCAGCTAATCTTCTGAAGAAGAAAATATAATTGGCTCCATATGGTGTGGGCTTCGGGCATGCTGCCGATAAGACCACCATATTTTTCCTTCTTCCCCTCAAAACACATCCCAAAAACCATTTTCTCTTCTATTTCCCTATGACCAGCACTTTAAATTGAAGCTCTAAAGGGATTAGTCCTATATGGGAAAATTTAGAAATCAAAGGCCTATATAATTGCTGAACCAGAGGCCATGAGAGTTGAGCACTCTGTCCGCTGGCAAGGGTTGTTTCAATGTTGCAGTGTCTGGCCTTTGAGGGCAGTACCTGTTTTTAAGCATTTTTCCTTATACTGGAAACTCTAAGAGACTAAAGAAGACCATTAGTCCTTGTATACTTGACCTTGAAAGACACATATTACTCTGGAATTTGTTACTAATTTAATAAAGTTGTGAAATTATTTAAAATGCTTAGACTAATTCAAAAACACTGAATCAAGACAATTTAATGATCATGGGAATCTACAAACATGTAATAAGGGCTTAAGTGTAAACCTAATTTTGACTTGTCAAAGTTTCGGCAAAACCTAATGCGTAGTAAAGTTATTTATTTGTAAAGTAAGAATACATTATTCAAAACCTAACCTTACCTTCTCACAGAAAAACTGAAATCCTTTATAGGATAAAATTATTCAGGATTTTGAAAAATATAAGACATGGCTCAAATATCAAGAAACAAGAAATCTCAAAAAAAGATATTGCACATTTGAAAGCATGTTGGCTATTAACAAAGGTAAACCTAACTATGACCAATGGGAAACTATTGACATTAACAATTACATAATTTTTTTGAGATTATGACTCCCACGAGAGTGTAAGAGTGTATGAGGCAAAGACAACTAAACTATGAGATATATTCATCTTTAAAAAAATGCAAGTCAACCAATACATTCGTCCTTTCAATAAAAGGTTGGAAGTTATTTCAAATAAAACTTATGTCTAGTTGGGATAGTTCTTATAAGATTATAAAACTATATGGCTCTGGAGCTTTTTTGGTTTTCTATTTGAAAGCAGGGAACACATTTCGGGTCATTAGTAAACTACTAAAGTCATACTTGGACGAACAAACAAACTAGGCCCCTTAATAAAGCTATACCTAAATATTTTATTGTTTCCTCTTTTTTGTCCTCAGTTAAATCTAATTACAGATATATTGGAGAATTTTACTCAGCCATTCTAAATGATTTAGGGCATAAATTCAATTCAACTGAAGCTGGAACAAAGGATCATTGATTTAAACTGCTATTTTTTGTTTTTGATCTTATCATGAATTAGTGGCATTATGATTTATGTAAAAGGTCAGCACATTTCATTACTGAAAATTTGATGTAGGAGAATTCAGCTTCCATGAAAAAAAGCCAAGTTTTTACATGCACAAGAAACATGATCGTATGTGCCCCACTTGATATCAATAGCCAAATGTTAGTGTGTTTGATACTTTTTGCTAATTTAACATGTGAAAATCCTCGTATTTGTATCCATCTGATCATAAATGTTCGTCAGTAACTTTTTAGAATGTATTCACTTCATAAAAAAATTTATAGGAACTTTGTTGCCGATGAGTGTACCATCAGAGATTGATTAGTTTTTATGTTGTACATACAATTTTGTTCTTATCATGTTTTTTAATTACACATTGGAAATAAATAATTTTCCATCAGAAACTTCATTTGGTCTTGCTCATAAAATGACCATATTTTCATTATCTAATCATCAAACTTTCATTGATTTTGAGCTATCAATTTTATACACAAGCATGACTTCTAATGCATGATATCATCAATGATCATTGACAAAGAAACAATGAATAAACTACAAGCACGGCGTGACACCTCGGGTTAGGGCTGATGTCACCCTCGCCGAAACCACCTTCCTCACGAGCAGTCCCCATCTGGCATCCTCTTCCCCCATCTTCCCCATCTGCGCCCTTGTCTTAAACTGGCTGCAATAATCAAATGAAGAAGAAAATAATGAAATCTTGACAATGGATGGTAGATTATTACACAATGGCTCATAAAGATGAGCAAATGAATTCAATGATGATGAAGATGGATGTTACGAAGTCAATTCATCATCATCTGTATTTGGATAATGATCTTGTTGAAATCTAGGCTCGTACAATATTCAATAAATTCTCATTATTGAATATTGTATAGGCGCAATGACTCGATAGAGCGAGAACTTAGTAAGTCAAGAAGAATGAAGATGCATCTTCATCTGCATTTGTTATGGTTCATCATAATCAAATCTAGGCTCAGCTGACGATGACAGACAAATGGTCATTACAGACTTGGCCATCATCCCAGGCCAGGATGATAAGGCGTATGCCATAGTCATCCTTAGGATGACGACTATTATGATGACGATGATGATGACGTTGATAATGACGATAACGATGACGATGATTATGACGATGACGATGACGATGCCAATGATAATGATGATGATAATGACGATGACGATGACGATGACGATGATTATGACGATGATGATGACGATGCCAATGATAATGATGATGATAATGACGATGACGATGACGATGACGATGACGATGATGATGACAATGACGATGACGATGACGATGCCGTTAAAGGAAGAAGGTTTGAGGGGGCGCTTACTGGCAAAGGGGGACGCGGCAGAGGTCGTCAGGGTGGTCGCAGGTGGCAGCATGGAGTCGAAGGAGCTGCCACATTCGCTTGCACTGGCCGCAGCCACCGCCGGGGACCATCGTCTTCTTCCTCTCGCACGTGGCAAAGTGGCGGATGAGCCGCTGCACGCCCTGGCACGTGCGGAACAAGCTGCAAGGCCCGCGGCTCTGGCATGGTTTTTCACCATCGCTCGGACCCACCTCTGTGCACCCTTCTGTGCAGATATGCCTCAGGCACTCCATTGCCTCACTCAGCTCCATGTACACGCTCTGCGCCTTCTTGTTCCTTGCCCGCCTCTTCTCCCTCTGCCATTGACCATGCCAGAAGAGAAGATTAGATAACATTCAAGCATCACCCATCTGACCAACAGATCATACTTTTCCATCACGGCTGTTTGAGGTTGACAACGTTGACGAGTGTCATCAACTCATCAACATCAACACTCGGAAGAATTTTAGGATGGTTGAGGATCGGCAATTTGAGTGCCACTATATTGACTGCCGACGTTGACGGACCACATCAACCATCCTAAAATTCTTGAGATGCATCAACCACTTTTAAATTGTCAACGTCAAAAAGGGTCAATGATGTTGACGTTGACGGGTGCTGGCCCTGAACGTCATCTGTCCACAATCATTCTTCTGTATGAGGAAGAGGACTTCATACCAGGGAGATTTCATGGAGGTACTGGAGGATGTCGAGCTCGAGGTGGGGATCATTGGCCTGGAGAAAGTGCCAGGCCTCAGTCTTCTCTACGTTGGCGAACTCGGCGGCGAGGAGCTTCATGCAACGGACACGGAGCCGGGGTGCATCACAAAGCCGCGCAAGCTGTAGCACGTCGATGATGGTGTCAACGCTGAGCCTCTCGGCCAGAGACCCCACACATGCACGCTTCAACCGGGGAAGCTGGTATACATGGGACAGAGCCAGCAGGTGCATTGCATACTTCTGCATATCCTCGCTCGAGCACCTGCCACGGAGTTCTTAATTGTCATCGTCATCCAAAAATAAGATTTCGTCAACGCCATCCTCCATAACCGTCATCAATCATCAGGTGAAAGCCTTCGTGCCTCCAGTTCCATCATTTATTCTAGGCTAATAACTGTCATTCGGAAAGAAACTGACCACTCTTTCATCGTCATCATCATCGTCACGATGACGAAACGACGTTGACGGAGTCGTCATCGTCACGATGACGACAATGGTACGCCAAGACAGCCATGGTGTAGTGTTAATGATGGTCGATGACGTGGTTGACAATTTCTAACTGAAATTTAGTGAATAAGGGAGATAACGTGGAGGGTTGACGTCATCGATCCGCGGTGCCGCGAAACCTTTGACGTCTCCGTCAACGCCCGTCATACAAATTTCGTTAGCGTGAAAGTTCACATCAACGAAGGGCGAAAACGTTGACACCACGTTGACGTGTGTCTTTTCGAGGGGGACTTGCGTGAACCGCAAGAGAGAGAGACCAGAAGAGACGAGAAGCTAGGAGAGAGATAGAGAGACCAGAAGAGACGAGAAGCTAGGAGAGAGATAGAGAGAGACCAGGAGAGAGACGAGGGGAGAGAGCGACCAGGAGAGATACGAGGAAAGAGAGAGAGAGAGACCAGGAGAGAGACGAGGGGAGAGAGAGAGAGACCAGGAGAGAGACGAGGGGAGAGAGAGAGAGACCAGGAGAGAGACGAGGGGAGAGAGAGAGAGACCAGGAGAGAGACGAGGGGAGAGAGAGATACCAGGAGAGAGACGAGCTGAGAGAGAGATACCAGGATAGAGACTAGGGGAGAGAGAGAAACCAAGAGAGATTCGAGGGGAGAGAGAGAGACCAGGAGAGAGACGAGGGGAGAGAGAGAAACCAGGAGAGAGACGAGGGGCGAGAGAGAGACCAGGAGAGAGACGAGTGGAGAGAGAGAAACCAGGAGAGAGACGAGGGGAGAGAGAGAGACCAAGAGAGAGACGAGGGGAGAGAGAGAGACCAGGAGAGAGAGAAAGAGAGAGACCGGGAGAGAGAGAGAAGGAAAGAGAGAGATAGAGAGCAGAAGAGAGAGTGAGCCCAGGGTAGAGAGAAAGAGAGACAGAGAAAACAGGAGAAAGAGAGAGAGAAAGAGAGACAGAGAAAACAGGAGAAAGAGAGAGAGAAAGAGAGGGAGACCAGGGGAGAGAGACAGAGAGACCAGGAGAGAGAGAAGGAAAGAGAGGGAGACCAGGGGCAAGAGAAAGAGAGACAGAGAGACCAGGAGAGAGGAATAGAGAGCGATCAGAAGAGAGAAAGAAAGGGAGAGAGGCAGAGAGACCAGGAGAGAGAGGAAGAGAGAGACCATGAGAGAGAAAGAGAGAGAGACCAAGGGAGAAACCAGGACAGAGAGATCAGGAGAGAGAAGAAAGAGAGAGAGAGACCAAGGGAGAGACCAGGACAGAGAGGAAGAGAGAGAGATCAGGAGAGAGAAGAAAGAGAGAGAGAGACCAAGGGAGAGACCAGGTCAGAGAGGAAGAGAGAGAGATCAGGAGAGAGAAGAAAGAGAGAGAGACCAAGGGAGAGACCAGGACAGAGAGGAAGACAGAGAGAAGAAAGAGAGAGAAACCGAGGGAGAGACCCGGACAGAGAGGAAGAGAGAGAGAAGAAAGAGAGAGAGACCGAGGGAGAGACCAGGACAGAGAGGAAGAGAGAGAGAAGAAAGAGAGAGAGACCGAGGGAGAGACCAGGACAGAGAGGAAGAGAGAGAGAAGAAAGAGAGAGAGACCGAGGGAGAGACCAGGACAGAGAGAAAGAGAGAGAGAAGAAAGAGAGAGAGACCGAGGGAGAGACCAGGACAGAGAGGAAGAGAGAGAGGCCGAGGGAGAGACCAGGACAGAGAGGAAGAGAGGGAGAAGAAAGAGAGAGAGATCGAGGGAGACTGGGGAGAGAGAGAGAGAGCAGTAGAGAGAGAGAGATCGAGGGAGACTGGGGAGAGAGAGAGAGAGAGAGAGCAGTAGAGAGAGGACTCCGGACCTTGATTCGTACACGTATTTGATAAAGGCGGAGACGGCGTCGCAGGGGACGCCGAGAATGGGGAGCGCGGGAGGCGTCTGGCCGGAGTTGCCGCGCTTGAGCCGTCTGTCCAAGATCGCGGCCTCCAACACCGGAGACGCCATCGACTGCACGACATTGTCGCCGATCACGAGTTTAGAAATCGATAAACCGAGTTTAAGCACTCTCCGCAAGAACAAGAATCCGCCAGATCAGATCCGCTGTTTGAAATCAACATACGATGAAACAACTACTTGTCCGTTTCAATTTCATCGCCACCTCAATTTTAACAGAAAGATTAGATTATTCGTCTCGGATTTACTTCATCCGATTTCCGATCTGTCGGACTGGTAGGATCTCATCTCCATTGCATCGCTGATATTTCATCATCCATCCAGTACGCGAAAAGAAGAAAACAAACGAACGAGAACCGATCTCGGCAAGAGAAGAGGAATCGGAGTGAAGAAATAGGCGTCGGTTTCCGTATTAACCAGATTGACACTCAAGCGATTTTCACAATCCAAAACACGAAAAAAAGGAAAAACAGAGGAAGGCGAACTGATCCTGGCAAGAACAAGAATCAGAAAGAAGATATATGTTCCGATCTAAGTAAGATCCAGATCCGCCAGCAGTAACTAAATTCCTCGTCCAAGATCCACGCCATTGATAATCCAGAAGCTCTAAATCTTCCTACGCCATCCAGAGATCGATTCTCGCCATCAAAAACACGAAACGAGCAAATCGACGGATCCACAGACTGTAAAATCGCCTTCTAACTCCGATTGAGAATCAAGAAACGGAGAAATCCGAGAATAAAAAACTTACAACAATACGAGTGTGGACAGGGATAATTCTGCCGCCAGAGGTGACCACGCGAGCGTCTGCTTCTTCCGCCATAGCCAGCTGCTTCCTACGACCTCTTCACAAACAGCTGTTTATATAGAGACATCCCACGGCCTTAATTACAAAAATTAACAAGTACTTAACCCGTAATCTCTAATTAATCCTAACAAAACGATCTGACGTGGCGGATAAATCCACTAACCTAGAGCGAGAAACTGTTCCTAGAAAGGAGAGAGAGAGATGAACAACAGCCACTATTTTAAAACGCGGATGACGTGGCGCGCACATCCTCATCCACCGTGGCAAGGAGATATTTGCGTAGAGATAAGCACGAGTAGTGGCAGCTGAGGTGGAGGCCAGCTGTCACGGTTAGGGCTTCCACGTGGCAGCTTCTGAGCGGTTCCTACATGGCATCTACGCTACCCGGTCAGATGTGGGTAGGTGGCATCTTGCGTCCATAGCCACGAGTCTACGGGCAAGATTTTTTCTATGCGTGTGGCCAAAGGTAGGCGTCATTATGCGGTCATCTTATGAGTGACCGCATAAAATTAATCATTCCATACAACCCTCAAGTGTAAAGAAGGCTTCTCGTCACTCCTAATTAGGGCCCGCCGAGCCTTCATTTAATTATCTCGCCTGCGACAGCTGCTGACCTCTATGGCTGCTATCGTTGCTGCCGCCCCCCTTGTCGTGTCTTCGAGATGTATGGCGAGCGAGAAAGAGCTGGGACTGTGAAACTGTAGACAGTGACAGAGATTTGAAGGTAGAGAGAGATGGAGAGTGCTAGACAGAGATGGTGAGAAATGGAGCAAGAGATATGGAGATTGAGGGAGAGATAGAGATGGAGATACATAAAAAGAATTATAGAGAGAGAAATAGGTACATATACCACAAAGAGAGATATATAGATAGATATATATATATATGTATATAAACTTACAAAGAAAGAGAGATAGATATATAGATACACAAACTTACAAAGAGAGATAGATAGCTATATAGATACATAAACTTACAAAGAGAGATAGATAGATATATAGATACATAAACTTACAAAGAGACATACATACATATGCAAAGAGAGGTAGAGTAGAGGTAAAGATAAATAGACATACAAAGAGATATACATACAGATATCTACATTTACATACAAAGAGAGAAATATAGAGATAGATATATTTTTTAATAAATAGAGAGATGGAGGTAGAGATACATATACAAAAAGAGATACACAGACATAGAGCGAGATATACATAGAGATAGAGATGTATAAACGTAGAGATAGAGAGAGATATACATAGAGGTAGAGAGAAATATACATAGAGATAGAGATACATAGGCATAGAGATAGAAAAATTTATACATTATAGAGAGAAATAGACATAGAGATAGAGATACATAGACATAGAAATAGATAAATAGAGATAGAGATGGAGATATACATAGAGAGAGATAAGTAGAGATAAAGATACATAGACATAGAGAGAGATAAATGGAGATAGAGATACATAAATATAGAAGGATAAAGATACATATACATAGACATACAAAGAGAGTTAGATAGAGATACATAGACATGCAAAGAGAGATAGAGATAGAGATACATAGCTATACATGGTGAGAGAGAAAAGGAGACTAGTTTAGAGCGAGAAAGTGTTACTAGAGAGACAGGGGGGAATGGATAGATGTACGCTGCTAAGACCTCCACGTGGCAATGATGAGCCTTGTCGGTGGAGAAGGGGTCAGATGTGGGGAGGGCTGGGCCTTGATATGACTGGTGTTGGGTGGTTCGTACAATCTTGCCTCCATGGCCACAGGCCAAGAGCAAGATATTTTCTGGTTACCTCGTGTGGGTGAGCTTCCAGTCTGGTTTTAGAACCTTGCTCCATGACAAATCCAAGTAATCCTCCTTCACTGATGGATAGAGACAGGACCGGACCAAAATGGACTCATCTCTCTCTCTCTCTTTCTCTCTCTCTCTCTCTCTCTCTCTCTCTCTCTCTCTCTCTCTCTAGAAAGGGCTGGATATGATTCTCTCTCTCTCTCTCTCCCTATTTCTCTCTCATTCTCTCGCTCTCCCTATTTCTCTCTCATTCTCTCACTCTCTTTCCCTCCTCATACCTCTCTCCATGTCTCTCATTCTCTCCCCATACCTCTCTCCATGTAATCTCATTCTCTCCTCATACCTCTCTCCATGTCTCTCATCCTTTCCCTCTCTATATCTCTCTCATTCTCTCCCCATACCTCTCTCAATGTCTCTCATTCTCTCTATCTCTCTCATTCTCTCCCCATACCTCTCTCCATGTCTCTCATTCTCTCCCTCTCTCTCTCTCTCATTCTCTCCCCATACCTCTCTCAATGTCTCTCATTCTCTCTATCTCTCTCATTCTCTCCCCATACCTCTCTCCATGTCTCTCATTCTCTCCCTCTCTCTCTCTCTCATTCTCTCCCCATCCCTCTCTCCATGTCTCTTGTTATCTCTCTTTCCATCTCTCTCATTCTCTCCCGTTCCTTTGCTCTCTCTCATTCTCTCCCCATCCCTCTCTCCATGTCTCTTGTTATCTCTCTTTCCATCTCTCTCATTCTCTCCCGTTCCTTTGCTCTCTCTCTCCCTCCCTCTCCCTCTCTCATTCGCTCACTCTCTATCTCTCTCTTTCTCTCATTCTCTCCCTCTATCTCTCTCTCACCCTCCCCTTATCTCTATCTCTCTCACTCCCTCCCTTTCTCACTCCCTCCCTTTCCCTCTCCCTCCCTCTCTCTCTCTCTCCCTATCTCTATTTCTTTTTCTCATTCTCTCTGTCTATCCCTCGCTCTATCTCACTCATTCTGTCCCTCTTATCTCTCCCTTTCTCTCTCTCTCTTCCTCTTATCCCTCTCTCTACGTCTCTCATTCTCTCCCTATCCCTCTCTTTCATTCTCCCCTCTCTCTTTCTATCTCTCTCTCTCTTTTCTGTCATTTTGTGGAAGAAAAAACAGGGACTCTCCCCTGGACACTCTTTCATACTATCTCTCGATATCTATATTCTGTAAGAATCTCTCTCATTCATTCTGTGCAATAGGTTACAAATAAATTAAAGTCAAGACTGTCTTTTCCTCCCCTAGCAGGCTAGCACTCTCTCCCTCTCTCACCTCCAACTTCTAGGGTTTGGCAAAAACATCTTCCATCACATCTTTTCAAGTAAGTCCGCACGGACGAAGACAAGATGGAACAGACTACGTCTTCGTCTTTACAAGTTAGTCGCCATGAAGGGAGATGTGACTATTGTTCTGGATGATGTGACAGGACAGATGACATTTGTGACAAGTGTTTTAAAATATAGGAAAATGGAAAATAAACTTATTATGGTGAATATAACAGCCTGAAGTCATGAATCAACAAAGTGTCAGGAGAATTTGAAAACAGAAAAGTTTAAAGAATGATATGGTATTCAAATTCATAAAATTAGATTTCATATAATTAAGGATTAAATAATCCATGAGATGAAGTAATAGTTCTATAAACAAATAACATACATAAATTTTAAAAGTCAAAACTACTGCTTATGAATTAATAAATGCATTGTGATTAAGGAATAACTGGATGAGGCCTGAGGTTGGGCTGATAGGATTATTTTGTATTTACAGTAATATAAATAATGAACAAAAGAGATAAAATTAAACAGTTCATTAACAAGATATAATCTAGCATTTCTAACGTTTTCTACACGCTTTGTTATGTTACTTTTTAAAAAATATATATAAATACTTTGTTTGGTATGCATAGAATGAGATAAAATAATGAAAGAATGAGAGAGAAATAGGGAGAGAGAGAGAGGGAGAAAGAATGAGATTAAACTATGCTGGTAAAGGTCAGAACTTTATTGGATCCCAAAAAATCTAGTGTTTGCAAGAAGTTATTGACATCAAGTAAAATAGTGATATTATCGGGTTAAAAATATCAATATTTATTATATAGTAAAAGTGTGAAATTAAAATTATCCTAACATTGACAGTTATATAAATTTTCAAATAAAGCAAAATTTTATCATAAAAGAAAATTATTGTATTTTTATTACGTCTAAAATTATAATGATTAAATCACATTAACCAGTTATTGTTTCTACAATATGAATTTGTAAAAAGCTAAGCCAAATTTTCAGTAGCATATCAACCGCCAAAAAATATGGATTCTATATTTTTATGGATGAACACCTTTCATCGGGTATGAGGTTTTAGTTATACATATTAATTTGTTAAAGAGGGATGCTTTAACCCCATCGAGAGGTCCATTTGTTATAAGCGTTTCACTATGAAACACCAAACCACATTGTTCTCTTTGAAACAGCAGGAAATTGGTTTTTTAAAAAATGTCCCTCTTCTAAGGTTCCCACATCTCTGTTCTTCTTGCAATACATATGTAGACATCGTACACTAAAAAGATTGCACCCAGTAAATGTCATAATATAATTCACACTTGTCATCATCAGCCTCCCAATCTTGAAGTTGTGCATTCTCTACATGCAGCCAACACTTCTTATTAACAAGAAGTTAGATGCTTTTTGAACTAAGGCGCATCCTTTGGCGCCATCATACTCCTAGCAGAGAAAAATGTATTCAACTGGGGTGCTGGTCTTGCACAAGAGTGGCAAGTCGATGATAGGTTTTGTGTCTATGCAGTTCCACCATCTGAGCACTAAACCATTGTTGTTCCTCTCCAACACCTAGAGACTAGTCATGCTCTTTCCGAAGGAGAAGGAAACTTGTAAATGAGTTCAGTGAACCAATCTTCTTCTTCAAATCATGTTATGTGTATGGTCCTCGCTAAGAAGGGTACAATCCAATGCACAAACTCTTAGGTATCATAGTTGATGCTAAGATCTTGGGATGCCCCCTTGTTGAAAGGGTCAAGAATGGTGGAAATGGAGGTTACGTAGTTATTCGATATATCTCAAAATTCAAGAGATTCTTCTTCATACCCTCACATGCCTGTTGGATCAACACAATTGTCTCACGAGTCAAGTTTATACCCAAGTATAGGATACTGGGCACAATGAATATTCCTAGAGCATTATCAAGATGTCTCATCAATCCCCTACAAATGGCGGGGACTTTTGGAAATCTCATGATCTTTGAGCCACTAAAAGACCCAATCAACAAAGTTGGACATCATGTCCAAATCATCTGATGAAATTATCATTTACGTATCGATCAAAGGCAAGATCTGAAAATTCATACATTCGATGACTTTTTGCATCTTTAAAGTGGCATTCATCATTTCATGGGTGTTTTTACACCTTATTAGATAAACTTTTTTTCAAGTCACTGCATAATGAATTGTTTTATTCCCATCCCTTAGCTCTTAAGAAAATAGCATGATCATCTTACTGTTGCTAGTGAAAGTTGCTTGTTGTGATATCAATAAACCAGAATGGAAGACAATTAGCTTTCTATGCATTCTAAAAAAAAGGAAGGCGATTGGGTCTCTTCTGATCTTGACTTTCAGTCCAAAATCATCCCATGAGAGGAGACCAATGATGCTAAAATTATCAATCTTAGGCTTTCTAATGAGGTCTTGAGTTGAAAGCACATGCTCAGAGATTTCCCACCAACTGTTTGTCCAATGCATTATATTACCAAGTAGGCCAGTTAGATTGTTTCTGATCATTCAATCTAGAGCCACATACACCTTTGGGACATCGGGTAGTAAATCTAGAAACCTTCCCTTTATGACCACATATAATTCCTTTGCGGCACCGTTTATAATCTTCCAGCCAGGAGAAATGATAGTCACCTCAATGGCATACAACCACATGATCATGAACATCTTGTTGTATATGATGTTCCATGGTGCGCCTTAAAAATAGAAAAATTGTGTGACAGATTCCTTCGTTCTCTCTCTTGAAGACATCCATAGATCTATCTTTATGCTTTGTTAATCTCTTTCGCAATCAAGCCCATTTACCTAACCCAATATTTATAAAATGCTGCATTATTTTTGCCTTTGAAGAATGTCATGGATGCGGTGTAAAGGACAAATTAGGAGGGATTTTTCTAACATCATCTGTTGATGAGATTTGACCAGGCTCACCATGCACATTGTTTCTAAAAACAATGTAATGAAAGCACATGACAAAATAAAAAAATGAGTATCATCCGACTTCAAAATTATGTCATTATTCATTAAATTATGCCCGCCATAGTCATTAATCCCCCTTGGCCTCAAACGTCTCATATATCCTAAACATCCCCTTTGTCATCCCATGCTTCTCTTGTCACTAACACCCATCACCAAAGCCTCCAACACCACTCATCGATGGTTCATCATAATAGACCCCCTATCCCACCCTTCTCTTAAAATAACAATTCTCCCATCAGCGGTCCCCACCTACTTGTCACTAATCATTTACATAAGCAGAGAAAATAAAAAAATAAAATATGCAGTGGCCAGGATGTATTTAATGACAGCAGGAAGAATGAAAATTGGGAGAGAGAGAGAGAGAAGAAGAAAAAGGAAACACACATGATGGTACAGTCTTGAGTTTTGGAGTAGCCGACAAACATGTCCTTTGGTGCCGCTGGAAGTAATATTGGATTTCTTCGTTGAGTGATCATGAATGAAGGGTACACAACCAAATTAGAAGCATGTATTAATAGTATTTTATGTGTAAGATCGGAGATATATAGTAATTTTGTATTTTTTAGCTATATATGGATTAATGAGGAAGAAATATTAAAAATGATGACAGCTTAATGGAGATAGATGAGAAAAATAGGAATTTTCTAATTTTAGAAGAGTTAAGTTATTAGATAGAGAGGATACATTTTAACATTTAAAGGGATAAATTTTTTTGAGAGAGAGAGGTTGAGAGTGACAGAAGTATTAAGAAGATTAATTAAGAGGAATGTAAGAATGTATTTATGTTATTTTATGCTTATGGGTATCGTAGAATAACACAAATGTGTTTTTTTATAAATAGATGTATTTAATAAGTATTTTCTACTACTACTACTACTACTACTACTACTACTTATGAAGTAAAATTTAAATAAAAGTGGCATGAATTCAGGAGAAACACTCGATGCCCAGAATATTTTTGTGAAAATACCCCAATGAAGCTGAATCAAATTTTGACTTCGATTTAAAGCAAATTCAAGTATCTAACAAGGATAAACACATTAAAATCTACCTTATGTTGTTCAAAAGCTCACCTAAATCGTCCTGATTCAGGCTTGCGGAGAATGGGGGTGTCTATCGCTATCCTTGAGCATCGATGTGTCTCTTCCCATCCTCCTATGTGCTAGCACAAATCCAAGATGCTCTAAAACTCCTAAGACACCTTCCTTGGCATTTTGAGCCAGGGAGAGATGTCCCAGCTCACCCCAAGATGGTCCTCCCTCTATTGCCTTGGATTTGGATCTGAAGATGATGGTTTTGGAGTCGTAGACATGTTATTAAGGGCTGAGGAGGATCCCCGTCGGTGGTAGATAGGGTGGTCCAGTTGAGTGGGTCCTCTAAGGACTGTTGGATTGTTTCTTGTGGTCCCCAATGGCTAGAAACCATCATCTATCTGACAGAGTCGATGGCTAGGGGTGAAGATAGATGGATTTTCCCCAAGGCGTTCGTTCTCCTTTATTGATAATCCAATGGTTGCAACTAAATCACAACTATGGACCTCACCTAAAAGAAATATATCCTTCTTTCCATGCCAGTCGCCCTGTCAGCAAGCCCATCAACTGCCCCATCTGTGGTCACCCTCCTGATTTGCTGGTCACACGGTCCCACCATCCTTGTCAGAGTCAACTAACAAATTAGGTGCATGAAATAAAAATAAGTTAATAAGAATATATTTTAAATCTAGTTATCCAATCTCCTTCAAAGGTTTGAATGGCCGAGATTATACCAGTGCACTTATATTGGTGAGGCATGACATGGGCTTCAACCTAGGTTGGCTTGAAGAGCTGTCTTGATTTCATCATTTGTCAGCGTAGTCCGGTGCAAAGCTGAAAGAAATAGTGAGATATGATCCCATATCAAAAAAAATTATAACAATGATAGCTATATAAATGTTATTCAAATACGATGTATGAATCAAAATGCCATCTCCCTGGCGCATGTGCATGAGGTATCTCTGTTTTGGGCCATCTCGAATATTATGGGCTCCCTTTGTGGGCCTTCTTTGGGCTTGGTCATGTGTGAGTGTGCATATGCCAAGCTCTGCTCCTAGGGCACCAGCGCTTGTCGGATGTGGATAGACTTGAGTACCTTGTGCTCGCCTGACTGCGGCTGGCTTGAGTGTTGTTGTGCCTTGGCTCAATCGTAGGTTCTTTAATTAAAAACATGTATATATATAGTCTTCCATATCTCTCGTTATTTATTTCTTCAAATGTGACTTCACCCCTACAAAATATAGACTAACATACCAGAGAGAAGAATTAAATTGATTAAATTTAATAATGTTTTAATGGGCTTGTAAATTATGTAAAAATGACATTAAAAATGGTTGATTTAACCAGATGGCCTATTTAATGCATCCTTACATGAAATGAGAACTCTCATTCAAATTGAAGATAATATCAAAAAAATGATGCAAGAATGGCCTCAAGATGTGTTTGTATTCATGGCTCATTTTGGGTTCATCAGTCCCCACACGCGACTATAACAAATTGATATCAATATAGGAGAAAATATCGCTGAGCTTGGACAAACTAGTGGCGGAAGATGAAGAGACAATGGGGGGCACAATCCAGGATAAGCAAGATATGAAGTAGATAAAAAATCATCGCAATTGTCAATACCTTGCTCTCCTACCATGTAGCAGAAGGGAACATTGGGAATCTGTTTGCTTCAAGAGGGGTTAACAAGAGTACAAACATGTCTATAGGGAGGTCTACGCGATCAAATCCCGACCTAGGACAATGCTCGAATGTGATGCGTGTCGGCCTCAGTGCTTGGATTAGGACACCGAACAGCCTTGCTTCGTTGCAACAGAAGTCTTCACAATAGCTTAAGTACACTTCGAAGGGGTTAGGAGAGAAGGTGAGGATGCAGCCCCGTACAGGAATAGGGTCATTGCATCATATATCAAAGATTTTACAATGTAGTCATGGATGTTGCGTGGGGTAAGACGAAGGAATATACTGAAGTAACGAGGCGAGGCATCGCGCGCCTTGGTAGTGTCACTCTTGCACCTTGAGGCCCGCTGCTCCGCGCACCCACCGGCTGGGTGCCACGCACCCGTGGGCATGGCACCCAGCCATTTACCAGCCCATCCTAGCCTTGACGCTTTGCGCACCACTAGTCCCCCCACTGACACCTATCGCACGCGGTCTGCACGACACCGCCGTGCTCTATGCCTCAAATTAGGCGTAGTGTGCCCAACACTACACGCGAGGGTGCCAAGCACCCGCATCCATCTTGGTGCTCTCTCTATGCCAATGCTTTAGTGTCCTACAGAATGTGTCCTGCCTCGCACCCCACATAAACAGCGCACACAATACGCACGTGCAGTCATGCAGTTTGCCCGCACAACTCCGCACGCAGTGCCGCGCCACTGTCGTCCAACCTATGCTCTCGGCAGTCCGCGTGCCCAGCACACGCAGGCCTCCCCTTATCCACCATGCTTGAGCAATGACGAGCACACACACCATAAGGGCGTTGGATTTAAAGATCAGGGTTGAGCGTCACCACTCGCAGTGCCTGTTGTAGTGTTGCACTGAAGGACTCAATCTCCAATCATAATTCCAGTACACTGAAATGTCCCCACAGTCACGTATGCCTCTATGTAGGAATACCCCATACTTTGGGCCTCACTTGCCCCCACAGCCTGAATTTGTCGACACCCTCATCAACACCAACTACGCTGCCCCATATGCCCGCAGTAGATCCTCAAATTGCCAAAATCCGAGTCGTGCTCCCATGTCGTTGATTCTCTAGCTTGTTCTTCCACTTTATGAGGTACTCGATCTTGTGGTAGCAACTGTGCCATCCTCCCCAGTCAATCTCCCTTTTTGCCAAGACCGCCTCTACCTCCTGGTCGAAGTGCACCCCACACATTTGGTGGAGCACACTGGGGCTGATTCCTCGTCACATCTTTGAGGTCTAACTCATACTTTTTGAGCACCGATTCAAGGAAGACCGGATGGACCACTAGCCTTCGGGGTATATTGAGCTGGTAGGAAACTCGTCCTATTTGTGCTACCACTTTGAATGGACCATCACAACATGGAACAAGACCTTTGTGGCTTTGTTTTGCCCGCTTTGTCTTCAACATTTGGACATTTGTCTTCAACAAGACTAGATAACCCACTTGGAACTCCACATCCCTTTTGTTTTGATCTGCATTTTTCTTCATTCTTTGAGCAGCACACTCCAGTGCCTCGCGAGCTTCTTCAACGCGGGCATGATAATCGCATGCAAAGCAGAAAGCCGCAGGGAAATGTCCATTCCCTTTTCTTTTCACCACTTCTAGAGGGGTTAACAGATGCCTTCCCATTGCAATCTCAAATGGTTAATGCCTTGTAGCTGAACTCCGGTTGATGTTGTGTGTAAATTGGGCTAAAATTAAAATGGGGGTATTAATTCATCGTTGTATTGTTTTCACCTTGACCAAATTAAAATTTTAATTTGTAAACTTACTCAGAAATGTATAGGGTAGAGTAAGGTTGTATCCACAAGGATTGGCTCTTAGAGGTAGAATTAACTAATAAGTTGGGAGAGTACAACAGAAGGATTTTGTAAAGATTTTATTTAGACCTCAAATTTTATATATATGTAGTGGAGATATATTAGTGAGCTTTTGAAAAACTTTCAGAATTTTTAGAAGTCAATGGATAGGAGAATTTTGAGAATCAAATCTTGAACATGAGGTGTTTGATAAAATGCCTTAACGCCTTTTTTGTAGATTTTTTTCTTTGCTCGAAATTGAATTATTTTGATTTCGAGGAGACAGATTGAGGATGATTCCTCAATCCTTACTTATACTATATGATACATAAATAAAATTTAACTATGTACTTATCGGATTTCTACATCAAGTGGAGGTTGTTGGCGGCTCCTCACCCCTCTCCGTCTGCGTCATTCTTTAGGTAAACATTTCACTTTCTCTTCCCTTCTAACCCTCTCTTACTATTCTCCCTTCAGGTCACAGGCCTGTCGCACGCGTTGGCCGAGAGAATCAAGAGAAAGGGGAAGAGAATGAGAATCTTCCCCCAAAATTTTATTTCAAACGATGGATTCAAATTTGGTGGCAAAGATATTTTTTTCAGTGATCTAAAGCTCTTTTTATAGGTAAAGAATGATCTAAAGACCTTCCTGACCATTATGGGACCTTTAAGCCACCATCTTTGATGACAAATCAACATAAATATGTCTTCTTGTCGCCAGAATAATGGCTCCGCAGGCTGAGACAGCGGCGGGAGGAAAAAAAGGTCAGTGCTGCCCCTGGACCATTAGATCCACACCTTGGGATTCAACAATTACAATTAAATCGTAGTCGTGAAGCCCTTTAAGTTTGATGGTACTCTCCCAGTCTGCGGCGTCCACGTGAGCATCTTCTCTCGGCGGCCTCATTTCATGGTTTGCGTTAGCCACGGTCGCTGATTTGGCACCTGTAAAAGAGAGAAGGACATAAAATAAAAAAATGCCAACTAAATCTGAGCGTTTAATCCTCTTAGAGAAGATTGACGGTCAGGATTAGATTATTTGTTAAAGTAAAAGCCCATGCAGACGTGGACTTCGGCCTGGGTCAAAGTGAAGCCCGAAGTCTTTATTCGCTTTATTATTTATGCTTATGGTGGAGCGTGGGCCTGATGAGAACTCGATACTCTGTGCCTTAGCCCAGCCTGAAACTTCATGAAACATCAGTCTTATTTATCCCAGATTGCTTTTTAAAAAGCCCAAGCGGTATATAAATGCCAAAATGAATAACAAATCAATTGATATAAACATGGAACTTACCTTGAACACGACCTTGCTTACCTTTGGGCCGCTTTGAGGGGTTGCGGCCTTGGCTGCGCCTCAAGCTAAGGTTGGGTTGCGGCCTTGGCTGCAGCTACTTAGGAGCTCTTTTGATTGTTTTTTTCATATTTATTTATTAAATCTATATATTTTTTGTTTTCTCAAACAATGAGTTAATATTTTTTAGTCTTGCAATATTTCTTAACAAATAGGAAATTTACATAATGAGTGAATAATTACATGAAATGGAATTTCTAATCAAATATGCATGTTAATTCCACTCTATAACTTCATAAACCCTTAAAGAATGTTAAATTGCAAACATGAGTATGGATACATCACTCCACCCAATTCTCTTGGTTGGCAGAAACGTAGTGTTGTAAATAGTTTTCAAAAATAGCATTCACAATCCATTTGGCCATTAGTTTGTGGGTGGAAGATTGTTGGAAACTTGAGCATGGAGCCCTTGCACTTAAATAGTGACTCCCAGAAACGTCCCTTAATCTTGTATCGGCTCATTGATAATGTCCTATGGAAGCCCCCTGACTTCGTCACATGGGATGAATGTTATAAGCGTGCACCTCCAACATGGTAGGGATGAATGTTGCGTACTTGGAAAAATGGTCCACGACCACCAAGATAGCTTTGTCACCACCCTCGCGCAGAAGACATGTGATGAATTCTATCGAGATGGACTCCCACAATCTGCTCAACCTTGGAGAGGTTATAGGGTTCCTGCAATTTTGGCCTTCTCCGTCTTATCTTGTTTACACACGAGACATGAACGGACATAAGCCTCCACATCATGTCCCATTCGTGGCCAGTGATACCTGCTAGACATGCGCAAGTGTAGGTGCTTGCACTGAGTGCCCTTCATGGGGTGCGTCGTACGCTTCGTATAGAAGTTTGCGGCGCAGCCCACCTTCACGTGGCCCATATGGCTGATTTCCACTTGCATAGATGACATGTTCCTCTAATCAGAATCTCCTCTTCTCGCCGGCAACAATGTGTTTCATAAGGCAAACAACTTCTGAATCATGTTTCAGCACCAATTTGATTTCGTCTAAGATGCTATCTTGGACTGCAAAAAGTGCAGCCACAAAATCACCAGTTCTTTGCAGCTCAGGACGTCAGCTACTTGTTTGGTACACCCCAGTTTGTACTTCAAGTCGAATTTGAATTCTGCCAAGAAGTCTTTCCATCTTGCTTGCTTCGGGGTTAGTTTCTTTTGGGATTCAAAGCAACTGGTGGCCATGTTTTTTGTGTAGATCACAAATTTACCTCCAACGAGATAGTGGCGCCATACTCTGAGGTAGTGTACCACAGGCGTCATCTCCTTCTCTTGCACATAATACCTCCTTTTCGTGTTGTTTATTTTCTGGCTCTCACACGCCACCGAGAGTCCATCGTGCATCAAGACACCTCCAAGTGCAAATCAGAAGCGTCGGTGTGTGCTTCATATGGCTTGTCGAACTTAGGCAGTAGAAGCACTGGTTCACTAGAGACTGCCTTCCTCAACTCGTTGAAGGCTCTTTATCAATAATCAGTCAACTACCACTTTGCATCCTTCTTCAAGAAGTATTTCAACAGAGCATCTAGCCCAAAGAAGGCCTCGATAAACTTCTGGTAGTAAATGGCTAGCCTGAGGAAGGACCTGACCTATAGTACCCCCTTCGGCACTTCCCAATCTCGGATAGCCCTCACCTTAGAGGGATCCATATGCTAGTGATGGCCCAACTGATATCCGTCCGTCATCCGGTATCGGACAACCGATATCCGATATTCGGTAAAAAAAATGGGACGATTTTGGACATCGGATATCAGATATTGGTCGATATCCGTCTATAAGGGGTTACACGGATATCGGTACTGGATATCAAGGGGGTGAGGACGAAATAGGTATCGGATACCAGATATCGGATTTCGATATCCGGATATCAGTTCCGATATCCGGATATCGATATCCGGTATCGATCGATAAAAATAAGCTTCAAATCTCATTTTACCTGTATGGTTAATCTGCGTTGAATAGTTTTAATTTATTTTCAATGTCGGTTAATATATAGAGTGAAAACTTTTTTTTTCCTTCCATATGGGATAACAGGATTCGAAGTTAATGTAAACTCAAAATCCCGTTTCCCACATTGAAGATATTAGAAAAGTTTCTTTGTATATAATAAATGAGGCCAACAATATATTTAATGTTAAAATAATAACTTTATTAATTAGCTTCATATTTTAAGAGCCATATATATATTAATTATTTAATAAATGAATACACCATCCAATAAATAGAAACAAAGATTTCTATTTCCTTCTATATGGGATAAAGGGATTCCGAGTTTTACACAAAACCCGAATCCTTCTATCCCATATGGAATAAATTAAAAATGCTCGCCTGTATATAATAAATGAGATGTATGACCAGATAGAAAGCTCTTCTGGTACTCCCGTGCCCACGTTATCTATGCAAAATGTGAGACATCTGATAAATAATAATATTTTTATTATTATTCGATGCAGATATCGGTTTTTGATATCAGCATCCGATATCCAATATTGTCATCTGCCCCATTGAGACGGAGACAGATGCTGACATCGAGATGGAAATCGGTATCGGATATCGGCACTATAGCAACCGATATCCGATACTAATATCTGGTATCCGGATATTGAAAAAAATGGATACCGAAAAATGCCTTTCCGGTTTCCGACACAGAATCCGTCCTGATACCGGCATCCGGTACCGGTATCAGGATGGGCGAACACTACCATACGCACACTTCCCCTCCCGACTAGGTGTCTGAGGAACTCAATTTCCTACAAGGCAAATTCACATTTCTTCAGGTTGAGGTAGAGCTGATGTTCCTTCAGCTTTCCCATTACCTTCCTCAGGTGCCTCACATGATCATCTAAGCTTCAGTTGTACAACATAATATCATCCAATTATACCACAACAAATTCATCGATGTAGTCCTAAAAATAGAATTCATTAAGCAACAAAATGCTGCGGGAGCATTAGTGAGTCCAAAGGGTATGACACTAAATTCAAATGATCAGACTCAAGTGACACATGTAGTCTTTAGGTCATCTCCCTCCTTGATCCGCACATAGTCGTACCTAGTCTTCAAATCCATCCACGAGAAGAAGCGAGCTTCACTGAGCATGTCGAACAACTCCTCAGCATTTGGCATGGGGTTCAGCGCCCGGTAGTCCACGCGGAGTCTGAGCGACCCATTCTTCTTCTTCTGGAACAACAATGGGGCATCAAAGGGTGCCTTGGATGGCCAAAATAGTCCGGTCTCAAAATAGTTGTTGAAGATGTTTCCACAGTTCCTCTAGGTAAGCAGGCACTATCTTGTAAGGTGCACATGCAGGCTTACGGGTACTGGGTAGAAATTCTATTTCATAGTCCATGTCTCGCTTGGGCGGTAATCTTACTGTTCGTTCTGCAAGCATCACCCCAGCGAACTCCCATAGTACATACGTCACTGACCCGGGTAGTCCACCCGTGACAACGCCAGGGTCATTGTCGTCAGCGTCATCCCAATTAAGCTCAGCCAAATGGGTTGGTGAACAGCCCTACCTTCCACACTTTTTCTAGGGTGTCAACGCTTGTATGGTAACCAGGAATGTCTCTTACCCTTTTCTCTGTTCGTCCTTGACTTGCATCACAAACAAGAGAGGGTTTTCCCATGGCCTCTGTCCCCCTTGGTTCCTCATAAAACATGGATCAGATCCCTCCGAGAACAAGATGCCACAGTACTAGGGAAACACAACTGCGCATGCCCCCATTAGGAAATTCAAACCCAGTACGATTGAGAAGACATCCATGGGGGACACCATGAAGTTGGTCTGGCCCTACCACGTCCCCACCCACAATAGCACCCCCTTGGCAAAGTCGACGATGTATCTCGCTTCCGAGTTGACGGCCTTGATCTTCTCTGTATTTGGGGAGAGACTTAGGTCGAGCCTTTTTGCTTCTTTTTTTGTGAGGACGTTGTGTGTCGCCTTTGTGTCGACCGTGGTAGTGGTGTATTTTCTGTTGATGAATACCGATAGGTATAGGAGGCCAGTACCCTCATACTTGACTAGGGCCCCCCCTTGCAATGCCACTAGGCATTGAAGGGTTTCAACGTCATTGTACTACTACCCTCAGGAAAGTCTGGTTGGGCCAGGGGTACGATCAGCGCGTTAACATTGGTGGTCATCCCCGTGCCTCGCCAACAATCCCTCATATAGTGGGGTCCTCCACATGCAAAACATCCCAGCTTGCCATCCACACCACTTGGTGTTGTTATTGCCAGTCTTGGGATATTGTCTTTGTCATGGCCCCTACGGTAGCTTAGTTTTAACTTTCTCTTCAGACCCTGACTGGCTGGGGCTGAAGGTGCTTTTGTGTGGTCCAGGTGGTTCCCACTCCTCTTCTCGGATTTCTCTTTCAACTTTCTGGTTTTGTTAATGCGGGGGTCCACAAGTTCCTCCACAACTTTGTGGCTGCCTAGACATCTTAAAAGTGCCTCCTCTAGTTCAATATGCGCCCAGTGGAGGAGTCCTCTAGTGAAGCGGTAGAGCTTGTCCTTGTCAAGCAACCTGGTGATCCTGAAGATTATGGAAGAAAACTTCTTCGCGTATTCTCTTGAAGCCCCAGTCATCTAGAGGTTGTCGAGGTCTTCCTACGCCATCCAAAAGGTGTTGTACTGCATGAAGGTGTCTTTGGTATCTTGTACCAACTCCTTGAATGTCACCGGTGGCCAATCTTGATCCCTCAAACGTTGGCGCCACTAGATTTTAGCATCCCGTTAGGAAGTAGCTAGCCTATAAGACCTTCCTCCCCTCCGGTGAGTCGTGCATTTCGAAAAATCTCTCATAGTCATACAAGGAGTCGGCCACATCCTCCTCCTTGCGAGCGTCGTTGAACTTCGGGGGTGGCATCAAGAGTTTGTCTTCTCCTCCACTAGGTCGGGTCCTAGATGATTGGGCTTGGCGCCAGTCTGCCCACTGTGTCCTCATGGATATGACCATGTCCGTGAGTTCTTGGACCACATCTCATAGGCGGCTTTTCTCTTTCCTGAATTCCTCATTCTGATCTTCAAGCTGAGTGTACCTCGAGACTGATTCATCATGGTTTCCATCAACTAGGGCTTTCAAGCCCAATAAATTTCTCTACATCGCATGAAATTCTTGCTTTCGTCGCTTCACCTTTAGACATCTTTCTTCAAGTAATTTAGAGTCTCCTTTGGACTCCATCTCTCCATGGACAACGAGTGTAGGAACAAATGGATGAGAAGCCCAATCTGACTCTGATACCAATTGTCACGCAGTCAAATCTCAAGTTAGGAATAATGCTCGAATCTGATGCGTGTCAGCCTTAGTGCTTGGAGCAGAACACTGAGCAGCCTTGCTTCATTGTACCGGAAGTCTTCACAATAGCTTAAATATGCTTCAAAGGGTTTAGGAGAGAAGGTGGGGATGCAGCCCCGTATAGGGATAGGGTCATTGCATCATATATCAAAGAGGTTATATCGTAGTCATGGACGTTGCGTGGGGTAAGACGAAGAAAGAAATTGAAGTATCGAGATGAGGCATCTCGCTCCTTGGTAGTGTCGCTCCTGTGCCTTGAGGCCCGAACCTCTGCGCGGCCCTTGGCCTCGCTGTTACACGCACCCGGAGGTTGACGCCATGCACCCGTGGGTATGGCGCCCAACTATTTGCCCACCCATCCTGATGGAGGACCATGCCATCGAACGTGCCCCGACTCGTCATCAACCTCGTCGTGAAGCCCGAGCCGATGTGAAGAACCCGAGCTTTCACTACCAGGTTTGAAAACCATGTATGTGCTGTGGTGTTTTCTCGTGTTCATGCTGTTTTACTATCTTATGGAGGCCCCTCATGATTTTACAGGGTCTGTTTTACGTCATTATTTTATTTCGTCATCACAGACTGCAGGGGAGACCACACCTGTGTGTGTACCGCCTTCCCCCTTGGAAGTTGTGTCATTTGTTCACTATGTTTTGTCACACCTTTGATGGGGGTGAAGCCATGCAAGACTTCTTTCCCCCCCCTCTCTCTTTTCACTATAAAGGGAAGGGGGAGACCATCGTTTTGCTACAGACCTGTTTTATCATGAATGGAAATACGCGTACATTTTTCTTGAGTTTCTTTTAGGGTTCCTTGTCATCATCTCCTGCTTCCCCTCCCTCCCTCTCTCTTCCCCCGTCCTCTCCCTCCCCCACTTCCGTCGTCTACCAGAAAATCTCTCTTTGAGACTTGCATCAGCTTCAGCCTTCACCTTCTCTTCCCCCCTTTTTTTCTTCCTCGTTTCCTCCCTACAGAACCCGCGTTCAAACTCTCCCTGCCCTAGAACAGATCCCCGATGCACAAGACCGTGTGGCAGACTGCTCAGGAGTGTACCCAACCACTTGCTGTTGTCCAGGGATCGAGCCGAGAGTTCCCCATCCGCTATGATCCCCGACACACTGAGAGCGGGTTTTCTTTTCTTCTTCCCCTACGGGTGTTGTACTGGCCTTCCGTCGACGACGGACCCGATAGAGGACTCGGCAGACACTGGAACCGACCGTCGCTAGTTGCGCGACAGGTATCTCTCGGAACCATCAGCACGGCATCCGAGTACCTCGTGGAAGTGTCGAAGCCTCGCCACCGTTCGGGTTACGGATCTGAAGCCACCACTAATGCCAACGACCGCTCGACCCCTCCATAGCGAAAGAGCTGTTCTGCCCCTTTGACCCTTCCAAGCGCAGTCTGCATGGTGTGAACGCATGATAGTAGCATTTTACACTCGTTTCTCTTCCTTTGTTCGCTGTCTACTGCATCCGTGGAAGATAGTGTTCGCGCAATGGCCACTCAATCCTTGCTCAAGTCCATCACCTGGGGCCCCCAAGAGTTGGTATTCTAGATTTGCAACATGGTCTCACGGACGCCCTGACATCCCTAGGACTTACGGCTTCAACTCTCCAGTTTAACTTCCATCCCTTCAGTCAATTGCAGCATGATTACTTCATTCAGTGCCAAGTTTTGACTGCTCCTTTGTCGTGAGATACCCTTTGTTGACTATATAGGAATAGACACGGTCAAGATAGATTATTCCTTGATGGCAACGGATTAGTTAGCTATCAGCGACGGTACGCACGCCACCGGATGGTGACACATCTCCCATTCTGTCAGTCTTCAAACTGGTCCCTCGGATCATTGGGAGCCTAGACAAGGCTCGACATCCCCCGGTGTCGTACCTTGCCCCTCGTCCCGTGTTAGTGGCCACTGCATTTTCTAGTTCAATTTCCCCCTTTAAATTTGCTTGCACTTCTATTACTTTGAATTCCGCCCATCGCAGCTACTCTAGTGGTGCAACCCGACGGCCTGAGCACATTGCGTTACATCACATCCCAGCCTTGATGCTTCACGCGTCACCAGCACCCTCGCTGACACCTATCGCACACGATCCACATGGCATCGATGTGCTCGGCACCATAAACTAGTTGTAGCACGCCTAGCACTATCCACGGGGGCTCCAAGCTTCAACAACCACCTCGATGTTCATTGTTTGCCAATGCCTTAGTATCCTGGTACTTCGTCCACCCAACTTCGCGCGTAGCACTGCGGCACTACCACCCAGACTATGCGAACTGGCCGCGTACAAGGCATTAGGCGACCACGCACGCGCTCTCAACAGCCGGTGCACCCAGCACGCGTGGGCCTCCCCGAATCCATCGCTCTTGAGCGATGACGAGCGCACGTACCATAAGGACATTGGCTTTAAAGATCAGGGTGGGGCGCCACCACCCGCAATGCGTGTTGTAGTGTCGCACTTAAAGACTCAATCTCCAATCATGAGTCTAGTACACAAACATGTCCCCACAGTTAGCGCGCAGGCCTCTATGCAGGAATGCCGCATACTTTGATGTCTTACATCACAATTGTCAATAACCTAGCTCAAATAGCATGGGGAAGAATGGAACATTGGGAATCTATTTGCTTCAAGAGGGATTAACAACTTTTAATTGAAAATAAACATTTTTGCATGTGCGTGCGTGGGACCCTTGGCACTTAACTTACCTCTCTTGGTTGTGGCATGTGATCTTGTTGTATTTAGCTGCTCGCAATACTACTTGTGGTAGTTCCTTGGCTACCATGGTGGTCGTGGATGTTGCTGCCTTGTGTTGGATTTTCCTTATGGCTGTGGCTGTTTCTGATTTAGGGGGTTTGTTGCCTGTAGTCGTAGTTTCATTCAGTTGTAGTGGCCATTACCTTCAGTTGTTGCTTCATGTTTTAAGCACCTTTGTTTTCTTTTGTTGTCTTATTTTCTTTGTAGAGTTGTCTTATCAAGAAAGGTCAAACATTATAATGCAATTAAAATGTTGTGTATTATTTATTTTCTCCTTCGCGCATAAAGCATGACACATTCTGGAGAGATTGATGGAGCGTGCCCAAACGACAATGATGAAACATCATCAAAGCCGTCTTCACTGTCATCAGCATCCTTGTCGGTCCGTATCCAGCTCGACCAGCACGCCAAAGCATCCGTGAAGATGCCCAGGTTTAAATACCCTGGGTAGAGCACTTCCACGCTCATATTCGTGTTTTAATTATCTGTTTTTGTTCATCTAATTTCTATTTTGTGTTCATCACGATGAGTGCACCCTACTCGTTGTGACGCATTCATACCATCATGTTTTATCCATTTTTTTATTTTGAATTGTTTTATGTTTTTCTCCTATGTTTTTCAATTTTAAGTGTTGTAAAAGGGATCCCTTATTGGGCCCCTTATGTAAACTTTGTAATGGGCCCATCATGGCCCTATAAAAGGCCATGATGGGCACGTTCATTCTCAGATCTGAGTTTATTCATGGAAGTTGTTGTTCAGTTATCAGATCTCAGTGTGAGAAGAAGAGAGGGAGGAAGGCAAGAGAAGAAGAAGAGGGAAAGAAGGGAGCAGAGAAGGCCACATTCACGCCATTGTCAAACGGATGGAATCCTTCCATCTTGCCTTTCACTCGCCCCCCAAGCGCCATCGCTCTCCAAGAATTGGCTCCGTCCATGGATATTCCATCATCCACACAGTCTGGTATTGTTCATCACCGTGCATTGTCGATCAACTTCTTGACGCGCATCCGAGTCTTCCACTAGGTTCCTGGTTGGCCGTTTGTGACGATCGCTCTCCATATCGAATCAACATCGCCCTGAGTCATGCCTTCTGCTGGTCAACCAATGTCGGGCCCTGATGGGGTCAAGTAACCACTCGGTCAAAGTATCTTGTCTGATATTTGCCCAAGCACGTGGTCCACTGTCAGATCATTTCACTAGTCGACACCTAGTGCCGACCCACCCACGGTCAACTTGACTATGTGACAGTTGGCTGTGAATGCTGAATGGCCATCGTGTTTGGTGATTTGGATCTCAGCGACCCCTCCTCCCAGATCCTCTCGGCCATCTAACTCGACGCCCATGTGGTATCGTCTGAATGACATTGGAACTGCGCACCACTCGACGATGTTGTGCTCAATTGCGTGCACTGCTCCCCCTGCTTGTGGTCTAGTGCTCACATTCACCGGGTACACGGGCCGCCATTACCATCCAAATGGTGTGGTAAACCAGCACACGCCCTCGGCACTGCACCGACTCCAAGCATCGACGATCCAATGGTGTAGTTGCTGCACCATCGACGCATCCTGCACCCTGAATCTCTGGTGGCGCTGCACCTGCTTCTTGCAACTCTGCATTGGTGACTCCAACAACAGTACCATGCCTGCGTTGATACGACGACTACGGTATCTCCCCCCCAGTCCGGCTATTGTTCAGATCGCATCATCCTCTTCACCATATTGTCTCCTTGTTCTCGTCTACCACGGCATTTTGTTCTAGTACCTTGGCCTATCGCCAGTCGAGCGACGCCTACCTACTCCATCGGCACTCTCATACTACAACTGCCCGCGTCGATACCTGCACTGGCGAAGACCCGACGACGGGTGAAACCACAGACTAGGTACACCGTCCCCTTGCTCGCCTATTATATTATTATTTTCAGTATACTTTCAACTGTGCTCCACCGCGCTGGGTTAGATTAGGTGAGATAATTACTTCGAGAAAATTATGTGCGAGCCCGTCACCGTCGGCATAGGCCGATCCCGTCCGTTACGTGCAAGCCCCTATAGAATTAATCCATTCGGTACCATAGTCACAGTCGTCACTCCGAGAGGGTCAGAAGGTCACCGTCATCATCATCGGTCGCCCGCCCTGGAGCTCAGAACTCAATAATGTCCCACAGTTCAAACCTGCACGTACACTCATCTAGGGTTTCATCGCATGACGTAGTTACATTCTCGTTAGTGTATCACCTGTTGGACGATGGCATTGATGACGTCCGACATCATTTTGGTATTAGAACCAGGTTGTGGACACCCTTAGCACGTCTCCGTAACCTCGTATCATAACATCTGCATACACCCGTTTTCAAAAACTCATCTAGGTACCCCATTGAGGAACTGGCCATGGTCGTCGAGACGTGATCAAGTAGAAGGATGCACCCATAAGGTTCAACTTCCCTGCGACGAGATGACTTGTCACCGCTCGAAAGAGTCAATCCTATACGACTCTTAGAGCCTCGTCCCATCACGCCCAAATGTGGTGCATCACCGCCTCCCTCAGAGCTCAGACGATCCGCACCCATTGATATGGTTGCCGACAGATCACTCGTCCACGCAAACACGTCCATGGTTTCCGTGGACGAGCTAGATCCCACTATAGTGCCTCGCGATCACTAGGTACTACCTACCCTAGTGACATTGAGGAGAACTCGATGTCGAATCATCACCCACACGGGAAGGATCCTGTGGACGAGCCTACACCCCGGGCTCCCTCCGCACGTGGCCGAGGAGCAAGATGTGGACGAGGGAGAATGCAGCAACAGCACTCACCCCAGGAGGACTCGAACAAAGAATGTAGAGTGTATCTCTGCACCCTGACCGTCGTCTCCAAACGCGTGGAGCAACAACTAGCACGACCCACTGAACCTCTAGTACCCATCACCGCACCCGAGCCTGTGGCGCCAAAATGAGCCCACGATCCACCTAGGGTCGCGCAACCCCTAGAGCAACCTCGGATGCCCATTGAAGACGAGTACCTTGACGAACGGTGGCAGGATGAGATGTGTTGGGACCAACATTTCAAACATTATCCCACACGTGACCCCTAGGATGTCCATGTCCAAGATGGACGATACCCACGAGATGACTATGACCGTGGGTACGAGGCCGATCTACCGGCCTGTCGAGATGACTTCGTCCGGCCCTATGATCGACGGTATGACAAACCCTATGAGGTTCCTCGGTACCCGCCGTGCATGATGCATGATCACCGCGCTCCATACGAGGGTCAACCTCAACGAAGGGTTGACCCCCAAGCACTACCCGACCCCACCCCGACAATACGGAGAAATGCAATATGGAGGACAATCGATGCCCGAGCGGCAGCCAGACGACTACAAGCATCGACAAGAGGAGCATCGCGCCAAGATCCAAAAGAGTGTACGAGCCAACGTCGCCATCTTCAAAGGGTCAAGGAATCCAAAGGAGTTTATCGATTGGGAGTTGAGTATGAACTCCTATTTTCAATGGTATCGCATGGACAACAACTTGTGTGTCGAGTATGCGGAGACGAGACTTGACAGACAAGCCAAGATTTTCTGGTAGAACGAGTGTGTCGTAATAGTGCGACGAGGATGACCCATCACATCATGGACCGAGATGGCTCAAAAGCTGAGGATTAAGTACGTGCCACGACAGTGCCAGATGACATTAGTCCTTTTATGGCTCGACCTTTGACAGGGTGGACAGTCCATGACAGAATACATCGAGGCCTTTAAAGAGTGCCGGATGTAGTGTCGGTTCATGGAGGACCCGCGAATCATCATCGGCCTGTTTGCTCACGGGCTTCGACCGACCTTGTGCGGCGAGGTCTTTAAGTGCAACCCTACCAAGGTCGACGAAGCCTACCACATCGTAGAGCACCTAGAGCATCCAGGCAAGGAGACCGTTACTCACGCTACCCCAGCACCACATCCAGCCACACCCACTCGATCCACCCCATCTGCATCTACTCGGAATTCACAGAACACCGGAGGGCAAGGGAACACCCGGACCACTTTAGTGGGATCAGCCGTCACGATGGACACTACGGCCCATAGCGCTACCATGAACTAAGCACATATCATGTGCTTTCAGTGCCAAGGGAAAGGGCACCGAGCCAGCTAGTGCCCGTCATCGGCCCTATTGATCGACGTTTAAGATGTCGACCCAGACCAGTTGAGTGAGATGGAGCCCCTCCACAACGATGAATATCGTGTGGACGAGGAGTGATGGGGGATCATCCAGCTTCCAATACCCCATCGAACCAATTCGTCAAACGACGGCTCACACGCGAGATCCAACCTTAGGAGTATTTGGCCTCCTCAATGGGCCACAAAAGTTTGACGTTATCTTTCCTTATATTTTCTTTGTTTAAAAGGCCTTGTATGTCGGCCGCGTATGTGTCTATTTTCTGTTTCTTCGCTAATTGGACCGCTCTTAGGACCTACACGTTTGCGCATGTGCGAGCCCAGGTGTGAGCGTGTTAGTAGTTTTCTCTCTCCTATTAGGGGGCCCCAATTATTCTTAATTAGGCCTTCTCCCCTTTATTTTAGGGGGAGGCCCGCCCATAGGAAGAGAGAAGAGAAGAAAAGAGAAGAAATTGTGATTTTTTAGTGATTTTTCCTGCTTTTTGTGTTTTTAGTTTTCATCATATTTATGAAAATGCCACTGCGAAAATAGAGAGAGGAAAAAAACCCTAGAGTTTCCCCAAAACCACCGCAGCATTCGCCGATAACTGCCGCCATCGCCATTTTCGCCAGAGCTCTGCCACCGTTGTCTTCGCCGGAGCTCTACCACCGCTGTCTTCGTCGGAGCTCTACAGCCACTTCCGACGTCCTTCCCGCCAGCGACCGCCGTCTTCATAGCCGATTGCGCTGTTGTTGCGGCCTTCCGACCACTATCCACAACCGCAGCAACAGCAGCAGCAACCGCCATAGGTTGTCGCCGGCGGCCACAAGCAGCCGCTCATGGCTGCAAGTCGCTACCCGCAGCCACAAGCCGTCGCTCGCAGCCGCAAGCGGAAACCCGCGGCCGCCACCTGCGGCTGCAAGCAACAACCCACAGCCGCAAGCTGCCGCTCGCAGCCCAAGCCGCCGCTCGCTGCTGCAAGCCGCCGCCTGCGACTGCCATAGCAGCCAGCGGTGGCTACAACAGCCTACGGCTGCCGCAGCAGCTCGTGGCCGCCATGGCAACCAGCGGCCACTGCAGCCACTGCAGCCACTGCGGCAACCAGTAATCGTTGCTCCTGCCCATGGCCATCGCAGCAACAAGCGACTGCCACATCCGCTCACGGCCATCGCAGCAGCCCGTTGCCGTCATAGCCGCTAGAGCCGTTGACGCCATCATAGCCGCGACCGTCGCAACAGCCCACGGTCACCGCAATCCTAGCGGCCCCGCAGATTGTTTGGTCCCGCAACAGTCCTAGCAGTCGCCACAGCCCACCGCGGCCGCACCAACCCTAGCAACCGCAGCAACGGCCCGTCGCAGCCGCTGCCCAATAATCGGGTCCAACATTGCTTGGCCATCTGAATCTACGCTAGTCGTAGCCACTGCCCCGAACTCATTGTCATCACACCCGTATCTGTGCATAGCCGCCAACTTGCACCGCCGCGCCTTTTGCGCCGTCAAGCTTACATGAGTCGCCACGCCTACTTGCGTCGCAGCATCTACCTGCGTCGTCATAACGCCTACATGTTGCTTGCCTTACTCTACTGCTGAATCAGACACCGCTCGCGCCTACCGCTCCTGGTACACTAATCAATTCCCTCTCGGCGTTATATTATTTCCTTAAGTGCCTTCGAACGATTTCTCCATTGCCGGGGTTAGATTAGTGATAGATAGGATTCACGTTTTGAGGATTAGAATTTTAATTGGTACGTCCTTAGTTGAGACCATCGAGGGTGTGCAAAAAAGTGGCAGTAGCCGAGCTTGCAACGTCGGTCTTCAACGTGACGTCCGGATCTTCGGGAGCCTAGTGGCATCTCTAGGTCACCTTTATTGTAGCTGAATGGTCGTTGGTGTACGTCGACCCTGAATTTATACTTCTCAGTGATTTCATGGTTGCATCTTCACTTGCATGATGTCCACGTTAGTCAGTTTTCCTACATGACGTGATCGTCATGGCCCTCCCTGTGGTGTAACACGAGTCGTTCGATCCTGGCGTCCATCGTGTTACATCAAGGAGTTCGCCCAGAAGTACGAAGAGCCTGACGAATGAGTCGGGTACATTGAGATCAGTGAACCTAGACCAACTCCACCACCAGCTCCCCAACCCATTGGCCGACAGTTGGCCAATATCACCGTAGATCACCCTGGCACTAGTGGAACATGGCCACCACCTTGAGCCGCTCCACTGACTTGACCTGCACCTGTAGTGCAGCGGTCCGACCCGATGCCTAATGAGACCCTTCGCACCTCAATCTTCTATACCTATGTCAAGATCAACGATAAGGTATGCAAGTTGATCGTGGATAGTGGGATTTGCATTAATGCCATCTCTGATGCGATGGTCGCCCGACTAGGGTTGGCGGCCATACCCCATTCTGGCTCCCTATGATGTGTCATGGATCGGCGCTTCATCCTTGCTGGTGAGACGTCAATGCCGCGTCCCGTTGAAGGTGAGCTCCTACGATGAGAGCGTCCTCTGTGACGTACTTTCTATGAAAGTAGGAAGCATCATCCTAGGTCGTCCCTGGCTATATGACCACGATGTCACTCTAGCCGTAAGGACGAACACATGTCCGTTCATGTACCACGGACAGATGGTCGCATGGTACCCATATACCATGAAACTAGTGAACAAGATGGTCCTGACCAACCTGGTAGGGTTAGTGGTCGTACGTGGCACTTTGTTTGCCCGAGACTTGGGACACGAGATTGACGACACGCCAGTGTGCCTCGCCATCTCTCTCGACGCTTCCCAGATACACTCGTAGCTTCCCAACCACCCAAAGTTGAGTCCCTCATATCAAAGTTCATCGACGTATTCCCCAAAGAGTTTCCCGGTGAATTACCTCTGATGCCTCACAAACAGAACGCAATCGATCTCGTGCTCGGAGCGTCACTACCAAATCTGCCCCATTACCGCATGGAGATGCAGAAGTATGAGGAACTGCTATGACAAGTCCAAGAGCTACTTGTGAAAGGCCTCATCCAAGAGAGCCTCAGCCCATGTGCAGCCCTTTAGCCTCGAAGAAGGATGGCACGTGGCGTATGTGCTGCAACAGTCAATCCATCAACAAGATAACGGTCAAGCACCACTTTCCCATCCCCCACATACAAAATCTCTTTGACATGATGGTTGGATCCACTATCTTCTCAAAGATAGATCTCCGTAGTGGATACCATCAGGTTCAGATTTGTCCCGGGGATGAATGGAAGACCGCCTTTAAAATTAAATATGGGTTATATGAGTGGAGAGTTATGGCCTTCGGTCTCTCCAACGTGACAAGTACCTTCAAATGGCTCATGACCAAAATACTCAGCACGTTCATTGGAAAGTTTTTCTTCGTCTACTTCAACGACATCCTCATATATAGCCGCACACAAAATGAACATCTCGAGCATCTTTGACATGTCTGTGCAGTCCTTATACGAGAACAATTATACACCCACCCAAAGAAATGGTGCTTCCTCACCTCGGAAGTTATGTTCCTAGGATTCATCGTATAAGCCCAGGGCATCACCGCCAACCCAGAGAAGGTCTGAGCCATCACATCATGGCCTCCGCCGACTAATATTCATAACGTACAGAGTTTCATAAGATGCCACATTCTACTAGCGATTCATACAGAACTTTAGTTCTATCACCGCTCCAATCACAGACTGCCTTAAGGTGGACCTGTTCATGTGGACACAGGTAGCAGATCGAGCTTTCCAGTGAGTGAAGCTTGTGATGACTGAGGCGCCCATCTTCCGCATGTCTGGCTTTGGGAAAGTCTTCAAGGTTACGTGCATGCTTCTGGCGTCAGAATTGGCGGTGTGCTCAGCCAGGAAGGGCACCTCGTGGAGTTATTTAGCGAGAAGCTAAACAATGCGAGACTATGCTATTCAACTTACAACAAGGAGTTCTACGCCATCATCTAGGCATTGAAGCATTGGCGGCACTGTCTCCTCTCGAAGGAGTTTGTAGTCTTCTCAGATCACGAGGCACCCAAGTACCTTCCTTCCCAGCAAAAATTGAGTGACTGCCATGCGATACAGATCAAGTACTTACATGATTTTACCTTCATCATCAAGCACAAGAAGGGAACAGATAACGTCATCGCTGACGCACTCAGTCAACGGGCACACGTGCTTAACGTCATGAAGGTAAAGATTCTAGGAATTGAGCAGATTTGAGAGGGTTACCCTAGCTTCCCTGATTTTGGGCCTATCGTCACAGAGATTCAGCGAGGACCATCCCACAAGTTCAAAGACTACGTCATCATCGACATTTACCTGTTCTACCAAAACAGGATTTGTGTGCCACGCACGTTACTTCGTGACTTCCTTACATGGGAATGTCACGCTAGAGGTCTTAGTGGTCACTTTGGCCACGACAAGACCATCATCGCCGTAGAATATCAGTTCTACTAGCCTAGCTTGAAGCGCGACATTGGCAATATCGTCGCCCAGTGCTGTGTATGTGCCTTGGCCAAGCAGGTCAAGAAGAACGTCGAGTTATACATCCTACTACCGGTGCCCAAGCATCTGTGGGATGATGTCAGTACGGACTTCGTCTGAGGGTTACCCCAGACCGTACGACGACACGATTCTATCATGGTTGTCGTTGATAGGTTTTCGAAGATGGCGCACTTTGTGCCTTGCGAGAAGACATCCGACACTTCTCAGGTTGCATAATTATTCTTTCGAGAAATTTTGAGTTTACATGGCTTGCCCACTTCGATGGTCTCCGAACGAGATGTCCGCTTCACGAGTTACTTCTGGAAGACCTTGTGGAGTTTCCTCAGGATGAATGTGATGCTCTAGGCATGAGATCGACGACGTCAGACATCAGAGATAGGAAGTTTTATCAAATGTGAATTTATGCATGAATTTGGATTATTCATCAAACACAAATATATGTACATCACGATCAAACATTTTAGATATGGTAAAAGCTATAAAATGATAAAATGTATGCATGAATTTGGATATGTCATGCACCATACTCATTCAGACCCATTAAATTTTCTAGCAAAAGGGTTGTTCAGAACAAGTGTGAATTGTAAATTTATGGTCACCATGTTGAATCATTCAAAACAATGTTAACCACACTTTTTCATAGCCAAATCCCAATCAGATGCATAAGGGTGCGCATTCTAGAACAAACTGCACGATTCGCAAGTGCATTGATAGTTTGGTTCCCCCCACAAAATATTTGGCATATGCAGTTGTGATCTTGGCAAAGAGGGAAATTTAATCCCTAAAATTTTCATATTCTGCTTCACAAAATACATTTCACCCTAATTTTTATCATTTTCATTGTCTCTTTGATCAATTTTCAACATTCCTAATTAGTCAGTTCATACCTCATGTATCGAGATTAACCTACCATATTAGAGTAACTCTAAAATAGTATAACTAAGGGGAAAACTTGATATCACTAATAACGTTCAAAATATTTTTTCTCTTATCATTTAAAATTTTAAATTATTTCTTCAATTTATTTTAGTTTTAATTATAAGATTGGATATTAGACTGCATTAACTTTTACTTGTGGTTCCCTAAAAAATAACTAATGGGATAAATTAAGAAAAATACATGATTAACAGAATAGTCATGATGATTAAATTTATAAGTTATACAAAGAGTAAAATATGCATTATAATTATAAATTTGGCTAGTGAAAGTTAAACTGGATGAGTTAGATAGACTTCAATGGTTTAATAAATTCAGTTATGTAAAATATCTGGAACTTTATTATATTAAGGATAAATTTATGTTGTATTCAATTAAGACAGGTTAACCGAAATAATGATGAAAGTAAAAACTAAATGTGTTGAAAGTTATATGGTGCATTGACATATGGTTTGAAATGATACTGTAACTGCAAGGAAAAAAAATTTGAGACAAAGGAGACTGATAGTGGTATTCTCATACAATAAAATTTCTGAATTGAGGATATCGTGTGCTTATTTTTATTAAAATGGAGTAAAACTAAAACATGTTACTTTTCACTAGAATGAATTACCTAATAATAAACACCATTTCACTGATATGCTTTGAGAGATTTTGAAACTTTACACTGCTTATTTCTATTTATTTTTGACTGATTAAGACTTAAACGATCGAAGGGAGTATAAAAATGAAATGCCCATATAAGTGACTAAAAAAATAATGAGAGGACTTACCCCTACTTTTGAACGAAAAGGGATATTTTAAATTGGATCTATCATAGTGAAATGTATTTTTACCTTATTCATGGAGCCAATAACTGAAGACATTATTTTATTCATATAATATTTTTTAGTATTCCAGTAAGGAAGTTATAGAAGAGCATAGTTGAGATACAGTTTTTAATTTTTATCCTCCCACCTTATCTTCTAATATGTTTTATGTTTATTTCGGCACTCGGCTTCTCTCCTTGTCCTCTTCTTGATTATTTAACTTAGTACTGCTAGCTATAGAATGGATAGGGGGGATGGGTGAAAAAGAAACAGGTTTTTAAGAATATTTTTGTATTAATGTATTCTTACTTAGAGCCTTGATCAATTCTCTAATTATTGTTTAGAATATGAAGGTCAAAATTTACCCTATAAGTAGAGTAACACTCACCACTGGCCATCAAAATCATGATTGATTTAAAGGCTTAGGTATATTCATATCCTTACACCCTCATACTTAAACTACCAAAGTTTTTGTACATTTAGAGTAGAATTTTTTGAAGTTATAGGATGCAAATGTAATTGCTTTTTTTGCAGGGGTTTCAGCTTAGTATGTCTCCTTATGCATGGCCACTTCTTTTTATTGCATTAAACATTCTCCTCTTTGATTTCTACCTTTTTACATAATTTACAAGTTCACTTTCCTTCCTCTTAACACTAATTATCTTTCCAATAATCACAACATTTTAATTTAAAAGTTGTCTATAATTTCCTCCATAAAGAATTCTACTATTATCAGACTGTCTGAATAGATATATTTCCAAAATATTATCAAATTTCATTGGGAATTATTTCATGATAGATATAACATAATTTCAATTGTCAGTTTGTAAATCAAAGAGATATATCGAAAGGGAGACTCAAAGAGATAGGGAAGCACAAAATATGAAAGTTTCAAAGGAGATGTTTTGGTATTTTTATGAGTACATGAAATCAACTGTGAATTCGTACGAACAAAAACCACTTACCTGGATCTTTACTTGCCGCCCAGACCAGGTTGTTTGTAATGATCAAGCAGAGTAAACATTGAGCACAAAGTATTTACCAAGAATAAATTCATGAAACTTATAATGACTACAGGGCAGCTTGTTTCATATATCCAGCTACTTATGAATTTGGGTCGATGCAGAAATCTCCAAAAGGGGAGAAAGAAATCTCTAAAAAAAACAAGGGTTTCATGAATGGACTTATTACATTGGCCCAAAAACCCTTTTATCCTCAATTACCCAAAAATGAGGCCTTATTTAAACTGAACTTTCATTTCTCCTTTTTGGAGTGAAACTGTTCAATAAAATAAAATTTCCCACTAAAAATAACCACTTGAACTGGATAAATTCATTACCTCATGGTCATCCATTTGTTTGGCTATGGCCTGTACGTACATATAGACATAATAAATGGCTATCATTATGTATTCATCCATTGGATGGATGAAAAATTCGCATGAAATCAATGTCCTATATGCTGGATGTACTTCAAGGTCATTTCAAATTTTCTAAGATAATATTCAATTCTTATTGTCAATGTAAGCATTATGTGTATAGTATATGTATATTCATAAATATAGAAAAAATAACTTTATTTGCATAATCTTCTTGGCCATCTTTCTGGTGACAAAAATGTCCCCAGATGTTGGTGTGATGCTTAGTGCTCAACACATTTTAAGGCAAATGCCTAAGTATGTGTTTTGATGAATGTTCAAGGTGGATAATGCAAAACCAAGCCTTAGTCAATAGGTTTGACATCAGATTATAACTTCTCAGTTATATCATAAAGCATGGATATGAAGACATACAACGTCAAATGGATTGAATTATGAAACTCCCCATACATTGCATGTTCATGCACATGAAGAGGTCTGATGTTTGGCTATCTGGTCAATATGCAAATCATGGATCTAAGACTTCATATTCCTATGTCAAATATTATGTTGATTACTGATAACACCTTGATTTCGGTCTTTATTTCATGTTATTAGCATGATTTCATGCATTTAAAGAGCTTAAAATTGGGCTGTTATCATATATTTGCATGAAAATAATGTTTGCAAGTATTTTCTGATTTTTCCCTAATTTTCTGTTAATTATATGAATTTGTAAGGATTTATTGAAGCTCGAAATAATTATTTTTGAATTAAAATGACATATTTAATATTTTTTTCGACATGTATCAGCATGGGAATGAATCAGGGAATTTTCTAGAATTTTCTAGAATTTTTTACGAATTTTAAGGATTTTTCTGGGAATTATTTCAAGAAGAAATGCATTTATTCTATTTAAAAAGGGCATATTTATAATAGAATACAATGTATTTACACAATTTCTGGACTTTTCGGGGCCTTTTTGCAACGTTTCGTTGCAAAAAGACCCTGAAAACAGCTCTCGGTCGCCACGGCAGGCGTAAAGATCCAATTTAAAATCATTCAGGGTTTATTTGCAATTGCATTATTAATTTTAGAGAAAATCGGAGGAGAGAGTGCCGAAAGGGCATATACACAAATATTTTTGGGCGGCGTTCGTTTACAATTGCTTGTTTTATTTAGGGGGTTCTTGAAGAAGAACGCAGAGGGCCTCGCGCCTTGTCGACGTGGCGCAACTTTAGCCGTTGGATAAAAATCCAACGGCGATCGCACATGTGTATGTGGCAGGAGGTAAGTTCACCGCCCGTGCGGCGCATACAATGCGCGTGCACGGGCGGTGACGTGGCGACACACAAGTAGGCAAAGGAACGAAAAAACGCACGTGTGCGTGCGTATCAAAACGTACGCAAAATGCGCACTAACGAAAATTTAATTGTTTTTTACTCTCTCGTCAGGGGTACGTGGCGCGATGAGAGAGTGCCCGCCAAAGGAGTTGAAACGCCGCAGCCAATGGGAAGTCGACACGTCATTGCGTGTATTAATAAATATATCAATTTTAAATCCACTGGACTAAATTGGTTTAAAATTGATTTATTAATAACTTTTGATCCTGAAGTCCGATTGAGATGATTTTTTTATGGATTTTCTCGTCTTGATCCCTTCTTTCTATCTGTATGGTTGGATCATTCAGATATAGCCTAAATTGATAGATAAAAATTAATTACTAAACGGGGGTAAAATAGTGATTTTCACCATGTGACCTAGGTATAAAAGCTGAATTTCGAGAGGAGGGGCTCATTCTGGATGGTGCTCTATCACAGCTGCAAGACAGGGAGGAGCTCTAGCTTGGATCAAGTTATCTGGTACTTTTTTCCTTGATTGTATTTGAACTTTTATGCATTTTGAATGAATTAGGTTAAGTTGTTTGTTTCTTCATCTCTATTCTGATCTGAACTTCTAAATCGCTTGGCTTGAGCGGCATGTACAAGCCCTGATTAGGATTGAGAGGAGAAATTGAGGTATTTACCTTGGCATTCAATTGCATTCCAAAAGAAAACTCTAAAAAATTTAGTTTTAATTCTTAGGAGATTAAGATTCCCCTTTTTATTTCTGATTTAGCAAATTCTAAAAACCAACCAAAACTTAAATCAAAAATTTCTTCCAACCTCTCTAATTGAATTCTTTGATCCATCCAATTGGATCAATTAATTCAATCTAGAGCCCACATTTCTTCTTTTCATCTCATCTCTTCTACCCCCATTTCTAACCTTCTCTTCCAATTAGGTGAGTGGATCTTCCTTGAAGATCAGATTCACCCTAATTAGAATTAAAAAAACCAAAAATATCACCAAAATAAATTTCTTACTAGCTTCCCTTGGACGACACTCGTACTTATCACTATACGTCTTAAGTTGAGTTTTTATAAATTTTATTGCATAAGCCAAAAATTCACAACGACAAGGGCTAAAAACTCGCGTAATTTTCTCCCCTATTTTCGGCTTATCAATTACACATCATTTAAGTAATGAAACATTATGACCCACGTGGACTTATCTACTGTCTTGAGTAAATATATCTAAATTAATGGATTTTTTTAAAGAGCATAAATATAGATTAATAAAATTAAATTTGTCATATTTTAAAGATATGATTTCGGATATGTACCATAATTTCAAGAATTTTTTTGATGTTAAATTCGTGGAGGAAGTGCAATGATCGGGTTTATCTTTTATGACTCACAAAATGAATACTAATTTTTAATTATGCCAGCTCAAATCAAACTAGTTATCCTTTCTTATTTTTCTCTTTCATTTTAAATGTGTTTCACCATTTTCTATATGTGAAAAGTATACCTAGCCCCTCTGATTTTGAACAATATGCAGGACAACTTTAAGATTCTCCTAAACTGTTTAATTGTTGCTTAAAATTTTCATTTTCATGCGTGTATAGACAATAATTTAGGGATAAAATACTGCATTATACATGCACGCCGTCAATGACCTTTGTGACAAGATTATTTTGTGGAGTTATATAATAATGGTTTTTGAGGTTTTCTTAACATAGAATTTATTCTTAACTTCAACAGGAATCCGTGTAATAAGGATCATGTATTTATCCAAGATTCATAAAGATACAGCAAACGCGACTGACTTCTGTAGATTCACACTATTAGTGCATCTGTGTCAAGATTATTTATTGGAAATATTTACCAATATTTTTAGATTTTTTATTGATATAAAGTTTTCAAACTTCATTAAAATTCGTAACATTTGGAATCAAGAGATTGTATTCAGTATTGACTCACATGAAGAAAAACCTTTGCAAATCACACGGCCACCAATGCATCTGATAATATTAACTTCTACATATTTTAAATATGTCTTTCTACTTCAACACAAGTCTGTACAGTTATTTGGTTCAGGCATTAAGAAGGTGTTACAGTTAAAATTCCAATCAGTCTATCACCAAATGAAATCCCTCGAGGGAGGTCAATTTGATATATCTTTGATCTCTGTTATCAATCCCTCGAGCTTCAAGGTCATGTAAAATATCTGAAAAAAATCACTGTTAAAATTAATTCATAAGTATTTTTGAAAGTCTTACTTGTTAAACATCATCTTTATTTTAATTCACAAAGAATAATTGAGAAATATTAAGTGATATTGGGCATTAATATTTTTGTGATTTTAGGAAGATATCAATTGTATTAAACTACCATTGATATTGTGGTTATTTGAACTTGTTATACATAGTGTTTAGTATTTTTTGGAAGGCTTAGGAGGCTGATCTAGAGGAGATTTTCAATAGCATGTTTCAGGAAGGTTTCATTCTGATCATCCATGGGATACTTGTGGGGTAAAAGGGAATCATATACACATCATATTTACTTAATTGATTTCATTGTTAAATACAACTTTCTGAGTGTTTTGACTTGGAGGTTTCATATGAACGGGCAGGATATCCTCATATCAACATTAAGGTAGCATGAGCTGCATAAAAAATGCATGTCTCTAATATCATACTATTCACTATCATGATAGAAGAATATTAGCTTACATAGTCTTCTTCCAGAATTTTAAGAGGACCTAATACATACTCCCTTTTATGTCATATCCAAGCCACTTAAACTAAATGTAAGAACACCCAACTAGTCTTCTTCCAGAATTCATCATTGAATATCTCTTTGTTGTCTCCCATCTTCCCCCAAGTGTAACATTTATGGTTGTTTGAAAAATTAGTATTTAATACGAAGAATAAATTTTCCATCATCTAGTTTTTCTATCGTGATTGGGAGGTAATCCAAAAACCAAGTGGTTCACTATCATGAAAAGCGTGGCCTAGCGCCTGAGACAACAAAGAATCATTCATTTGCAAATATTTTGATGATTTCTATTCATGCTACTCTAAATCAAATGATTAACCACCAAGTTTTTTCTTTCCTTTCTATCTTTAATATAAAAGTCAAACTCTTCAAGTATTAGGAAAAAAAATTAGATATGTATCTATTTTTCTTCCTTATACAAAAAATTAAGCAGAGTGGTTGGTGAGATTATAATTTCTCTGACAACAGGACCCTAGATAATATATGCTCCTCTGTGGTTTTGTATTTAATTGAGCGTTGGGTAGTGCTCCTTAGACCTGAGATACGAAAGATACCTTTTAAATGGAAGGTTGTATTTGACCTATGGGTATCTGACCATGAGGTTCAAATCAGTCCTAGCTTAGATGTCACAAGAAGCCCATGAAGGTTATTATGTGCTCAAGATGAAATTCTTCGCCCTTGGTATAAGAGGAGACTGGCTCACGGAAGAAGCTATAATTAAATCATTAGCGATGGCAATGGAAATATTGGAGAACATGTTCTAAAATTATTTCGACCATGCATGAGTACCAACTAGAATGAGTTATAAGAGTTTTATGATTAACCATATTCTTATTATTTGGGAGTCTCATGTGGATGAAGGATTAAACATGCAGGATAACTGATGATGGTTAAGGTTCCATGTGAGAGTTGACACACTCATTTACATCTTCTCAAGCACAAGTCATAGCATGGTACCTCACATTTGTCAGCTCAACCTATCTATTTGGTTAGATCAATCCTTAATTAATTACTTAAAATGTTAATATATTTAGTTGATTAGGTTGGGTACTAACTCTATTAACTAGACTAATACATAGGCCACGAGGGTTGCACACAGAATATGTTTACATATTGGTGGATATGCTCAAAGTTTGGGGGCTCTATGAAAATTTTCAATGTGGCATAAATAATGGAGTGATGAACCCAAAATGAGGCATGAAACTATATATACTTTAAGACCATTTTGGCATCTTTCTATCAATGTTACCTTCAGCTTTATATGGATTTTCATCTCATGCATTAAATGCAGCATTAATTTGAAAAAATACTTTTTAATGTAATTTTTGCATTATTTAGAAGTCCAATTATTTTCATGCAAAATAAATTTCAAATATATTAATTTTAATGGGCTAAATTTTCCCTATTGGTTATTATACAATTTCCAGGGCATAAATTAAATAACTAAAGAAAGAAAGAAAAAAAATGGGTTTCTAGTGAAGTGCCTAGACCAAGCCAAGTATGCAGCACGCAAGCCAGCTGCACGCTGGCGAGTGTAGAGTGCTCAAGCCCACCCACAGTTGGAAAGCTCCAGCGCTGGTACAAACAACATCCGATCACCACAACACATGGAGCCACAAGGCCAGCCACATAGATCTCAAACACACAGATACAATAGATAGACAGAAATGCCCGCACATGTGCGCGCATGAATGGAAGCAATTAATTAAAATATGAGAGATGGATGGAATTTATATAGCTATACTTGTTTTTTTTTTAATATGGATTAAGTTTTTCTCCTTTCCCCAAAATGCCCCGGTCGACAAAAGATAACAGAAAGATTACAACCCAACGGGCTGCACTCTTAAGAAAGATAACAAGAAACTATGTCGAGGCTTCGACCCGACCCAGCTCAAAGCCCGCGTCCTAACATTCATATTTATTTTTGTTGATATAACTTTGGTCATCCAATCTTCTTAAAGGAAGATTGATAACACATTTTTAATAGTTTAATCTGGCCATATTTACATGTTTATTTGCATCAAATGGAATATATATGAGTGTTATCAAGATTTAAGTGATTCAACTTATTTTTAGAATAATACTTTAAATTTATGAATTTTTATGTACTTTTAATGATTTTTCTGACATCAAATTATGAAAGAATGTAATTTTGTTGAGTCAGAATTTATTTTTTTCTGGAATTTTTCAACATGAAATTCATAAAGATATGATTTTTCTAAGTCACAATGCATATTGTATATATAATTTTGGGCCTTTATTAATTTAATATGAATTTTTTAATATTTTTAAACCTGTTTATTTCCACGATGCCACGTGTTGCTGTTTGATTCATGAAAAGCAACCAGCCATGGTTTGGGATAATAATTGGCAACAGCCAATCATTAAACCTAGTTAATGATTGGTGTCAACCTATCATCACTCGCATACCATTATGGCATCATGATTACGAATGCAATAATGGCATTTAATGTTGATGAATCTCTCTCCAAATTCTTTCATAGGAGGGGTAAATTGGTCCAATCAAAAGAGGAGGTACTTTTTTCACAATAAATGTGATCCATGGACCGGGGAAAATATGAAATTAAAAATTCTAATTTATTTACTCGCTCTCCTCTAACTGGTCAAATATGGTTGTGATTGATGATTTGTCATGCAACATGTGGTGTCCAGTGTACACATGACACCTGTGTCGCATATCAGATGAGAATTTAAGAGAGGACACTGACATGACACGCACTGATGGGCCGCCATGTTACTTGTCCTTTTGGGATTAAAATAATATAATTAATACTATATCATTATTCCCTCTATTTTATCTTTTTCCATGGTGACACGTGGTGCGAGGAGATCTGTTGATCATGAATGACGAGGAAGAATCTGAGCTAATCAATGCATTAAATGCCAGGATGATACAAACCACTAACTGAATGACATGACAATTGATTAAATCCCAACATGAGGCAAAAACCTTCTCTGACAAGGACGAGGAGAGAGAAATCTTTTGATTAAATCAACAGCTAGAAATAGTCACACTTCCAGGTTTGCTATCTAATGATCCAGAACTCTGATCGAGCTGAAATTTTAAAGGTAGCCTCATCTTTATTTCCTCTATCCATACATTTGGTTGAATATATAAATTGAATGCCAGATCTATGTAAAAAATATCATTCAGCTTAGTTCTTCCTAGAGAGGAAGATTGAAAGAAAGTGAAATTTTGAAGGTTTTTAAGCCCATCGATCACCCCTACACATCATCATGATCCCATAACGTTCCTTCTCTCCTTTTGATTAAGAAAACATACATCACTATTTCTTCCATTTTAGTCCTCATTCTGCCTTATTTTCACTACCTCCATCACCATGTTCCACATCATTATCTTCATTCTTTCTCGTCTCCCAATCCTCCTATATTAAACCCTAAAATAGATACATCTTATCATTAATTCAAACCTCGTCTCTAAAATAAAATGGATTATCTGCTTTTTGGATGAGCACAAGGAAAGTGGATTTCTAGCTTCTAGGAATGAATTTGCATGTAAATATCTCCTTGATAGACTACACTAAGTTTGTGCCTATGAGATCCCAACAAGCAATGTAGAACTCAGTTAAAACGCCATCAGGCCTTAGAGCCTTGTTCCTGCTAAGTGAGAAGACTACCCCCTTGATCTCTACGCATATGAAGGTTTGTGAGTATGGTCTTTTCCAGGTCAGTCACCAATTGTATGATGGAAGAGAGTATATCCTCAGTCATCTCTGTGGACTAGGAGGTAAGAAGGGATTGAAAGTATGTAACATCAGTTGTCGCCAACTTTTCTGGAACCTGATTCTATGTTGGTAGTAGAGTAGTATAGTTAGGTCAAGATCTATGTTGAATCTAGGCGTGTAAGAAGCATGTATTTATATCATCCTCTCGGAGCATAATATCTAATTTATGGAGATAATAAATCTCATGTCATCGCATGTCATCATCAAGTTTCTCACTAATTGCAATCTTCTGCTCCTAAACTCCATCAATCTAGGCTCCCTAAAGTTGGTGCTCAATTGCTGAGACTTCCGTTTTTAGCGTCTCAACCTATATGTGTATATCCATAAATGCATGTCTATTCTACCATTTCACGTGGAGTTTGAGATTCCTTAGTCGATAACTTAAGTTCTCCATAGGTGATGTAGAAATATCTCTATTCCAATGGTGCCGCACAAAGTTGTGAAAAGCCTCATGTTGGAGCCACATGGCTTAGAACCGGAAAGGAGGTCTAGGGACTCTAGCACTCATGTTTGGGAGAAGGAGGATCGGTGAGAGATCAGAATAATACCCCGGTGGAATTGTAACAATAATAGACTACTGCATCATGGCAATGATGTTTGTAAAACACCAATCAAGCCACTAGTACGTATGAGCATCTGATTGGCGCTCATCCATATCTCACCCGTAGTCGATGGCTCAATGAGTGATGTCTAGTGTATGAAGTCATTGAATGCTTACATGGACCTTGACCTAGGGGGTTGTTTGCCCTAGCGTTCACTAACTACATGTATGCATTTGAAATCCCCAGCCTTAAACCAAGGGTGATCAACAAGCCAACGGTAGTCCTGAGTATGTTGTGTAATTTCCCCTTATAAGGCCTCACATAGTAGATGTTGATGTGACGCATAGACTAAAGTTTTTAAGGATGCATGGAATATGGTACTGTGAAGGTAACGTATTGTGTCCCTTCAGCAAGTAAGTACAATGAATAATCTCAGGTGATAACCATCCATTACTAGTGCGATCCTCGACTCATCTTCTCAAAATTACTACTACCTCTACTGTAATTACAATCTTCACCCCATTCACTACCTCATATGATACACATAATCCTTCTCACCTTCTTGAATTCCCCTGATAGAGAGCGATATTTCCCTAATATCCATTCCATATGGAGACAAACCTTACTCATCACTAAAAATTTTAATTAATTTATGAGCACAGGCTTACAAAAATTATTGAATAAACTCAATTTAATGACAATTAAATTAACCCTAATTTTATGTTTATCACAGATTGGACAGTGAGATTTAAAGAAGATTATATTATTATGTTTTCTTCTTCTCGTAGGTTTCTGATTTGCCAATAGATGCTGACAAGGATGGTGGAGCCACATAAACAATGAATCATGAGGATGGTTGTTAACAGGGCAGCTGACAGGGCAGTTGACATGGCAAGGAATGGTACACCATAAGCTCTAAATACATACTCACATTCCTCTTAATTAATCTTATTAATCCTTCCATCTTCTCTTAACATCTCTCTATATAACTAGTTAATTAAATTATTTTAAATATTATACAACATCCTCTCTATTTAACTCAATTCTTCTAAAATTAGACAACACCTATTTTCTCATCTATCTACCTTAAGATATTATTATATATAAATATTTCGTATCTTATTAATCTACATATAACTAAATAAAAATCATTAATATATGTATCTCTTATCTTGTATATAATCTACTATTCAATAAATAAATACTTCCTATCTTACACTAAGCATAGAATATTATTATTCTATCTAGAGTATTAAACTTATACAACACTTCCACCAGCTATTTTAATATATCCCTTCATTTTAATACTATAAATAAATTTCATCATCTTACTTACTCACTACATCAAATGTATATAAATATATTAATCCTAATAAATGATATAATTAACATCCTATGTTATGCCTATCTTCCCTCTTCCTTTCACTACTATCCTCTATCATTACTTTTTTATTACTTAATATCAGTATAGTCCTAATTTATCCACTTCCCTATCTACCCCTGTTTACCTACTTATCTTCACCTTTCACTATCTTTATTATTATCACTTATCTTACTCAACTTATAACTAACCTCTTTAATCACCCTTATTCTCACCCTAAATTCTCCATTATCCTATCTTAAGTATGAAATTCACCTCTAAAGGCCAGTCCCTTTAAAGACAACCTTGCTCCCATTATACAAATCAGAATGACATTAAAAACAACAACGTAATTTGCTTTTCATCAAGGATGGCACTGACTTCTGATACCAAGAAGCAATTCTTCCCTTTGTTGGGTTCTAGGGCCTTTTTCTAGATGAACAAATAGATTACTTGACGTGGAAGACTTCATCTTGATGAGGCATGAATCTCCTCCTTCATTCTAAGGATTCAACTAGAATCAAAACAACATCATTAAAATCATAAAATCAAATTACCTAGTCAAGAATCACATTCATGATTTCTTGGATCCTCAGTGAGGTGTGTCAAGTTGCTTAAATGTAAAGCCTATCGATGTATCATTATGATCCTTGGCACGTCAAATCTCCTCCTTCATCTTGACGAGATTTGTTCACCCTCTGTGATTATTGTTATGCCATCATAATGGCATTGAGAATGGAGAGGAGCTAAGGGGAGACGGGAGGAAGGGAAACACCTCTCGCCAAGGTGAAATTCTTTTAGGGCATTCCCCTATTTATAAAAAGTGGATATTTTTCATAACAAACTTTAATTATATCTTTTGATATCCAAAAGACCATTTGCATTTGACCCTATAGGCCCACGTATAAGTATAATTAATGACTCCAATGGACCAATAAACTTTATTTGCCTTCCAAATTAATGAATATATCATCATATAGATTAATTAATATTGGATCGATTGAACGTGATCGATAGTTCAAGTCTCCAGCCCCTAGGTTTCCAAGCTACATCTCATGTTCTAGTAGACACAATGAGTTCAAAAAATCATTAGCAAATATTTTGATATTTCAATATCATTGCCAAGGACTTCATCGCATCATGTTCCTTAATCTGACTCCTCTTATACCGAGAGTAGACAATCCCATCTTGATCACTCAATCATATTTTTGAACTTCTTGTTGCACCCGAACTAAGATTGTTCAGAGTTCCATGATTAGGAACTCATAGAACGATTGATAATGGGTTTTCAATCATTCATCCACAAGATGTCTTTGGAGTCTCAGGTCTTAGGACCACTTGTACAACCACAATGTGAATAAATCTGATTGATAGTTTGGTGGAACACCATTCAAGGATCCATACGGATCACTTTAGTGTAATATTTACTCTAAAGAGCACCCACTATCTATCCTTAGTGTCTCCACATTAATTGCTACAATACAAGCCATACTCAACATATGAGTGGGACTAATTAATCTTATTGATTGGTGTCTTTCTCGATTGTCCTTTGAATATGAATATTTAGACTACATGCTTAAATATTTGGGATCTCCATATTTTGATCTCATCATAATTCACTAAGACCGATCATGAATTCATGGACGTAATTATAAGCATCACATGTGCACTATAATGAATATATTTTATTAATGTACATGGAATGAGATATGTAATGTGTTATTTGCTTGTTGGCCACAAATATTCCATCACCCTCCCCTCTCTTATCTTCACTTTTTGATACCCATTTGTGTCATTCTTCCTAAATGTTGCTTTTGGTGAGACTGTATGCTGCGAAAGGAGAGATATTTTCAAGAGTGTTTTGAAAGAAAAATAAATTTTATTTATAAGGATTGAACAAAGGATTAAAGAGGTTAGGGAGAGAGTAATAAGTCAAAGATTAAAGAGTGAGAGGGTTAAATGATTAAATTAGAGAGAGTAAGGAATGTGGATTGAATAGGAAGTATGGACAAGGTTATCTGATATTGATCATGGAAATATTGGATTAAATAGAGTGAGAGATAGGCTATTGAATGAAGAGAAACAAATATATATTCTTAGCGGGAATCCTATAAGTGATCTTTAGTATAACGAATTCTTAGTGTGACTATTGTAAAATGAATCCCCACTAAGACTCTAGATTTTTTTCTTCATTCAATGTTTTTTTAAGGGGTCATTCTAAAGTGAATGTTAGTGGGCTCTATATTAGGTGATACTTATTGGGCTCTATATTAGATTTCTTTAAAACAAACTCAAAGCCGTTTGAAGAGAGGATAAAGATCAAATTGATAAAATCAAAAGAATAAGGTAAGACCTTGAGGACATGGATAATATGAAGAGTTGACTCAGAGGAAAATTCAATAAATTTAAGTGAAAGGCAAGGTCTAGAATGCATAATTTAATTATCTTCAATACATATTATCTTTGATATACTTGTGTTTCATGATTAAAATAGTTGATATATTTTTGTGGGATTCATTCCAATATGTCATCACTTGGATCATCAATAAACTTTAGAGGGTTTTGGACACCTTCTAGACTATGATAAGTGGGCCAAAGAAAGAGGATATGTGTGGTTAAACGAGGAGGTGTAAGAGTCGCACATCCAACAACGGCTACTAGGGCCGAGTTTGTGATTTCTTCCTCCAAATTTTCTTTACTTTTGGTATCCTTTGTATTCCCTTTCATCAATTTATTTTTTTCTTGGGGTTCATAAAACTTGGGTTTGGATTTTTAAGAATCCATGTGACAAAATTAAGGGATTATCCCCCAACCTGTAACAAAAAAACTGTTTTGATCTCCTTCAAAACTACTACATTAAACATGTTAAAGATCACATAATTACACCCCACCCTCTCTTTAAAGATGTAACCTAGCCACCATAAACTAACACTATACCACAAATTTTCTTGAAATTTTAATGGACCCAAATTCTTAGTTTAACGCTCTTGGCCTCCTCAATCCGTCAAGGTTGTGATCTGGGCTTCTCCCTCTGTTCCAGGTTGTGGGTTGACTTATCCTTTTCTCCCAAATGATACCATTTCTTATTAAATTCTCATTATTCTTGTTTGCAAAATAAACTCCAAAAAATGGGAGAAATTATCTGCTTGAATCAAAGGACTCAAGTGGCATTAGTCTCATAAATCAATGAAGGCAGAAAATTAGAACTTGGCAAATAGTTCACGAATTTTCTATTTAACCATAAATGATGGATAATATGGGGGCATAGCTGAATATTAATGATAAAATCAAGCTTAACAGCATACTACTAGTAGTACTAGTTTAATGTTACCACCTACTAATAGGGTTTGACGGTCCCGGTCCGGTCCGTACTTATAGCAAGGACCTAAACCTTACGTAAGGGTTGGTCCGGTTCCGGTCCGGTCTTGTCCGGTCCGGGTCCGATCCTGGTCCAGTCATGTTGACTAGTCAAAGTCAAAGAAAAAAAAGTCAATATAAAAAAATGGTATGGACTTCTCATCAAATGGAAAATTTGGTGCAAAGTCACCTATGAAGCCCATCTTGAAAAATGAAAAGAAGAAAATAAAAAAATAAAAAGAAAATAAGATTGAAAAAAGAATAATTGAACAATAAAAGAGGAATTAAAGAAGAAGAAAGGAAGATGAAAAGGAAGAAGGTAAAGAAACATAACGATAAATAAGAAAATCAGGTGAAAGAGGAAGAAGGAAAATAGTAGGAAAAAGGTAACGAAGAAGAAAAAGTAAAAGAAGACTAGAAAGGAGAATAATAATAATAATAATAAAATAAGAGGAAAATAAGATGGAAAGAAGAAGGAAGAAGAATAAAATAAGAATAAAAGAAGATGGGAAGAAGAAGAAAGAAGAATAAAATAAGAATAAAAGAAGATGGGAAGAAGAAGAAAGAAGAATAAATAAGAAGAAAAGATTAATTAAAAAGGGAGAAAAAGAAAGTAAAAGAAGAACGGATGATGAAACGAAGGATAAAATAGAAAGAGAAGAAGACTAAAAGAAATGGAGAAAACTTGACAGAGTGTAGAGTTCAGAAACCTAACATAGCTCGAAATACAATGAACTAAACTTGACCGAGTTGGAGGAGAGAAAGAAACAAGGATAAACTAATCATTCTCAAGATTGAGAGCAAGAAAGGACTCAAAGAGTGGGACAGAGATAGAACACGAGAGGGAGAGCAAGCGTGTGCGCGAGAGAGAATGGGAGAGAGAGAAGAGAGTGTGCAAGAGAGAGAGAGAGAGAGGGCGAGGGAGAGAAAGAGTATGCGAGAGAGAGAGTGTGTGTGTGAGAGAGAGAGAGAGTGTGTACAAGAGAGAGAGAGAGAGAGAGAGAGAGAGAGAATGAGAGAGAGAGAGCGTGCGAGAGAGAGATAGAGAGAGAGAACGGGAGAGAGAGAGCACGCGAGAGAGAGAGAGAACAGGACAGAGTGAAGACACCTAATCAAGATTAGTTTAGTAATGATGAATTTATTTTATACTCGTTAAGAGATTAGAAGGAATAGGAAACATATAAGTTTAAATATAGATTAGGATTAAACATAGTTTAGGGTCAAACATAGAAAGGATCAAACATAGATAGGTTGAACATAGATAGCCGTTGTATGAAATATAACGGCTATGTTTTAAATAGATCGAACGGTCTGAACCGTTCGATCCGTAGCTGTTATACCAGTTATAAAAGCTACGATTTAAACAGAACGACCGGAAACCGTTCAATCTGTAGCCGTTATAACTAAAATAACAGTTACGATATTTTTAAATCATTACTATATTTAGCCTAAACATACCCTGTATAAAGAGAACCAACCATTTTCACAGATCATCACGGGAATAAAGAAGAGATTCGAATCTCGACTGTGTTGCTCTTCTCCTCTCTTCCTCACTTCTTGTTCTTCTCTATCTCTCTATCTTTCTCTCACTCTTTCTCTTCTCAATCCCTCTTCCAAAGCGAGGATCGATCCTTTTCAGAGAGAGAGAGCGTGCGAGAGTGAGAGAGAGATAGGGAAGGACACGGTCTGACCAAAGTTCGGTCAGGCCGGACCGAACCGGACTGAAGACCGTTACTCTCTCTCTCACCTGCTTCCTCTCCCTCTGTTCTCTCTCCCTCTCTCTCTTTCATCCTCTCTCCCTGTCTCCCGCTCATTCTCTCTCTCTGTCATTCTCTTTCCCGCTTGCCTGTGCGTTCTCTCTCCCTCTATCCCTCTCTCTCTCGTGCTCTCGTTGTCTCTCCCTCTCTCCCACTCGTTCTCTCTCCCTCTCTTTCTCTCCCTCTTGTTCGCTCTCCCTCCCGCCCTTTCGCCCTCTGGCCCGTTCTCACTCTCTCCCTCTCGTTTTCTTTCCCTCTATCCGTCTCCCTATCTTATTCTCTCCCTCTCTTTCTCCTCGCCCTCTCTCCCGCTCTCCTTCCTCTCTTTCTCACTCTTTCACCCACTCTTCCTCTCTCTCTCCCCCCCACTCCCTCTCTTTCTCTCTCTCCCTCTCTCTTACTGTCTTACTATCTCTCTCGTTTGCTCCCGTTCTCATTCTCTTCCACTCATTTTGTTTCCCTCTATCTCTCTCAATCTCGTTCTCTCTCTCTCTCTCTCTCTCTCTCTCTCTCTCTCTCTCTCTCTCTCTCTCTCTCTCTCTCTCTCTCTCTCTCTCTCTCTCTCTCTCTCTCTCTCTCTTTCTCTGATGTAGGACAACTAGATGAATGGATGCAGATGACTAAAGGAGACGGGGTGGATGACAGGGATACAGGTGCAGGAAATGGTTGAGGGTAGGAGGGATAAAACAAACCACAAATCCACACGATCGATTTTGAAAACTTAAATCCGATGAAATAATGGTGGTGCAGCCCCTTTCCTCGTCGAGGGCGGTAGTACTGTCTTCAACCACCGTGACGATGCTTAAGCACCAAATCCAATACTTCGAATTCTCGTTCGCGGGAAAACTCACGAGAAACCTAATCCACTAATCGTTGAGAATTCCAAGGAATTCAAAGCAAATCCGACGGCGGTAGACGAATCCTCGAGGAATATTGGACAGAGAACACACGACACCAAAGGGTTCAGGTGTACCTCGGCATCGGACTGCGTGAAGAGGCTGTGGGAAATTCTGGTTGTATTACGGCTCAGCGTTCTGGGCATTGCGTGGCCCACTGGATGAAATGACTGGATGTTCCAGGCGTTGTTCGGCCCTGGCAAGGACGTGGGGCGAGTGGCGAACGCAGATGGTTGGCGTGCGCTGGTGCAAACGGTTTGGTGTGCGCGAGCACCGGCTGGCGCTGGTGTGCGCGGTGCCGGCGGGCGCTAGCGTTCGCTAGCACGGGCGAGCGCTGGCGTGCACGGCGCCTACGGGCGCTGGTGTGCGCTGGCGTCGGCGACGCTGGTGTGCGCTGATGTCGGCTGCGCTGGTGTGCACTGACATCGACAGCGCTGGTGTGCGCTGGCGTGCGCTGGCGCCGACGAGCGCTGGCATGCGCGGCGCCTGCGGACGCTGGTGTGCGCTGGTGTCAGTGGCATTGTTGTGCGCGGGCGTTGGCCGGCGCTAGTGTGCGCTGGCGTCAGTGGCGCTGGTGTGCGCGGGCGCTGGCTGGCGCTGGCTGGCGCTGGCGTGCGCTAGCGCCGACGAGCGCTGACATGCGCGGAGCCTGCGGGCGGTGGTGTGCACTAGCACTGGTGGGCGCTAGCGGGCGCTGGCGCTGGTGGGCGCTGGCGGGCGCTGGCGCTGGTGGGCGCTGGCATGCGCGGTGCCGATGGGTTCAGGCGGGCGCTGGTGCCGGTGGGTTCAAGCAGCCGCTGGTGCTGGCGGGAGATCTAGGTCAGATCTCTAACTGGCGAGGCGAGGAGAAAGAGAGAGAGGGAGGATGAGGAAGAAGGAAAGGGAGAGAGGGGCGAGTGGAAGAGATGGTGGTGGAGGAAGCGTGGCAGCGATGGTGGCAATGGTGGCGGTGGTGGCATTGACGTTGGCGATCCGTAGAAGGAGTTGGGGAGTTGGGGCAAGTACTCCAAGAAGAGAAAACAACTCAATTCTTGAAATAAACTTGCCTAACTGTTTCTCGGGACATTGACCTATACTTATAGGCCTTGGAGGAAAGAGAAAATACAATTGATGAAAATAAAAATAAAGACGAGCAACGTGGTTTAGTGTCACGTCAAGGGGCAGTTCTTGATCTGTCTTTGGCGACGTGTCAGGACGCGTGAAGGGGCGTGGAGGCGTGTCTGATGCTGGCATGTTGACTTGGTCTGGTGACGATGGCGGCATGTCCTTAGTAGTGGCGTTGACTTCAGATGAAGGTGGTGGCACGTCCGGTGTCGATGCGTTGACGTCGTCACCACCACTCTCTCTCTATCTATCTATCTCTCTCTCTTTATCTCTCTCTCTATCTCTCTCTATATGGTATTCTCTCTGCCTTTACACTATCTCAGTGTCACTCTCTCCCTCTCTCATTCTCACACTCTTTCGCTATCCCCCTCTCACTCTCTCATTATTCAACACTGCTTCAGCACAAGAGGTGACGTTAGATGAAGTGAGATGACCAACTAAACTTAACATTGACTAGTAAGCATGACCGACCAAAGAACTGACTGGACCGAGCCCAGACCAAGACCGAGATCAGACCAAACTTCAGGTCTAGGTTTAGGTTTTCGGTAAAACTGGACTGAGACCAGACCGTTTTCTTCCCTAGGTAGAGACAACGAGAGAGAGAGAGAGAGAGAGAGAGAATAGGAGAGAGAGGGAGCATGCGAGAGAGAGAGAACAGGAGAGAGAGTGAGAGAGAGAACAGGAGAGAGAGAGTGAGAGAGAGAACAGGAGAGCGAGAGCATGCCAGAGAGAGGGAGAGCATGCGAGAGAAATATAGAAACAAAGTGAGAGAGAGAGAAGCAAGTGTGTGTGTGTATGTGAGAGAGAGAGAACGGGAGAGAGAGATAACGGGAGAGCGAGAGCATGAGAGAGAGAGAGAGAGAACGGGAAAGACAGATAGGGTTTGACCTAATCCGTCCCATATTAATTCAAGAAATGTATGATTTTGTTGGAGGACATTGATATAATATTCATTGAATAAAATCAAGGAATTGTATTTCCCCTCCAAAAGGATGTCGAAAGATCAGTTAAAGGTCAATCAATTCTTCATTTATATTTATAATTATGGGCCCTTCAATCTATAATTATTTTTTCAGACATATGTATAGTCACATGCCGAATAGATTCAGCCATACAGAAAGACCTCATAGAAGCATTATTATTATCTTAAAATATTTAATACAAAATTCCTAGAATCGTCCAATGCCTCCAAAATTTATTATACTATTTTGGTCATTCAAAGTTTCTGATTGTATTGAATCTTATTTTTTTCAAACATATTCCATCTTTAAATAGAGGATGATCAATTATTATTAGTGTTGAAGCTTATTTGTTCAAGTGTTATAGATAACCTATTTTCCAAAAACTGATATTAAGCTCTACTTCGGTGTTCTTAGTTATCTGCATAGTGAATTTTAGAAAAATCACACAAATGTCATTCTTAAAAAGTATTTGTATCATCAAATATGTAGCTTAGAACTATAATGGAACCATATCGTGATGGTGTCCTAATATGCACACAAAAAACTTCCATTGCATTATGCACATACTCGATTGAGCTCTGTTGCTATAATAATTTAAGATTCCATTTATGATATCCCTCGTTGACTCCTTTTCTCAACATCCAATAAAGTGATATCACCCATTAGACAAAGCATGTGGCAGGACTAAGCTTTCCTACGAATGGATAAATACAAACTCCATAAGGCTGTATTGACACAATGGTCCTACATTTTAAGTTAATGAGTGACACAATTCCAAATCATTCTCCATCATTGCAATGCAACTCGGGGGACAGTGTCACCACCAAATGTAGGTGGCGTGTGAAAGATGGCCAAATTAATGCCAAAATATTCCCACTTTCTAGACCTTTCACCATGTATACCATGTGCCCTTTGATGAAAGGAACCTCGCCAAAACCACAACACCTACACCTGCCCCCCCTCCCGAGCAAACATAGGCAAAGAAACAACTTTTAGGATTCAAAACTTCATCAAGATCCTCCCAAAAGGTTATATTCATTATTTTTTTGCCTAAGCAGATATCAGGAACACCCAAGTCATAACATGTTGCACCCAGACATATTGGGTATAACATCTTGATAAGCTCTTAATCATTGTGATCACCTCAAGACTTCTCTGAATCACTATAATTAAAATTTTCATTGACAATTTAAATGAAGTGTCAGGGAAAGTGGGGAAGATTTTATCTTTATCTTTAATTTATCCTATTGGAATACTGCTTTCGTCGATTCTGCCACTTTATAGACCTACCCTCCGAAGTCAGAAATACATTGTGGCAGGACGGGGATAGAAGTACATCATGGCCTCATGACAGACTACATTTCATTTGGAAGAATACCCATTCATAAAACTAACATAAATAGATGATAACAATTGCACACTTTCATGAAAGATAATAAATATATAATGGTAGAATCATATACAAAAATGATGAAATCATTTATACTGATAAAAGTGAGCAAACTATCAAAACTAAAGTTTCTAGAAAATATTACACCAAAACTAATATAATTTCTATAAATTATAAATTTAATTATCAATTACTCTTGTGCTGTGATAAATCCAAAGCTAATACCTACTCATTAAAGGAAGAATATAACTGTGATTTTTTTTTATGTAACACTTTAATTAAATGGAATATGTAATACCATGTCTCAGGTTTTTTTAGGATATTTATTTTTCAGCTAGTCTCCTTGGATAATATATTATGTTTAATTTGGTTGGGTCGGCCATGGTTTTAGTCTGTTGATTATATCTAAATAAGCATAAGACTGATTTAAGAATCACTCTTATGTTAGAACATTAGCAATTAGCTAAAATGATCTTATCATTTCAGTCAATCAGATTGTATATAAAAGACATAAAATCACCAGGTTGTAGAGTGTTGAAGACAGAATTTTACATATTCTTGGACCAACTTAATAACATATGATACTAGTGTATAGTAGTAATGTAAATGAGTAGTTATTTTGTTCAAGTTGCATTCACTTGCCTGCTCAGATCTTTTCATTTCTTTCTCCTTTATCTTTTCATAACATCGTCACAGAAGATGCACCATGACCAATGGATCCTCAATGTTGACTTATTTTTTGAACATAATCAACTTTTGAGAACCTTTGAATCTTCTGGATGATGTGAGTTATCTTTCTAAGAAATCAAACTGGATAGACATTTCTTCTGCCAGTTCAAGGTCCATTTTTATTGTTATTTCTGAATGGATGTTGATTGTAACACATTTTTTCATCATGGCAAGCTGACACAAGTGCACCTTTGGAATCAAGACCAAAATATATTAATTAATAAATTATTCATGTTCCAATTCCTACTACAATTAGTAAACAAATTTAGGAGATGAACACTAGAATTAGCCACCAGCTATGAGATTTTTCTGGAATCAAACCCTGATTAGATTTTCTTCATAAAAATGTCTTGCCCATGTCAAACTGCCTGTCAGATTCCTAACACAGGTTGAAAGAGGAACAAAAAAAAAACATCCTCAACACCAATTTTTAATGCCACTGACCATCTGACAACCAAGTAAACCTCTCTCTATATCTCACTCTAAAACTATATCTCTCTCTCTAAATTATCCCAACAGATGCATGTTCAGATGTGCAGATGTGGATGATGACCTTGCTCAGGCACAGATCTCCAAGGCCCAGAAACAGATGAAGATGAGGATGATGGAGACTGTAAATCCTCTCTTCCATTTAAAAAATCTGGGCTTTTTGGGCTTTCCACGGACTCGTTCGAATGTAACTTAAATCCCAGTTGCTGTGGAAGAGAAGACAGCCCATTAAGCCCACCTCCCTCTTCTTCCATTGTTATATTCTCGAGATTTGCTAGTGATCTCAGTTGTTGACCCAGGGAGGCAATTGTCTTCTGACATTCGGCGAGTTTCCCGGCCGCGACAGCGAGCTCCTTGTCCTGAAGTAGAAAGAATTTGTAGTAGAAAGAATTCGCTTTCGCGTTATATTTTATCTAACATTATTTCACAACTTATAAATATCTTGCTCCCCTACTTTGGTAATATCTTGACTGTTCTAGGAACCGATGCACGATACCCTAAACTCAACTTCTTGATAATTTTTTTAGTTCAATGACAGGATGCCACACCAAGTTCCTACTCCAGATGACCAAACTTTGTTCAAGTTTTATCCTATTAAGAACTTGCGCACAAATCCCCAAACCCAAAAATTGAAAGCCTGAATTCAACACACTGAAAATTTTTTGTTTAGAAATATGCTACCAGGGCATCGGATTTCACAAAAAATTAGATGAAATATAGAAGTCTCAGTCAGTAGAAAAGTAATACAAGAAAACAGTAAAAAGAGAAATAATTTCCCGGATGACTTCTTTTATAACAGCCAAATAGCTTGCAGCCACAACAAGCGCCTTCTCTAGATGATCAAAACAAGGACAATTTCGCTCATACTAAGAATCTTTTTCTTGGAAGAATCATATTAAGAACTTATTTTGACGAATCCCTAAATCCTGAACCTTAAACCTAAACTCACCCTTTGAAAAGTAAATTTCTATGTATTCATTCAAATATTCAATTTCAAAAAAATTGTTAGAAATTAATGGAGGTTTGAATCAGTAGAGAAACAATACAAGGAAGCAGTAAACAGATAAATATTTTCAAGACAATTTATTTCATAACAGTCAAATATCTAGAAGCCACACCAAGCTCCTGCTCCAGATGACCAAACTTTGTCAAGTTCTGATCATATTAAGAACTTTTGCACGAGCCCTAAACCTTAGAACCTTAAGTCTACCTTTAAAATTTATGTTAGAAAAAATTTCACCGGAGCTTTCAATTTTATAAAAAACATTGGAAACAAATGGAGGCCCAAATAATTGAAAAATAGTAAAAGTAAACAGGAATTTACCTGTTTTAACTTCAGCTCGCCATTCAAGACCGAGGCTCTGGCAAGTTCAGCCTCTTGATTTCTTCTCAACAACTCATCTTCAAGACCCCGACATTTCAATGCCAACTCATTGGACAAGATCATATCTTCCTCATTCTTTCTCTGTAATTCCTCAATCTTCTCCCTCAGACCATCCACTTCAGAAACAGCTGCCTCAAGCTGAGACTCCAAAACTTTTCTAACTCTTTCAGAAGATTCCAACGACATCTGCGCTGTTCGGCAGGAATCCTCGGTCCTTTGCAATTCCTTCTGATAATCATCCAGCAGGTTGTTTGCCTTCTCAAGGCGTTCCTGGGTTTCAGACAACAACCTTTCCATGTCAGCTTTCTCAACTTCCAGCAGTCGAATCTTCTCTTCGAGTCCGGCAGCATTCATCGAGGTTTCTGAAGGCGGGCCATCAAAGGCAGTCTCGGTCAATGCAGCAAACTTTTCCATCTGAACAAAGTCATCCATGAGATCAATCTCCGGGGATGGCCCGGACGGGTTTAACCCAGCTCCTTTGAACTGGTCAAGCTCCACAATTAAAGCTGATGCCCACGAGTCGGAACAGCTTGGCTCAGGATCCAATCCAATAAACCGATCTCCATTGTCCGATAGACTATCAGCTTGTGAGTTCACGCTAACAGGGGCAGTGATTAGCTTATGATCATTGGAAGACTTCTTGCAGGCCCTTGCGCGCAACCGGAGACACTCTGATTCAAGCTTTGTCACCTTCTTAATGCTCTCTAGATGCTGTTTGCTGGCTATCTCTGCCGCTTGTGTGCTCAATTCTCTCTCTAGAGTCCGTATGTTAAGCTCCTCTGATTGGGCAAGCAGCTCAGACTTAAGATATTCGTTTTCTTTCTCCATGGCTTCAAGCTTCATCTGGATTCCATTCCCCACTGATGTAGACGCCTCTTTTTCAGTTTCTATTAGGGCTTCGAGCTCCGAAATTTGGGCTTTTAGACCATTCTTTTCTAATTCCCAGCAGCTGCTTTTCTGTGTGTGTTCTTCTCTCGACTGACGCAGCTCTCGCACACATTCCTTGAGTGCCGAATCAAGATGGGTAACTTTTTCCCCTAGTGCAGAGGTATTCTGCAGAGCAAGCTCAAGCTGTAGCTTCAAAGTTGCAACTTCTTTTTCAGCCTTCTCCCACCCTATTTTTTCATGCAGAAGAACAACATAAGGAGATAATACTTTTAAAGACTCTATAAGCAGATTAAATAAATGGGGAATAAAACACGAGTATCCAATCATCTGACCAGAGACTGCCTCTTCAGCAACTTTGGCGTGCTGTTTAGCGAGATCCTCTTTGCATCGGACATCGCGGAGCACAGTGGAAAGCTTTTCTGTCAAAATCTTTATGGGGTCTTCATCCGAAAAACTTCCATCATGAGACAAAGCTGTAGGAGATTTCGGATCAACAGGAAAATCCTTTGCGGTCTGCTGAAAGAGAAAGACTCACAAAATCATAATCTTGCAAAATATATTGTTATCTTTACGCTACGCCCTCTAGTTGAACCATCAGGTTGTTGCCTCTGTTACATCTTCAGAATATCCCAGATGGGATTTCACTCTTCTCCCCCAATCTTTACATTAGGCCATGTCAACTCTCTGTCCTGGAATTAGACCAAGGTTCTTTATTTAACTTAAATAAGGACCTTGCTTCCCTTATCTTTTGCACTTAGGAGATTGAAACACAGCCCCAGGTCACAAAGTCAAGAAGATTGATCACCCTAGATCGCTTCAATTTTTATACAAGAAGTAAATTAGAATGAGTGCTTTTTAAGGGATAACCACTATTAAAAACGATCACTCAACTTATCACGTGGTTCAAATAACTGCATGCCTATTGTAGAAGCGCCCGTTGCAATAGAGAGAGAAAAAATGAAATGATATTTTTAAGGGATTTTGCGTTGTGCGCCAAATCAACGCAAAATCGAAGACTAAAATCATCAGAAAAAGCTACTATTATAGTTAGATAATGAACTCGAGAGGGAAAATCCGAAGATGAGAAGGTACATTCATTTGATTCTGCCCAACATCAAGTAAATTGCAGGTCAAACAATGCAAAGATTCCATAGAAACGATGTTTGGACAATAACCAATCACATTAGAAATGCATAGAAAAATGGAAGAAATCAGTCGTACAGATCCAAGAATCGAGCAAGATCCAAGAACAGAGCAGAGAAAAGAGACCTTGTCATCCGAGGCAGAGCTCTCCGCCACTTCAGGAGCTTTTTCTGCAACACTCGACATTAGCAACTGGCTAGAACAGTCCGTTTCCCGATCTTCTCCATCCGCTGGGGAACAATCAGAACCTTCATCGAATCCAGCCCGCATTTTCCTCCAGCGATTATCAGCACATCATGACGAACTAACACCCTACGGATGAACACTGAACAAGCAGCATTTGATTAGGAATCCGCACATGCAAAAGAACAGGCAAAAAAAACAGAAATCGAGAGCTTTCGGAAAGCTGACATCGAGAAGATTGAAATAAAAACGGATCGATAAGTGTTCAAACTCGAAGAACTGAAGTAAAAACGCAAACTGCTTCAACAAGATTGCGATCTAAGCAAAGAGGAAAGTTTAAAAAGCAAAAGAAAAGAAGGCAATGACGCTGCTGAAAATTAAGAGTTGAATTCAAGCAAGGATTCAACACTTGCCTTGGTTTCACCAACCTCTGAGCTTAACAACTGATCGTGATTTCAAAACCTAGCCATTCTCTTTCCCGCCTGCTTCAATCAAATTGCAAGAAATTGAAGAGAGAGAATGACTCAGAACGAGGATGATAATGAGAGAGAAAGAGGACGTTCTAGAGAGAGAGGGAGAGAGTCTGTGATGGTAGAGAAAGAGAGAGAACGAGCAAGATAAGAGAGAGAAAGAGTGAATGCTGGGGAAAGATAAAAAAGAGTAAAACACGGATAGAAAGAGAAATATAGAGAGAGCTAGAGAAAGAAAGAGATAGAGAGAGAGGAAGCAGAAGAGAGAGAAAGCGGAGGATAGAGAGATGGAGAGAGAGAGTGTTAGACAAAGATAGAGAGAGAAGAAAGCATTCAAAGAGAGAGGGGAGATAGTGAGAGAATGCTAGTGAAAGATATAAAGAGGGAGACAGAGAGAGAATAATAGAGAAAAATAGAGAGAGGGAGATAGAGAGATAATGCAAGAGAAAAACAGAGCGTAGGAGATGGAGAGATAATGCTAGAGAAATAGAGAGAGGGGATAGAGAGATAATGCTAGAGAAAAATAGAGAGAGGGGATAGAGAGAAAATGCTAGAGAAAAATAAAGAGAATGAGAGAATTCTAGAGAGAGAGGGGGAGGGAGAATGCTAGAGAGATAGAGAGAGGGAAATAGAGAGAGAATGCTAGAGAAAAGATAAAGAGAGTGGAAGGAAAACAGACAGAGAAGAGAGAGATTGATAGAGAATGCAAGATAAAGATAGAGGGAAAGGGATAGATAGATAGAAGAAGGATGTAGAGAAAAAACAAAACAGACAGAGAAAGAGAGAGATTGAAAGATAATGCAAGATAAAGATAGAGGGAAAGGGATAGATAGATAGATAGCTGGATAGATAGATAGATTGATAGACAGATAGACAGACAGATAGATAGACAGATAGATAGATAGATAGACAGATAGATAGACAGATAGATAGACAGATAGATAGATAGACAGATGGATAGATAGACAGATGGATAGATAGACAGATAGATAGACAGATAGATAGATAGACAGACAGATAGATAGATAGATTGATAGATTGATAGATTGATAGATATATATAGAGAGAGAGAGAGAAAGAGAATGGTGGAGAAAAGGATAGATAAAAAAGGAAACAGAATGCTAGAGAACAATAGAGCGAGATATATAGAATGCTAGAGAAAGGGATAAAAAGTAAAAGAGATAGAGAGAGGAAAAAAGGACAACAGAGATATAAAGAGATAGAGTGAGGTTGCTAGAGAAAGATTAAGCCAAAGAGAGAGAAAGAAGAAACCGAAGAGAGAGGAAGAGATAAAAAAGTGGAAAACAGAGAGACAGTTAAATAGAGAGAATGCTGGTGAAAGATAGAGAAAGAGGAAAACAGAGATATAAATATATAAAGAGATAGAGACATGCTGGAGAAAGAAAAGAAAGAGGATAACAGATATATATATATATATAAAGAGAGAGAGAGAGAGAGAGAGAGAGAGAAATGCTGCAGAAAGATAAGTGAAAGAAGATAATAGCTATATAAATATCTGTTAAGAGAGAGAGAGAGAGAGAGAGAATGCTGGAGAATGATAAGAGAAAGAGGATAACAGATATCTATATATATATATAGAGAGAGAGAGAGAGAGAGAGAGAGAGAATGCTGGAGAAAGATAGAGAAAGAGGAAAACAGAGACAAAGAGAGAAAATGCTGGAGAAAGAGGAAGAGGAAAACAGAGAGAGAGAGAGAACGAGAGATAAAGAGAGAGAATGCTGAAGAAAGAAAGAGAAAGAGGAAAACACAGAGAGAGAGAGAGAGAGAGAGAGAAAATGCCGGAGAAAGATAGAGAAAGAGGAAAACACAGAGGAGAGAGAGAAAAGGAGAAAGATAGAGAAAGAGGAAGAGAGAGATAGAGAGAGAGAGAGAGAATTCTGGAGAAAGATAGAGAAAGAGGAAAACAGAGAGAGAGAGAGAGAGAGTGATAAAATGCTGGAGAAAGACAGAGAAAGAGGAAGAGAGAGAGAGAGAGAGAGAGAGAGAGAGAGAGAATGCTGGAGAAAGAGAGAGATAGAGGAAAACAGAGAGAGAGAGAGAGAGAGAGAGAAAGAGAGAGAGAGAGAGAGAGAGAGAGAGAGAGAGAGAGAGAGAGAGAGAGAGAGAGAATGCTGGAGAAAGATAGAGATAGAGGAAAACAGAGAGAGAGAGAGTGTGTGTGATAAAATGCTGGAGAAAGACAGAGAAAGAGGGAGAGAGAGAGAGAGAGAGAAAACAGAGAGAGAGAGAGAGAGAGAATGATGGAGAAAGAGGAAGATAAAGAGAGAGAACAAGGAAATCAGAGAGAGACAGATAGAGATAGAGTGCTAAAAAAAGATAGAAATAGAGAGAGAATTAGAATCTAAGACTTGTTTCTTTCTCTCTCTTCCCCATATAGATCCGTGTTAAAGTGTCTGCTAGACAGCTACTGCTCTTTTTCCAAATATACCCCGCCATAACTAAAATTATTTATTTATCTTAAAAAATAATAATTTAGTTCTCTTAAAAAACCGTCCACAGCGCAGAGTGGGGTCCACTTCCCTGACGTAGTCAACGGGCCTGAACAAATAGTCCAATTCCGGGCCCACTAACAAAACCGAGAGACCCGACAAGGATCCGATATCCGAACTGTTAAGCAGCTGGCTCAGCGAGTCTCCTGATTGGCTGCCGAGATTTCTGATCCTCAAGAGATCCAACCAGATTCGGATCTTCTCTCTAGTATCAAATAACCCTTAAACCGCCATTAATTCACTTTATACCCACCCTTTTCCAACGAGCGCCAGTCAATATTTTACTCCTCGAGGGGCTTCCCGCAAAACCGTCCGATGGTTCGAGAAGCTGCGGCTGGCTGACCTCCCGCCACGTGTCGGGCGGTCTAATTTCCACTGCCTTTCCGTTTTTCCGGAAATGAGAAAAAGCCCAAAAAATTCATTGAACCAGGACAGAGTAAAAAAGAAAAAAGGAATACAGCCGCGAAAAAAAAGTGAGTTTACTGAGTGGACGAGAGAGGCGACCGTTAGGGGTGACGTGGCCGCACCAGCGCCGACCGCGTTCCCCGCGGCGCTATCCCCAAATCCCGCCACTATATAACCTTCGCCCGGGCGGCAGATTTGAAGTCGCCGGCGAGCTCGAGAAGGAAGGAGAAGAGGGAGAATGGTGCAGTCTATGCTCATGTCGAGCGTCGGTTGCAGTCGTCTCGCGGCGGCGAAGTCGCCGGCGCGGTCTCTGGCGCGGCGTTTGAGGCCGGCGGAGGAGTCTGCGGCTCTGATCTACTCGCCTGTTCTTCGGCGAGCGAGTCTGCCGTCTCTTTCTTACGCCCCGGTGACGGCGATCTTCAAGCCGAAGGCGAAGCCGGCGCCGAAGAAGGTTGGTTTCGGTTTCTCCTCTGATCTTGATCCGTAGTCGTCTTTTAGTGGCTGTTGTTTGCCGACGATGACGGAAATTTGCGTCGTCGTTGTTTTTGGATTTGAATGCCGTTTTCGTGCTTTTTTTTGGTCATCGAAGTTCGCGTTTAGGCATCGGCGCGTCTTGATGATGTGATTGTCGATTATGATGATGCGGTTTGAGGATTTCTGCTCGCAGAATGTCTTCAGTGGCTGTTATTTGCCGACGATGACGGAAATTTTCGCCGTCGTTGTTTTTGGAATTTGAATGCCGTTTTCGTGTTGTTTTTCGCTCGTCGAAGTTCGCATTTGAGGCATCGGCTTGCTTGATGACGTTGTCGTGGCAGCGTCGTCGTTACGCTGACGTAATTGTCGATTATGATGACGCGGTTTGAGGATTTCTGCTGGCCGAATGTCTTGAGCTGCTGATGTTTGCCGATGATGATGGAAATCTTCATCGCCGTTGTCTTTTGGATTTGAATGTCGTTTTCATGTTGTTTTTTGTCGCATTTTGGTATTGGCTCGTCTTGATGATGTGATTGTCGATTATGATGATGCGGTTTGCGGATTTCTACTCGCAGAACGTTTTCAGTGGCTGTTGTTTGCTAACGATGACGGAAATCTTCATCGTCGTTGTTTTTGGATTTGAATGCCGTTTTCGTGCTATTTTTTGGTCGTCGAAGTTCGCATTTAGGCATCGGCTTGTCTTGATGACGATGATGAGGTAACGTCGTCGCTTTTATGATGCCGTCTGAGGATTTCTGCTTGCAGAATTTCTTGAGCTACTAATGTTTGCGGATGATGATGGAAATCTTCATCGCCGTTGTTTTTTGGATTTGAATGCCGTTTTCATGTTGTTTTTTGCTCGCCGAAGTTCGCATTTAGTCATCGGCTTGTCATGATGACGTTGTTGAGGTAGCGTCATCGTTATTCTGATATGATTATCGATTTTTTAGCATAGTCTATTATGATGATGTGGTTGGAGGATTTCAGCTCCTCGCAGAATGTCTCGAGCGACTGTTGTTTGCCGATAATGATGGAAATCTTCATCGTCGTTGTTTTTGGATTTGAATGTCGTTTTCGTGTTGTTTTCTGGAGAACGTCTTGAGAAGTGACTGTTGTTTGTCGACGATGACGAAAATCGTCATCGTCAATGTTCCTAGGCTCGAATTTCATCTTCTGCAAACCGAATTTTGCGCTTAGAGATCGGTACGACTTGATTACGATGTCGACAGCGGCGTCATCGTTACTTTTTTGGTTATGCTGATGTGGTTGTCGATTTTTTAGTAAAGTTTAGCAAGGATGAGGGTTTTGCTTGTGCGATTGTCGGTCTTTTATTTGAAGTTTAGCGACAATGCGGCTGTGATTATGCGGTTTGACCATTTCTGTTTAGATCTGGTTTGGGAGAAAGTATTGAGTGGCCGTTGCTTGCCGATGATGACGATGACGATGACGATATCAATGGCTGTCCATTTTCAATCATAGTTTAGTGAAAATGAGTCTTAATGAGATATGGAGGACATTGACGTGGACGTTGACCTGATGATTGTTCATCTGGATTGTGCAGCCGGAGCCGAAGCCGAAGTTGAAGGTTGAGGACGGCATTTTCGGGACCTCGGGAGGGATCGGCTTCACCAAGGCCAACGAGCTCTTTGTCGGCCGTGTTGCTATGATCGGATTCGCTGTAAGTCTAAATTTCAATTCTCCCATTCATTAATTGCTCTGATTCACGTCCAAATACGCTTCCGCTCGTGTTTATTCCCATTATTCTTCATGTTCTTCGCGCTCTTCGCAATCTCTTGATCAACAACGAGGTGGGCTCTTGGAGAATTGTGGTTTTTATAGTCGGGTTTTCACTTGTGGCAGGCGTCTCTGCTCGGCGAGGGGATCACAGGGAAGGGAATTCTCTCTCAATTGAACTTGGAGACGGGGATCCCGATCTACGAGGCAGAGCCGCTGCTGCTCTTCTTCATCCTCTTCACTCTCCTCGGCGCCATTGGTGCTCTTGGTGACAGAGGGCGCTTCGTCGACGAAACCCCAACCGGGCTCGACAAGGCCGTCATCCCCCCCGGGAAGGGCTTCCGATCTGCTCTTGGCCTCAGCGAAGGAGGTAATCTCCTTTGAAAATTACTTTCTTTGGCTTAACGTTGACTTATCGTTGACTTATCGTTGACTTATCGTTGACTTATCGTTGACTTATCGTTGACTTATCGTTGACTTATCGTTGACTTATCGTTGACTTAATGTTGACTTGCCGTTGAATGAACGATGATTCAATGTTGATTTAACGTTGACTTAACTTTAAATTAACGGTGCCTTACCGTACCGTTGATTCAACGTTGACTTAATGTTTACTTAACGTTAACGCTGACTTAACGTTGACTTATCGCTATCTTATTGTTGAGGTAACTTTTACTTAACGTTGATGTTGACTTAACGTTGATGTAATGTTGACTTACCGTTGAGATACCGTTGACTTAATGCTTACTTAACGTTGATGATGACTTAATGTTAATGTTATGTTGCCTTACTGTTGAACGGTTGACTTAACGTTTGCTTAACGTTGATGTTGACTTAACGTTGACGTAATGTTGATGTAACTTTGTCTTACCGCTGATTTAGCGTTGACTTGACATTGACTTACCGTCGACTTATCGTTGAGGTAACATTGACTTACCGTTAGCGATGATTTTGACTTAACATTGATGTTAGGTTGCCTTACCGTTGACTTAATGTTGCCTTACCGTTGACTTATTGTTGACTTAACGTTGACTAACGTTGACATGATGTAGACTGATAATCATGTTGACAGCGTCCTCTGACTGCTTTGTCAGCGTCATGGTCAACGTCATGATCCAAGAAATCTAAGATTCTGAGGAATTGGAATGTGACCTAGAGAAACTGGTTAAGTGATTTCTGGAGATGGATTCTGATATTAAATAATTTTCGTGAAGGTCCGCTTTTCGGGTTCACCAAGTCGAACGAGCTCTTCGTGGGGAGGCTCGCGCAGCTGGGCATTGCGTTCTCCATCATCGGAGAGATCATCACCGGGAAGGGCGCGCTGGCGCAGCTGAACATCGAGACGGGGGTTCCGATCAGCGAGATCGAGCCGCTGGTCCTCTTCAACGTCGCCTTCTTCTTCTTCGCCGCCCTTAACCCCGGCACGGGCAAGTTCCTGACCGACGAAGAGGAAGACTGAGTTGCATCCCCTGTGTTTTTTAATTTTTTTATTTTATTTTTTGTAAACAACTTAGTTGAACTTCGACACAGTCTCTGTAAGTCTCTATCTCCGTAACAGACTGCAAATGGTCAGGCCTCTTTTAAGCTGCGACGGTTGTCAATGGAGAAATAAATATTTTCTAAGTCAGTTGGTACTGATCCATGGTTTCAACTATATGAACTCAGTGACATCGGTCAGGCTGGATGCATCGTTCCACATTGGACGAGTCGATCCGACCCCCTCAATTGGGTTTGCAATGTAAGTTGGGTTAGTCGGCCCGTGCATGCATGCCGGGCGGGTGACGTCTCTCACGCCAATTGGCCCATGTTAGTATATCATGTTGGTCAGGTTGGCCAGATTAGGTTTTGTCAATTGGGTTGATCTTCTCCTTCAAAACTCTGGGACGCCATTCTCGCAATCAAGTCGATCAAGTTGATTTGGGTCAGTCCATGCCCTCCGATGCGAGACGTTGGACTGTGAGTTGGCTCGGTGACATCTGCAGTTTATGTATAGTCAGGCATGTCACCTGGATCTGTCTTCTCCGTCAGGACGGCAGGTTAGTCCCATTAGTCAAGTCAGTGACGTCGAGCTGGTTGGTCACATAGAGCTAGCTTGGCTAAGTGAGTTAAGCTGGTCAGTCATGTTGGTTAGGGTAATGGCATTGGTCAGGTCAATCAGTCATGTTGGTCATAACCTGTTGGTTCACACAGTCCTATAATTTAGGTATGTGATATCTGCCCTATCAATCTTGTCAGTGGCATCTATCATGCCGATTGGATTGGTTGGGTCAATGGGGTTAGTCGGGTAGATCACGTAGCTTCAGTTGGCCAGGACTAGGCACATAAGTTTGATTGGTCACGTCAGTTGGGTTTGTCACATTTGTCAGATCAGTGATGGTTTTGGTCGGCCAAATCAGTCACGTCAGGTGTGTTGGTCCCACATGACAAGGTCGGTGTCATTAGTCCGATCAGTTGGGTTAGTGATGCACTAACATTCAAATTATTGTGTTATTTTTAGTGAAATTTATATATTTTATGCATTAAAATAATTGTAAGTGTGTGTTATCATGCTTTAAATGATAAAACATACTTTTAGAGTGCTATTCTGATTTATTTATTTAATGGTACTTTTTAAGGATTTTTTCGACATCAGATTATAACATAAATTAAATTTTGAATTCAGAATATATTTTTTATTTAATATTTTGACATTATACTCGTGGAGATATGATTTTTCTAAGTTGATATATATATATATATATATATATATATATATATATATATATATATATTATTTTCTGACTTTGCATTTATTTTAGAATGATTATTAATGTATATTTGCCTTAAAAATGTGCCCCACATGTTTTGCCATTTGATTTGATTAATGGGTGATAACAAGTAAATTAATGGGTTATTATGGGAAATTTACACACGCTTATGCATTAAAATAATTATAATTTTATGTTATCAACCTTTAAGTGATTAAACCTATTTTTGTAGTGATATTATGATTTTTTGAATTTAATCATATTTTAAGGATTTTTGTGACAAAATTTTCTAAAAGAACTTAATTTTTTGATTTGGAGTATATTTTTAATAAAATGTTTTGTCCTATATTCATGAAGATATGAATTTTCTAAGTTAAAATATACAATATTATATTTTCTGACTTATAAATTATTTTATAATGATTTGTTGATATATTTTTGCTTGGATATGCACTTGTCAGGTGTCGCCCATTTGATTTGTTGAATGACAACCAATCACAAGTATCTGCAATGATTACTTGCACTAATCAGATCAAAAAAGTGCAATTATGGCATCACAAATCACGATGTCATAATTGCACCAATCATCATCTAACATTTCAGTATTTTATTCATAGGAGGCAAAGTGGACCAATAGAAAAATAGGGACTTAAATTGCAATAAAGTGTCTCATATACTGGGAAAAGATAATAAAAAAGCAAGAGAAAAATAAAAAATTATGGTGGCAGATGTGGTGCACACGTGTACCACTGCAATTAGTTAAAAAGAGAGATAAATGTTACAATTGATTAAAAAGATTCCTTGATGTGGCACACGGAAATGTGTGCCACATCAAGGAATGATTGGGGAATCTATCCCTTTTTTTACGTGAATGACACGAGTCATCGTGTCATTCACTTGAAGTCAGCAAAAAGGGGAATATTGTGACGTGGCCCGCGGGTGATGCACCGCCACGTCACAAATATTCAATAACCATATTTTAAGCCATTGTTTGTCTTTTTCTCTTCCTGGTACACATGGTGTTCTTTAAGAGGACATCATAGAAGATGACCTGATTGCACAAATCATAAAATACCTGATGATTGGACATCTCAACTGCCAACAGAAAACTAGGAAGCATCAGTGCCGATAACGATGAGATAAAAAATGGATGGCTAGGATCGCTCTACCTTCAAAGCTTGACATTTGACAATCCAGAGGTCTGATTGAGCTGAAATTTTCAGGGATGCTTCATCTTCACCCCAGGCACCAAGAACAAGCTTGATGGGTTTTTACAAACTCACTAGCTTTCAATCAGCCCACATGAGTAGGAATTACATGTAAAGTTGAATTTAAAGGATCCATGACTCTATTTATAGATTAGAGGGTATGGATGGAAAGAGGTGGTGAAGATGAAGCATCCCTACAAATTTCAGCTAAGTCAGACCTCTGGATTGTCAAATATCAAGCTTTGAGAACTTGTGTGTATGTAGGGAACGCTCATGCTAAGATCGGTCACTTATATAGGACGCGGTCATGTTGAGCCCATTGGTTAAGTAGGTCATATCACTGGGTTTGGCTAGTCATGTAGGCTGGCTCAATCTAATAGAGTATGTTGAATTGGTCATTAATGTATGTCATGCCCATGACATTAGCCCCTTCATCCAGGTCGGTGGTGTTTCTTGGGTCAGTCAGTCAAGATGGTCTGTTCGATTAGGTTGGCACAACAGATAGTAGTGTCTTCTCATCTATTGGATTGGTGAAATTGATTGGGTTGTTCGCGTTGGTCTGATTGCCGACATCGTTTGTATCGATCTTGTTGATCGGTTGACGAGACATCAGTTGTAAGTTGGATCCACACGGCCATGTCATATTGTATTGGCACACACTTGGTCAGGTTGGTGTGATAAATGGCATGTGGCCCATGGAGGAGACATTTTATATCATGCCAGTTATTCATATTATATCATTAGTTTTCATTGTTTATATCATGCCAGTTCACAAGGCCATGTCGAATATAGATTTTTGTTTCCAAGCTTAATAGCATAAGTTTACTCAGAGTGATTCTCTGATAATCATTTATTTATTGGTATTTTATTACATTTTTGACATCATGTGTGTAAAGAAAATCCATTCCTAAGTTGGAACGTTTTTTTTTAGAATTTTCTGACATTAAGGTTTGCAAAGAAAATGATCTTTTTAAGTTGGAACATATATATATTATGAACTCACATATATTTTTTGGACTAATTTAAATTGATTTAGGATTTTATTCTAGGTTTGCTTTAGATTCCCCATATGTCGTAATCAAGCAATTTGGATTACAACAAATCATTTGTTGCATCCAGTCAAGGCTGCAGCCAATGAAATGCCTGTATATCACTGCCAGAAAGTGCCATTAGGGTATCTCCAATCATGGTGCCATAATGGCTAATCAACTTTGGATGTTTATTTTTTTATTGTGAACTAAGGAAAAATTTATAGTATAATAAAAAGATGTGGACCAAAGAAAAAAAGGGGATTTAAGTTGCAAAAAATATGATTTTGGAAGTCAATAAAGTGCGTACATGTGACACATTTTGATTAAGAGAAAGAGAATAATACATATTATGATGCAATTTTTTTAGAGAATTTTATCCACACATGTTAGTTCATAATTAAAAATACAGAAAAATGTGATTGGATCTTAGGAAAACCAATGATTAGGTGCCACACTGGTAATATGATTTTTGGATCAATAGAGGAGAGAAAATCTGATGGTTGGGAAAAATTCAACTTCAAATTGCTATATTTGATTGGGGCTGGAACTTTGAGAATAGATTCATTTCTTTTACCTACATCCATCCATCCATACCTACATCCATCCATATCACCTCTATCCATGCAAATATCATATAGGATTTTCTATTACTTAGTATGTAGTGTGAAATAAAGTAATATTGAGATCCATTGAATATTCTTGGCGTTCATAGTAAATCAACATTATCAAAGGTTGAAGTTGAAAAAGTAACTTTGAGTTTCACCAATATCACAAATTGCCCTGATCCTGCAAACTATAGGGATCTAGGACGAGTCTTCTTGTGCTTGTTCCATCTTCTTCTCAACCCCTTCCATCCACATCATCCATACATCCCATCCATCCATATCACATTTACATGATTATCCATTTTATCAAATACATACATCCTTATCATCCTTCACATGCCACCGTAATTCTCAATTCATAAAATATATTTTATCATCCCTTATTCACCATTTAAAAATTAATTAAATCCCAAATAATTTTCCCTATAGAGGCAGCCCTTGCTCATTGCTAATTAGTCATTATCTTTATAGGTTCGGGTATTATCAAAAATACGTATTAACTCAAATTATCAACTAGAAATTATTACCCCAAATATCAACATTCACAAGGGACCTAGATTGTTAGAGCTGTGATGAACCAGAAATCAGGATTGAATATGTTGTTTAAGGCTTCTAGTTTATACAACAACATTTACAATTTTTGTATGAGCATAGCTTCAGTAAGTGCCAAATCCTACCAATTGAACTTTATATTTATTTTAAGGAAAATCAAAATAGTTACAGAGATGATGATGGATATGCCTTGGCGAGTGGTGGAGGGGGGGGGGGAGGCAAGTGATGATGACTTTATTGATGTTGGTGTAACGATGATAGATGCAGATATGCACCGATGAGTGGCGGAGTTTAAGAAGTGTGCATGATAGTGAAGATCTAGGCTATAGGTGATGATAACCTATGAGTGAGGATGAAGATGTGAGTCAGATATAGGCGAAGATCACACTAACCTCGTCATCATGTGCCCAAGGGGCCGAGTGGTGTTTTTCTTCACATGTATTGATTGGAATGTCACTACTTCAATTACTCACTCTTAAAGTACAAGAAAGAACCCAAATGAGATTTTGAATGAGCAAATCATTCATCCAATCTTAAATAGGGGCGAAATCCAAGTGTGTCTTTTAACAAGGATGGGAGTTCTATTTATATATCCAAGATGATGAATGGGTATAGGAGGGAAAGGTGGAAATACCCTCAAATTTTCAGCCCAAAAAACCCTTCTGGATTGTTACATATTGTCATTTTAATTTGAAGCGATCTGAGCCATCAGATTTTCTCTCTCCTCAAAAAATTCCATAAAATACCAGAAAATTCAGAAAAAAATTATTATCTTTCAAAAATACGATAAACAATTAGATAAATTGAAGTTTTGTTAAAATACCAAAAAATATAGAAAAATAGGAACTTCACTCGAGCAACATACATACGTACGTAAGTACACATACATTCGTACATTTGTTCATACACATACATATGTACATACATGCATACATACACCCACATACATACATATATACATAAATTCAAACATACATACAAAATACGTAGACAGACAAAAACACAGAAAAACAGAATAAATAATAAAATAGAGAAGTGGGCCGTTTGTTGGGCCTGAATGCTTAATAAAAAGAGATATCAGTAGGACCCATGAGGTGTCATAACGGCTATGAAGGGTAGTTTCGTCATTATAATCGAATACTTTCAAATACTTTTAAATACTTTTGAATACCAAAAAACATGTAATAAGTCATTTAAAGCCTTAATAGCATGGATTTATGATTATTTTAATGAGAATAAACACATAAAGGAACAGTTACACGCAAGCACAGCTCGCTCCATTCTCGGGACAGGCGAATCTTAGGTTTCAATGTAGAAATGAATCCTTCAGGGGTCGTCTGGTACTAAATTAAAACTAAATGAATCTTCCACAACTTACTACATTTTCATTTCATGTTTGCTCATTTTCTACTCATCAGGCCAGTCCAGAAATACTATTGGGACCATATAAATTTAATAATTGTTGGGAATCTTATGGGTATTTAAAGATTCCTTCTTTCTCTCTCTCTCTCTCTTGCTGGGCCATTTCAAATTCAAACCTCTCTCTTAGTGGGCCACCACAGGGAGAATGACAGGCTCGAATTGACCCGGCCCGTTTGAATGGCAGATGCTGTCGGCGTAATAATGAGTCTTTTGGGGGGCTTTTATGGTATTTCAAAATTTAAATTGGGAAAGGGGGGTATAAATACCCAGCTCATTAGTTTGTTGGACTTGTTCGTCTTCATCCTCTGCTTCTTCGTCGAAGCTCCGACAGTTGTTGCGGAGTTCTTAGCCGGAGAAGAAGATCCATACTGCGTAGATTTCACTGTTGAATTTAAATTTATTCTTCGTCTTCTAAGTTTCAATCATCATCGTAGTAGGTATTTCTCTGGATCTTACTTTCAGTTGATTGAGTATTTGAACTGGTTTCTAAATCGTAATATTGGGGGAGAAGTCCTGTTGCAGGAGAAGAAGATCAATAGAGCGTATATATTTTTGAATTGAATTTAATCGTCGTCTTCTAGTGTCAATCTTCATCCGTGCTAAGGTATCGCTCTGGATCCTATTTTCGGTTGATTGAGTATTTGAACTTGTTTCTGGATCGTAATATTGGGGGAGAAGTCTAATTACAGATATATTTTCCGGAGAAGAGGATCAATACAGCGGATATTTCGTTGTTGAATTGACTATAATCGTCTTCTTCTAGTGTCAGTCTTCATCCGTACTAGCCTACTAGGTATCACTCTGGATCTTATTTTCATTTTATTGATCATTTGAACTGGTTTCTGGATCGTAATATTGGGGAAGAAGTCTTATTGAAGATATCTTTGCAGGAGAAGAAGATCAAAACAACGTATATTTGGTTGCTGAATTCAATCATCATCTTCTAGTGTCAATCTTCATCCGTGTAAGGTTTGGCTCTGGATATTATCTTCAGTTGATTGAGTATTTGAACTAGTTTCTGGATCGTAATATTGAGGGGAATTCTTGCTGGAATTAGATGGACAAGTACGAAGTGGTAGGCGAGTTGGGATCGGGTAATTTTGGCGTGGCTAGGCTGATGCGGAACAAAGAAACCAAGGAATTGGTCGCGATGAAGTACCTCGTGAGAGGCCACAAGGTTTTCCTGAAAGTTTCTTCATCTTGGAGTTCTTCTTTCGGCTCCCTCTGATGTCCATTTTTTGTGTTTACTTGCAGATCGATGAAAAGGTGGCCAGGGAGATAATCAACCACAGGTCTCTGCCACATCCCAACATCATTCGGTTTAAGGAGGCAGGGATATTACTGAATTTTTGTGCATATTCTCCGTAATCTGCTCAGAAATTATAGAAATTGAATGATACTTTGATTATGGTATAGGTTGTCCTTACCCCAACGCATTTGGGGATAGTGATGGAATATGCAGCTGGTGGGGAGCTCTTCGAGCGCATCTGCAGTGCCGGGCGGTTCAGTGAAGATGAGGTTTATGAATTTGTGAAATCATTTCGTTTTATTGTGGAAATTATGAATGACTGGGTATTGATATTATTGAAATGTCCAGGCAAGATATTTCTTCCAGCAGCTCATCTGTGGGGTCAGTTACTGTCATTTCATGGTAGGTCTGTGCGTGATAAGGAGAATCCCTGAACTCTAATGTTTGAATGTTTGCGTTTTAATTCAATCTTCTCAACCTTCTTCAGCAAATCTGCCATCGGGACTTGAAGTTGGAGAACACACTGCTTGATGGAAGCCCAGCGCCCCGCCTAAAGATATGTGACTTTGGCTACTCCAAGGTGTCTGCTCGAATTTAAGTTAGCCTTTTTTCTCCGCTAAATTCTTTCTCAAAAATATAATCTTTCATGAAATGTGAAGTTAACCTGGGATTTTTTACCTCTAATTTCTTTCTCAAAAAGAACAGCCCTTCATTGTATATGAGATTAAGACACCAGTTTCTTTGTAAATTCTTTCTCGGAAAGAATAATCCCTTTATTTTTATGACTTTAAAATTCTATTTTTTCCTACAAAGTCCTTCTCAAGAAGAATAAACCATCTTTTTTTATGTAGTTAAAACTCTGATACACCAACCATGTATCGTCGTCCCTGGCGAATCTTGAATAATACTTCAAACTTCAATTCCTTGAATACTTATCGATACTTGACTCCGAACGATAACAATCGGTAACAATGTCACTCAACAGAAAGAAGAAAATCAATAGAAGATAGATGGAGAGAACATCGATGTCCTGATTGATCTTCTCCTATCCGGCCGCGGACTCTGGCTGCTCCAGCCTCTGGTCACGATACATTCTTGTGAGGAACGTATCGCACTCCATTTTTCCCTCTATGTTCTTTCTTAAAAATAATAACCCTTCATTTTATAGGAAATTAGCCCGCGATTTTTTCCCTCTTACTTTTTCTCAAAAAGGAAAACCTTCATTTTATGCAAAGATAGGCGGGCTGTGTTTTCTTCTGCATGAAGCTAACCCACCTTTTTATCTAAAATTTTCCTCACACAAAGAGTAACCCGCCATTTATATCAGATTATTTTATTCGTATTTGTCTTTTTCTGCTGTGAATAGTCGTCTCTGCTGCACTCACGTCCCAAATCAACAGTCGGAACCCCTGCCTATATTGCTCCAGAGGTGCTGTCCCGGCGAGAGTACGATGGAAAGGTGTTAATACTTTCATCCTCTCTCTCTCTCTCACACTTGGATTCATTCTGAGGTTATTGTTTTTAACTCTTTTCGCTCTCTTTGGACTGGATTATTGAGACTCAACATGACCTCATCATTTGAACGCGATCTACTATTACGATTCCCATGGAGATCAAACAAAATCAAGAAACGGGACGAGGGATAGAGAGGAGAATTGGAGAGATGGAAGAGGTAAGAGAGAAGAGGAGAGAGCGATAGGAGAACAAACTCTCAAGAACCTCTGAATCGGGAGTTCTCTCCCTCACGAAAGCCAGATACAACTACTCGTGCCAAGAAACCTCAGGGTAATCATTCATCAAAAGTCCCTCTAATGACCTTACAAGGGGGTATTTATAACCCTACGATTTCAAGAATCAGTTATTTCATAAGGACTCTAACATCTACCTAGTTTTTTTTGAACACCAAAAAAATAAGGCAAAATGGTATCATTTTCCCATTTTGAGAGGGCTCTGAGTCCTGCTTGGTGGTGTTTACCTATTTTAGTCCAAGGCTGGAGGGAAAATAACAAATAGAACGGGATATCCAATCCTTCGTCAGGCATCCGTCCTGACCTTGGAACAGAAACAGAACAAAAACCCTTTCCAGCTCCCGTTAGGTCCTTTCCCGTCCCGTTCTTTCATCATATGCCACTCAGTTAGTTTACTGTTTACCCGTGCCATCCCGCCCGGCAGACAGGAACAGAACGAAACAACAAGCCCTGTAACAGACGACTGAATGAAAGATTGTCCAGTCCCAAACAGTAATCCATCTTCTGTCCACAAGCCTTAATTCTTTCTTCATTTGGCAGTTTTTTTGTTCTTTTTTTAGGTATGACGTCATTGATTCATGTCGAGTAGTTAGGATCAAAGTTATTCCTCAGGATCAAATAGGCAGTTTGAGATTTTCCTTTTATTTCTGTTTACTTTTTTTTTGAAGAAAATAAGGAAGACCACCCTTAATTGGTGGTCAACCTGTTTATTTCTGTTTACTTGTTATGTTCCTGTGAAATGATGACAAACTAGGGGAATTTGGGATGTTCAATTTCTGTAAAAATCGATGGTATATACTTGAATGATTGTACTGCATGTGAAACTTCTTTTTGCTTAGATCAGCTAGATAATTTTCATAATTATTTTATATAGTTTTCTTATGTCCTTCGTTTTGAGCAGCTTGCAGACGTTTGGTCGTGTGGGGTGACCCTTTACATCATGCTGGTTGGCGCCTACCCATTTGAAGATCCTTCAGATCCGAGGAACTTCAGAAAAACAGTCAACGTAAAATAATCTCTTTTTTTTTGTTTTTTTTTTAACTTCTCGGCAAAAGGTTATACTAAAAAAAAATCAGACCTGTTGCGATATAATTCCCTTATTTTAGTGGTTTTTTTTCTTTGAGGCATTCAGAATGTAATTTTTTAAAATGTTGGTGTTCACAGATCAGTTATATCATAGCCTGATTTTAGATATTTTACTTTAGCGTATTGATTTTGCAGAGAATTATATCGGTTCAGTATCAGATTCCGGATTATGTCCACGTCTCTAAAGACTGCAGGGATCTGCTCCAGCGGATCTTTGTGGCCAACCCTTCCAAGGTAGTTCAATCTGGCTGAAAATTTCTCTTCCTCTCTCTCTCTCTCTCTCTCTCTCTTTTTCTTTCTCTCTCTACTTCTCTTTCTCTCTCTATTTCTCCCTCCCTTTCTCCCTCTATCTCTCCCTTTCTGTTTCCCTTTCTCTCTCTATCTGTCCCTTCCTTTCGGTGTCTCTTTCTCTCCCTCCCTTTCTGTTTCCCTTTCTCTCTCTATCTCTCCCTCCCTTTCGGTGTCTCTTTCTCTCCCTCCCTTTCTGTTTCCCTTTCTCTCTCTATCTCTCCCTCCCTTTCGGTGTCTCTTTCTCTCCCTCCCTTTCTGTTTCCCTTTCTCTCTCTATCTCTCCCTCCCTCTCTGTTTCTCTTTCTCTCTCTATCTCTCCCTCCCTTTCTGTTTCCCTTTCTCTCCCTCCCTTTCTGTTTCCTTTCTCTCTGTATCTCTCCCGCCCTTTCTGTTTCTCTTTCTCTCTCTATCTCTCCCTCCCTTTCTGTTTCCCTTTCTCTCCCTCCCTTTCTGTTTCTTTCTCTCTCTATCTCTCTCTCCCTTTCTGTTTCCCTTTCTCTCTCTCTCTCTCTCTCTCTCCCTTTCTGTTTCCCTTTCTCTCTCTATCTCTCCCTCCCTTTCTGTTTCCGTTTATCTCTCTATTTCTCCGTCCCTTTCTGTTTCCCTTTCTCTCTCTATCTCTCTCTCCCTTTCTGTTTCCCTTTCTCTCTCTATCTCTCTCTCCCTTTCTGTTTCCCTTTCTCTCTCTATCTCTCTCACCCTTTCTATTTCCCTTTCTCTCTCTATCTCTACCTCCCTTTCTGTTTCCCTTTCTCTCTCTATCTCTCTCTCCCTTTCTGTTTCCCTTTCTCTCTCTATCTCTCCCTCCCTTTCTGTTTCTCTTTCTCTCTTTTTCTCTCCCTCCCTTTCTGTTTCCCTTTCTCTCTCTCTCTCTCTCTCTCTCTCCCTTTCTGTTTCTCTTTCTCTCTTTTTCTCTCCCTCCCTTCTGTTTCCCTTTTTCTCTCTCTCTCCCTCCCTTTCTGTTTCTCTTTCTCTCTCTATCTCTCCCTCCCTTTCTGTTTCTCTTTCTCTCTCTTTCTCTCCCTTCATTTCTGTTTCTCTTTCTCTCTCTTTCTCTTCCTCCCTTCTGTTTCCCTCTCTCTCTATCTCTCTATCCCTTTCTGTTTCTCTTTCTCTCCCGCCTTTTCTGTTTCCCTTTCTCTCTCTCTCTCCCTTTCTGTTTCTCTTTCTCTCTTTTTCTCTCCCTCCCTTTCTGTTTCCCTTTCTCTCTCTCTCTCTCTCCTTTCCTTTCAATTTCTCTCTCTCTTGCAATACATCTTCCTCTCTCGCTCTCTTGCTCATTTTCTATCTCCCTTTCATTATCGTGAACTCTAATTTTCTCTCTCTCTCTCTCTATCTCTCTTTCAATATCTTCCTCTCTCCCTTTCTCTCTCTCTCTCCCTGCTTCTATACATCACTCTCACTCCCTGCTTCTATATATCTCTCTCACTACCTGCTTCTGTATATATCTCTCTCTCTCTCCGTGTTTCTCTCTTCCTCTCTATCTCCATCTTTCTACCTCTCTCTCTCCTTTCCCTAACCTCCTCCCTCTTTCTATCTCCCTCTTTCTCCTCTCTCCCTCCTCCCTGTATATCCCTCTCTCTCTCTCTACCTCATTGCTGTATATCATGTTCTCGACATCTCTCTGTCTCTGTCCCTCTCTCCATGCGTCTTTCTATCTCTCTCTCCGTCTCACTCATATCTTCTCAATCTCTCTCTGTTTATCCATCTTTTATCCCTCTCTATATATCTCTTATAACCTTAATTATTTCTAAAAATGTCGCAGAGGATAACGATTGGGGAGATAAAAACCCACCCATGGTACTTGAAAAATCTACCCAGAGAACTAACAGAGGCAGCACAGGCAGTTTACTATAAGAAGGGCCGTGCCGCGGCCTCCCCCGCCGCGGCCGCTCCTGTTTACTCGCTCCAAAGTGTTGAAGAGATCATGAAAATCGTCGAAGAGGCAAGGACGCCCGCGCCCGTGGCGAGGACCATCTCAGGCTTCGGCCTTGACGATGGCGAAACTCCAGCTTCAAACAATGGCAAAGAACTAGAAGACGGTGATAAAGATGATGATGAAGATGATGAAGAAGATGATGATGAATACGATAAAGCGGTGAAACAGGTACATGCAAGTGGTGAGTTTCATCTCAGTTGAGGATCAAACATGGTGTGGAGAGAGAGATGAAGCCCGAATTTCTTGTGGGTTTTTTTTTCGGGCTATTGTGTAAAATAATTGATTTTTGGTTGAATTGTGTGGCTCTGGCTGATTTGTGTGTTTTTTTGGCAAATTTTAGGCCTTCACTTTAATAATTTACTAACTTAAGGTAAATTAAGATTGAATTAGAATGTTTTCCTAGTGTCAAAGTTAGGTTTGATTTCATAGTCATAGTGCACGGACGCGGACGGGACGATTTTTTCGGGGGGGCGGACGGATAACGGGATGGAAAATCGTCCCTCAGATGAATGACGGGATGGTTTTCTTGACCTGGGACGAAAAAGGCTGTCCCATCTGGTGGTCTCTGACGAGGGACAGTAAAGGAAAGATGAAAATTTTGCGTTTATTAACTTCAAAAATTTTTAGGGATAATTATGTGGATTTTTTCAGGCTACTGTGTAAAATAATTGATATTTGGTTGAATTGTGTTGCTCTGGCTGATTTGTGTGTTTTTCCGCAAATTTTAGGCCTTCACTTTTGAACTTTAATAATTTACTAACTTAAGGTAAATTAATATTGACTTAGAATGTTTTCCTAGTATCAAAGTTAGGTTTGATCTCATGGTACCAGCTTTCCAATTTTTACTTTATTCTTGATCTTCCACCCCTCACAAGTTACAATTCAATGTCTCTCGCAACTCTCCAAAATCTCATGTGCATAAGTTTAGGCTGTTGAATTTGATCCCCATTAGTGGCTGTTAATCTTCCAGATCCAGAATTAGTCTATTTCATCGAAGCATTCAATTCACCATTTGTGATGGTCACTGTACCTTAAGATTTTGTTTGTGAGGGTGATTAATGTCTCCTTCGAGAGGGGATATCAAGATTTTCCTTGTTCTTAAGATAGGAGAATGTTGGGATTGGTGTTTTTTAAAGACTAACCTTTGAAATATTTTATAAATATAAAAGTTTTTTGATTTAAACACATACAATATCCTTCTCAACTATCAGGTCAAAAAATAAATTTTGTAAAAAAATAATCAAATGTAACATGACAAGATGTAATATATGACCAGAAAAATGTAAAATAGATATCATATTAATGGGAATATTCAATGAAATGCACCTAATATCATGGTCACATGAAACAACATAGGTGTGATTTTAATTATGAATTATGTGAGTAAAAAATTTACCTGAGGTTACACAAATAAATGTATTGCCAAATCAATAAACAAGGTACACCTCATAGAAATGTATTGCCATATTTTGGGTAGCAACTTTGTGTTCATTATTGCTGAGAATCTCAGATAGAGTGAAGTATAAATGTGATACCTCATATTACAGACATGAAAACACAGCCTTCAACATATATCCACATGAATATGAATATTATATTATACTATACAATAAGGTGAGTATATAAACAAAAACACAAGGCAATATGACAAATAACAATACACGGTGTAATTTGCACATGGAAGTAAGTCTCAGAAAATTTTGAATAAGAGAATATTGAAATGTAAGGTAATCCATCAAAATAATTTCCATCATTGTATGTATACTTCACACATGTAGAGAGGCGAGGGGAGAGGAGGGAGGGAGAGAGAGAGAGAGAGAGAGAGAGAGAGAGAGAGAGAGAGAGAGAGAGAATGTATGTGATCATGTCTGGTAAGGATGGTAAGTGCCAAGCCACAAAGATCTTTAAAAATCATGTCTCTCTCTTGTTGTATCAATTTCCATGATAACACTTATTTTGATGATTTATTCACCCTTTGGCTGTCAATGACCGAGGATTTAATGTGGGCTATTATCATATACAATTAATACCAAGTATTATTATCTCTCCTATTGTCTGATGTTTATAGGGAAGGTGTCTCTAATGTTGAAAAATCAGTTAGATGATAGAGATTATTAAAATAACTGTTCACTGTATTAAATATAGCAAAGTAAACCATTAGTTTTATAATATCACTTAATTAAAAATTAATTAATATTTTGGAACATATTTGTATGTAAGAATAAGTAGTAATACATAGGTTTTATACATTGAGTGAATTGATATTTTTTGCATTAGCATAATATAATTCAACAACTACCTATTCAATCCAAATTCAAGTCTTAAATCTATTATCAATCAACTAATACAGAACCATTTAAAAATGATAAAAATAATGAAGTGTCAATAAATATAGAGACATTTGTCTCTAGACGCTTATATATATGTCTAATATAAATATATTATAAATATACTTATTCACATCTATTTCATTCAGTATTTATAAATTTAGTACAATAATAGGGATTAGTTTTTTTATTTTCTGATATTCATAAATTCTACGATGAAGAATCATGTTTGTAAATAAACATGGTTAGATATATACTTATAATACATATCGATGTCTGTTCCGTATCATGTTTACTATTCATTGTCATTTGTCTTCACTCGTTCCTTAATCTCTCACAAATGTTTATCTTTATACATACACACTCCATTTCATGTATTATTTTTTTGGGTTATAACCATGAACGATGATATGAATCTGATTCATGCAGAAGAATAAAATGATAACATGAACCTTTGCAAAAAAAAAACAAAACAAAACACTCTGATGATCAAATCTCCTAATGGAGATTCAAGTCCACTACCTTTTGGTTCTTCAAATGAGTCATCTAAAACCACACACATCTGAGTTTTAGATGTATCTACACAGTATTCAGCACATCAAATCTCATCATCCTCCTCTCATTCAATTGCACCATATATCGAGGATGATTTTCTTGTCATTCCAGTCACAGGACAATAATGCATTTAAGAAGAAAGGTAGGAGGAGCACTCAATGAGAGACTTTCATGTGTATTTGACACTTCCGCTATTTTCTCCTTTAAGTATATCCCTAATGTCCAACAAACCTTATGTGTGTGACCTCTAGGCCCATATACCAGTTTGTTTAATATTTGAAGAAGCTACATGATTCTTTAATATATAACACAATAAATTAACTATATCAAAAATATAGATTCATTAATCAATATTGACTTAACCTGCTCGATAGGCCCAATGGCCAACACATTTGGTGCCATGTTAGAATGCATGTCCCATAAGATATAAAATAACTCATAAACTCTTCCATGGAACCTGATTATCATCCGTGAATGTGCAAATAAATCCCTCATTTTATAACATTCTTACAATGAATTAGGAAATGGCAGTGTCAAACCACTATTGGTCATCCTAGCCAACACGTGTATTGGAAAATCATTACTGAACTCATTTTAAAAAAAAACAATTAATTGTCACATTAATTTTACTTATATGTTCATGTTATCAAGCTTAAAATGATTAAATCTATGTTTGTATTTAAAGTCTAGTTTTATTAGATTTTTATGCAATTTGGGATGCATTAAAAAAATTGGACTTATTAAAGTACTTTTTGAAATATTTTTCTGGTTTAATTTTGAGTATACTATGAGTCACTATCCATTTTATCAGATAGAAATCAATCATTTACATTCAGTAATGATCAGCTCTTCTGATCATTACAGGTGGCGTAATGGCATCCCAAATTGCGATGCCATAGTGGGCCAACCATGAGCTGACACATTGTAATGCACAAGGAGATGTGGCCTAGTGGATAAGGAATAATCTAAATTATGAAGAACAATTTTAAAGATTGATATGGAGGGACAGGTGTCGGCAAGACCAAAATTGGTGATTTTACTCACAATCATGCCCCCTATTATTATCTGAAAATTTAAAATGTGCTGATATCTAAAATGCCTTTGTCACCATTTCAGGCATTAAATTTGCCTTACTAATGAATTTTGTTTTTGTAGTGAAAGTACATGTGTCGCACAACTAGGGCAAGTTAATGAATCTTCAAAGAATCCTAGAAAGTATCCAAGTGGCTGTTGTGAAATAAATTAGTTATACTAACACGTTGGCAATCTGACCCATGAATAAATGAGGAGAGAGAAAATTCCAACAACTAATAATTACCCAACTTCAAGTCGTGATATCTAGCGATCTAGAATGAGCTTTATAATGAAAATTTGAGGGGACTAGTCTCTCTCTCTCCCCTTTATCCATACATGCCCTTTCATGTATAAACATCCATGTTATCTATCCAAAATTTATCTATGAATAGATCTTACATTAGTGGGCTGAGGGAAAGAAAGTAATTTTGAGATCTTTCAAGTTTTATCGGTGTCCATAGATGATAAAAGCTAAACGTAAAAAGAGAAATGGAGGGTCTCTCCTACTGTCATAAGTTTTCTCGATCCTTGTAGAATATAAGGATATATAGTGAATCTCCTTGTGCTTACATCATCATCTTCTCAAAATCCATCTATTCACATTCATCCATCCATCCATGTCTACCCATCCACATAAATACATTACATAAATTTCAGCCAAACATAGCATCCATCATTATCTAATTTACTATCATCCTTGATTACATCATATTCCTTAACTCTATCTCCTCTATATGCACTTTTGCTAGCTACCCCGACGCGCGCGGAGATCAAAGAGGTAGTGTTCTCCTTGGGCCGTAACAAAGCCCCAGGAGCCGATGGCTTCACTGCCAAATTCTATACAGCGTGCTGGGATGTGGTAGGCACCGACTTGGTCCTAGCTATCAAGGAAGCGTTCCAACGTAAAGTCTTCGCAAAGAGTTGGAAATCCACTTTTTTGGCGCTTATTCCGAAAGTGGACACCCCCACTTCCTTCCGTGACTTTCGTCCGATCAGTCTTTGTAATGTATGCTATAAAGTTGCATCAAAGATCATTACAAACCGACTTGGACGCTTCCTTGATAGACTTATCTCGCCAGAACAGTGTGGCTTTGTCAAGGGTCGACAGATCCATGACAGCATCACACTAGTACACGAGCTAGCCCAGTCGATAGACACTCATATTCCGGGCTTTAACGTCATCATCAAGCTTGATATGGATAAAGCCTTTGATCGAGTTGAGTGGAACTTCCTCCTCGAAGTGTTGCGCCGCTTCGGATTCATAGATGCGTTCATCGCACTGGTCGATGCTTGCATTAGGGAGAATCACTTCTCCCTCTTGATGGATGGAAATTTCATCGGCTTTTTCACGGCTACGCGGGGACTCAGGCAGGGTGACCCTATCTCACCCACCCTCTTTATATTGATGGAGGAGGTCTTTAGCCGATCGCTCACACGGGCGATCAACCAAGGCCTCATCCAACCGTACTTTACGAAGAGGGGTTGCCCGATCATCTCTCACTCCTTATTTGCTGATGATGCCATCCTGTTCCTTAATGGATCTAAAAAATTCATCAAGGAATTTATGAGTGTCCTTACAGCGTACGAGCAAGCCTCCGGCCAACTCGTCAACGCTTCGAAGAGCAGCTTTATTGTGGGCCCGTCTACCACTCTGAGGCGCTCTGGGATCATTCAACACTCCACACGATACTCACGAGGACAGCTTCCATTAGACTACCTTGGATGCCCTATCTTCCTTGGCCCTGCTCGTCATCATTATTTTGATGTCGTGCTAGGCAAGCTAAGGAAGAAACTAGAGGGATGGAAACTACGTTTCCTCTCCCCTGGAGGCCGCATCCAACTAATCCGACATGTCCTCATGAATATCCCGCTACACACTTCGGCGGTCCACTCACTATCACTTACGGTTCTCCGCTCTGTCGAACGCCTATGCGCACGCTTCCTATGGTCTGGTCATTTTGAGGGGGAGCGACGTCACCATTGGGTTTCTTGGAAGAAAGTATGTCGGCCGACGCTTGAAGGGGGTCTAGGGATCAGACGCCTCTTGGATGTCCAAGACATGCTTCAAAAGAAACTGGTATGGCATATGCGTACCACCCACTCCCCATTGGGGAGTTTCATCTTAGCTAAATACAAAGAATGGGCCCGACGCGAGCTTGATATTCGGGGCCCCAAGCGATGGCGGACATGGCAGCGCCACTGGCTTGAGATGAGTCACGTGACCCGTTGGCACATCGGCCGAGGCGACATTAGCGCTTGGTACGACACCTGGCATGCTGATGCGGCGCTCGCTTCTCATCCTCAGTTCGTACCACACCGTGTGCGCCTCATAGTGGCCCAGTTGCTTAGAAGCAACCCACCACACCTATGGGAGCAGCACGGCCTTCCCTTGGCTACTTTATCCGAGGTCCAGACTACCCCTCTTGACCTTAGTCCTGATTGTGCCATATGGACACTCACACCCCATGGAGCATACACGTGTCGTTCCTCGTGAGAGCATTTCCGTGTGAAATCTCCCCTACAGCACTGGGGTCAACGCATTTGGCATCCGGCAATCCATACACGTGTCTCCTTTTTCCTTTGGAGACTCCTCCACCAAGGCCTCCCGAGTAACGACCGAGTGGCTCAGATAGGCTGTTCTCTTAGTTCGCGCTGCCACTGCTGCCCCACTCTCCCGCACACAGAGACGATAGATCATCTTTTCTTCCATAGCGAGACGGCAGTGGATTGCTGGCGTCTCATCACTGACTGTCTTCGTCCTTTAACACTGCCTAAGTGTTTCGGCAAGTTTATCCTCACGCCGACTCGCTCTGCACGGAGCCCCATCCTCCCCATCACCATAGCTTATCTTCTATGGGAGATTTGGAAAGGGCGAAATTCGTCTCGTTTTGCAAGTACACCTATGCAAGCTGTGGACATCAGGCGTCGAGTTCAGGTGTGGCTTCGACGCATTCAGCCTCTCCTCACACCGCGAGATAGCCGATCACCACTTGCATGCGACCTCCTCCGCTCTATTGGCATCCCGGTGACCCCCCTCGCCACCCGCATCCAGTATCGAGTAGTTTATTGGCTCCCACTGCTAGTAAGCTTTCTCAAATTGAATGTGGATGGTGCGACGAAAGGGAACCCAGGGCCAGCAGGGGGCGGAGGCGTCCTACGTGATCACACAAGGAGCCTCCTTCTTGCCTTCTCTTCTTTTTATGGCGTACAAACTAATACAGTAGCCGAGGCTATGGCGATACGTGACGGTCTCCTCCTCTGTGAGGAACGGAACCTTCATAATATCGTCGCGGAATCGGACTCACAGATATTAGTTGATATGTTTAGTATAGGCACATGCTCCCAGTGGCAACTACGTCGAGCGTGGAACGACATCATGCGGTGCTGCTCGCGTATCGCGTGCTTTCGTCATCAGCTGAGAGAGGGAAACCAGACAGCTGATGCCCTCGCCAACCATGCGGTACACGCTCGCACCCACTCCAATCTTTTCTATTCTTGGCAGGAGCTTCCGCCCATGGCCCGAGGATGTCATCGGCTCGATCGTCTTGGCTTGCCCTCCCTCCGCACACGCCGCCTCCTCGCGACGCCAGGCCCGCGGGATTGGAGGATCGCCTGGAGCGCTGGCGTACGAGGCGTGGACCGCGCCCGCCTCGACTAGAGCGTCACTCCGCCCACTCAGAGCACACATGACGACGACGAAGAACCACCCCGACTAGAGCGCAACCAAGCGCTACAATGACCTCGTGGAATCGCTCCGGAGAACTGACGACGAACACACTTCCTCGAGCGTCCGCGAGGTATCACTCATGTATCTTTTCTTTTCCCTAACTATGGGCATGGACGAGTGGGATCCGAGTGTAATTGGGATATATATACTCTATCCACGCCCACAAACATTGAAAAACACTACACTTTATAAATAAAACCCCCCTGGGTGGCATCCAGGGCACGGCTGGATCGGACTACGGGCAAAACCCTAGGGTTGGACGTACCCGGCACCGTGATTTTTGCCAAAAAAAAAATCTCCTCTATATGAAGGCATAGAAGCCCATCTTTACAGCAAAATGACCTTGGTGGCTTGTTACGGATGAAAATATGTGTGGTGGGCAAGCCAATCACACAATCAATATCTTATTCAAATTTCACTAATACAATGTTTTTGTTATAGTGCATGCATGGTGCTTATGATGAAGTCCATGACTACATGATCCGATTTACTGAATAATGATGGAATCATAATACACAGATCATTAAGTCTTTGAGCATGTGTTATAAATATTCCTATTTGAATGATACTCCATAAGGACATCAATGTATATGTATAGAATAACATTATATTCTCACTCTTGGATGATGACTACGATCGATCCTATAGCCATAGGGTGGAGACACTAAGGATAAATAGTTGGTTTTTTTCCACATCACGGTTTTTTAAGTGGTTCTTAAACATGAGACACCAAAGAAATATTGTGGATGGCTTTATTTTGACTTTGACCTAGGAGTTCTTATTGATAGAATTCTAAATTGTCATAGCTTGGGACAACATGAAGTTCTCGTCTACTCTCAATATAAGAGGAGACGACTCAAGGAAGATGAAGCGATGAAGTCCTTGGCTAAGGTAATGGAATATTATAGGAGAGTTTCCCATGAGTTTCAAAAACATCACTAGTAATTTGGATGCCCAATTACACTTTGACAAGGATCATACCCAAGTCATCCTACAAACACGAATGTATAAAGGACTATTTACAAGGTTCTATGAGTGAGTCAATGCGCTCATTTGTATCTTCTAGAGCATGAGGTGCAGCATGACATCCCTCGAGCTGGAAACTTGACCTTTTGACTGGGTTTAAATCAACCTATGAATAATTAATCTATATGATGGTGTAGATAGTTAATTTAGAAGGCCAATAAAGGCTATTAGGCCACCAGAGTTTTCAAATAAACTGATACATGGGACTAGAGGGTCACACACAAATGTTTGTTAAGACATTTGAAGTTATACTTAAAGTTTAGGGGTTCTATGAAAAATCTCACTAAGAATAAATAGGGAAGATCCCTAAAAAATTCACTCAGGCCAGAATTTTTCAGGTGCCACATCCTTATTCTCTTTTCTCCCCTCAGCTCCTCTCCACTTCAAATGGGATTAGCAGGCTGTAATGATGCCATAGGTCCAATAATAGGATTTGTCAAGATAAAGGAGATTCAATATGCCAATGGTCACATAGATACATCTAGAGGGTGGACTAATGAAAAACTCAACCCATCTTGCTCGAGAAACTGAGAAAACATGGATTTGATCAGTGCACAATTGATTTGATCATAGTTTTTTAATGTAATTAAGATTTTTTTCATAGTCTTCCACTGTGTGAACCAATTAAATTTCATCCAATCGAGGCTCCGCATCCCAGAAATTGTTACATCCGAGCTAAGACTTCTTGAATAATGTGATTAAGGAATCATAGGCCATAATCAAAACACAACCATTTACCCACAATGTGTCTTTGGTGTCTCAAGGCTAAGTATCACTTACTAAATCATAATAATAAAGTTATTTATAAAATTATTCAAGGATTCATATTTTTATATTCAATATAACTTTCCCTTAAAAGCACAATCTCTACTTAACATCTCCACAGAAATGATTATAGGACCAACCATCTATCCTTATCATATGAGCATGAGTAGATAGTGATATTTTATCTGTATATTTTGATGTCCTTCTCAAGTATCCTTTGAATAAAACTATATTATAATTTTATATAAATTCACTTATTATTTCAATATTCATGGACTTCATTTAAACCTCGTGATGAAATTATATGGCCTGCAAGCCATTCACACTTCGCAATAAATTTTAAGTTCATTGAAAAATTAATATATTCAATGTTATTCACATGTAGTGTTTATAATGATGTCCATGAATACATATAAATATTAGTATCTCCTTTAATATTCAGTTAAATATCAATATGCTAACTCTTACTTTCTAAACCTCTCTTTGTTGCAATCCAGATTTCTAATCCTCACTATCTCAGTTCCATTCTATAATATGTTTTGGTAGCCTTATTAAATCATACATTTATCTTGGTATAACTAGATGATAGGTAAGAGCATAAATTGAAACATTATGGAGTGATAGACCCAAAATGTGGCATGTAAACATACACACTTTCAGGTCATTCTGCGTACATTTCATGTGTATTATCTTCAATTTCACAAGATTTTTGCATTTCATGCACTAAATAGAACAAGTAATAAAATAATGCATTTTTATTACTGACGAGGCGGCTGACGGGGATGGTGACATAGCAACCGAGGTGCACCGTAAGGGGGTCCACGGCTGCAATTTAATCGCAGCCGTTGGACGTTTATAAGTACGATCGGATGGCCATGAGCATTTCCACCCAACCTTGCCCCTGGCCGTTGACGCCGCCGGCTGGAGGCCATCCAACGGCCTCTGGGTCGGCCCCCTCCATCAGATGGCCTGAGAGGTCCCTCCCAAGCCGTTAAAGGGGCCCTGAAGGCCCCCAATTTCACTATCTTTCAACCTTAAGCCCTCAGCGGCGGCGGAGATACCTTCCCCATTTGGAAGCAATCTGCGGCGTTGTGACAGCGCCGGCGGTTGTGGACAGCGAGGAAGGAGCCAAAGAAGCTCCGAAGCAGCTTGGATTTGCACTCGGACGGAGGAGAAGAGCCAGGGAACCCCTAAACCGAAGCTCAACAGTGGCGATCGGCGCCGCCAATCTAGTTCTTCAAATCAGGGCGATTCAGGTTATTTTATGACTTTCTTCGGTTGATTTGTATGTTTTCAGTTAATCTGGATGCTTAATTTCCCGTTCAATCAATATCGTGATCGAGTTTTCGTTGAAATTGGTACCGCAAACTCGTTGTGGCATTTCATCGAACACCTAGCGTGTTCGATGATTATTTGTTCAATTTACCTAAGTTCTAATATCTCAACCTTATAAAATTTTAAAACATATTATTTCCCCCCTCTTACCTGACTTCTATCGGGCATTCTATCGAACACCTCACGGTCGTTCAACAGAAATACCCCTTATCTTTGATTTTCTGCTATTAAAAACTTATATAAATATATTAAAAAAGCATCTAAGAATTAAATACAGTATATATCTCTTAGTTTGACATCCTTTAGAGCATTGGGTCGAACACCTTTAGGTGTTTGACTAAATCAGGCCTTTCAACGCCTTAAATTAACCCTAAAAAAATCTATAAAAATACATAAAAATATAAGACATGTAAAAAAACATCTAAAATGTTTATAGTAATTCTATAACAAATATTTCACCTATATAAGTAGTAATCTATAAGTATATGCGATCTTATATTATTGTAATTACCTCTTAATTACTATTACTTCCTCTTTTCCCTTAATATCTCTCTATACTTATCTAAACTCTTACTTAGTATATTATAGTTAGATAATCACTTAATACTCTCTCCTTATATATACATACCCCTCTATCTAACTCCTCTTCTTCTATCCTCTTACTAATTACTCTTAATAAATATTTTTCTACTATTTCACTAACTCTATTACTATCATTCTTAAGTATAATATCTAGTATCATAATTCTTTATTATTCTTAGTATCTATAAAATACATATTCATATAATATAGGATATTCCCTCTTCTATACTTATCTTATTAAACTAATTTTCCCTATACTTACTTATTACTTAATTCTTCTTATATTCACTATCTTTGGTGTTATTATTATTATTATTTCTTATTAACTAACAACTCAATCATTGAATATATACCTAAAGGCCAGTCCCTGTGGATACGACCTTACTCTATACATTTGAGTAAGTTTCTATATTTTATCAAATTTATTTTATTGTAGGCAAATTAAATTACAATGACAAATTAAATTAATTAGCTAATTTGCCTCCGTCATGGAGCTACAAAGATAGTTATTGAATCGTTAGCACCACATAAAAATATTCCTCCTGGAGAAGCTGTTAATATGAATAACAGAAGCTACCAAAACATTCAATGTACTCTACAATTAGAGGAATACATAAAGTTGAAGATGGTAAAATAAGGAATTAAAACTTTCTTTAAATTGCACATTTGGAAATTTTCTGAAAAAGGTAATCATATGTTCTTCTCTCCATCGAAACAATAGGGTTATTATGCTCATTGCTAAACTTATTAAAGAGATGAAATGGAACCAAGGTCTTATCTTTTTTATCAGAGGTTGAATCGATCATCAGAAAAAGAATTAGGCCAAAAATGAGAATACATTCTGGTAAAATGAAACATTTACTTTTAATCTAATTCTCAAATCATATGTATCTAATTATCATTATCTCGATCTCCCTCTAAAATATACCTCTACCTCAGTTATATTAGTTATCAACCCATTGGGTTTATTTTCTAATTAACTCTCAATAATTTGAACAATATATCATTCTATATTTTCTTCAAGTTCTATTTCATTATCCCTTGAATCTCTTATCCATCTTAATCTATCACTACAATTTTTTTGTTCAAATTATTTAAGATGATTTCTAGATTGCAAACATCAATAACAAAAATAGGAGAGATGATACACTTTACCCTATTCTCTCTCTCTCTCTCTCTCTCTCTCTCTCTCTCTCTCTCTCTCTCTCTCTCTCTCTCCCTCTCTCTAAAACCTCAGATTCAGACTCGAACCACGATGATTCATCGATCAATAAGTCCAAAAAGCTCAAAAGTTCTCTGAGCAAGTTTGATCATCCCTTATTTATGAATGGATGTAATGACTCAACTCCATCCATAAAAATTGTATCTCCCAACACGTAGTTGAGAAAGGTTGTAACCAAAGGTCACGAAAGAAAGAGATTTTGACATTTGGAGTCCGGTTACGAGGCATGACTTTGGGCACCACTTGAGTGGTGTTTTCTCTCTCTCTAATATATTTTCTGCCCCATTGCGAGGCTGACCCAATCTATCCACTTGGCTGATCTTATTTTGAATCGGTTGATGTGCTCAAGTAGTTGTGGTCTGAAAAACTGTTTTCTCATACCCTCTCTCTGTCTGTCTGTCCCTAATCTCTTGATTGATCTGACTTTGTAGTAGATTGTTAATTGATCAGGCATGACGGAACAGAAATCTGGTCAGGCATCTGTCACGTAGGCTGCAGTTCCATTCCGTTTCTAGCCGAGGGGCAGGATAGAATGGATAGATGACCGAATGTAAACATAGAGTATATTGTATCACAAGATGGAATGGATGGCACCAAGGCTTTTGTTCCATGATCAGTTTTGAGGTCAGGACGGATGACTGATGACGGTTAGGGGATGGAGTCCCTGGAAAATCATCATCCGTCCCTGAACTTTATCGTCAACTCAGCCGGTTAAATAGACTGACTCAGCTGATCTAGTCTTCGAATAAGATCTTTGGCCAATTGGATTACTCAAACAGACCTCGAACCTGCCAAAGTGGAATTGAATCTGTGTAGGATGCCAGATGCAGAACGTGACGTGGTGTATCACAGCCTGCATCTGTGACTTCTGGAAAGGGTGAGGAGCGAACGCAGGGACTCGGACAAGGGATGTCCTGAGTCCAAGCATCTTATCCGATGCACCAGCAGTCCTGTTCTAACACTGTCAGCTTTCAGCTGATCTTGGAGAGAAGCAATAGAGAAGCTTCTTCTCCACTTGTCCAAACCATAGCCGCCAGAAGAAAAACGAGATTCAACCAACTATAATTAGTCATTAGGTTTTACATCATAACCCAGTAGTTATACTGGGTTTTACACCTATCGGGTCTCGTGGACCCGATATGAGGGATCCGAATTATAAGGGTTGATATCTAATAACAGAAATACATGGCTTTAAGGACATAAAGAAAAGAGAAAGGTGCACGGCTGCTGACAAACACATTTCAATGCATTTGGGATGCCTAGGAGAGGACACGGTTGAAGTACCGTCCTGATTTTTTTTTGAAAATATGGATTACCATCCTGATCCACATCCCAAATCAGGTCTTCAGTCCTATCCCATGTCCGAGGGTCTGGGACGAGACCAGAGGCTAAGTGTGGTTGTTCCCTCCACCAAATCAATACATTTTGATTTGGAATTATGCGATATCATGACACAAATTCTTAAACACAATGAACTTGGTTACATCAATAATCTATTTATGCGACAGATGGAATAAGTAATGGTGGGTACAGCTAGAACAAAAAAAAGATGCAAGGCCACTTTCGGCAGCAAATTATACGTCATTGGAAGAAGGCAATGGAGTGTACCGTCTACGACGATCCTTGGGCTTCACCGCATCTCTCAGAGTAATGGGCCTGCTCTTTGGTCGGCCCAAATCTAGAACTGATGCCTTACCTGGATTCCCCAAAAATGGGTCCACGTTGGATTCCTGCTTATCCTGAACTTTCACCAATTCCTGGTCCACTCTCAGGACCGACAATGTTCCTGGGCATGCAATTGAGGGTGCCAACCCAGGAAGGAATAAGTGTGTGATTCTAGCGATAAATTGATCAATAGATAGATAGATAGAGAAGAGAGAGAGAGAGAGAGAGAGAGAGAGAGAGAGAGAAAGAGTGGCCAAGGGTTCTACAGAGCGAGAGAGTGATCAAGGTTCAACAGAAAGAGAGAGATTGACCAAAGTTCCACAGAGAGAGAATGTCTGTGCGAGTCCACAGAGATAAAGAGAGAGAACGATAAATCGATATGTGGGCATGTATATTTTTTGATGAAATACGTTTGTATATATATGTGTGTACAGAGAGAGAGGCTAAGGGTTCCACAGAGAAAGCAAGAATATGTGTGTGCGAGTCAAAGATAGAGACAGATTGGTAGATAGACATATAGAGAGAGAGTGGATAGTGTTCTTGATCAATAAATAGATATTGTATGTTTAAAATAAATAAAAAAGATAGATGTAGGTCTAGATTAGACATAGATATAAATAGAGAGGGGGGAGGGAGGGGGGGAGAGAGATAAAGATATATATTGATTGGATGAAGGTTCCAGACAGATTGAGAGAGATTTATATAGAAAGATATACATAAAGAGAGAGAGAGGATAAGGGTTCCTACCTGGCGCAATCATTACTTTCCGAAGGATATTTGTAGGAATGACATCCGAGTATGGATCCCTGCCATGAAAAAACATAGAGAATTCAAAAGCTTAGCCAGGAAAATATTATTATCCTCAATTTGCAACCGCAGATGCAACAAACTCTGTAGGTTTTAGTTCCAGGAAAACTCTTAAACTTTATAGAACTACTTGTTTAATGGCATCGAAAATAGCCGAGTGATGCGCTGAGAAAAATGAAACTCTAAATCCAGTCCATTGAAACAAAAATAAATATTAAACTAGTGAAATTTTGAATCAAAGCAGCATCATATCACAAGACTACTGATTGAGAGAAGTTGCATAGTTCTGGCATCAATGCACTTGACATGAAATAACTAAAAATTGATTTTCATCTGAGGTCTAACAATCAGAGTTTAAGATATTAAGAAGATTTCAAATCCTAACAAAAAGATAACCAAAGAGACTGCCTCATGAAATAAGGAAATATCAAGAGATAAATCAAGATAAGATTTGATATAGTATTGCTTTACCAGTTTAATGGGTGACCAACAGATGAGCTACGTTTTCTCTGTTTAGAAAATGAATCATCTCCAATGCCACGAACTTTGATGTCACCATGGCGCTCGTCAGACACAGGATTCCATTCCTCCATTCGACACTTCAATTCATCAATCTCATTCTCAATGATAATGGTGTTTGCATCATCGTCCACTTTTATGATACACGGTGATGCAGAGGACAAAGAATACTGCTTCACTTGCCTAAGAACACGGCCTTCATTGTGTGAGTCTACCTGAAAAAAATAAAATAAATGGCCTTCGTTATCATACCAAATGTGATAATACTAAGAAATGAAGACTAAAAAGTGGATAAAAAATGGGTCTTTCTCATGGTATTCCTACTCACAGAGTTCTCAATTTGAGCACTTAATTCAGCAGCTTTGGAACAGGCGACCTTCAAACAGTGAGTGATAACACTTGGCGGGATGCCTTCCCCACCCGCCTTCTGTATGGCACATATTTCGCAGTTTGAATTCACGGTCACTGTGATTCTTCCTAACATCACAGCTTCTTCAAGATGAGAAGGATCTATCACCTGAATAATGCATTGCATATTCAGAGAGGTTGAGAGCGGAAGAGAGAGAGAGAGAGAGGAAGAGAGGGTGAGAAAGCGGGAGGGAGAGGGGGAGAGAGAGAGAGTAAGAGGGAGAGGGAGAGGGGAACGAGAGAGAGATTAAGAGAGAGGGAGAGAGAGAGGAAGAGAGAGGGGAGAGAGAGAGATTAAGAGAGAGGGAGAGAGAGAGGAAGAGAGAGGGGAGAGAGAGAGTAAGAGAGAGGAAGAGAGAAGGGAAGAGATGGGGAGAGGGGGGGGAGAGAGAGGATGCAAGAGAGGGAGAGATGGAGAGAGGGGGGACAGAGAGAGGATGCAAGAGAGGGAGAGATGAAGAGAGAGAGGGAGAGAGCAACAGGAAAAAATAGCATATGCAAGCATTACGTACTACAGTGTTGCCTTCATTGAATATTCCAAACGTTACTGCAATTGGAAGATGATGGATAATAAAAGGAAGGGGCTCTTTTTCCTGCCCAGAGATGAGAAAAAGAAAACCCAGATTCCACGTTCAAGTAATGAGAATGTATAAAAATATAGATAATAAAACGGTTTGAGTCTAACCTCGGGGGGATGAATAGTAACCCTCAGATCATCTACTCCCTCAATAGAACAATCGGGTCTTCGAAAAGTCATGAGGGCAGCTAAGACAGCTATATTGGCCGCATCAATCAAGTTCCTGAACGAGATACCTGGAGTTGGATTGTCGTTCAAGTATTTTTCAACAGTTACAGAATGTTAAATTTTCAAAGCTCACCCCCCATTGTCAAGAATGTGAAGGTCAATGCGAATAGCCCAAACAAATCTCCCAGAGATCACACAGAGAGCCTCCATGTCCAAAGCCCAGCTTTCCCTGTAATTAAGGTCCGTATAGTTCCATAAAAATAGGTCTTCAAAAAACCATGAAAGCCAAGAACAGAGTTTGTCATCTACAATCGATGATGACAAGTCAGCCTCATCATTGTCCTTGTTTTCAGCCAGAATGATGAAACCAGAATCATCATCACAGTCATCATCCTAGCCACAGGCGAATGATTAGGATAATGATAACTAGTCATCACTACAAGTCATCTGAAACAGTAAAATTAAAGAAAGTAACAAGAGAGCATTGATGGGTCGTCGTCATCATCAGTCAATAATTCGTGGATGGATGATGATGACACTGGCAAACTAGTAATCGTCATCATCTCGGTGAAAATGAAAGATGAGTAGCCATCATCCTCTCTACTCCTCAACCCGAGTGACGGCAAACCATAGCTGAGAGAAATACGCATCTGATTCTTGATATAAAAATGGTTTGCTATTCTTGTTTTTAACAAAATAAGTCAATTCACAACAGTGCCAACGAAGAAAGAAAGTGTTATAAAGTTATAAACGAAATGAATACAAGCAAGAAAGTGAAGGGATCAAAGAAATCTTCTTCTACGATTGGTTCCTTGCCCACTCCTGGTACTGCGGCTTTGATTATCGAAGAATAATGAGTTAATAACTAAGGTTCAAATTTGTATGAACCTTATTAATGGAAATTAAGGAATTGTTCTTGAACAGCTCGACCTCCAAAATAGTCAATTCTTCATAAAAGAATCGAAAAAAAGTTCGGAAATAGGATATTTACCTCAAACCTCTGTCTATAATCCGTCCCAGTTCAACAGGGAGCTCCCCCTGGCGACCTGTCTCGAAGCACGGATCTGCCATGGGAGAGAACTCCGCGAAAATTGACAGAATTCCTTCATTAGGGCGATCTCGATACGGCTGAACCAGTTCTGCAGTCACAATCGCCATTACAAGAGTATTTCCCAGGCGTACCCTTGCCTGACCATCTTCTCTGTAATCAAATCAGACGGTTCAGAGCAATACAAAGATCGGAGTAATCGTTAATTGTATTGAATCATAAAGACGAAGTCTGAATACCCGCCTCCCGAGATCGATGATCAAATTACGATAATCCAGCAGTTGTCGACCATCAATCCGCAGTTCTGAAAGCAATCCACTCTCTATGAACTTCTTCTCGTTGATACTCATACGCACGCTGTTCGCCAGCCTCTGCTCCATGAACTATGATCTGGAAGCTACTCAAATTTCAATCAATTATGGTGGCGGAAAGGGGATCCGCAGAAATAGCGACCGAATCCCCCAAAAAAGTTCAAATTGGAAATACTAGTTAAAATCAGGATTGAAATGACATGAACAAGTAGATCACAGAATATCAAAAAAAGTTCAAATTGGAAATACTAGTGAAAATCAGGATTGAAATGACATGAACAAGTAGATCACAGAATAGCAAAAAAAGATCAACTAGTTAAAATCAGGTTTGACATGACATGAACAAGTAGATCACAGAATAGCAAAAAAAGGTTTAAGATTGAAAAACTAGTTGAAAATCAGCGTTGAAGTGGCATGCACAACTAGATCGTAGAATATATAAAAAAAAAAAAGTTAAAACTGGAAATAACATTTGAAAATCAACAGTGAAGTGACATGAACAACTAGATCACAGAATAGCAAATTCCATTTGAATCGATTTCTTGCCTCGTTTGTGGAAGGCAGTAGGTAGATGGAGCCCGCATCCTAAATATGTGGCATTTATATACTATTATGTATATTTATCCCTCGGCCCAATAAGGCCCATTTAGGGATCTGCAGTTGTCGATGTCATCAGCCTATGAACACTATGACAACGACACCAGGTAATGCCCTGTTCGTCAATAGACGACGAAGGGTTGAAATGCCTCGGGCTCGATACCTGTTTTTGGCAAAGACCTAAACCGTACCTAAAGTTTGCTCCAGTCTTGGTACGACAGGTCGACTAGTTAATACCAAAGGGAGGCGCAGGCCTCCCTTGCAAGGAAGAACATATTATAAAATAATCTATAATGTTCGTCTTTAAAATAAAAAGTTCCCATTAGATGTTGAATGCAATATCGCCTTAGCTCAATTTGATAGAGCATAGCTTCGATGTTGCTGAACGGCGTCAACCAATAACAAGCATAGAAACACATCATGATTAATGGCTCAAGAAAGGGGAAAGATATTGAAAATTTATTGTGCTGCTAAACTCATGGATCTAGGAATAATAAGAACAAAAGTACAGGTTGGTTTGTGAGCCTAGTGATAGGAGACTATCTTCCTTTGTTTAGAGAGCACTGTTGGGTTAAAGATTTCTTACTAAATTTTATGACCTAAATGCTTTTGAATGGGTGTTCACCGCAAAGTGTTCTCAGAAAAAATGATCACGAAATAATTATTATTCATCATTGTTTGCCTCAATTTCCTCTAATTTGCAATCATCCTCTTTGTATTCTATTTTGGCCTTAGAAGCCCAACATTTCAAAGTTCTTGGTATGGATACAGATTCCATAGATAATCATCCTCTTTGAAAAGTGACAATCCCTTCGTGCTGTTAAAAGACGCTTTGCCAGAGCACTCGATGCACAAATAGAGAGGAATTCCTTTATAAGCACTACGAATCATGGATATTTTGTGGACCAACTTGACACCATTTGAGTAGGCCATCGCAAGGACCAATGCAAAGTTCTTTTAAGTAATCATCCACTTCTTCTCAAGCTGATTGAAATTATCAGTTCTGGTCTTTGGATTGCGCTTGATTGGTTTCTTCATCTCCACTAATACAATTACTAGTTTTGATCGTTTCTCAACTATAGACAGCAGATTTTCAATAATTAACTGGTTGGTTGAAGTTGAAGAGGTGGACAACTTTTTCAGGAATTTCACAACAACGTTGACAGTAAGAAAATTGTAAGGGAAAAACTCAATCCTCTTTCTTGCATGTTACATTGACTCATTGGGGAATATAGGCTTCAACATCAAGTGATCTAATAAAAGTTGATAACCTATCAACATGTCCTTCACTACTGTTGACACACTTTCAAGCGACCTTGTTTTCTCGTTGCGAAGAGACGTAGGGAGACCAGGAGTAGGATTGTTCAACGGAGAATTACAGATCAAAATTTATCTAGTAAAAGTTGATCCACTCAAAATACTTGAGGCATCTGACTAGAAAGGATCTTAGAGGCATCATAAAACCCTTCAGATCATTCGACAAACCTTATCTAAAGATCTCACTCTTCAACCATGATGGAATAGCTTGGCATCACTCATTCTCTTGTCTAACATATTTCCTTCTCCCAAGTTGCTTCAATCATTCCATATGTGAAGTTCCATCTGGTGGGAACATCTTTAATGAAAAAATTATGATCTTCCATGCCCAAATCATGATATAAATTATGACACTGGCAAACTACTTGTGGTGAAGCTTCAATTGGAATGGCAAGTTTTCAAACTGATAGTAATATATGTGGTTCTCAAGCCAATCACACATTCCATATCTCGTTCCGCATTCATTTGTAGAAAATATTCATTACAGTGCGTAGGTGATGCTTATAACAAAGTCCATGAATATATGATCGGACTTAGTGAATTATGATGAGATCATAATACGGAGGTCACTAGTCTTTAAGCATGTGTTCTAAATATTCCTATTCGAAGTAATGATGATGACGGAGCTTGAACGGAGATCATCAACATGAAGGAGGAGATTCAGCGTGTCAAGGACTACGTGGATACTTATAGAGGATGCACACATGAGCAGCTCCACGCGACTCGTTGGAGGATCAAAGGAATCACAGATGTTAATCGTGCAAAGGTTATTTCGTTTCATGATTTTGTTGATGTCGTTATGAATCATTAAAGTCTTCTGATGCGTATCATTTTGAGCTGTTCATTCAAATCAAGGCCTCTAGAACTCAACACCTAGAGGGTCGCACACAAATGGTCTTTTGGACATTGGAATATATACCTAAGTTTTGGGGGGTTTTATGAAAAATACACACTTAGTATAAATAGGGGAAGGCCCTGAAAGAAAATCATGATAGCTCCTTATCCTCTAAGTGTTGGTTCTTTACACTATAGATATACTTAATGAAATTCACCCAAGCCAGAATTGTCCATGGGCCTTCCCCTTCTTCTCCCTTCTTCCCATGGCTCCTCTCCATTCTTGATGTGATCGGGACGGTGTAACAACGACTACAGAGGTTGAACGGAGCTCTCCAAGGTGAAGAAGTAGATTCGATGTGTGGAGGATCACATGGATACTTCGAGAGGCTATACACATGAGCAGTTCAACCCATCTCGCTCAATGATCCAATAAATCACAAATGTGATCGGTGCACATCTGCTTCGTTTCATCGTTAGCATCACAATTGAGTTTTTATCCCTCTAATATGAGTCAAAGTATGTACCAAATATTTTTGAAATAAACATTAAAATGGAAAATAATTTATATACCCAAATACCTAGCTCCTTCAATCCTCGTTGCACAACCAAATTTAGAACATATGCCATGTATGATATGTCATATTGGTCATTAATGACTCCTTATCCTTCATTGGCATTTTTAAATTTCATCCATATTTATATTATAACTAGCATTGTTAGTTTTTCAGACAATACTTACAAAACATATTAATTTGGGCATTAGGACATAAAAATATATTAATTTCTATGTACCAGTTATGTGAGTTTATAATATTTGATGAAAACCAACTAAATGATGAGCGACTATCCAAATATGAAATATTGGATTGATGAGAATCCATGTCATGCTTCATCAATTAAATTCATAATGATCTGAAGTATGGTAACACAGTTCGAGCTGGTCTGAATGTCCATATTTATTCCTTACGGTAATATTTTAGGTGTTGAATATCGTACAAGCTTCCCATTTAGAATAGTGGCATAAACACTTTTTACATAAAAGGTTACAATTTTCTTACATTTTTATGGTCAATAAGCAATAAAGGCATGATCAAATTCACAACGAGGCCTTAAAAAGTACTTTTATTTCCTTCATAAATCTGCTTGAATAGTTTTTAGCCTGAAAATTAACCTGATATAGGTTTCACACCAGTTCAAAGCTTTAGGTCTTTGTGATGCTGGATTTGACACATTTTCAAGTGTTTCCATAACTCTATGCTCCCTGTCTTATCCCTTGTCGTTATTTTGTCTAGTTTTAAATAATTTTCATGTATACTTACTATAATACAGATGATACAGATGATGGTTTCCTATGCAGAAAGTCTTGGTGTCCTCCATAGACATATCATCCCTTGTCTCTAAATCAATGGTTGTTGTGTAAAGTACAAGGTCGTTACCCAAAACCATTAATCACAAGCTGAATTGCCAAAAATATGTCATGTCAATATCTGCTCTTGGTAAGACATAAAACTGTGAGGCACACATTTTTCATAAATGAATAAAAATATTATGAAACATTAGACCAGGTGAGTAGTCTTATAAAACCTAAAATAAATTCAACAAATGGAAAAAAAACAGTTTATGTCACATAGTAAATAACTGCACGCTTGCATTGTGGAGGAAGTTGCAAAACACTACAGCATATCTAACATAAAAGGTATCACATAATTTTCATATTTTATTCAAAAACATGTTATAGACAATAGCTGAAGTTGTGCTTCCATAAAATTTTCTTATTGTCACTTTGATACAGAAGGATGGGTCAAAATTTTCTGATGACACTTTCAATGGAATTCATATTGGAAGGGAAAAAAATCAAGAATTTCAATTTGATGTATAGAAAGAACCAAAACGGATAATTTTAATGATGATAAAAAAATAAAAAACAATAATGTTCAGAAAAATAACAAAAAACAAATTTCCCATGTGGCAGTCAGGTCAGAAGCAATAACAAGGTGAAATATTAGAATAATCAATCTGAAAATAAATTCTATAGCAACCAAAAAAGTAAATAATTTTAAAAATGGAAGACCAATAGTAAAATAGGATTTTTTAAAATAAAATTGAAATGAAAAACTTTATGGTACTTTTCCATATTCTATTCCTAGTTTTCTCTCTTTCTCTTAATATTCCCTCTTTCTTTCTCTCTCCATTTCCTCCCCCATCCTGGTCCCTCTACAGCTTAAGCACACAATCCAAATAAAGGAAATAAGGTTGTAGAATATGTAAAGTATTGACAGCTAGAATACTTCAATGAATTTGCTCAAACGATGTGAGAGAGTGTAAATAAAAAATTCAATATAATAGAAAGTAAAATGATAAATTAACAGACCTGACACTAAAATAATATACCAATTGTTTTTATTCAGTGTTCGATGTATGGAAAAAAACAAGAAGCTGAAGTTATTTCGTGGAAGCCAACATGGTTATATAAATAAGTAGAAAATACCAAAGAATCAACAATAACGCCCTTAAAAGACCAATGAAGACAGTGTATTTCCTTTTTTATTAAATTAAATAAACGAAGTAATGGCACTACATGTCATGACAATTCAGGAAATTTTAAACTTTACACATATTTTATTATATCATGTTATTCAGAACAAGCATGGTGGATTTACTGATTCTCAATGGTAACAAAGACCAATCATGAAAGAAGATCGAGGGGTTGTTTGCAAAGACAGAACTGAAATGATGTTGAGCTAGGTACTTACCCAAATTATATTTTTAAATTCTACATGAAATAAAATTCCAAGTAAAATTTCCTGAGACAAGTGAGAATATTTGGGAAATTCCAATTAACGAACTCCAAGCAAAAAAATCTCACACACCAGAATACGTTCCATGAATTCCTAGGCATCTAGCTGGAATAAAAGGAAGTGCCTGTCTCACAGAAGAAAACACCCTAAGTTAATCTAAGATTCCATTGAACATTCTGAGAAAATGCAAAAATTTTACTCACACTAACAAAAATGTGCCACAATGCATTCAATTGGACAAATTCGACCAAAAATACACCTCCAAATTTGTCTGGAGAAAATAATAGTAACCAGATTTGAGATAAAGATGACATCATAATTTTCTCTTACCTTGGAGACAAAGGAGAAACCAAATATGTTGGCTTGTTGATCAGCCAACCGCAAGATCCAGAGAACAGACCTGATCTTTGAAAAACAAGGCGCAGGGATGGGGAATGGGGAGGGGGAGCAAGGGCAGGAAGCAGGAGAGGGGAAGGGGGATCAGGGGGATAGAAGTGTTTACAAATTAAAATACTTATGTGTTATACCTTTATAATAAAAATAATATTAAATTAATTAATGCCTGAACTCAATCTAGTTTGACCCTAGAACCTAATCCGATCTAACCAGCCAGTCCACCCTAAAATGGTAGACTGACGGTACCAGTTTTTGTTCGGTCACTCCGGTCCTCGGCCCAAAATGTCCAACCCTAGTCAAGGGACAAGCTATACCTGCATCAACAGCAGGGGAAAAAGAGAGTTATTGCAACAGGCAATAGCAGTGTTAAGTAGCGGGTGACTGTCACTCCGGTGAGTCACGTGTGGAATGACGGAGAGAGACTCTGAGCAGGACTGACTGTGGGCGGTCATGAATTCTTTTTACTTGATGATGGTCATCAATGATGTCAATGTGAATGATGATAATTTTCGGGACCGAACAGACAAAAGACATCAACTTTTACAGCTGTTGACGTTGATGCTGTCATTGTGATTTTTTTTTTCATATGTTGACGTCGGTGTCGATAACACGTGTCCTCCGTTTCTAGTGCATATCTACATTTTTTACTTTATCTTATTAATTGGCCCAATATGGCCCATTGAAGGTCCTATCCGAATTAACTATTTTCCAATTTTGGCCCATTTGTGATCATCTCATTAAAGGTCCCATTTTGCACCATTTTGGCTGATTGTGTTTAAATCCTACATTGGTTTGCAGCAAAAAAAACATGATTAAGTGTACAATTTAATTGACCATTTTGGCCCATGAAATGTCCTATTGGGCCCATTTTCTAAGAGTCTCTTATCTCCACTTGCAACCCAAAAGTGGGGTATATGTACATTTTTCAAGATTATTGGATTAATGTGAAAGAGTTTATTTTTTTCAGGGAGAAAGAGAAATCGTTCGGCGTGTTTGTAACCATGCCTTCTTGGTTGGAGGAGAAATCCGCTGTCATGGACCTTCTTGTGGGGGATTTGCGCTGTTACCCATCGCCGACGAGCGCAGATTCTCACCGGAGAAGTAAAATATGCCGCCTGGAATCATGGGTTAGTCTCCAAATACTGTTTTAAATTCTTTTTCTCGTTGAAATTTTGATAATTCTGTGTTTTTCTTAGTTGAAATCGTCCTTCTGATGCATCTCTGTGCGATTTGCTTCCTCCAGGAAGTGGAAATTTAAACACTTGATGTGTAAAATTGCAATTTCTTAAGGCTTTCTCACCAAATTCCTCTCCGGCGTTGCGGTTTTTCAAATCAATTGACCCCGGAAGAAATTCTCAATAAAAATTCCTTCTTATAATTTTGTTTCCCGATGTTGACACGGGGGAGCTGTGTGGCTTGCTTCTAAAGGATAATTTACGGTTGATTTTTCGAGTTGCTCTAGTTCTTTCCGTGAAGAATGTCGATTCTTTATAAAATAAGCATCGAGCTAAGAAACCAGTCTAGAAGAAGAACCGGAACTATTTTGCGGAGAATGGAATTTCTGTTCAGTAGATGTTTAATCAGCATTCAAACGAAATGATGGAAACAACAACTTTCAGGTGTTTTTTTTAAAGAAAATTTTCAGGTTTTTGTTAGTGGCTTCAATGATGCTTCCGACTTAAAAAAATGTTCTTATTTTATTGAATGATGATGAGCCCGTATTCCTTATTGGCCTAGGTCAAGGGAACAATTAGAACGTAGAACTTGAACAAAATTGACCTGAGGAAGCTGTAATCTCTGGTTTTGAAAAATAACTCTGGTTCTTCTCTCTTAGAAAACCGGTTGGCTTCTGCAGGTTCCTACCTTCAAAAACCAATGGATTTCTTAACTTTAAAAAATAACTCAATAATCCATTGAAACCTTTTATTGAATTTATTTTCGTGGTTCGTTAACCTCAAGCAGAAAATGTAATTGTTAAATACTATATCCTTTTTCTTTTCTCTCTTCCCTTTGGCCAGAGACTCTGATAAACAATCATATAGTTAAATAAATAGAGAGCAAATGATCAATTTAGAATATCTTGATTGAATTTTATTTATTAACTGGTAGGAGATAATAATCATTATTTTTCTATTTGATATAAAGAATAATAATACAACAGTTCCTTGTGTCCTTATATATATATGAAAGAAAAAAAGGAAGATCACTCAAATCGATGATCAACCCATTACTATAGTGCCATAAACAAGAGTTATCGCACCTATATTCTTAGCTTCTTACTGTTCTTCATACAGTCGTTGCAGGTTATCCCTGCGATTTCCTCATGGTAACTTATACATTGTTTCTCTCGTTGAAATTACAAATTATTTTGCCATTTTTTCTAATTTCTTTTTTTCTGAACTGAATAGCTCTGCCGGGGAAGACGCCGCTGCTGTCTCTCATGGCAATACCAGAATCTCCAAGGAGCTGGACCAAGCAAACTGTGAGCCACATTCTCATATTTACTCTCATTTTTATTTTACTCCATTCTTGAAAAAAAAAAGATAAAAAAGACCTCCTCCAAGAATTTACTATTATTTTCAACAAACATTCACTAATTACATATTCCTGCGTCCCAGCTGAATATCCCCAACTTCCAACTCAGCCTGGGACTTGAACTGACCCACCATAAAAAGTGGAGACAAAAGTCAACGCACACAACGGTCAACGCAGACCTCCTCGAAGACGAGGACAAAGCCAAGTCATGGGAAGAATCTAAGCGACTGATCTTGTCCTTGAACTTCTCCTCTGAAGAAGCAGATTCAATGCTGGGAAAGGCCTTTGGGTGGGCCCACTCTTCCTACTGGGGAGAAGAGAGGGAAAGACGGGTTCCCAGCCACGTAGACATCCATGAGTTGTTGACTTTCCTCAGAGAAGTCGGCCTCACCGACGACGATCTGGCTAAGCTGCTGAAGAAATTTCCTGACGTTTTGGGCTGCAGTCTGAAGGAGGAGGTCAAAGTCAACGTGGGTCTGCTGATGAGCAACTGGGGGATTAAGGGGAAAGCGTTGACCAGGCTGCTTGTGAGAAACCCTAGGGTTCTTGGGTATAGCGTTGACTGTAAAGGAGATTGTATTGCACAATGCAACCGCTGTTGGGCCCGCTTCTAGATGACGGCCACTTGGCAGGTTGGAGCTGGGTTTTATGGTTTAATTTTTTAATTAGTTTCATGTGAAAAAAATAACCGTGTTGCATGATTTTAATGTTTTACCATGTTGCCGGATTTTCTGGTCTTTTACTTTGGAGAGGGGAATTTGTATTTTCTAAGATTTGAATAATCTGAAACTGTTGGGGTGGACACTTTTTTTTTACCATTTTATCCTTTTTAACTTTTTATTCAAAGCATGATTTTCCACGCATGATGACCAAAATATTGATATTTGGGTCATCATCTTTTATTTGATTTTTATTTGAACAAATGTTTGGAGATGATACCATACTCTACTCAGTTCGTAATAGTTTCTCTTGAATCAAACAACACACTCAAAATTCAATAAAGAATGAAGAAAGTATCTGAATCTTGGGAACAAGCTTGACATAGACTGTAAAACTAAGGGTTCTTCAGAGATGGGAAAAAATAAAGAGGAAGAGATATTTATACATCTGGGATTCATCTTCTTTTGTCCTTATATTCCTCTCTTATTTTTATGGCAAATCAGTATTTATGATAGAATATAGTGAATAAAATCAATCTAGAGAGAGCCAACTGAAGATCTGGTGATAGAGAGATGATCACAAGGTAAGGATATCACTGTAGAGGGAGCACCAAGAGCAATGCTAATGTTATTTTTCAGGGGTTCCTTAGGGACCGATTCACTCTGCGTAGATTTACTGAACGCAGAAAGCCTTCCACTGGCAGGCGATCGTGTTTTTCACAGGATTTTTCGTTACTCATATCAGCATTCTCACTTCTGATATCTCCAGGTGTTGTCACCAAAAACCTTCCCCGATTGACAGAACGTCCCGCTAGGGCCCTTACCTTTAAGTGCGCAATGCAAATTACCAAGACCCACTTTTCCTACTCTTGAATACTAAAAGGAAGGGAAAAACTACAGAGATTTTAGTACCAAAATGACCTATCAAACTTGTTCAAAAGCCCTTGTGGATCCAACACTAAAAGGGGGAATTCCACTGAGGCCTCGAGGATCGTTTCGCTTGTGGTGCCATCGGCCAGGCGGCCTCGAATCCGCATCGCAGCTGGGACTTGAAACACCAAAGCGCCAGAACTCCGGAACAGGTTGGACTGCCTTCCCGATTGGAGAGCTGCTTTTCCGGACTGCTTCTCGTTGGACAGCAAACTCCAGAACTCCGGAACTCCAGAACTCGGAAACTCTCATTCAACCGTAGGAGAGCGGCCTGTCGAGTGGCGGCCTGGCAAGTTCCTGCTTTTCTGAGCCCCTAACTCCGGGTGCCCTCGGCACGGAGGCCTCAAGGATCGCCTCGTTTGCTCCCGTTATTGAATGAACTACAACAAGCTGCGAGTCCCTGTCACTACATAATTGAATTTCCGGTGCGAAATTCAATTCTATGAGTAATTAAAAGGTTATAAAAGAAGTGGATTCAGGAACGTGGAATGTCAGTCAGAGGTTACGAAGTAATGTAACTCCTGTACGAGAACGAAAGAGTCCTTCGTCCTACACTCGCTGACTTCACGTCGACCTATAAGTAGTAGTGAACTCCGCTTCCTTCACTGAGACAAAAGAGTGAAATAAAGGCGCGACGGAGCGTGAAGATGAAGATGAAGACGAGCGTTCAGATGAAGACGAGCGTTCAGATTAAGATGAAGACGAGCGAGCGGGGGCGCCTTTAGGCGCTTAGTTAGGAGCGTTTACGAGCGGGAGTGATGAAGATGAAGATGAAGATTCATCAACGATTCATGTTATGCAAGGCGCTTAGGAGCATAAGGGGCGCAGCGTGAATGCAAGAAACGTTATGCAAGGTTATGTTATTTTGAACATAAGACGTCACATCGAATGAAGAACAATACCGAATGTTCAACATCTGAAAGAATGGCAATGAGAGGGGGCGGCGACTCATTTTCTTGTGACTGAAGGAAGTAGGGCTCCTATTGAACCGAACAGCCCCTCCCTTCAAGTGAACAGCGCAAGCCTACTGATTGATAGCTTATCTTATAGGCATAGCGGATGGTCCGTTAGAAGAAGCTTCACGTCATCTTCCGAAGCTGGCTCGAAGAGGAAGAAGAAGAATCCATACCAGATTCTGAGAGGAACTTAGATAGAAATTGGTAAGATAGAGAGCATAAAAATAGGGCGCTAGCATTCTGCTCATAAATTCGCACCTCGCTCCGTCGCTTCTGCTCATACGCGCCTTCGTAACTTTCTTGACTTCGCTCCTAGAGTCGCGCCTTCGGAACCTATTGAAAGAAGCTACCTTCCCCACCTTTTTGACTGACATGGGAAGCGAGACTTTCCTTCTTATGAAGCAGATGCTGATGATGAAAGAGCTTCTTCGGATGCTTCTTATTTATCAAGGTATTGTAAGTTGATTGTTCCAGGTTTGATCCCCCAGTTATAGGTTCCTGGCCAACTTAGATGCTTGCTTAGCCGCTCCCACCTTACTCACGAAACCCGTTATTTTATCCGCTTACTTCGCGCTCCGTCAGTCGCGTCTGAATCTTCATCTTCACGCTCGTCTGAATCTTCACGCTCCTCGCGCCTCATCTATTTCCGGTCTTTACGAAGTCAAAGAATCAGTCACAATTGAGTTTTATGGCTATCGGTCATTGAGGAATACTTAGGCTTAGAGGGTGGTCCCCCTTTCTCGCGTAAAAGCGATCTGAATTCGAACACGCCGCGTTTTACTGGGAAGGATCGAACCATGGGAACGAATCTACAGGGTTATCACCTTCTTTGGCCAGATCTTCCAACCTTTTACAATTACATTTCACTGCGCGCCCCACCCCGTAAGTCCTGTGTTGCCTACGCTTGTGCCCCAGTTGCTGACTTTGTACAACTCAGTAGGGCGGGCTACGGCAACACAGCCTACGCTTGCTGCTTGCCGGTTTTTCCATCATCCAATTCACAACAAATCGAATGAAACCGGAACACACTTTTTTTAATTCAAACCCCAATCCGCTCTCGCTCGCCGCTACTAACGGGGTCTCGGTTGATTTCCTTTCCCACCCCGACCTAATTCATGATGAGCCCACCAACTTCCTAGCAAGATGCCTACGGTTAAAAACAACCGACATGTCAAGATCCAAATTCGAATGGGTTCCTGGTCCTGGTCAGAGACCACTGTGTTTGCGCCGGCGATCCAACAAAGAGGTTCTAAAGGAATGGTATCTTTCTTTCCATTACGAACGACACGCACCGCCTGCTCCCTCCCCGAGTCTATTAGCGCTCATGTCCAGAGCGAAGAGAAGGTTCTGAAAGAAAAGCGCCGCCGAAGCAGCATGAACAGGCTTCTATTGCTACGCAACAATAGAGCAGGTGTGCATGAAGCGCCCACATGTTTGAATGATCGGGTAAAGAGAGAGCTTCTTATATTGGATCCGACGCATCCAGCAGAGCGAAGCAGCGTTCCATTCCTTTCGGCGGCATCCTTCCGCATTGGCGGCGAGTGGAGTGCCACAATCTGCTCCCGCTCCTCGCGCCTTTTTCTTTCTAACAAACATTAGATTAGAAATCAAAAGAAAAGTTCTGTTAGGTTCTTAGTAGCAGTCGACGACCTTTTTACTTCACATAGCTTTTCGTCTCCTTGATAGCTGGAAGTTCTTCAAAAGTATGAAAAGCTGGAGGACTTTGTACCATCCATTCAAGTGTGGTTGGATTCTGTTCAACAGCCCAAGGACTTGGAGCACATTTTTTATTCTTTCCACTGCTTGAAGTGATTGTTACGACCACAAAGAAATGACGAATCCCAACTACGGATATATAAGAGCCGAAACTGCTCAGAGCATTCCATCCGGGGGGAGCCGGCGCCTTTCGAAGTACCGGTGTGAACCTAATTCTTTCTTAATGTCACTCGTTCCCCACACCTATAACGTCAAAGTACCAGTGACCTTGACGGTTTGGTTAGGCTTGGTTACGACGACGTTGAGTTGGCGGCGGAGGAAGACTCGGCATTCAGCCGAGCCGCCCGGTGGTGTGGTACGTAGTGGTAATAGTACGCCCCAGGTCACTGGTCTAAGATAAGTTACTAACGAAAATATCAAACTCGAATCTTTGGGACCAGAAGCAGTTAGCAGTGATTGGCATCACCTTCAGCGGTGAAAAGCAAGCAAAAGAAAGCACGGTTCCATAAAGTCTTCTCTACAGCATGAATAGCGCATAGCGGAGCAGCGCCAAGGGGGCGAAGCCCATCATATGAAATGGGTTCAACGTCCAATTATTCAAACAAGAAGAAGATGAATCGAAATCTGTAGTGAGATGTTTGATTACAAGTATAACGTCCAATTATCCCTGTTTCTGGTGTTTCAGTCACCTTTCGATGGCTCCCTTAATGTATGTGCCAGGAAGTTTCTGAAGAAGCGGGCTACTCCCCGAAAATGCCCCGCCCGTAGGTTCATTTGTCGTTGGGGTGGATTCATTGCTCGTTCTGTGGTTATCAGTAACGTGGCCAACCTAATTTATAGAAGTTGTCTGCGTGCAGGAGGCGCGAGTTTACGAGCGGGCAACACCCTCTCTTCTGGCGAACCTGCGATCGCCGTCTCTAACTGAATGCTCAACTGAGGTCGTGTACAACAACCTTAACCGCACAAACCTGGGCTGGGCATACCTCCATCCCTAGAGGAGCCGTATGAGGCGGAAGCTCCACGTACGGTTTTGAAGCCGAGCCTTTCCAGCAATGGGGCTTAGGGACCGATATGATGATTGGTTTAGGTAGGGCGGCCAGCCTACTATGGGCACCTATAGGGATTAGTGCGTGAGACCGCGATCCACAAAAGCATGGGACTCACCCTGGAACGGAGAAGGGAAACATAGCATGTCACAAGAGCGAGGCGGGGGGAGATTCCCTACTGCGAGAGGGACGCCTCGTGAGCCGGGCTTTGCGAGATGAGGCCTTTTGGCGAAGCCAAGTAAATTTTGGGCCACCAAACCCTGTGATGAGAAGGGGCGAGTGAGCTGGAGAAGTCACACTCCCTGCCTTCCAAAGGTGCCTAGAGGACGGGCCAGATACTGCAGAGCGAAGACCCGGGAGCGGATTCCCCACAGGGGGACAGGAGACGGCCATCTCGAGGTTCTGAAAGAACGACCTACAGGTAACACCGGCGAGACCCAGGAAGGCAACCCGATTGGGAGTCAGAGGATCCATAGTACCTGCAGCCTCCCGGATTTAATATTCATAATTTTTGAAAGCGGGGGTAAGGGATCTCTTTTCTGCAACAGAAAAAACACGGAGCAGATTTGACTCGGCACAACCTAACGATACATCCAATACCAATGATCTGTGCCTAGAATGCGTTGCTAGATTTCTGCTCTGACATTCTTCATTCGCATATTGTTCATTGACTTCGTAACCTGAGGGGCGAGTGAGCGGGTTACGAAGTCAATTCATCTTCATCTTCATGTTACGAAGTCAATTTGCTCGTCGCGCCGTCGAACGAACCTTTCTTCATTCAAGAACTTCTCTTTCAGTTCTTGAAGAAAGAACCAAAGGCGCGGAAGTGGGGAATCTTTAGATGAAGACGCGAGTGAGTGAGCGGTCATGACTGGATTGATTTTAAACACCTGCGAAAGACTAAATACAATAATCATATATTCATATATAAATAAATATTGACTTGACTTCGTAACCTTTAGCTATTCTTAGCTAAGGTTCCGAAGGAAGGGCGGATGTAGCCAAGTGGATCAAGGCAGTGGATTGTGAATCCACCATGCGCAGGTTCAATCCCCGTCGTTCGCCCATTACATTATTTCACATTTTAAAAATGCTATTTTCAATATGCTTACGGCGACGAAAAATAAAACTATCACTAACTAGTAATATGATACACTGAAAGTCATATGACCAAAATACCCCCTTCATATTTGGAACAGACAGATATATACAAATAACTATCTACTTTTTCTGATATGTGAGAGAAAATTAAAAATCTCGTGTGATTTTGATCTACTGATAGAGAGACGAGCACAAGGTAAGGGAACTACTTTAGAGGGAGTGCCAAGAGATAGATAGCTGAGTAAAATTGCAATCTTTAGTTCATTTTAATTGCCTCCAAAGAGCAGTACAATCTGTTAATGACCAAAATACCCACTTATTGTTTGAAACTGACAAAGTTATTGGTAAGTCCCATGTTGAGAATCTCAACACACGCGTCTGTGTCTGCTGTCCACATGCCAGTCAGGTTAACCAAACACGTCTTACCCTCTTGTATGTGGAGGGCAGAGTCACGTCAGATACCCATATCACCATCTTTTTTCTATATATTTTAGAAAAAATTAAAATGTTGCGCAATTTTGCTCTCCATTTAGAGTTTAGGGTTTAGGGTTTAACATGAAAGTTAGGTGTTGGGTTTCATGTTTTGGAAGCTATAAGTTTTCTAATGATGTAAGGGGTGGTAATGTGTTGACCTGTTTTCTGATCTTTGATTCTCCCTCCAAGTCAATGTTGACCCTGGATGATACGCTGATGTAGATTAATTAATAATATTTTTTCCTTCATAAATACCTCCTTTTAAGATGAAAATTCATATTTTATTTTCCATGTTTCTTAAAATGTTGAGGATAGCAGAGTTTAAAGCAGGCAGAGGAGATTTAATAAAGAGTGATGTATATAGTTAATAGAGAGATTTAATAGAGAGTCATGTGTGGAGAGAAAAGAGAGATTTATATGAAAGGAGGTATATGTAGTAATATTGAGATAAAAGATATATATTTCTAATTATTGTAAGAGAGATAGAGAGAGGAGAGATATATAAAATATCATTTTATGGGATTTCATTTATAGCTCTGGGAGGATGAGGGAGAGCTGATCTTCCAGTAATTTTAGAGAGAAAAAATCATCTGAGACTTATTATGTGGAGGGAGAAATATTATATTTATCGCAAGAGAGAGAGAGGAGAGAGATATGAAAGAGAATATTTTAAAGGGTTTCATTTTAATACTGTGGTAGGATGAGGGAGAGCTGAGATAGCAGTAATTTTTGAGATAGAAAATCATCTGATGTGTAGTATATGGAGGGATAAATGTTTATATTTATCACAAGAGAGAGAGGAGAGAGATATAAAAGAGTATGATTTATATGTCGTTTTAATACTGTGGTAGGATGATGGGAACCTGAACTTCTGCAATTTTAGAGAGAGAAAAGTCATATGATGCTTAGTAGATGGAGAGAGAAAGACAGAAATATTTATATTTATGGCAAAAGAGAGAGAAACAAGGAGAAAGGGAGAGAAACAAATATATATTTATGGGAATTCATTTTAATACTGTGGTAGGATAACCGAGACGTTAGCTTCTAGCAAGATTAGAGAGAGAAAGTCATCTTATGCTTTGTATAAGGAGAGATATTTATTTCATTGCAAGAGAGAGAAGAGGAGAGAGATAGAAAATACTATGTTTTATGGATCTAAATTTAATTTTGTGGTAGGATGACAAACACATGAGCTTCTTACAATTATAGAGAGAGAAAGTCACCAGAGCTTCTAGAAATTCTAGAGAGATAAATTCACTTGAGCTTCTAGAAATTGTGGAGAGATAAAGTCACCTGAAGTTCTAGAAATTGTGGATAGATAAAGTCACATGAAGTTCTAGAAATTCTAGATAGATAAAGTCACCTGAGCTTCTAGAAATTGTAGAGAGATAAAGTCACCTGAGCTTCTAGAAATTCTGGAGAGATAAAGTCACCTGAGCTTCTAGGAATTCGACAAAGATAAAGTCACCTGAGCTTCTAGGAATTTGACAGAGAGAGAAAGTTACTTGAGCTTCTAGAAATTCTTGAGAGAGAAAGTCACCAGAGCTTCTAGAAATTCTAGAGAGAGAGAAAGTCACTTGAGCTTCTATAAATTCTTGAGAGAGAAAGTCACCTGAGCTTCTAGAAATTCTAGAGAGATAAAGTTACCTAAGCTTCTAGAAATTCTATAAGAGAAAGGCAACTGAGCTTCTAGCAATTCTATATAGAGAAAGTCATATGATGCTTAGTACAATACACAGCTGAGGACAATCAGAGAAACCAATTCAACAGGCAGCACCCACGATGGCATGTACTTTGCGTGGTTTTAGATAAACATGCAAATAAATATGTAGATAGTGATAGAGAGAGAGATACGCAAGTATATGAAGAATGAGAGATATAGAGAGACAAAGAGCGAGAGACAAGTATATGAAGAGAGAGAGATATAGAGAGACAAAGAGCAAGAGACAAGTATATGAAGAGAGAGAGATAGAGAGAAGATACATGAAGAGAGAGGGAGATAGAGACACAGAGAGAGAGATGGATACAAGGAGAGAGATTGTGAGTGAGAAAGTGATAGATGTATATTATTACAGGAGAGTGTTGAGAGAGAAGAGGGGTTATGAAATTGACAGATAGAGGATGAGAGAGATTGTTTTCTGTGTGTATTAGAGATATATATAGATATATATAGATATATATATAGATAGAGGGAGAGACAGAAAGATATTAGCTTCCGAGGAATCTTGAGAGAGAACTAGTAGAGAGAGAAACATAACAACAAACTTATATTTAGAGAGAGAGAGAGAGAGTTTGAGAAGTTTCCCAGTTATAGATCCGGGACGCGGACAGGACGATTTTTTCATCCCGGGACGAAAAAATTTGTCCCGTCCAGGGGCTCGGACAAATTCGTGGACGAAAATTCGTCCGAAGGACGATTGGACGGGACGTTTTTTGTCCCGTGGGATGATAAATCCGTCCGTCCGGAATACTCGGACGGTGGGCGGACGAAAGGTGGACGAATTGTTAATAAAATTCTGAAAAAAATATTTCTTTACATTTGAAATATTTTATAATTTGAAATTTAATCCCCAATTATTAGCAATTAAAATATCTTTCATACATTCACTTATAGTTGTACGGTAGTAGTTACTTTGTCGTAATGTCACTTTATTTTGGATTTTCTTGCCAATTTTTTATTTCGCAAGTAATTCGCAGAATACAGTTGTGGGAATTTGTTAAATAAGACTTAAATCGGATTCTGTCGAGTTGACCCGAATCTCCATCAACTTGTTCGGGATTTTCTTGCCACTTGTGTTTCCCACCATATTCTCAGAACGCAATCCTGAGAAATTGTGATATAAGATTGAATCAGTTTCTGTCGATTTAAACAATTGTGAGATAAGTTTTTCATCAACTTTTTCTCTAATCCTTCTCGGTTACTTCGGCACCGTAATTGAAAGAATTCATTCATGTACATCCACATGAACACTTGATAGCTATCACAGATCTATGCATAGTTGAAACAGTGTGCTCATTTTGTTAACTGAAATAACGTCGTTGAAATAACATGTCACTCTTTTGTCGAATCTGAATTCTCTAAATAATCGACCAATTTTTAATTTACCAATAACTAGCTATCAGATTGTTCACCATTTTTTTTTGAATTTAGAGATGAGGCTGAGACTCTCTATTTAGATTAAGCAAGAAGTCTGGAATTCTACATTTCTCAAACGCTGATAGTAAATTTTAAATTTTATTGAAATATTCAGCATGTTCAAGAAAAAATTATGGACCCGTTTCACTCACCAAACTTTTAAAATTTCACAGACAAGGACGATATTCTCTCTCTAGGTTAAGCAAAGAATCTGGAAATTAACATTTTTTCCAACTTTGATATTTGAATTTCTAAAATTTTAAAACTTGGAGGATTTAAATTTTTAAATTTTTAAATATTTGACTAATTTTTTATATAGCTATAATTAGCTATCAGATTATTTGCCTTTTTTTAATTTAGAGGTGAGGCCAATACTAACTTTTTAGATTAATTGAGGAATCTGGAATTTTACATTTTCCAGACAATGATAGTAAAATTTAAATTTTCTTTAAATATTCAGGATATTTGAGTAAGTTTTATTGTCCTGATCTTTATGTAACTAAAATTCTAGAGATGAGGATGGAATTCTCTTTCTAGATTAAGAAAGGGATCAGGAATTTTACAGTTTCCAAACTCTAAGATTGATAATTTAATTTTCAAAAAAATTTGAGGATCTCCAAGTCAAAATAATGGTCCTATTTCTACATTCCTATAAATACCTATCAGATTATTCACCATTTTTTAATGAATTCAGAGGTGAGGCTGAGTTTCACTGGGAAGTTGTTAGGAGAATATAATTGCTTTCAAAATTGAAATTCTCTTTAGTGAGATGGCAACTGGTCTCTGGGCAAGGAATCCGAGCTTCAGGATTTGTTATTTGGCTTTCGGTTCATATTTGGCTCAAATGAGTGGGCGGCCTTCAGACTGTTTTCTCCATGTACCGCCAGAGATTGCTGCAGATTAACTGCCGAATGTCAAAACACCTGAAATGCAGCGTTAGATCTTTTTTTGGTTTTCTTTCCATTGCTTTGCCATCATACTCGCAGATGTGGCAACAATCACCTAAATATTTTGAAAATGTAAACATTTTTACCATTTGAAAAAAAATGCAATTTTGTTCGAGGTTGTTGTCCTAATTTGAAATTTTGAAATATTTCTTACGATCATTCGAAATGTTCATTGTAGTTCAAAGGACAGCACACAAACTAAAACGGAAAAAAAATTCAGAGTATGGCTGGACGTGGGCATGTCACATGTGGCGTTCATGAGTCACAGGAAAGGTGAACTAAAAAGTATGCAGCATTTTTTCAGAGTCTTGCAGCCGTCCAGCCAACTCGCTCAAAATCACCTTCACATTTGGCGTAGATTGATGGTGTTGAGATGGCCGTCTCACCTCTCGCACTTTTATGCAGTCCACACTGTTATAGGAAACAAAGTAAAAATGTCATTGGAAAAAGGAAATCCAATGTGATCAATGGGTAACATAGGAATGGCGTCAGAGGGAGAGAGTTTGGTAGAAAATCGTTTAACAAAATAGTACTCCAGGATCGTCAGAACCAGATCATGAGGTGGGAAATTTTTTAGGATGAAAGCAGGTACTTTAAAAAACAGCATTCAAGCATAAAACAATGATCCAAAACTGTAAAACTGATCACAACAAATAAAGCAGGGTCATAACCGAGTAAAAACTTAAAGAAAAAAATTAAATCACAGTCTTCTCTCGTAATTTGCGAAAAATGAAAGCAAAGGATAAAAAGTTTGAACCCATGTATAGAATCAGAATAGTAGAGAGAGATACCACTGAAAATGGGCAAACCCACCAAAAACAAAGTAGAGGGAGACAAATTTGATGCCGAGGATTTTCAATGGAAAGTTCTAAATTCAAATTAGCAGAGAAATTCTGAGAAAGGTAGAGAAGAGCTACGAAAACTAAATTGAAAATAACACGTCAGAGAGAGATTCATTGCATCACATATAGAAGACAAATATCTGCGTCAGAGAGAGAGATGTGTAAAGGTTGATAAACGCAGGAAGGATGCGGTACTAGCAGGACTTACAATAAAGCAGGAAGATGTAAACCCGTCCACCGCCTTCATGTTTTCCCCTCTTACGCTGTTACGTGCAAAGGAGAGAGTTAAGAAAAATAAGCATGCTTAAGAAAATGTCAGAAAGTGATATAACGTAACTCACCATCAGAAGAGCTATCGTCGTTGACAATGTCATCCTTGGAGTCAGACGAGTACTGCTCTGCCCGACGGAACCATGCACGAAGCATCATCAACATCTCAATGCTCTCTGCATCTAGGCGTCCTCTTCGATACGTGCTGCTCCACTGGTGCACGGGTTAGGCATACGGCAAGAAATTGGGACGCAATTTTTGTGAAGTTCGGAAAGTATCGAGTTCCGATGTCCTTCCAACAGCTTAGTGGACTATCTTCCTCCTCACTACACGGGATATTTAGATACTTGTCGAGCTCTTGTCTAGGCGTTGAGCGTGGTTGCTGAGTCTTGCACGGACGGGTATATTGTCGCTTGGAGGATACAAAATATTTTCGGACGGCGTCTTCCAGATGATTCGCCCTGCTCCGAATCACATCCAGTTGCATTTGTTTTACACGCATTATCCAAAAGACCGCCAAGATAGGAAAGCACCTCTTCACGATATAACGGATGCACAATGTCTATTTTGGAGAATGGATCCAGGGTCCCCGCCGTCGCCACAATATGATTGCCCCAAATTACCTTTGCGTGTTGCATCAACTTTTTATGCATAGCACTACATGCCAAGCGCAATTCATCCCTTCGCTCGACATCCAAGGTTGCCCCAGCACTATACATAGCCTGCTCAAGTTGGGACTTCAGGTCCGAGATCAATAATGTTACTTCAGTGATTGACAATCTCTTTGTGGAACACACATAGTCGAAACCCTAACACAGTGGCCCGAGGATACATAGATATTCATCAATCAACTCCCAGTCCTCCTGACATAGGGCATAATCTTTAGTCGATGTCGAAAGGAACCTCACGGCCATATGGTCGAGTACCTCTCTCTTGGCAAGAGCACGCTCTAACATCATGAAAGTGGAGTTCCAGTGTGTTGGGCAGTCCACCTTTATCTTGATCGAGTTTGGGAGCTCAAACATTTTGCACATATCAACATATTTCTCCATTCGTTGCGTGGATCCTTGAATAGCGTTGACGATGGCTCTCACACGTGAAACGGCTATTCCCAAGGATGCAGCTGTCATTGTACTATATTCGTCAACTTGTGATTCAGTTGGTTCATCCGTGGCCAACGCTGCACATGTCTGAAAATCTCGGCCTCGTAGCATACTACTTTCTGGTGCTTCAGGATTACGAATGATCTTCAATCCGGCCTGGACTACGAGGTTGAGAACATGTGCAATGCATGGTACGTGTCTATCCATAGTGAACTGTGGGTTTACGGTCTTCAGTTGATCTACAATTGAGGCCAGCATCGTTCTGTTGTTGGACGCATTGTCCGTGGTGATGGCACAAAGCTTCGACACTATTCCATATTCATTTGCAACTTCCACGACGATCCTCGTCGAGTTGGTGCCGCAATGGGATCCCTTGATCCGCTGGATAGCAAGGAGTAGCTCACAGAGCTTCCAACCGATGTCAATCCAGTGGGCGGTGACACCTAAAAGGGCGAGGTTATTTCTTGATGCCAAGCGTCCACTGTCAGAGAGACACTGTGAATGTCACCAAACATCTCATTAATTTCCCTTGGACTTCTCTATACATGTTAGAAGCCATTGCTTTGACCACATCAGGACAAGGGATGTCCCCAACCACCTGTGTCCCGTAGAACTATAATCTTCGGAACAACTTTTTCTTCACAAGTTGCCAAGGAAGATCGTTGTCACAGATGAACCTGACGAACTCCTCCTTTGTACGCTCCGCGGTGATGCCGCGTAAGTACAACTTGTGGGACAGTAATTCGTAATGGGTTATCCTTCTCTGATTCATCTGGACGCCCTTGAGTTCATCGTGAAATTTACGATGTACTTTCTCTATATGTCCCCAAAAAACATTCGTGCTCTTATCTTTATTCCGCTTGATGATGACCTTATGGGTGGGGTTCTGCGGTTGATAAAGCGTACACTAGTACTCGTCCGGGCCAACTTCAACAAATCGATCTAAAACTGTAGACCGATTGCGTCATATACTTCGAGATGACACATTGTCATCCACCTCTACGGCATCGCACTCCGCGGACACCGACGGCGTAGCCCTAGCCGTTGATTTAGGAGTGGTAGCAGATGTGGACTCCATATCTCTATCAAAATTATTCACAATATGCAGTCATTCGTACGAAGTGTGTGACGAGAAATTTGAACACCGTATTAGAGTGACATTGAAATATAATAAAACTAATGGATACTCTAATAGTTGTTTACAACACTCAACGTTCATAAGGATAACAAATGCGGAAAAAAACATTCGGAGATGACCATCGATATTAATCTCAAAACTTGGACTCATTGACTAATAATATATTGACAGATCCATAACCATTCTGGCGGACTCAAACACGGTAATCACATAGCACATGCGACAGAATGATATATACGCAACTAAAAATTTCTTATATACGATTCATAGAGAACGATCAGTTGATATATATGTGACAAGTTGAAATATACGTACCTCTTCGGGTCGCCGACAAATAAAGCTGCAGTCCAGAAGCTCCGAAAAAGATGTGTACAAATTATCTGAACAATACATGAAAGTGGCGAAATTAAATTATATTGGGGCTTACGAAATGTAAAATTAATGTTCTATTAAAATAATCCAGGCATGATTAAGGAAAAGAATACTCATATACTTTAGTACCTTGGGCTACATGATATGGAAACAGAATTGTTTTGGTAAACACTGAGTGGCAGGGGGAGAATATGACAACTCATTCAAAAAATCATTTAAATAAGCAACACAGATAGATAGATAGATAGATAGATAGGTAGACATTTAGATAGATAGATAGATACATAGGAAAAATATAAATAGATAGGCAGTGAAATAGATAGGTCAACAGTGAAATAGAGATTGAGACAGTGACAACCCTCTTATTTAATAAATAAACGCACTACCCAAAAACCTATATTGTGGGTGATTGGAATGGAGATGGAGATAGATAGATAGAGATCGAGATAGCTAGATAGATAGGCTGTGAGATAATTAGATCAACATTGAGATAGGTAGGAAAAAAGAGACCCAATAATTTTAAAAATACGATGTATACATACAATCAAGTGTCGTTCTTTCCTTCCAAAAGGTTAGGATATTGAACTTTAAGAACAATTAGAAAATGGCTTAAAAATACAACATTGCATTTGAGGTTCAATATCCTAACATTTTTCATCAGTTCATTCTCCGTATATCTATAAATGTTGTGATAGATGTACAAGTTTTTGCTCCTTACCATTACAAAAAATAAATTTATAAAAGCAACAAGATTAAGCAGTAATTTTTTTGAACAAGTTCTCAAGCCTATACAAACCCATTATGTCCCGGTTAAGCTCAATGAATAACAATTTAAAAATAATTTTGTCATGAAAATTTTCCCAGCATCAACTGATGATGAATCCTGCCATCTTATGGTTGTTGGAGGGAAGCTGGAGCTCTCACAGCTTCAATTGGTGTTGAGAATGAAGAAATGATTGTTGATTAAGAGAAGAAGACATGAGTGAAGAACTTTCCAACTTAACACTCAGAAGAAAAACAAAACATATTTATAGAGAGAAAACTGGAACTTCTACGCCCATTTATTTTCCCACGTAGCTTACAATGGATGTATGAAGATAGCTGGAAGAATAAGTCGTGGGAAAAGTGTGATCAATGGCAGGATTAACTGCCTTTAACGGTGACGAGAAGATTAAGATGGATTGATCGATAGTGAGACAGATAGGTAGACATTGAGATGGATTGATCGATAGTGAGTTAGATAGGTAGACAGTGAGATAGTTTGATCAACAGAGAGATAGATAGATAGATAGATAGATAGATAGATAGATAGATAGATAGATAGATAGATAGGCAGTGAGATAGATAGGTAGACATTGAGATAGATAGATAGGCAGTGAGATAGAGAGGTGGACATTGAGATAGATAGATAGCCAGTGAGATAGATAGGTAGATATTGAGATACATTGATCGAGATTAAGATAGATAGGTAAACATTGAGATTGATTGATCGACTGAGAGATGGATAAATAGACAGTGAGATAGATAGGTACACAATAAGGTAGATAGATCGACAGTGAGATGGATAGGTAGACAGTAAGATAGACTAATCAACAGTGAGATAGACAGATCGACAGTGAGATTGCGAGATAGAAAACATACATCGCCGTCGGGGAAGTGCTCTTCGACGATGCAAATGGGTGTGAAATCCACCGACGTGGTTGATGGGGAGGGGAGCCGGGAAGGTATTCTTCTTTCGTTTTCGAAGGACACAACTAGGGCGCGCCTAGTTCTTTCAAAAGGGAACTGGAAATAAAGTATTTTCTAATACATATATTTTCGCCCGGGACGAGGGACGGACGGTTTTTTCAATGGACGGGACAAAAATTGTCATGGAAATATTGGACGGGACGGTTTTTTACTCACCGGACGAAAAATCATCCCATCCTTCGTTCCGGGGAAAATTCTGGACGTCAGATGGGACGAAACTAGTCCCGTCTCTTCCATCGTCCCCGTCCGGGACGAACCGGATCTATATTCCCAGTACCTCATGTTAGAGGAGAGGGGGTGTGGAATACACTCATAATTAAATGAGAGAGAGTTTGTGTTTCTGTGCACACTAGAGAGATATATATATAGAGATAGAGATAATTTTGACTCAGCAGCCGGTTCAACATTAAAAGCACTGTCCACTAGAATGGACCCCAGATGACAGACATTAATTTCAGGGTTTTATAGAGAGAGAAAGTAGAGAGAAAAACAGACACAGAAATATATACTTAGAGAGAGAGAATACACGCGAGGATGGACAACATCCACGAGCTTCCGAAGCTTCTACAGAGAAACTTGAGAGAGAAAAACATACAAACACATTTTTTTAGAGAGATTTCGTAATTCTGTGTGCGTCAGAGCGAGATTTATTAGAGATAGAGAGAAAACTTTGATTCAGCAGATGGGCAGCACTAAAAGCACAGTCCACGAGGATGGACAACATACAAGAGCCTCCGAAGTTTCCAGAGAGAAACTAGAGAGATAAAGTAGAGAGATAAACTAGAGAGAGAAAGTAGAGGGAGACATTAGAGAGATAAACTAGAGAGATAAACTAGAGAGAAAGTATAGAGATAAACTAGAGAGAGAAATTAGAGGGAGACATTAGGGAGATAAACTAGAGAGAGAAAGTAGAGATAAACTAGAGAGATAAAATAGAGAGAGAAAGTAGAGGGAGACATTATGGAGATAAACTAGAGAGAGAAATTAGAGAGATAAAATAGAGAGAGAAAGTAGAGAGATAAACTAGAGAGAGAAAGTAGAGGGAGAAAGTAAAGAGATAAAATAGAGAGAAAGTAGAGAGATAAATTAGAGAGAGAAACTAGAGAGGTAAACTAGGGAGATAAACTAGAGAAAGAAAGTAGAGAATTAAACTAGAGAGATAAACTAGAGAGAGAAAGTAGAGGGAGAAATTAGAGAGATAAACTAGAGAGAGAAAGTAGAGGGAGAAATTAGAGAGATAAACTAGAGAGAGAAAGTAGAGGGAGATATTAGAGAGAGAGAGAGAGACACTAGAGAGAGAAAGTAGAGACAGAAACATACACATGAACTTAGAGAGAGAAAGAGTGGGAGTGCAGGGCGTCGTCATGGGCACTTGGGCTTGCCGCCCCTGGTGCGGATGCGGGCGTAGCAGGGGCAGAACTGAAGGTTGCCGGCGGTGCCCGGCGGCACGCACTGGCACTTGGCGCAGCACCCCCCGCACGCTCTCAGACACATGCTCCTCCTCGACGTCTTCGAGCACCTCCGCGTGCACTCCGCCCCGCAGTCTGCCCCCCCTCCCCCCAAAACCCCATTTTCATTTTTAGAAAGAGGAGATAGAAAGAGAAAGTGGGTGCATGAGATAGAGAGAGTGCATGTTTTTTGTGTGTAATGGGGGAAGAGAGATAGAGAGAAGATGAGAGAGAGTGCATGTTTATCTCTGCAGTAGGGAAGAGAGAGAGAGAGAGAGAGAGAGAGAGAGGATGTGAGAGAGCGCATGTTTTTTCGTGTTTAATAAGGGAAGAGAGAGAGGGAGAGAGAAGATCAGAGAGAGTGCATGTTTTCTAGGGTGTAATAAGGAGAGAGAGAGAGAGAGAGAGAGGGGGAGGGAAGATGAGAGAGAGAGTGCATGTTTTTTTTTTTGGTGTAATAGGGGAAGAGAGAGAGAGAGAGAGAGAGAGAGAGAGAGAGGGAGAGGGAGGGAAGATGAGAGAGAGTGCATTTTTTGTGTATAATAGGGGAGAGAGAGAGAGAGAGAGAGGAGGGAAGATGAGAAATTCTTGAGTGGAATAGCGGAAGAGAGAGAGAGTGCATGTTTCTGTGTGTAAATGGGAGAGCAGATATATAAAGAATGATAGAGAGAGAGAGAGAAGAGGAGGAAGAGATGGGTAGATAAAAAGAGAGAGAGAGATGAATGGAAAGAGAATGAGAGAGCGCGTTTCTGTATGGGTATAGAGGGAGAGAGAGAGAGAGCGCACCTATCTTCGGGGACGGAAGCTGGGAGGAACCTCCGGGCACCTGCGCCGACCATAAACACACACCAAATTAGTCTCCACTCCCGTCGAATAGTACGAAAAAAATATAACTAAAACGGAAAATAGAAGAATGCAAAAAAAGAAGAGAATATAACAAGAGAGAGAGAAGAGAAGAGAATAAGCGAGAAAAGGGAACAAGAGCAAGAGAAGAGAGAAGAGAATGAGAGAGAGAGAGAGAGACAGAGAGCGAGAGAAGAGAATAAGAGAGAGAAGGGAACAAGAGGCAAGTGGCGAGAACAAGAGAGAGAGAAGAGAAAAGAGAATAAGCGAGAAAAGGGAACAAGAGCAAGAGAAGAGAGAAGAGAATGAGAGAGAGAGAGAGACAGAGAGCGAGAGAAGAGAATAAGAGAGAGAAGGGAACAAGAGGCAAGTGGCGAGAACAAGAGAGAGAGAAGAGAAAAGAGAATAAGCGAGAAAAGGGAACAAGAGCAAGAGAAGAGAGAAGAGAATGAGAAAGCGAGACAGACACAGAGAGCGAGAGAAGAGAATAAGAGAGAGAAGGGAACAAGAGGCAAGTGGCGAGAACAAGAGAGAGAGAAGAGAAAAGAGAATAAGCGAGAAAAGGAACAAGAGCAAGAGAAGAGAGAAGAGAATGAGAGAGAGAGAGAGACAGAGAGAGAGAAGAGAATAAGAGAGAGAAGGGAACAAGAGGCAAGTGGCGAGAACAAGAGAGAGAGAAGAGAAAAGAGAATAAGCGAGAAAAGGGAACAAGAGCAAGAGAAGAGAGAAGAGAATGAGAGAGAGAGAGAGACAGAGAGCGAGAGAAGAGAATAAGAGAGAGAAGGGAACAAGAGGCAAGTGGAGAGAACAAGAGAGAGAAATGGGAACAAGAGGAAAGAGAAGAGAAGAAGAGAGAGAGAGAGCGAGAGAAGAGAATAAGAGAGAGAAGGGAACAACAGGCAAGAGAAGAGAGAAAAGAATAAGACAAAAGTATGAAGACGAGAGAGAGAAAGAGAAAAGAAGAGAAGACCCACGTTTCCCTGGAGATCTGCGAGAGATTGGGACACAAGTATGAAGACGATGAGAACGCAGAAGAACTTGTTCATGGCGGCCATCTCTCTCTATGAAGAACTCTTCAGATTCAAACGAAAGCTTCCTCTCTTCTCATATACTTGGGCTATTCTTTGACAGCGATAACTGCCATTAAAGCCGCCTCCATGGGCCTTAATGGACCTTAATGGGCCCTTCTGGCCCACCTTGTTTCCTGTCAGTGGCCTAGAATTAAGTCTCGTAGACGGATGACGGACTACGGGGTGGGGTTTCCATTACAAAGCTCGTAAAGCTTCGTAACTAGGGAACAGCACGGCCGGGACGTGACGCCCCGGACGTGACGGGACGAGATGGATGACGTTCCGTGACGGACAGTGAGATGACGAGACTTTCTTCACGTCACCGCCCTGTCACACGTCCCAGGATTTCAGAAAGATCCGTCACATTTGCGTCCCCGTCACCGGACAACGTCACCGTCACGTGTGATGGGAAAAACAACCATTCGGAGGAGAGAGAATCAGAGAGGCATATCTCCAATTAATTTTGGACGGCGTCCTTTTGCGCATGTGAACTAATGAAGTGACTTTTCTGCAAAATGCCATGAAATTGAGTTGGCGAGGCCAAGTGCGAAAGCTAGGTCGTCGAAAAGCTTAAATCTAACGATTTTTAAGCTTTTTGGTCATTTTAAAAAATTCATCATGGCCGTCAACCGTGATGGCCGTCGCGTCACGTCACCTGTCCAAGGCCCCCCGTTACCGTCACGTCACCGTCACGGTCAGTTCGTCATCCGTCACATCCGTCACCGCCACATCATCCGTCCAATATCCGTTCAGGAGCCCATTGGCTTAAAGTGGACACTGCCTCTCTTTTTACCATATTAAATAATGATAGAGATATTTTACCAGAACTATATTTGAAAAATAAAATAACTCGCGGGTAAAGACAAAAGGGGGTTCAGAAACTTACAGCCATGGCACGTACAGTCGTCATTAAAATGATTTAATGTTGATCAGAAGGGGGGTAAATTCCAGCTGTCATGCAGAGGCCCTTTAAAGGAAATTAACGGCAAGGAATGGACGGTTGGGATGGGTTTGCCCTGCAGCAAGACAATTCTGACCGTCGGATCAGATATTTTCCTGATTTACTTACTCTATTCAATGGCAAGTGGTCCGGGCTTTGCCACGCAGCTGTATGATTTCAATCGGCCCTGGTGAATTACCTAAGTAGAAAAAGAAAAAAAAATTGGCCCACTAGAGTTAATCAACTGAACTTCCTTTCAGGATTCAGAATCCAGATATCCAGATGATAAAAAAGTCAAAAGTCAAAATTAATGAAACTGTAACATTATAAAAAAAAGTTTCGGTGCTTTTCTTGGGGTTTCTAGCTGTCAAACAATTTCTCTCGTCTGGATTTAGATCCTGAGGTTCAGAACAGCAAGTTCATGGGTCATTCTCCATAAGTTGTGATCCCACTTGCAGGGTTCGGTTTATCAAACTGATTTTCAAGTCGGGATTCAGACCCGGATGTCCATAAAAAAATCAATTTCACGGGTCAATTTTTCCAAGTCTTGATTATAATTTCAGGGGTCTTCAGTAATTAAATTAATGTCAAGGTTTTCAGCAATTAATCCAGAAAATCAAGGTCATGGGCCGCTTTTCCAAGTCTTGATTCTTTTCGCTGGGGTCTTTATTTATAAGTCTTGATTCAGAAGATTCATGTTCAAGGGTCATTTCCTAAGCCTTGATTGTATTTTCGGAGGCTCTAAAATTCAATCGTCCGAATTTCAGGAGTAGATTGTTATCGCATTCTCTCCAACACATTATCCGCGCAAAATCCCCGAAATATTTTTCCTTATTCGTCAATTTCACAAATTTCCAACCTGAGTAAAAATCTTTCACAGGAAAAACTACAAATTCTTGGCGTTTGAACTTCAGAAGATTCCTCCGGCTGGTGAAGTATGGATTCACTTCTTCCGCTGGGGAAAAATCTTGGATTGTCCTGAGACTATTTCCATGCTCTTTAATTTTCTTCCGACAGATCTTCCTATTTGGAATTTTAAATTGAACGAAGAAAGTTCCTTTCCCAAGATAAGCAAAAAATAAGTTATCCTCTGATCTGAGATTTGGACCTACACTACGTCCTGCTGACCGATACCATTTTTGTCCCTTCATCCCTACCTCCTTAATTTTTCATTCTCTTCACCTAAATTTAAGAACTCGGAGTAACTTAATCCACCAAATCACGGAGAAAACTAGATAAACCCCAAAAAGCAACTAAACAAGTAACTTAAGATTTAACGACCTGATCGGGGAAAAAAATCACCTCACGATTAAGATAATCAATCCAATCGACTTTACGCTACAGGACTGAGTCAGTCCTGTCCAAATTGTTCAACGTCAGCAATTTCGATTGCATTGGAACTATCGCGAACAGTATTACGCGCAAAAAGGAGAAAGAAGATCGCGAATCGATTTCTTACCCATCGCAAAAACCACGCCGATTGACACTTCGAGAAACCCCTCTCGCGCAATCCGCCATCTTCTGAACTCGACGATCGCCGTCGTATCGCTAAAAAACAAGAAAAAAACACGAAGAAAACAACAAGAACATCCAAGCGTACGTATCGATTTTCACGGAGGAAGATGCGTTTCTGGGACAGCCATTCTGGATCGTCCATCTTGTGGGCGCCACGTGTTGATAGGTATGGCCTCAGTTCTTAAGATGCTGCCATGTGTCCATATCTTTGATTTGACTGCTTGGCCCGAGATCCATAATGTAGTCGTCCATGCACAAGAGCAAAACATGTCCCATCCGATCGGGCCCACTATATGACAAGGTCTACTGTCGGATTGGTGGGCCCAACCAATTATTAACACTTGTCCACGCTTGATTGGACGGAAAGTTTGATTAGGTAGAGGATCCATGAAAGAATGACGGGACAGATTGCATTGGCCCAAGAGCACCGGAGCAAGATCAAGATCTAGCGTGAACAACGACATCAATAGGCACAGTCTACATCGCGGAGCTCCTACCACGACATACTTCCACGTCGTTGACGGTGCCTGGTTCTCCTTGGTGGACAAACATCAGCTCCTCGCGTCCAGCATACTCAATGTCCCTCTGAGGTATGATTGTTGTATACATTTCGCTCCAGTCGTGTGCGTTGACGAGCGGGGTCCGTGTGTAAATTGAGATATTTACACTCGTACATTTACGATAGAAGATGATGTAAATGACAGCGTCCACATCTTTATCATGCACCAATGCTCGTGGGAACGAGGATCAGTTCCTATCATTCGAAGCATACATCAGAGTCCCTCTGAGGTATGACTGGAGCATGCATTTCATCTCGACAGTGCGAGCGAGGAACCTGCATGTAAATTGAGATATTTATGCTCTCTCTACATCATCGATAGACTACAATGGCCATGACAAGCCCCGCTTCTCCCGCATGCACCAGTGCAATGGGACCATGGATCAGCTCATGGCCTACGAGCACACCCAGCATCGTGCCAAGGTATGATTGTTATATGCAGTTCCTCTCAGCTATGTGCGTGGATGAGTAGAGCTCATATGTAAATTGGAATATTTACAGTAGCTATAGTTCTACGATAGATGACAATGGAGATGACGATGCCCACTTCTCTTTCATACACCGACACTAATGGGGACGAGGTTCGACTCATGGAATCCGAGGCACACCCAGCATCCTCTCAGCAGTGTGCAAGGATGAGTAAATTCATTATGTAAATTGGTATATTTATGCTCACTCTATATCCACAATACGCGATAATGGCGATGACAGAGCTCACTTCTCCTCGAAACACCAACGCCAATGGGGGTGAGGTTTGGCTCATGGAATTGGGGGCACACCCAGCGTGTCGCCAAGGAATGATTATCCCACGGATTTCCTCTCTGCTACGTGCTTGAAAGAGTGAGATCTGTGTGTAAATTGAGATATTTACGGTGACTCTATGCTCGAGATACACAACAATAAGCGACGACAAAGTTCACATCTCGTTCATGCACCAACGCAAAAGAGGACGATGTTCAGCTCATGGCAGCAGAGGCACACCAAGCATCCCGCCAAGATATGACTGCCACATGCATTTCATCTGGGCACCGTGCGTGGACGAGTGGGGTTCGTGTGTAAATTGGGATATTTACGGCGAATCTATGCCCGAGGCACACAACAATAAGTGACGACAACGTTTACATCTCATTCATGCATCAATGCAAAAGGGGACGAGGTTCAGCTCGTGGCATCCGAGGCACGGCGAGCATCTCCCTCTGTTATTTCATCTGGGCACCGGGCGTGGACGAGTGGGGTCCATGTGTAAAAATTGGGATATTTACAATGACTTGATGCTCGAGATACACGACAATAAGCGACGATAACGTCCGCATCTCATTCATGGACCAACACGAAAGGGGACGAGGTTCAGCTCCTGGCATCCGCGGCACACCGCATTTCCCAGCTATTTCATCTGGGCACCGGGCGCAGGCGAGTGGGGTCCGTGTGTAATAATTGGGATATTTACGGCGACTCGATCCCCGAGATACACAAAAATAAGGGACAACAACGTCCACATCTCATTCATGCACCAACGCGAAAGGGGACGAGGTTCAGTTCCCGGCATTCGAGGCACGCCGAGCATTCCCCCAGATATTTCATCTGGGCACCAGCAGATTTACCAACCGTGTGTAAATTGGGATATTTACGGTCGCCTCAGGTACGTAGCAAGGTCCACGGGACGGTGTAGATGGCCGGGAGAGTTAACGTGGACCGTCGATTCGATGGACCCACGTCACGATACGTCTGATGAGCTTGCTGCTCCTAAGGCTGCCACCTGGCACTGTAGCCGTTTTGTTTAAATAGCTCCTTCGTCTCCTGCACGATCGACGGCCCTTCATTTCCTCGCGATCGCCAACCTGCGAAGCTCCTCGCCATGGCGGAGGCGCGCTGCTCAGCTGCGGAGGCCTACGATTTCGATCTGAGGAAGTTCCTCGACAAGCCGAAGATGAGCATAGAACGGCAGAGATCCTTCGAAGAACGCTCCTTCAGCGATCTGTCGATCTCCAACATTCGAGGTCTCGATCCGTCGGAAAACAACGTATATTCGCCGAGAATTGCCGCTCGATCCGGATTCGACACCCCGGCTTCTTCCACTCGCTGCTCGTTCGAGCCGCATCCGATGGTGGCTGATGCTTGGGAGGCGCTCCGGAGGTCGATGGTGTTCTTTCGGGGTCAGCCTGTGGGAACCATTGCAGCCTATGATCACGCTTCTGAGGAGGTTCTTAATTATGATCAGGTAGGTGGATCTTAACTATTACCTGAGATTTGCGTTTTTCTCATTTTTTTTTGGTTTTTGGTTGATGTAGGTCTTTGTTAGAGATTTTGTACCGAGTGCTCTGGCTTTTCTGATGAACGGAGAGCCCGACATTGTTAGAAATTTCCTGCTCAAGACGCTGCATCTTCAAGGGTGGGAGAAGAAGGTGGATCGGTTCAAGCTTGGGGAAGGGGTCATGCCTGCCAGCTTCAAGGTCTTGCATGAGCCGGTTAGAAAAACTGAAACTTTGATCGCAGATTTTGGAGAGAGTGCGATTGGGAGAGTGGCTCCTGTTGACTCTGGGTTTTGGTGGATCATCCTTCTTCGTGCTTATACTAAATCGACTGGGGATTTGTCCCTGTCTGAGACGCCAGATTTTCAAAGAGGAATGAGGCTCATACTTTCGTTGTGCTTGTCAGAGGGTTTTGACACGTTTCCCACCCTGCTGTGTGCTGATGGCTGTTGCATGGTAGATCGAAGAATGGTATGCTTCAATTAATATTTGGCGAGTTTTGATTAATTCTCTATTTTTTATGTTTACTGTTTAGTTCTCTGTAAAATTTTAGCGTCTCAGCTGCTTTGTTTTTATGGGCCATTCTTTCTGGAAATTTATATTTTTTTAGCTGCCGGTGACTAATGTTGACAGAATTGTGGAGACACTCTTGGGCGAGAATGAGAGAATAGAGGAAGTAGAGAGAAAGAACAGAATTTAAGAGAAAATGTTCAAGTTTTTTATTACTCAAGTAGGTATATATACAGGCCGTTTAACAGCTAATTTACTGTTCATAACGGCTAGTAAAAAACTAGCCGTTATTGTCCCGATTTTAAAATCGGGTAGTGGGCCCCACCGAGCTTGGCCCAAGATATCCCTTTTATTTGACACTCCCCCTCAAGTGCAGGAATGTATACTAGTCATTCCAAGCTTGGACACCAGATATTGCATTTGTTTAACTGGTAAACCCTTTGTAAAGATGTCTGCACACTGCTCCTCTGAGTTGACGTGCTCTGTCCTGAGAATTCCTTGCTCCAGATGATCTTGTATATAAAATCTATCAATGTTCACGTGCTTCATTCGATCGTGATAAACTGGGTCATGAGCAATGCTGATGGCAGACTTGTTGTCGCAGCGTATGATAAGTGGTGTAGAATATGTAATCTTTAAGTCATCAAGTAGGCTTTTGATCCACATTGCTTCATCAATACCCTTTGACATTGCTCTGAACTCAGCTTCAGTACTTGACTTTGCAACCACACTCTGTTTTTTACTTCTCCATGTGACTAGGTTTCCCCCAAGGAATGTACAATATCCCGTAGTAGACCTGTAATCAAGACGAGAGCCAGCAAAGTCAGAATCAGTGTATAAAATAAGATCTAACTTACCTGTTTTCCTGTATGTGATGCCCAGCCCTGGTGTTCCCTTCAAGTACCTGAGAATTCTGTTAACTGCCTGAAAGTGAGAGTTTCTAGGTGAATGCATAAATTGACTAAGTACATTTACCGCATAGCATATGTCAGGTCGTGTATGTGAGAGATATAATAGTTTTCCCACAATGCTTTGATAAGAACTAATTTCGACCTTAGGGTCATCTTCACTAGTGGTTAATTTGTGATTAACTTCTATTGGAGTTTCGCTTATACGACAGTTCATATGTTTGGTTTCATTCAGAATATCTAGAATATATTTCTGTTGTATCATTATTATCCCTTTACTAGACCTTGCAAACTCTATGCCTAGGAAATACTTTAGAGGTCCTAATTGTTTAACCTGAAAGTCCTTGTTTAAACGTTTTTCAAGATTCTCTATTTCTATAAGATTGTTTCCAGTGACGATAATGTCATCTACATATACTAATAGAATTGTAATCATTCTATCATCTTGAAGCTTAAAAAACATAGTATGTTCCCCATTGCTTTGTCTATATCCAAGGCTTTTCATTGCTTGGGCAAACTTTCCAAACCAGGCCCTGGGTGACTGTTTCAAACCATACAAGGCCTTGCGGAGTCGACATACTTTACCTTGACTTAGTTGATCCTCATATCCAGGGGGAATATCCATATAAATCTCTTCCTTTAGTTCTCCATTAAGAAAGGCATTTTTTATGTCATACTGATTTATTGGCCAGTCTAGATTTACTGCTAATGAAATAAGAATCCTAATGGTATTAATCTTTGCAACTGGAGCAAAGGTTTCTTGATAGTCAATTCCATATGTTTGTGTATACCCTCTGGCTACCAAGCGTGCCTTATACCTATCTAGACTTCCATCAGATTTACATTTTATCGTATATACCCATCTGCAGCCCACTGATTTTTTGTCCTTTGGTCGATTAGCTATCTCCCATGTATTATTCTGTAGTAGTGCCTTCATTTCCTCATCCATAGCTTCCTTCCATCTAATGTTCTTCATGGCTTCAACTGGGGATTTCGGCATTTGAATGTCTTGTATTGTAGTGAGAAATACTTTATATTCAGGTGAGACCTGTTTAAAATTTAAATAGTTTACCATGGAATATGGTACAGGTTTCACACAAGTTCGTTTTTCCTTCCTTAGGGCTATTGGCCAGTCTATCCCACGGTTATCAGTTTCAATTTCAGTAATGTTACCTTTTTCTCCCCCTTCACTCAAGTCCACAGGGTCTGTTGATTTTTCCTTCTTCTTCCTCTGATAGTATTTGGGGTATGGGGTCAATTTGTGTATCCCTTCCAGCTCTCTTGTTGTGACTCCTGTTTCATTTGTTTGATTCATATCTGTAGGTTCGATCTCATTTGTCTCAGTAAGGGAATTGTCAAATTCCTGCTCTGGTAATCTAACTTCTACACGTACTTCTTGGTCAGTATCCATATTTGGTGTTGGTGTCTCTTTACTGGTGAGTAACTGAGTTACATCTTTATGAGCTTCAGTACCATGTGGCTTGTAGTAGAAGGATGTTTCATCAAATACTACATCTTTGGATACAATATACTTTCGAGTAATTGGATGATATAACTTGTATCCTTTTTGAGTAACAGAATATCCAATAAATACACACTTCAAACCTTTTGTAGATAGCTTATTCTGTTTATGCGTATGATTGTATACATAGGCAACACACCCAAAGATTTTAACAGGTAATCCTGTTTTTAGTCGCACATTAGGATAGTGCATTTCCATTAACTCAAGTGGGCTCTTAAAATCTAGAGTCCTTGAAGGAAGTCTATTCACTAAGTGGGTAGCTGTCATGATTGCAAATCCCCATAAGTTTGCTGGGACATTTCCTTGCACTAGTAAAGTTCTTCCCCTGTCCACTATATCACCAATTTTCCTTTCAGCAACTCCATTTTGTTGTGGAGTATAAGGACATGAAGTCTCATGTCTTATACCTTCACTGGTAACAAATTCTAGTAATCCGTTGTTTAGGAAATCTTTGGCATTGTCTGTTCTAAGTCCTTGTACTGGATCACCAAATTGTCTCTTGATCAAGGCACATAACACCTTGATATTTTGAGTCACTTCGTGTTTGTGTTTCTGAAGAAACACCCAGGTATATCTACTATAGTCATCTACACAGACTAGGAAATACTTGAATCCTAGTATATCCTGTTGTGAGAGGGTCCCCAAACATCGTGAGTGAATTATTTGGAAAGGTTTAGTTGAGTAGGATTTACTTGGTGGATAGGTAGTACGTTTAAACTTTCCTAATTGACACGCTTCACATATCAAATTTTCCATCAAACAGTTTTTGAATAAATGCGGATACATTTGTTTTAAGAGGAAGAAAGATGGATGACCCATCCTTTGATGAATCACCATAAGTGACTCCTTTGATGTAGCAGTAGCTACTGTTCTCGTTTGATCTCCTCCTAAGACTCCATGTTTTTGGCATGGAAGGTAGTAGAGTCCTTGTTGGACTTTAGCTAGTCCAATCCTCCACCCGAGTTCCTTCTGACACAAATAAGCATCCAGATTATCAAACAGAACAGTATACTCATTTATCTTAGCTAACTGTTGAACAGAGATTAAATTCACAAACAGTTTTGGAACATGTAAAACATTTTTAAGTTTGCCAATTGGATGTATGGCCAAATTGCCTATTCCCACTACTGGAAGTAGTGTTCCATCAGCAGTTTGTACATGCTTCCCAGGAGCAAGTTTTTCATATGTGTTAGTGAGAGGCCTCTCCTAGTGGGTCATGTTCTATAAACCCACTAGGCTCCCTCACTTATCACTAACTTATATTCTCTCCTCTCTCTCTCCTAGGGTATATATACCCCTCCTCATGTACATTCTAGTTAAGGAATTCATTTCCTCTCCTTCCTCCAAGCCCTAGCATGGAGTTCAACATGGTATCAGAGCCAAGCTCTTGATCCCCATCTCTAGCCCTAAGCCTGTGTGCGGGCTTCTTCTTCTTCTTCTTCTTCTTCTTCTTCTTCACCATCACCTCTCAATCTTCTCCTTGCTCGCACGCAGCAGCCGCCACAGCAGCCGCCGCAAGCAGCGCCGCAGCAGCCGCCGCCCGCAAGCAGCCGCCGCAGCGCCGCCGCCCGCAAGCCGCCGCAAGCAGCCGCCGCGAGCAGCGCCGCCGCCGCAGCAGCCGCCGCGAGCAGCGCCGCGAGCAGCGCCGCCGCAGGCGCCGCGCGCAGCCGCCGCGAGCAGCGCCACGAGCAGCGCAGCCGCCGCAGCAGCCGCCGCGAGCAGCGCCGCGAGCAGCGCCCGCGCAGGCGCTTCGCCCGCAAGCCGCCGCCGCAAGCAGCCGCCGCGAGCAGCGCGCGAGCAGCGCGCCGCAAGCAGCCGCCGCGAGCAGCGCCGCGAGCAGCGCCGCACGGCGCTCCCCGCAAGCCGCCGCCCGCAAGCAACTGTCTCCGTGTTCGGACCGTGTTGGTTCTTCGTTCGCTGCCGCTGCTGCTGTTTGCCGTCATGTCGACTACCTCCAGCATGGGCAGTGATCCGTCTGCATCCACCGCCCGGCGTCAACCCAAGCAGATTTCACCGCGGCTGACTTTGCGGGAACTCCCGTCGCCGAAAATCGGTGCTCCTCTCCCTCCGGCTCGGATAACTGCCGTCTCAGTGCTCCGAACTTGATGTCGTGGCTGAAGTTCGCCGAGTACACTCGCGCGCCGTCTGCTCCAGAAACATCTCACCTGCCAGCCCCTCCTCGTCACGGACCCGCATTTCCCGGCCTGGAGTGCCGAGCAGTACTTCGTCCACTCCTGGCTCTTGACTCACACTCTCTCTCGGGAGGTCTATGACAAGTTCCTCCACCTGACGACTCCGCGGGAGATCTGGGAGCACGCTGCCGCCATCTGCGGGCATGATGCTGATGACTGGAAGATCTTTACTTTGGCCGAGCGGGCGAGTGTACTCCGACATGGCACCATGTCCATTATGGACTATAGCCTTGCCCACCAAGCCCTGTGGCGCGAGGTGGACTATTACATGCCGGTGGGGATCCGGTGCGCCGACCGCCATGCTCTCAAGCTCCGCTACATGTCATTTCTCGACAAGCTGAATCCGGAATATGCGGATGTCAGGCGCCGGGCTCTTCACTCCCAGACTCCTCTTCCGGACTTCGATGGTCTGGTTAAGGAGTTGATGGAGGTTGAAAGCAGCCTTCGTCGTCAACGTCCGCTGCTGGACCTGCCTGCCGAGTCCCCGGCGCGAGTGCTGCCCTCCTGTCCCGCCCACGGAGCAACCTCCCTTGCTGCCCAAGCCTTCTTCGGGCTCTCGGGCACCGGTGGTTTGCTCCTACTGCGTAAGCGAATCATCTTGAGGCCCGGTGCATCAAGAAATTTTTGACAGTACCGGGATCCGGAGGTCGCCCCTCGTCGTCATCAGCTCCTGCCTCGTCGTCGCCGGTCCCGCAGCCAGAGCCCATCTTGCCCAGGCACCGCCCCGCCGCCTCTAGCTCCAGCCATCCAACCATGACTAATGACCAGCTGACTGCCGAACTTGCCGTCTCAGCTCCCAGCTGGCTGCCCTGCAGACCGGTCTTCTTCGCAGCCTCACCGTGGCTCACTTCAGTGATTTGGTGCGTTCTTCCTTCCCAAGTCAGATCAGTGGTATTGTGGACACTCGGCCCTCCAAGCTCCCGCCGTTTGGATACCACCTGGGTGCTTGATACTGGGGCCACAGAGCATATGACCCCGTTCAACCACCGGTTTCTGTCCTACGAGCGGCACCTTGGTGGTCGAGCTGTCCACACGGCGGGTGGGGGACGACTTCGCGTGACTGGTATCGGGTCGATCCATGTGGATGGCCTTGGTATCATTCACAACGTCCTTCATGTTCCGTCCCTTCAGACCTTACTTATGTCACCGCAGCGACTCGTCGATGCGGTCCATTGCTCGTTCCACATTCAGTCTGATGGGGTCTTTTGACTGACAAGGTGGGGAAGACTTTGCGGGTTAGGCGCTCGGATGGCCTACTGCTGTTGGACGAGAGGCGGTCGGGACCGGTGCAGCGGTGCTTGTTGACGGTCGAGGACCAGCGCCGGCAGCGGCTTCTACTCACTCACCAGCGGCTCGGGCATCCGTCTTTCCATGTTTTGAAAAGACTTTTTCCGACATTGTGTACTGGCTTGGACCTCTCTTCTGTTGTTTGTGATGCATGCAAACTGGCGAAGCATCGCCGGGCCTCCTTCCCTCCGTCGACTTCTCACAGTGATGTTCCCTTATATCGCATTCATAGCGATGTATGGTGTCGGTCGCGACAGGCCAGCCTGAAGGGACACCGGTGGTTCTTGATCTTTGTTGATGAGGCCACCCGTTACACGTGGACCTACTTGTTGCCGCCCAAGAGCGCCGTCTCCTCGACTGTTCAAGCCTTCTGCACCATGCTTCAGACTCAGTTTGGCCGGACTATTCAGCGGTTCCGGTCCGACAATGCGCGGGACTACGTCAACCAGGAGTTGACCTCGTATTTCACCGCCCATGGGATTCTCCACGAGACGTCTTGCGTGGCGACGCCCGAGCAGAATGGCCTTGCCGAGCGGCGTATTGGGTATGTCACGTCGACTGCCCGCACTCTCCTGCTGGACTACGACGTCCGTGGACTTATTGGGAAGCCGTTCTGACGAGTACTCATCTCATCAACCGGCTGCCCACCCCGACCCTCCAGTTCAGCCCTCCGCTTGACCGGTTGTCGGCTGCCTTTCCGCCCGCGCAGCTCCGCACTCACCTTCTTCCCGCGTCTTTGGCTGCACGGCATATGTTCATGACACAACGCCTCCTGTCGGGCTGGATGCCCGGGCGCCAAATGCGTCTTTGTTGGCTACTCTTCGCTTCAGAAAGGGTATAAATGCTTTCATCCCTCTTCTCGTCGGTTTTTCGTCTCCGCCAATGTCACCTTCTCTGAATTTCAACCCTTCTTCTCTCCCACATCTCCTCCGGCCCCCCCCTTGGAGCCGGATCTGGTTCTGGAGCCCGCTGCTCCCTTTCCTCCCACCGTCGTCTCTCCTCCCACAGTCGTTCCACCCTCCTCTTCTTCTCCTCCACCGGTCGGCCTTCCTTCCTCACCCATTGCGCCTACTCCATTATCTTCCTCCCCCGAATCCTCGCCTCCTGCTTCCGCTCCCTCCCCGTCTGCTGAGTCCTCGCCTTCCTCTCTTCCGCCAGCCATTTCCGAGCCGTCTTCTTCTCTTGCTGACGATGACTCCCCTGACTTGCCTATTGCTTTGCGTAAAGGGGTCCGCCAGTGCACCCGCACTCCCCTTTACCCCCTCTCTCACTATCGCTCCTTCGCCAGGTTGAGTACTCCCTACCGCCTGTTTTTGACCCGCATCGACTCTGTCTTCGTTCCACGCCGCTTAACCGATGCTATCGCTTGTCCTCATTGGAAAGCGGCGATGGATGAGGAGATGCGCGCCTTGCTCAAAAACCACACGTGGGATGTGGTTCCTCTCCCACCCGGGAAGACGGCCGTCTCTTGCAAGTGGGTTCACACCCCCAAGCACAACGCCGATGGCTCCTTGGAACGCCGCAAATCGCGGCTCGTGGCTCGTGGCTTCACTCAGTCTTACGGCGTCGACTACTTCGAGACGTTTTCTCCGGTCGCGAAGATGGACACCGTCCGCCTCCTCCTGGCGCTGGCCGCTCATCATGGGTGGTTGATTCGCCAGTTCGACGTTAAGAACGCCTTCCTTCATGGCGATCTTACCGAGGAGGTCTACATGCATCATCCTCCGGGCTACCCTCTCGGGCCTCCGGGGACCGTCTGCCGACTGCGGAAGTCCTTGTATGGACTGAAGCAGTCACCGCGGATGTGGTTCGGCCGCTTCAGCTCCGTCATGCGCGCCGAAGGGTACACCCAGAGCAATGGGGAAGCCACTCTCTTCTTCCGTCACGGCCCGGCCGGGGTCGCTATCCTGGTCGTTTATGTGGACGACATCCTGATCACCGGGTCGGACACTGCCGAAGCTTCACGCCTCAGCCGCCCCCTTGCCCGCGAGTTCGAGATCAAGGCCCTTGGTCAGCTCTGGTACTTCTTGGGGCTCGAGGTGGCCTACTCGGCTCGTGGTATCTTCATCAGCCAGCAGAAATATACGGTGGACCTGCTGACTTTGACGGGTATGATCGACTGTGCTCCTGTGAAGACCCCCATCGACCCCAACGTCAAGTTGGGCGCGGGTGACTCTCCGCCGGTCAGCACCCATCAATATCAGCAGTTGGTGGGGAAACTTCTATCTGACCCACACGCGTCCCGACATCAGCTATGCAGTTAGCCTTCTCAGTCAGTTCATGCATGCTCCGCATGAGATTCATCGTCAGGCAGCTCACCGGGTGCTCGCGTACCTGAAGGGCTGTCCCGGGAAGGGTTTACTCTTCCCCCGGAGCTCAGAGCCGACTGTAAAGGTATATACAGACGCTGACTATGCAGGCTCGACTGTGGACTACCAGTCTACCACCGGTCTTTGCATCTTTGTCTTCGGGGGCCTTGTGAGCTGGAAAAGCAGCAAGCAGGATCGTGTCTCCCGTTCGAGTGCAGAGGCGAATACCGGGCACTTGCGGATGGGGCCTTCGAGGCTCAGTGGATTCACGGGGTGCTCCGCGAACTTCGCGTCGAGTACACCCGTCCGATCCACTTTTATTGTGACAACAAATCGGCTATTGCCTTGGCTCAAAATCCGGGCCAGACGGGTCGCATCAAGCACATGGAGATCAACCGCTACTTCTTCAAGGAGCGGATGGACGAGGGCTTGTTCGACTTGTCTTTCGTGCCGTCATCCGACCAGGCGGCCGATGTTCTCACGAAGGGATTATCAAATCCTCTCCTTGTTCGTGCTACCTCCAAGCTTGGCATGGATGACATCCATACCTCGCTTGCGGGGGGCTGTTAGTGAGAGGCCTCTCCTAGTGGGTCATGTTCTATAAACCCACTAGGCTCCCTCACTTATCACTAACTTATATTCTCTCCTCTCTCTCTCCTAGGGTATATATACCCCTCCTCATGTACATTCTAGTTAAGGAATTCATTTCCTCTCCTTCCTCCAAGCCCTAGCATGGAGTTCAACAATATGTCATGAAGGATTCCTTCCTAGATGACATATGGTCCGCAGCTCCTGAATCTAGGATCCAAGCAGTTGTTAGATCCTTAGTAAACAAAGCTATTTGTGTTAAAAAATCATTGTTACCCGTATTGGCCATTGAGGTGGAGCCGATGACAGAACCAGAGTGAATGATTGTCTTCAAATTTTGAATTTCCTCTATCACCTTCTGGAGGTTCTGCATTGAGGGAAGAGTATTACCAGAATTTTGTTCCTGCTGGGCTAGATGTGCTCTTGCAATGTGGGGAGGCTTTCCATGTAGTTTCCAGCATTTCTCTTTGGTATGTCCTCTCTTTTTGCAGTAGTTACAGAATATATCCTCTTTGTTAGTTTTTTCTTGATCTCCCTTCTGCTGGGGCTGACCTTTTGCTATATAAGCTGTACCTTCAATGGCTCCTTTAACAGAATTCAAACGACTTTCTTCTTGCATCACCTTGGATTCAGCCTCGTAATATGAGGGTTCATCTTCTCGGTTGTAAAGCTGACTCCTGACAAGTTCGAATTCTGGTCTAAGACCATTAAGGAACTGACAGAGGCGATTAGTTGCCTCATGGGCTCTAGCCACTGGATCAGTAGAGGGTGGACGACAATGATCCAGCTCATTGTGAATGTCTCTCAGTTTATTGGAATAGGTAAGCACATCCATGTCTCCTTGCTTGAGAGTATATGACTGGACGATGAGAGTAATTATCTTCGTCTTGTCATGCTTCTTAGAATGATTTCTATGGACGGCTTTCCATAAAGTTTTAGAAGTCGCGTATGATGTGTACCTTGTGAGCTGCTCTGAAGAGAGAGAATCAAGCATCCAACCAAATACGAATTCCTCCTCCATGGTCCATCTCTGGAAGTCTGGATGATCTTCGTTTGGAGGATCTTCAGTCAAAAGGTGTAGAAGATTGCGAGGCTTCAAGGCAGCTTGGATTGTTCTTGACCACAGGAGGAGATTGTGGCCATTGAATATATTGCACTTTGCAAGCACCGGAAGATGCGCCAGCCATCGATCCGGGACGATCAACTGGTGCCCAGATGATGTAGACGATACGGCCGGGGCCTGAATCTTCACTGACTCCTCAGTCATGGTGTAGACGCAGCGGAAGCAATTCTCTGGACGCTTTAGGTAGCCTCCCGTAGGATGCTCTTAAGCTCCAAAAAACAACAAATATCAAATGCAAGATCAGAGATCCTGCTCTGATACCATGACAGAATTGTGTAGACACTCTTGGGCGAGAATGAGAGAATAGAGGAAGTAGAGAGAAAGAACAGAATTTAAGAGAAAATGTTCAAGTTTTTTATTACTCAAGTAGGTATATATACAGGCCGTTTAACGGCTAATTTACTGTTCATAACGGCTAGTAAAAAACTAGCCGTTATTGTCCCGATTTTAAAATCGGGTAGTGGGCCCCACCGAGCTTGGCCCAAGATATCCCTTTTATTTGACAAATGTTATACGTAAAAAAGTCTTGTTTATTGGAGTAATGTTCAAAGCTTGCTCATTTTTTGCGACCGTGTGTTTGGTATATTTGGTTAGGTCATTTCCAAATGTTTAAAACTAAAAAAATTGAAAAGATTCTCTTGTTCTTTTGTTTATGAGCACATGTCGAGAAGATGAAACAATGTGGATGGATAGAGCTTTACGCTGAGCGAATTGGAGTGATGTATTTATTTATAATTTTTTAAAATAAAATATATTTACTTATCTAGAAATTAAGTCCTTTGAAAGTTCATTGGAATTACTTCCTCTAAGACTGATACAGGGCCTTATCTCTTTTGGTTGGATAATTTTTTTGGCATTCATCTGGGCTGGCCACGTGGCCGAGGAAGAAAGATGTCTTACTTAATTTATGATGTAATTACTACTAAATTGATAATCATCTTTCGTCCAAGCACAGATGAATGAATTCTTCATCAATTGCAGAATTGATGATTCTACGTTGAATCATGTGAAGCTCTCAACTTCCACTGACGGCGCTAACTTTTCCCGGTCAGATCAATTAGATTCGAAAATTTGATACTTCTTTATCTATCCAGTTTCCTGCGTTAGTTTCTTTCACATATTTTAGGGACTCATTTTGTTATGTCCCTCGTGTAGTCAAAATATTCTTGATGAACTTGTTACAATGTCTCGATGGGGAAACAGAGAGGGGGAGTGAATAGAAGAGATTGAGAAGGAGGGTAGAGCGGAGACGAGGAAGGTCCGGCGGGCTGGACGACACCGTGGAGTAGGCGGGATGAACAACGCCTGAGCTCGGGGTGCTCTGACTCCGTCGCAGGTCTGGACGTCTGCGAGGGAGATCGATTAGGAGAGGGAGGGATTATGACGAGTAGTGTCACAAGCACTTACTGAGTTCAAAAGCCAACTTCTCTATTCTGATAGCCGGCTTAAGTAAGCCCGGCTATTGGGCCTTCGTCGTGGGTGGGTGCGGCGCTGATACATGGATCACATTTCTACGAAATGGATCCATGTATCAATCTATTTCAAACAAATCTGCAGCTATTCTGCAATATTTCTATGTTACTAACAAAATATTTCCTTTCAGGGTATTTATGGCTATCCTATCGAGATCCAAGCCCTCTTCTTTATGTCCTTAAGATGCGCTCTGACGATGCTCAAACACGATGCTGAAGGCAAAGAGTTCATCGAGAGAATCGTCAAGCGCCTACACGCGTTGAGCTTCCACATGCGGAGCTACTTCTGGATTGATTTCCAGCAATTGAACGACATCTACCGCTACAAAACTGAGGAGTACTCCCACACCGCGGTCAACAAGTTCAATGTAATCCCAGACTCGATCCCTGACTGGGTGTTCGATTTCATGCCAATACGTGGTGGGTACTTCTTGGGCAATGTAGGGCCAGCTATGATGGACTTTCGATGGTTTGCTCTGGGTAACTGCATTGCAATCCTCTCGTCTCTGGCCACGCCGGAGCAGTCGACAGCTATAATGGATCTGATTGAAGCAAGGTGGGAAGAGCTGGTTGGGGAGATGCCATTGAAGGTGTGTTATCCAGCAATTGAGGGCCATGAATGGAGGATTGTGACTGGTTGTGATCCCAAGAACACCAGGTGGAGCTATCATAACGGCGGATCTTGGCCAGGTTTGTTCATCAGTAAATTCTATTTTCTCTGTTTTTCCTTTTTCTGCTCCAATTTTCTTTCCATGGAACGCATCCCCCAAGGCATTCTCTGATTATTATTCCGATTATTTTTTAAAATTCTGTTGTTTTTCTCTCTCTTTTTACGTCTCTCTCTCACTCTCCTTGCCTTTCTCTTCACATCTCTCTCTCTCTCCTCTCTTTCTTCTTTCGAGACATTTCTCTCCACCTCTTTCCTCTCCCTTAAAAGCTAAGATTAGGACCTAAATTTTCGACCTAGTCCATGCGTTCCCCTGATCCGCTTTGAAGATTATTGATAGAGATCCTGGCATAGATCTCTACCATGGAGGGTTCTTGGAAGGAAAATGATCCGATCCTACACCACAATAGCCGTGGTCATTTTGGTCATTGTGCGGTTAAGGTGCTCTCCCTTTAAATAGAGCTGCCCTCCCTTTATGAGCTCAATGAATAATTTGGAAGTAAGAGCTGTCTTTCAGAGTATTTTAGAGTAATCATAGAGTCATGGTTTCTCTCTCATACTCTCCCTCTGGAATCATATTCCTTCCCGATAGAAGCTCCCAGGATTCTCTCAGAAAGGTAGAGAGAGAGGAATTTAGAAGAAACCGAATGATATCAGACTCGGATCAGCCTGTGCCTCCTCTGAGAGGATCTTCCAGACAAAATCAACTACTTATCTGCTTTCCTTAGGGGAGGGTTAGATTTATTTAAAATGAAATAATTTAACGTTCCCTTTATTCATCTCTGCTCTGAAGATTACATAAGAGATCATAATTAGTCCAGTTCAAATTATACGAGTTAGAGATCATTGTCAGTGTGAGGGTTAATTTATTTTCTATGGGTTTTCTGGAGGTATTTTGTACTATCCTTGCCTAAAAGTCAACCCCAAAGTATATATCGTTAGATTTCAAGGTTAGATGTGTCACTCCAGCTTCAGTAGGGCTTTCATGTAAAGTTGTAGCTGTCAAATCATATGAGTTAGAGATCTTAATTAGAATAATTCAAATCATATGAGTTAGATATCATAGTCAGTGAGGATTAATTTATTTTTCTATGGGTTTCTGGGGGTATCTTGTACTATCCTTACCTAAAAGTCAACACCAAAGTATATATGTCACTCGCGCTTCATGTGCGGTTTTATGTAAAGTTGTAACTGTCTATTTCTTCCATTCCATCCTAAAGTTTGACGTGTAGTTATGTGTATTTAATTGAGACTATGTTTTACTTTAAGTCATTTGGATGACAATAACATGGGACTTTGCAATAACTTGCCATTCTGACAACCACCATGCTTACAATCATGAAGTATGGTTATAATCATATAGGATTTAGGCAAGGTAAGTATCATGAGGATTAATATTTTTGGGTCTGGTGGGAATTTATGTAGTGCTGATGTGGATGCTGATGGCTGCATGCATCAAGACGTGTAGTTATGTGTGTTTAATTGAGACTATGTTTTACTTTAAGTCATTTGGATGACAATAACATGGGACTATGATATAACTTGCCATTCTGACTACCACCATGCTTACAATCATGAAGTATGGTCATAATCATATAGGATTTAGGCATGGTAAGTATCATGAGGATTAATATTTTTGGGTCTGGTGGAAATTTATGTAGTGCTGATGTGGATGTTGACGGCGGCATGCATCAAGACGGGGAGGCCGCAGATTGCAAGGAGAGCGATTGAGCTGATGGAGAGCCGGCTGCAGAAGGACGGGTGGCCCGAATACTACGACGGGAAGCTTGGGCGGTTCGTGGGCAAGCAGGCGAGGAAATTCCAGACGTGGTCAATCGGCGGGTACCTGGTGGCCAAGATGATGCTGGAAGACCCGTCCCATCTTGGCATGATCTCCCTGGAAGAGGACAAGGCCATGAAGCCCCTCATCAAGAGATCTTCTTCTTGGACGTGTTAAACCACAAAACCATCACCACATCCGTCAGGTATGCTCTTTCTCTCTCTATCTCTATTTATCACCGTCTTTCTATTTTCAGCTCATTGAAACAGTGTTCAGGTTCATACTTACCCCGCCTCTCTCTCTCTCTCTCTTCGCTTGTTTTGAAGCAGGAATGCTTCTCTTTTCCCGTCTCTTCGTCTCTTTGAAGCAGTACTGATTCTGTCCCTCTTTTCTCTCTATTCGTCTGTTTGAAGCAGTACTGATTCTGTCTCTCTTTATCTCTCTTCATCTCTTTGAAGCAGTACTGATTCTGTCTCGCTTTCTCTCTCTTCATCTCTTTGAAGCAGTACTGATTCTGTCTCGCTTTCTCTCTCTTCATCTCTTTGTAGCAGTACTGATTCTGTCTCTCTTTCTCTCTCTTCATCTCTTTGTAGCAGTACTGATCCTGTCTCTCTTTCTCTCTCTTCATCTCTTTGAAGCAGTACAAAGATTCACTTCTCTCTTTCTCTCTCTTCATCTCTTTGAAGCAGTATTAAGATTGACTTCTCTCTTTCTCTCTCTTCATCTCTTTGAAGCAGTACTAAGATTCACTTCTCTCTTTCTCTCTCTTCATCTCTTTGAAGCAGTACTAAGATTCACTTCTCTCTTTCTCTCTCTTCATCTCTTTGAAGCAGTACTAAGATTCACTTATCTCTTTCTCTCTCTTCATCTCTTTGAAGCAGTACTAATATTCACTTCTCTCTTTCTCTCTCTTCATCTCTTTGAAGCAGTACTAAGATTCACTTATCTCTTTCTCTCTCTTCATCTCTTTGAAGCAGTACTAAGATTCACTTCTCTCGCTTTCATTATATGTCTTTGAAAGAGTATAAAGATTCGCTTCTTCTGCTTAAAGCAGGACAGACTCTCTCTTTCTCTAGCTCTCTCTCTCTCTCTCTTTCTCTTTCTTCACCTGAGTGAAGAAGGATTAGGCTTCGGGGATCGGATCAGATCGTTCGAATTTTGATCAACAGATTCGAAAGAACAAATGCCGATTTGAACAATCTGTTCAAATCTTTCTTTCGAACAGACCCTTTGTTCGTGTTCGATCGAAAGTTTCGAACGAACGAATTGGGTTGTTCGTGTTCGATTGCCATTTGTTCGACCTTGTTCGAACAAGTTCGAACAAATGGTCAGCGGCGCCGGCGACCGCCAACGACTTTATCGCTGGCGTCCGCTAGCGCCACTGGGGGTCATTGGCTGGCGGCCGCTGGTGCCGATGGCGGTCATTGGCCGGACGCCGCTGGCAGTCGCTGGTGTCCGCTGGCCGAGGCGGGGGGCCGCTGGTCAGCGCTGGGCGTCCGCTGGCCGGCGCTAGCCGGAGTTGGCAGCCGCTGGCCGGAGCTGGCGGTGCTGGCGGCCGCTGGCTGGAGCTAGCGGTGTTGGCGGCCGCTGGCCGCAGCTGGCGGCGCTGGGCTGCGCTGGCGGCCACTCGCCAGAGCTGGCGGCCGCTGGCCACAGCTGGCGGCCGCTGGCCACAGCTGGCGGCCGCTGGCCCGAGCTGGCGGCCGCTGGCCTGCGTTGGCGGCAGCTGGCCAGCCTCTGGGTGCCGCTGGCCGGCGCTGGGTGCCACTTGCCGATGCTGGCGCCGCCGGATTTTAACATTCAATTCGATCCGATTTGAACAACGTGTTCCAATCGGATCTTATTCGAATATTCGATCCGAACAGCAAGCTTGTTCGAACACTCCGATCTGAACAGGCGCAGATCGTGTTCGGATCGGATCTGAAGTGGACAGATCGGTGTTCGGATTCGTTCGTTCGAATGCCCGATCCGATCGAGCATTCGAACGATCTGTCCGAATCCCCGATCCCTAAGAAGGACAAGTTTTCCTTATCTCTCTCTCTCTCTCAACCCGAGTCAAGCAAAACAGATTTTCCTCCTCCCCCCCCCTCTCTCTTCACCTGAGTGAATTAGGACAGATTTTCTTCCTCTCTCTCTCTCTTCATCTCTCTGAAACAGTACTGATTCTCTTTCTCCATCTCTATCTTTACCTTCCAGAAGCAGTATTGATTCTCTCTTTCTCTCTCTCTCTCTAACTTTACCTCTCTGAAGCAGGATTCACTCTTTCTCTCTCTTCACTTCTACGACATAGTGCTGACTTGTGTCTCTTGACTTCCCTCAAGTAGCAGTGAATCCCTTTCTTTCTCCTCCTCTCGTTGAAGCAGTATTAAGATTCACTTCCTTCTCTCTCTCTCTCTTCATCTGTTTGTAGCAGAACTAAGACTCACCTTCTCTCTCCCTCAATATTTTGAAAGTAATAATAATTGTCAACTGCTTTTTTCTCTCTCTTCATCTCTTTGAAGCAGAACTCACATTCTCTCTTTCCAGCTGCTTTAAGGTTCACTTATCTCTCTCTTCTCTCTCTCTCTCTCTCTCTCTCTCTCTCTCTCTTCTCCACTTTACTAACATTCTCCTAGATTTCCCCCCTATGTCTTTCAAGCTGTACTTACATTCATTTATTTTCTCTCTCCATATCTTTGACTATGTACTAAGTTTCACTTGTCTTTCTCTCTCCATATCTTTGAAGCTGTTCTAAGACTAATTTCTTGTTTTGCTGATCTCTCAGGTTTTGCAATTCTCAAGAAGTCTTCCATGTACTGATCATCACCTGCCTTTTAATTGCTTTATGGGCTTCCTGTCTAATGACCTTACCTTTATTTAATTTATTCATTTCCCTTCAACACACCACAATTGCTCCAGAATAATCCCTGTAAGACTCATTGATGGATGATGGTCCTTCATCCGTTCCGTTCCGTTCCAAACCATCATCTCGTCATGTTCAGGGGTGTAGTCCGCGGATGGTCCAAATGAAAAAAAAACAGACTTTGAGTGGACGGAATGTCAGGATTATTAAGATTCAAATGCCTACTGTGCAAAAAGCACATTCTGGTAACAAGGGTATTACTTTTCCTTAATGTTCGCTTGTCTCGAGCCTTATATTGGATGCCCATATTAGAACGGATGCTGTACTGGATATTGAAAATGGAAATCTGATGTGGGTCTTTACATGTTATATGTTAAATGGAAATCTGTCCCAATATGTCCTGATACTCCAATATCCGACACTGTTATATGTCCTGATTATAGTGTAAGGACACGGATGGGACGATTTTTTCGTCCAAGATGAAAAAATCGACTCATCCAAGGGAATGCACGAAAATTGGGATGAAAATTTGTCTTGGGGATGACCGGACGGGACAGTTCCGTCCCGTGGGATGAAAAAACCGTCCCGTCCGGAGGTCTGAGACAATAGACGGTCAGAGAAGGACAGAAAACTGTAGGATTCATATTCGACGGTTGAGATCTAGCCGTGTGGCCTTGTTGTGATATTTTGCATTAAAGTCCCTGTATTTTCATTTACGCCCAAACTGATGCTGCTCAAAAGTAATTGTACATTTGTCCCTCTGCATTCTCTCTCCTATGTGTATCCCTAAAAACTTAGAAAAATCCATATTAATTGAATGAGACATTGGAACTATTTTTATTGGATATTTACGACTGCAACACACGACCAAGAGATGTTTAAAGGATAAATATGCAATTAAATTTGAAAAATAGTCCCTCCGATTTTCAGACTTACTTTAAACCCTTATTTTTATTATAGTTGTATCCTTTTGCAATTTAAATATTCAAATATTTGTCAATTAAATTCCTTTAATATATTACTTTTGAGCAACGGTACTTGCCACAACAGTATGTTAATAATTTTAACACACCTTTAATATATAAAAAATATAAATGGGTTTTTTTGTTTGGGATGAGGGAGGGACGGTTCTTCCCCAGACGGGACGGAATTCATCCCAGGACGAATGGACGGGACAGTTTTCGTATCGTCGGACGAAAAAATCATCTCGTCCATGTCCCTGCACTGAAGCCGGATGTCGGACTGGAAGAAATTCATCCCGTCCCGTCCACCGTACATGTCCGAGACGATCCGGAACTATTGTCCTGATATTAGCATCTGTTTTCATTTCAGGGGTTGGATGTAGGTTATTGGTTTGTTAGAGATCTAAAATATGAATTCAAATATAATTTAAATGTGTTTTGGTCTTACTATCAAACACATATAAATAAGTAATTAAGCTATTGGTCTTATTTCTTCTCTATGAAATAATATTGACATTCATAAGGTAATTAAACAATATTCAGTTAAGTTGAAGATATTGAAATTGCAGGAGAAAGGTTAAAATATATGTGTTACCTTTATTGGCCCGACAGATCCAAAAGGCTTTCAAAATTGGCAACAATAAGTGCAGGACAACCAAGACAACTCCATAAAATGGGTCATTCCTAGAGCGCAACAGTTATTTATTGAGTTGTTGTTGGGTTTTTATAGTGTTTTTTTCTTTCTTTTTCTTCCATATAAGACAATGCGTCCTTAAAAAATGTAAAGATTTCTGGATATTGGATTTTGATATCCTGTGCTGGCATCCACCATGTCATGACCCCTATGATCTCCATCTGACATCCGACACCTGGTATCTGAAATCTTCTGGATTTCATTCCATAAATTGTATATCAGACCGGCAAAAAATATTTTTCCTGTTTGGTAGGCTGCTCTTAAACAATCCCCCAGAATACCTTCCACTTCCTTTTAAATTGTCAATTCATGTAGTGTGTTGCTTCCTGGATTTTAACCAGCAATCTTGACTAAAAGTTAAAGCTGATAATAAGGGCACTGCATTTCCTCTTAGGCAATGTAGTTTTTTTTCTATACAGATGATCAGAATTCAGAGGATTTTTTTTTGAAAAATCAGAATTCAGATGATGCCGAATGATGCCTGGGGACATTGGATTACATATGATAGATGGTAAACAGAGGTCAACACAATAAAAAAATATTCACAACAATAGTGACTTGAAGTGCTTCCAATGTAGATATATATTTGTCGAATACATGCTCTCTCATTTCTTCTCATAGCTTGATCGAAATATTATGTATTCACAACAATAGTGACTCTGAAGAAAATTGTTAATCTTATTATTAATATTTTATGATAACAAGATTTGGGAAATTTTGAAATATGTTTTTAAGTTTAATGATAGGTATTTTATCAGATTCTTCAAGTTCAGGTTAATATTTTAGAGAAAAATGTGGCCTTGAATTTTGGAAAAATTTATAAATATTAAAAATGAATATCCTTTTTTTTGTGACAAAAAACACGGTGCCGGGTATGGCTAACCTTACGGTTGTGCCCGTAGTCCGATCCAGCCGTGCCCTAGAAGCCACCCAGGGGGGTTTTATAAATAAGTAGAGTGTTCATAAGTGTTTATAGGCGTGGAACGAGTATAAATATCCCAATTACACGCGGATCCCACTCGTCCACGCCCATGTTCAGAAAAGGGAAAGATACATAAATGATACATGGCAGGTGCTCGGAGAAGTGCTCGTGTCGACGTCCCACTGGAGCCTCCCATGATGTCGATGGTGGAGCGGTATTGGAGCTGTCCTCGCCTCCGTCAAGTGGCTTCGATGAAGTGCGTGGCGAGGACCTCATTCGAGGTGGCCACAGTCCACCCCTCTGGCTTGAGATGATGTGTCGTCAGATTAGGCGAGAGGGTGAGCTCTCCCACCTCGAATGCTACACGCGATCTGCCATTCTTGCGGGCCTTCCGTCGAGAGTGTACGACACGTGCGGAGGGTTGGCATGTCGAGATGATCGACACGATAGCATCCCCTAGCCGGCGGAGGAAGCTCCTGCTAAGAAAGAAAAAGAGAAGAAGGGAGTCGTGTGTGTACCGCGTGGTTGGCGAGAGCATCTACTTTCTGGTTGCCTTCTCGTAGATGGTGGCGAACGCTAGTTGTGCGAGGGTGGCACCGCATGATGTCTTGCCATACCCGGTGTAGTCGCCATTGGGAGCATGTACCTACATGAAGCACGTCGACTAACACTTGTGAGTTCGATTCTACGACGATAATGTGAAGGTTTCGTTCCTCGCAGAGGAGTAAACCATCATCACGTATTGCCATTGCTTCGGCTACTGTATTAGTTTGTATGTCATAAAAATAGGAGAAAGCAAAGAGAATACTCCATGTATGGTCTCGGAGGATTCCACCTCCTCCTGTTGGCCCCGAGTTCCCTTTAGCTGCACCATCTACATTCAATTTGAGGATGCCAATTGGGGGTGGGTACCAACGGACAACCTGTAGCTGAATGCAGATAGGGGCAGGGGTCACCGGAATGCCCCAAGAGCGAAGAAAATCGCACACGCTTGCTGAGTTGTAGGCTCTAAAGGGGATGAGATGGTGGATATGCCATATCCATAACTTGACGCATCGCATGATATCCACGGCGCGCAGGGACGAACCTGCAAAACGTGAAGAATTTCGCCCTTTCCATATCTCCCATAGTAAATAAGCTATGGTGATGTGTAGGATAGGGCTCCGTTTAGAGCACGTTGGTGAGAGAAACACCTTGCTAAAACACTCGAACAGGGTCAGTGGAGTACTAAGGAGTGGACGCCAATGGTGTGTGATTTGACGCCAACAGTCTAGGGCTGTCTCACTATGGAAGAAAATATGGTCCATGGTCTCAGTATGTGGGGATGTGGGACAGCAGTGGCAACGGGAACTGAGAGAGTGACCAATACGGATCACTCGATCATCGGTCGGAAGGCCACGAAGTAAGAGTCTCTAGAGGAAAAAGGAGACTCGAGTAAGGATCGCCGAATGCCAGATGCGGCAACCCCACTACTGGATAGGGGATTTCTCACTGAAATGCTCCTAAGAAGATCTGCACAAGTAGGCTCCATCGAGTGTGAGCGTCCAAATGGCACAGTCGGGACTAGGCCCGATTGGGATACTCTGGACCTCGGATAACGTGTCTAAAGGGAGGCCATGCTGCTCCCGTAGGTGTTGCGTGTTGCGCCGTAAGTAGCTGGACCACTGTGAGTCGCACTCGATGTGGTACAAACTGTGGATGGCGAGCGAATGGCTCGTCAATGTGTCAGGTATCAAACCAGGCGCTAATCTCTGCTCGGCCAATAAGCCGGTCACCTGGACGATCTCAAGCCAGTGGCGCTGCCATGTCCACCATCTCTGATGACCCCGGATATCTATCTCTTGACGGGCCCACTCGCCATACTTGGCGGAGATAAAATTTCCCAATGGCGAGTGTGTGGTGCGCATACGCCATACGAGCTTCTTTTGAAGCATGTCCTGGACATCCGTGAGGCGTCTGATCCCTAGACCCCTGATGGCGTAGCCCTCAAGTTATCTAGTTATTTTTTTTGTTTTTCTAAGTCTAGGTTAAAATTTCCTATTTTCGCTTAGGGTTTTTCCTTTGTAACCCAAGGGGCCTATATATAGGACCCCTAGGGTAAGAGCAAGAGCAAGTCTTTGTTGAATTTTTGGAAGAGATCCCGTCCCGTTTTCGTGTGAGAAGAAGAGAGAAAGAGGGTGAGAGAGAGTTGGGCGGAACGGAACGGGGCCGGCTTGGCCACTCGTCCCGTTCCACCCCCCCTCCTGTTCCGTTGGTTTCACCCGACGAAACCCTAGGCGGCCGATGCTGCCGCCGCCGCAACCTCCGCCGTCGCAGGCCGCCCCGCAAGGATTCCGGTCGCAGCCCCGTCGCACGGCCACGGGGCCGCCCCCACCTTGCGGAGCCACCGCCGGGGCCGCCGCTTGCCGTCGGGGCAGCCGCCCTTGCACGTGGCCGCCGCCGCCGCGCGGGCAGCCGCCGCATGGCGCCGCCCTCGACGGGCGCCGCCCTGCGCCGCCGCTGCCGCTGCGCCGCGGGCAGCCGCTTGCACGGGCGGACACCGCCGACGGGACAGCCGCCGCCGCGGGCAGCGCCGCCCGCTGGGCCGCTGCCTCGCTGCCTCGTCGCGCCGCCACGCCGCCTCGCCTCCGCGCCGCCTGCGCCGTCGCGCCGCGCTCGCCGCCGCCGCGCCGCCGCGCCCCTCGGCTGCCGTAAGCCGTTGTATCGTTCGCCGCCGTATTCGCCATTCAGCCGGCTGAACCTATCCGCCCACCGGTCGTCAAGCCCCCCAATGCCTCTACGACGACCCCGTGGGCGTTGACCGAGTGGAGAACGGTCACCCTCAGCTTCTACGAATTGAGGCCCCGCGCAGGACCTTTCCGGGACACCCACCGACAGGCGGGACGTGCAGTTCAAGATGAACGTCCCCGAGAGCGACAGGCGGACCCACGCTCCCGTTGCAGGACGTCGACCACGCCCGTCCTGCATCAACCCCCCTCGGCCGTCGGCCGGCATGCTTTCTCCCAAGAAACCCAATGATGGCGACTCTCTCCCTCGAGGTGACCGGACCATAAGAAACGTGCGCATAGTCATTCCACTGAGCGGAGGATTGTGAGAGATAGTGAGTGGACCGCGAGGGTGTGCAGCCGGATACCCAGGAGGACATGTCGAATAAGTTGGATACGTCCTCCAGGGGATAGGAAAAGAAGTTTCCATCCCTCTAGTTTCTTTCTAAGTTTGCCCAACAAGACATCAAAGTAATGATGCCTAGCAGGTCCCAAAAAGATAGGGCATCCAAGATAGTCGAACAGAAGGCATCCTCGTGAGTAGCGGGTATAGTGCAGGATTATCTGAGAGCGATTTATTATGGTGGAAGGACCAACTATAAAGCTACTTTTCGAGGCATTGACGAGCTGGCCCGAAGCCTGCTCGTATGTTGTGAGGACACTCATAAATTCCTTAATGTATTTTATAGATCCATTGAGGAAGAGGATGACATCATCTGCAAATAGAGAATGCGAGAGGATTGTGCAACCCCTTTTCGTAAAATACGGTTGGATGAGGCCATGGTCGATCGCACCTGTGAGCGATCGGGTGAAGAGCTCCTCCATAAAATGAATATTCTTAATGCCCAAATACATCATAACCTCACCTCTATCAGGGGAGTTAGACTATTTAAATTATTAAAAATAATTGGTGTAAATTTTGGTTATAGTGCATGCATCTTAACCATGACCATGAACCTGATTTTTCTAATTTTTGAGTTGGGTTTATGATAAGCCTGAAATTAGGGGTAATTTGGTGATTTAAGGCTTCTGATTTATACAATGATATTTATAAATTTCCTTACGAGAACAGAGTAAGTATTGAATTAGTGAAAATTTTAATTTTATTTTATTTTTAAAATGATTTTAAATTTAGTTTTTAGGAACTAAACATATTCTAATGAAATCAACCTAGTCAGAATAATTTCAAATTAATTCAAACATAATGAAATATATATTCTATTTAACTTAATTTATCCAAATTATGTGGAATAATTTTGGGATATTTCTGGAATTTCCTAGCAATAAACCCTAATTAATTTTAGTTAAATACATTAGCCTGCACTTTGGCCCACCAGATGATATTTTATAACAGTGGCATGAATGTAGTGAGCAAATAAACTTTACCATCACGAATCATGGTGGAGATGGTTGTGAATCTGCACCAGAAACAGTGGAGTGTGGTAAGTGATGTGGATTTTTCTGCTGCTGGTGGAAATAGAGATGGTGCCATATGTAATCATAAAAAACCTAGGGTATTGATGAGGAAAACCTAGGAAAGCAGATAAAAAATGATTTGGGAAAAGATGAAGAACACACTAATATTGTCGTCACATGCCTAACGGGCCGAGTGATGCTTTCTCTTCATGAGTCTTGATTTGAATGTTACTCCTTCAATCCTTCACTCTTGGAATGCAAGAATGGACCCAAACGAGATGTTGAATGAGAAAATCATTCCACCAATCATAATTAAGACCTTAATACGCCCAGAAGTTCAATATTTTTGACTTGCAAGACATTCTGTTGTAAATTAAAACTCCATGCCACCACCAAAATGGGCACTGCCAGTATGCTAGTCCCCATTTGAAGAGGAACTAGTTTCTATCTTTCATCTATTTATTTTTGAACTTATATTGAATCCTAGCTGCTAATATCATAATGAGTACAGGTTACGTGTTCAGTCCTTACTAGTCTCATCTTAAATTAAATCTACAAGAAGTTCTCCCTTGTCACCTGGAGGATCAGTTTTAGAATGTAGCAGAAACAAAGCCCAATCCTTCAGTTTAATGTAGTTGTTCTTCATACTTGAGGTTCTGTCTGCAGATGCTACTTGGTCCAAAATCTCTCTTCAATAGTGTGCCCTTCTGCATAACGTACACAGCATTCAACCTTGTCGGAAAGTTCAGGTGAACATTTACGTGTTTGACATGCCTCAACCCTTGTAGATCTGCACATTGTGTTGACCACATCTATAAATCTTGATTCTGCCATTGACATTGACATGGATAAGCTGGTCACTCCAGCTTTAGATTCAAGACGAGCGCAGGACAGGATTTCAGGCACATTAGATAGAAATAATTTCCCCAAAACATCACGCGCCTAATATTTACATCTGATTAACCTCTGCATTATGATTCCCATTGTGATATGGCTATAATCGGCTGACGGGTCATCTTATGGGCTGGCAGTCAGCTTCCCCCCCATCTTGCTGATCCGTTCACAGAGCCGGCAAGGGAGTGTGTCGAGGCTAGTGGCCCGGACCCGGCCATAGTTGCCTAGCACGCCACAGCGCCGCCAGGCATGGAATCCTGCATATGCCACTGGGTCATTGCCAATGACTGCCACATAGGATGCCAGCTCAGCTGTGGACCTGAACTTGGAGCCGTCAATAATGGAATCCGGCGGCACAAAATTGGTCACGTCAGGAGCGCCGAAATAGACGGGCACGGCCCCAGCATCCAGGGCGTAGAAGAGCTTCTCGGTGACGTAAGACTCTGTCGCTGTGTTCTCCACGGCAAGTACGAACTTGTAGTGTGACATGGCACAGTGGAGGTGGTCCCACCAGCGGTTCATGCCACCGCCAGAGGTGGCAGCACACTCTGGGTAGAAAGTCAATGCCATGTCAGTGCCACCCACATTATTGAGACACCTACCAAAGGAATGGTGTGGAACCCGCTTCAGAAAGCTGCTCGCCAGCTTGTCCCTGTGCGGAAGGCATCGCGAAGAGGACCAGTACACTAGAGTATCCTGGATATTTGGAAAACACACTCTTTCAGGGTATATCAGTAAACTAAGAATGGTAAAAAGAGTGAAAATAGGAAATGGTTTAGAAGAGAGTTCTGGATAGAAAAGACATATCCTTGGGGTGTATCATTATAATTATAATCAAGAAAATCATAAAAAGAGTTGAGAAGGGAAGTCTTTAGTAAACAAGACATTTTTTGTCCACAAAGAAAATCGTGAAAAAATTAGTACCCTTTGAGAGGGCAGTTGTTGTTAAAAAGGCATCTTTTTCGGTAAAATCTATAATATCAACAAAACGTAAAAAAATGAGTTGGGTGAAAAAGGGATGCTAATAAACAAATTTCCATAATTTTAAGAAAAAAAAGTGATATAACTGTGTCCAGACCAGGGAATTCCGTGAAAGGACGAATCTCTGGGCTATATACATAAGAGTAGGAAAAGTAAAAAGAAACAAGTAAAACTAGATTTTTCTTCGGGAATAATGAAAAACATTAAAACAAGAAATAAGAGTTCTAGGGGAGAAGAACCCACATTTCTTTTTTGTGGGGAGACGTGGTAGTTTCTTGCATTGTGGAACTGTGCCCCAGCATAGGTGACCTGGACATCATCTTTGACGTGATAGCCGACGAAAATGTCTTCGGTGCCAGAGCGCTTCCGTGGAGCCTCCAGATCCAAGTAAACCCGCAATGGCTCACCCTTCTCTCTCTAAACATTGAGCAGGGTTTAGAGAGATTGATAATAAAAAAGAATAAAAATCGCTTAATTTCAACATATTAATCGGCAAACCCATATACAAATACTGCCTTATCTAACATAACTCATATTTCCAAGTTGTCAGGAACAGATGAAGATCAGACGCATCTCATCCTTCTCTGATAGGAACTTAATTTAGGTTCCTATTGAGGAAGGGGCTAGAGGAAAGGTTTAATGGAGAGGCAGATATCAACCAGGTACGAGCCACCTGGAGACTCAGCGATGGCATGACGATCATGGGGAAAGGGAATTGCTGAGGGATGAGGATAACAAAACTGATAGGAAAAGAGAGACCAGCCGAATATCCAGCGAGACAATTGAGGGAGATGGAGTTGGTCGAGGAAGGGACTGCGAGGGAGAGTGACCTGGAGGATTTGGCCAAACTGAGATTTCTTCATTCTTGAGTGTCTTCCTCAAGAGAGGACTGCACATAGTTAAAGCTGAAAGAGAAAATACTCTAGTGAAAAAGACCAAAATGTCTTTAATGGGCTTAAGTGTCAAAGGTACCCAAGGGGGTATATGATCTTATCATTCTTACTCTATGGGTAAGAGGATAGAAACAGAAAGATTATTACAATGGAGGTCATCGGGTTCTACAGAAAGATAAAGAAATCCAGATTCAGATAGCTGTTTAATAAATTAACAATAACTTGAGGTGTAAGACATGCATAGACTTGAAGCGACGATCCTTCTGTCTCTAATGAATGACCAAGTTTTTAGAGAGACTGACAAAAAAAAAAGACTTTCTTCAGCGCAAGATATACAGATAAACAAGCAGACCAAGAAATAATATTTGTTGATAAACACAATTGGTTTTTCCATGAGATCGTGAATTAAGGGATTTTCATTTTTTTCCTGGGGTGATAATGAACGTGATAAACAAAGAGATGACAAGTCGGTTGAGTCTCAACATGGAGAATCACACGGAACCAAAAGTAGAGATCTTCCGGAAATATTCTCTGTAAGGCAGATTCATGACGGGCAATCGCAAAAATATGACTTTTCCACAAAAAAATCTCTCTGTCACAAACCCCTAAAGAAATCAGATCATCTCAGCCATAGATTATATAGGTAAGTTAAGGCACCTCAATCTAACGAAACAATTTATCAATGGAAAACGAATGAATTATCTGATCAAGAACTCTCATCATGCCCCAGATTCATGGATAAATTCTGACCCCATCCTTGTATCATCCAGCCGACGAAGAAGAAAATAACATTTCTACTGAGAAAAGATGGTTTCGCAAAATTCCAGCCATAATTCCCAAGCATTAGAACTCAGAAAAGGAACCTCAAAGTAAGGAAAATCATACTACATAAAATCATACTCTTTATGCTCCAAATTCATCGCTAAAATCAGACCCTATTCTCATATCATCTAGTCGACAAAGAAAAAACGAAACTTTCCACAGAAAAAAAAAGAATACGGGTTTTACCATTGGGGGAGGGGAGGAATTCTCAAATAACAGAGCATCAGGTTTATCAGCCAATATCGGAGACTTAGTCCAGAGGCAGCTCAACCCACAACGGCAATAATAGAGCTGGTCCAAGTTATCAGGAATCCAAGACCATTCCTTAACCAAAACGCGGACATAAGAAGACTGGCCGAGGCCTCGGCAATCTCCGCTGTTCTCGCTCTGCACGACGGAAGCGTTGGGCTTCCACGCCTTGTGCTTCTCTCTGAAGCGGTCGCAACCCACGATTTCATCCCATTTTCTGAAGGCTTCGGAGAGATCTGTGAAGGGATCGTTGGCCGAGGAAGAGAAATCAGCCAAACCCAGATGGGAAATGGAGGAGGCGAGGGGAGGGAAGCCGATGAACCGGCAAATGAGGAGAAGGGCAGCGAGAGAAGAGAGACCCATCATTGCTATCGGCCCGTTCAGGACCCTGCAGCGAACCATGAAGAGAAGGGTGGTGAGAGAGAATGGTAGTGAGAGAGATGGAGAGTGGCAGGAAGTCTTCTGGGAAGGAGGTTGCGGGGGAATGGTTTTACTGTGAGAATGACTAGTTGGGGAGGGAAGGTGACTTTCCCGTTTTTAATGACTGGGCGTCAACGTGTAGAGGAAATGGCGAATCTTGTCTCACCAACCAGGGACGAGGAGTCTCTTTCGTTCTCTCTCTTCTCTTCTCTCTCTCTCTCCTCTCCCATATATCTCTCTCTCTCTCCTCTCCCATATATCTCTCTCTCTTCTTCTCTCCCATCTCTCTCTCTCTCTCTCTTTCTCTCCCATCTCTCTCTCCCCTTGTCTCCCATATAAATATATCTCTCTCTCTTCTTCCCTCCCATATCTCTCTCTCCTTCTCTCCCATATCTCTCTCTCTCTTCTTCTCTCCCATCTCTCTCTCTTCTTCTCTCACATATCTCTCGTCTTATCTCCAATATCTCTCTCCCCTTCTCTCACATCTCTCTCTCCTTCTCTCCCATCTCTGTCTCTCTCCCCTTCTCTCTCCTTCTTTCCCATCTCTCTCTCCCTTCTCTCCCATTTCCCCCTTCTCTCACATCTCTCTCTCCTTCTCTCCCATCTCTGTCTCTCTCCCCTTCTCTCTCCTTCTCTCCCATATCTCTCTCTCCTTCTCTCCCATATCTCTCTCTCCTTCTCTCCTCTCTCTCCCCTTCTCTCCCATATCTCTCTCTCCCCTTCTCTCCCATCTCTCCCATCTCTCTCTCCCCTTCTCTCCCATCTCTCTCTCTCCCCTTCTCTCCTTCTCTCCCATCTCTCCCATCTCTCTCTCCCCTTCTCTCCCATCTCTCTCTCTCTCCCCTTCGCTCCTTCTCTCCCATCTCTCCCATCTCTCTCTCCCCTTCTCTCCCCTCTCTCTCTCTCTCCCCTTCGCTCCTTCTCTCCCATCTCTCTCTCTCTCTCTCTCTCTCTCTCTCTCTCTCTCTCTCTCTCTCTCTCTCTCTCTCTCTCTCTCAATGACTTCGCACTGGCGAACGTCCTGAGATTTCTGAAGCTCCACGTTGAGTTTCTCGGATTCCTTCCTCAAAGCCTTGTCCAATGGCAGATTAGGGTACGAGCAACTGATCGATTTCTTCAGCACCATCGACGCCTCGCCTGAACGAGCCTTGTTCAGTATTACATCCTGCACCTTCCTGTCTTCCTCTTCCAGCGTGTACTGATCCTTCTCTATCCATTCCAATCTCTCCTGAAGAAGAACAACAACGACGACGACAGGTTTAAGTTGCAGATGGAAGATAATCCCCGTACTAGTTGAAATGCGTTCATCCCATGGTTAACTGAAGTGGGATTAGAGAAATTAAGCCAATACAGGAAATTTTCCATGTTTAACTGAATTGAGGTTTTGAGAATATAAGCCAATATCAGGAAATTTTCCATGATTAACTTAAGTGGGGTTAGAAAATTAAGCCATTACAGGAAATTTCCATGATTAACTTAAGTGGGGTTAGAGAAATTAAGCCGTTACAGGAAATCTCCATGATTAACTGAAGTTGGGTTAGAGAAATTAAGCCATTACAGGAAAATTTCCACGATTAACTGAAGATGGCTTAGAGAAATTAAGCCATTATAGGAAAGTTTCCATGATTAACTGACGATGGGTTAGAGAAATTAGGCCATTATAGGAAATTTTCAATGATTAACTGAAGTGGGGTTAGAGAAATTAAGTCATTATAGGAAACCTTCCATAATTAACTGAAGTGGGATCTGCGACTGCACTTTTCTAAACTGGTAGACGATATTCCAGCCCATGGCGAGGGGGTAGATATAGCTTCGGTCCTGGCAACTGTTGACGAGGACGAAGAACCTTCGTGGAGCATCTTCGAGCTGTTCTAGAGGCTCTATAATCTCTTGATAGTTCTTCATCTCAAAGATTTTGAGTCGTTCTTGCAAATTACCATTCAGCTTGACGTGCTGCGCGAATTGCTAAAACCAATCTTGCGATAGTCAAAAAAGCTTAGTGGTAATTTGCTAGAAAGACTCAAAATCTTTGAGATGAAGAACTATCAAGAAATTATAGAGCCTCTAGAACAGCTCGTAGACGCTCTACGAAGGTCTTTCGTCCTCGTCAACAGTTGCCAGGACCGCAGCTATCTCTACCGTCTAGCCATGGGCAAGAACATGGCCTCCCAGTTTAGAAAAGCGCATGTAGAAATCGACCAATACCGCATGCTCATCACCCTTGTCGATAACGCCAGAATCAAGGTCTGCAGTTTTTAAAATTTCACCATGATCTTTCTTTTTATTGTTTAAATTTCTTTACATGGCGACTTATTGTAGATACCTTATAAGTATGTTCTCCGTCTTCTGTCAATTAATTGATTCGTTCTAAAGAATCCAGTTTAAGAAGATCTTTAATTAATCATCAGTTTCTCTTCAGGAAAGATTGGAATGGATACAGAGGGATCAGAGAGAGTACACGTTGGACGATGAAAAAGTCGATCGGGGTCTGAAGAAGTCGATCGGTCGCTCGTACCCTAATTTGCCGCTGGAGAAGGCTTTGAAGAAGGAAGTCGAAAAACTCCACTCCGAGCTGCAGAAATCGAAGGATGCGCGCCACTGCGAAGTGATTCGACGTTTAATTGAAGTCACAGAAGCCGTGGTAAGATCGCTGAAGGAGAAAGGACCAGACTCTCAGATGAAGATCACCGAGGCTCAGAAGTATAATCAATCTCCCATTCAATTTTTTAAAATCTCTCAGTCTTGACCGTTCTGGTCATCTACAGCTGTTCTTCCTCGACCTTTCACCGACTGGCAGAATGGCGCTACGGGTTGTTTGATTGCTGCTCAGAACCCATCTTGTGTAATGTTTGTTTATCTTCATGCTCTTATCGCGCAGGATTATTCGATGAGTTATATCTCATAATCATTGTTATCAGGCTTGAAGACTTTTCTATGCCCTTTCGGAACTTTCGCCAATGACGCCCCGCAATTTTTTCCTGAATAATTACAGTTTAATTGATATTGGGTTCGGCAGCTGCGGGCGAGGCCTGCAATGAACTGATCGCGTATTCGATGATTCTCTCTTGCTGTTGTAATACCTGTTGCGTGAGGAGAAAGCTGCGGAATCTGCTGAGAAAGCTGAGGTCTCTCTTCCTCTCTCTCTCACACTCGTTCTCCCTCTATATACCTTTCTTTCTCTCTCTTGTTCTTCCTCTATATACCTATCTTTCTCTCTCTTGTTCTCCTTCTATACACCTTTCTTTCTCTCTCTTGTTCTCCCTTAATATTCATCTCTCGCTCTCTCTTGTTTTCCCTATATATTCATCTCTCGCTCTCTCTTGTTCTCCCTCTATATTCATCTCTCGGTATATCTCTCTCTTGTTCTCCCTCTATATTCATCTCTCGGTATATCTCTCTCTTGTTCTCCCCCTATATACATCGCTCTCTCTCTATCTATCTCTTGTTCTCCCTCTATATACAGCGCTCTCTCTCTCTCTATCTATCTCTTGTTCTCCGTCGATGTACATCTCTTTCTCTCTCTCTCTCTCTTCCCTTCTTTCGTTCTCTTCCTCTCTATCTTTCTCTATTTCTCTTTCCTATCATTTTCTATCTTTCTCCAGGCTTTTTCCTCTCATTCTCTCTCTCTCTCTCGCTGTTTTTCTCTCTACATATTCCCTCTCTTTCTCAGTCCATCCACATATCAGTGAATATCTATCTTTTCTTCTTTCTCTATGTCTCTCTGTACAAATATCACTTTATATATATACTCCACATTTCTTCAAAAAAAAAGTTTTTTCCACCACATATATATCTTTCTTGCTCACTCTCTTTCGTTTTGTCTCTATATCTATTTTTATTTATTTATTTATCTATCTTTTTTGCCTCCTTCCCTCTGGCGAATGTAGTTGGAAAATGAAATTGCGAGCGCATGATTGACGTTGACAAGGAACATTGAGGAAGACGTCTGAACACAACAAGTTCTCCCAAACGAGATAGCAGGCTGACCAAGTTAACTTCTTCCTATAATCCTAGGAGGATAAAATAATCAGTGTTGCATTATCGCCTATTCAGATTGAAAACATACCTTCATTAACCAGTGTATCGGCTTTGTTTTATTCACTCGGCATTTTGTTTGTCGCTTGTGTCAATCATTCTGACTTTGATGCTGGGTTTGTCTAACCTCCTAAGGTCAAAATCGTAAAAAAAAAGGAGCAAACTTTAAGCATGGTTATGATCTGTTCGCAAAGGACGTGAGTTGGCTTATAAGGAGTTAAATATTATTTAACAAAATTTACAATGAACCATAATTTTTTTATTAAGGTAGTCTTTGTAAACGTAACTTAATGTTTATTTGTTCAATGCTTCATGATTTATAACATAGTGTTTCGCCTTCCAAGAGCGAACGCGGAGGGTAGATAGCCTCTATTTGATTGGACTTAGTGGGCTGGATGGACCCCTCTTGAAATTCCACCTTAACACACGAAGTCCTTGTGTTGGGAATCTCTCTCTCTCTCTCTCTCTCTCTCTCTCTCTCTCTCTCTCTCTCTCTCTCTCTCTCTCTCTCTCTCTCTCTCTCTCTCTCTCTCTCTCTCTCTCTCTCTCTCTCTCTTTCTCTCTCTCTCTCTATCTATCTATCTATCTAGCTATCTATCTATCTATCTATCTATCTCTATCTATCTATCTCTCTCGCTATCTCTCTCTCTCTCTCTATCTATCTATCTCTCTCGCTATCTCTCTCTCTATCTATCTATCTATCTAGCTATCTATCTATCTATCTATCTCTATCTATCTATCTCTCTCGCTATCTCTCTCTATCTATCTATCTATCTCTCTCGCTATCTCTCTCTCTATCTATCTATCTATCTATCTATCTATCTCTCTCTATCTATCTATCTATCTATCTCTCTCTATCTATCTATCTATCTATTTATCTATTTATCTATTTATCTATTTATCTATCTATCTATCTATCTCAAAAGGACTTCGTGTAAAAGAGAGATGGATGGAGAGAGAGAGATGGGTGGAGACAGATGTCTCCAACCACCGCGCACTTCTATGCGCATCGAAAGTCTTCCCGACTGTTGATTTCATGCATGAGAGAGAGAGGGAGGAAAGAGTTAAATAAATGAAGTATTTTCCTTTCCCTCTCTCTCTCCTGTCATTGATTAAAGCGAATCAATGATAGATCCAAAGGACAAGCCTATCATCGCCATCGGGAACTTTATATTGAGAATTGGGAAGAAGAAGAGCAAGAGACAAGTTAAGGAAAATAAAGTATATTCAATAGAATGAGAATAGAATGGAGAAGATGCCCCTGTTGCGATACATGAGAGTTCTATTTGTAGAGGTGGTAAGACGAGCGTTAGGTAGTTGTTAATGCGACGTGTCTCGAGTAATTATGGAGCCGTCTGTGTGGCTCGAGGTGGCGGTGTACGTGGCTCGAGGCGACGGACTTGGCTGGCGGATGTGGCGGCGGATCTTGTTGACGTCATTGTTCTAGAAGCCTCTGCTGACGTTTGCTGAGCCGTTGTGCCACCTGGCTTTGTGTCCTGGTCATCGGACGAGCCAGGTGGTGGCTTATCCTTGACACTTTACGAATCGAAATTTGAAAGTCTTCCCGACTGTTGATTTCATGCAAGAGGGAGAGGGAGGAAAGAGTTTGATAAATGAAGTATTTTCCATTCCCTCTCTCTCTTTCCTATCATTGATTAAAGCCAATCAATGATAGGAGATCCAAAAGACAAGCCTATCATCACCATCGGGAACTTTACGACCCTATAAAGACACCCACTTGCAAATTTACAATAGAAAGTTTCCCGATGCTGTAATTAAGAAGAAAGGAACCGAAGAGTAGAATGTAACAAATAGATAGATAGAGAGAGAGATAGAAAGAGAAAAGAAAGTTTCACGATACAGTAATCATGAAGAAAGAACCCGAAGAATATAACATAACTGTTTAGGAGTCAGCACCAGAAGGCTAGTGCGCCAACTCGCCAGGACAATGGTCGTGCGTGACGATCATCAACTAGGATCTAATCCAGATTAGGCAGTAAAATGTGATGACACTAACCCCAGTTCCTAAGGCATTTATTTCTGCCACTATCCCACTTCTCTACGACTTTTTCTTCCATGTATTTTCCACCATTCATTGTAAGCTACGTGGGAAGTAACCACCTCTAGCATTTACGTTTCTATCTTTCTTCTGGCCTATAAATATGTACGTTTTTCTTCTGAAATTATAAGTTGAAAAGTTTGTTTTTTCACTTCTGCTTTTTCTCTCGATCAACCTCTTTTTTTCTCCATCGACAACACCTTTTGGAGGTGTGAAAGCTTCAGCTTGTTTCCAAAACTGTTTAGGAGTCAGCACCAGAAGGCTAGTGCGCCAACTCGCCAGGACAATGGTCGTGCGTGACGATCATCAACTAGGATCTAATCCAGATTAGGCAGTAAAATGAACATACATACTATACTCGTTAGAGATTTAGATTACAGGATTAAATATAGGTTCAAACATAGAGTAGGATTAAATATAGACGGTTAGGATTAAATCTAGACAGGATTATAACGGTTAGGATTATAATGGGTCCACTGCACCGATCGACGGTCGTGATCGGTGCACCCATTTAGTTATAACGGTCCAGATATAATCTAGATCCAACGTTATCAGAAATGGGCTCATTGCACCGATCAACGGTCATGATCGGTGCACCCATTTTATTATAACGGTGCAGATTACATCTGAATTTAAACGAATATATCCGTTGTAATCTGTTACAACGTATATATCTCGATCAACGGCTACCTACTATTCTTTAAACACTTATACGACCTATAAAACAAACTTATGTAATCTTTGATACTTGGGAATTAACAACGATCTAAGGTCTCACCTCTCCCTTCGTGTTCTTCTCCTTCGTCTTCTCTATTCTCTCTTCATCAGTCTTCTTCTATCTATAACAAATGGATAGAGAAAGAGATAGAGAGAAAGAAAGAGAGAGAAAGATAGAGAGTGAAGGAGATATATAGAGAGAGAGAGAGCGAGAGTGAAGAAGAGAGGGTGAAAGAGAGAGAAAGTGAGAGTGAGAGAGAGAGATATAGAGAGCGAGAGAAATAGGGATCGGGGATTCGAACTGATCGTTCAAATGTTCGATCGGATCGGGTGATAACTTGCAAATTAACATGATTAATTAATGGATTTTTATATTATATTTATGTGTTTTAATGACTATATTTGCATGTTATCATATTAAAATAAAGATAGATCATTTAACCCTTCATTTTATTATTAATTCTGATTTTTTATCATTTTTTATGGAATTTAACTTCATTTCAGTGAAGAAATATTTTTTACAGGGCTTTAAATAGTTGGCTAAAGGTTGGGTGACGTGGAGCATTCCTACCCGTTCAAATGACAAAATCACTTGCCAATGATTGCGGGCGGACGACGAACACAACAACGTGTCAGGGCGTGATCAGAGAAAGCAGAAAACGAGAAATAATCATGCTAGCCAATCAAAACGCGCCATTTCCAAGCTTATTGGAGGAGAGATAAATAAATCCAACGGCTCAGATTTTTTCTCACTAAAACCTTGATATCTTGAGATCTACATGTCCGATTGGGCTGAAATTTTGAGGGTAGGTTTTTCTTTTCCCCCTCTACAATCCAGACGGTTGGATCTTTAAATGGAGGTCTGGAAAAAGGCAAAAATCACTTTTGGATGATCTCCCCAAAGCAATTGGCCAGGAAGGACACAGGAGGGATTCTTGAAGTCGACAGATATTGCTTCTGAACTCAAATTTGTAAGTCTCTGATTTGTATTTCAATCATCTTCTTGAACGATTCTAAAACGCCAAGGCATGGGCGAAATGTACATGCCCTAGAAGTTTGTTTTGAATAAGATTAGCACTTCGTTTTGATTCCGATTCAAGATCTGGTTTTTGATCCTTAATTCTACATCAACTTAAAACATTTCTGCTTCATTAGATTTTTGATTTAGGGTCGGATTTCAAATTTTTTCCCCAATTTCTTCACTTTCTCTCTCTAGGTTAATTTTTTTAGTTCCTCTCTCTAGATTTCGATTTTTATTGTTTAGGAATTTAATTTAATACATAAAAAACCTAAAAATCAAATTTGAATAAAAAATTCATCTATCTTGAACTCCAATTTAAAGATCTCTTTCTTGATTATTTAATTCCCAATTTTAATTCATAAAATTGTTTTAAAATTTATAATAATTGGGAAATTAATAATCTGAATTAATCTGAGCTTAAAATTATAAAATTCCTATCTTGAGTTTTCTGACCGAAATATTAAAAAAATCAAAATTAAGTTTTACTTAATTTTGATTAATTAAAGAATATTATTGAGGATAATTAAGATTTATTAATTGCAAAATTAATTCATTCTTGAATTAATTTATTAAAATTGGATAAAAATTCTCATTTGGTTGCCTCCCTGTGGTTCGACCCCTTACTTGCTCTATATTCATATTTAGTGATTAAGGGAAATTATAAATTTTATTGCATAAGTCTAAAAGCCCAAACAATGACATATTTTACGTGCATTTTTTAGGCTTATCATCGGGCATTCGAACGATCGAATCCAAACCTCGATCAGTCCATTTTAGATTTGATCCGAATGCGATCTTCGCACGAGTTGGGATCGGTTCATTCAAATTGACCCAATGTTCGGATCGATTAAACGAATTCAATTTGATTCAAACGTGTTGTTCAAATTGGATCGAATCGAAGGGGTTCTTAAAAGTTGTTCTTCGATGAATGATATCACGCACTTGTTCTTCGCCGGTTGTGCGTATTTCTGCCTCGCCCCCACCGACCATTCGATCGACCCGTACTTCATCTGAAACTCGTACCTGTTCCACACATATATCGATTATCATCATGATCATGAACATGAATAATGTTTGCTGTTGTTGTCGATGAAGAAGAAGAACTGCGCCGTTGTTGTTCTCGATGATAATTATGAAGATCGATGTTCTTAATGATGACAATAAAGGCTGATGATAACGAAATATAAGAATGCTTGAAGAGAAGGATGTGAAGATTCCGCTGATAATGGTCGACTGCTGCTATTTAAAAATAGCAGTACAGCGGTCGACTGCTGCTATTTCTCAACAGAGGATGGACAACGGTCAGGCACACAACGGTCACATTGAGGCCTATAAATACCTGTGTAAACATTAGATCATTGAGGCTTTTCTTACTCTATTATGGCTCGGCCCGTCGCCCTGTCCATCCTCTAATCTCTGTCTATCTTTTGTTCGATACTATTTCAGCCTAGATGGCCTCATGATTCAAGATCTTGAGATGCCCTTCTCTCTTCTTCTCTAATTCTCTCTTCTAGATCTCATATTGGCATCTCACATTTCTTAACATGGTATCATAGCCATTGGCCCTGCGGCAATGCTCAAGATCATGTGGCTATGTTGCCTAGGCACATCCAAGATCTGCCAACGAATTCTCTATCTTGTTTGGCATGAGATTTCTCTTTATTGGCAGTAATTTTGCTTGCATCAGCGGCGATATCGGTTTTTCTTTCAAGAAGAAGCAGTTTGGTTGTTTGCGGCATTAAGGAAATTTTGTTTGTGGGGTCCCCTCAGCTTGCTATCTCTCCAATTGATTTGAGCAGGAGGCCAAACCTCGACGTCCACATCAGCATCACCATAGCCAGTCGGCGAAAATCAGGCATCACCATCTTGGACTGGAGTTCCTCCTGGTTGTTCCTGACCCCTGCCATTCTACACCCCTTGATCGAATCCATCAAGGAAGATCGAGCAGCAATCGTCATCGTCCCTCTTTTTCGCCTCAAGAGGAAGATCCTCCTTCCATCGGTGCACAAGGAGGAACATTGTCCAAGCGCTGGCCTCGCCCTTGGCAGGTGGTGCTGGTCCTGCACTAGGACCAGACCGCGGTGCTGGCGATGGGCAAGGTTTGCTGGGCGCTGTAGACCGTAGTGGTGGGCCTGAGCCAGCAGTTCAGGGCGGTGGCTTTCTGCAGGGCCATGCACAGGATCGAGCTTGCCATGTCAGAGACTATCTTGTCACGGAGCGTCGCCACTCCGCAATCATGATCTCTCTGCAGGTGTCCGCCCTGTGTACAGCTCAAGGAACAACGCACCAGAGAAGCTTCTGGAAACACGTACGGACTCCGCTGCCGCCCTCGTGCCACGTTCCCGTATGACACAAGCACAGGACTCGAAGACTGACTTCGTGTCATCCCAAGGCAATGCACACCTGCCGTCAAGGCTAGATGAGACCACCTGTGTTTGTCATCATGCCCAACAACATGGTGACGGACAGTGTGGTTAATGCATGCATTAAATGCATAACCACCTCAAATGGCTATAAATTGAGAACTCTGCGTCTTATTTGATTATGGGATTTCCTTCTTCAATCCCTATTCCTTCATCTTCTCAATCTCTCTCTTTTGCCACTACTCCATCCTCTCATACTTCTCACATGGTATCAGAGCTTCACGAGGCTGCTAGTGCCTCCACCGACGGCCTTCCCCTGCCCATGGCAATGCATGTCCCTCCCTCGCCAGGCGAAGCTCCTATCGCAGGCAATCCTCAAGCTCAAGCGGCCACCATCACCACCACGCCGGCTATGTCTCTCAAGCTCACGAAAAGAAACTATGCGATGGAAGATTCAAATAGTGCCCATCGTAAAGGCACAAGGCTTGGGGAGGCATCTTACTCATCCTCCACCGCCTGAGGAAGAAGACATAGATGATGAAAACACTCCATGGAAACCTAACGACCATCAAGTACTATCTATGATTATTTCTTGTCCTTTGAGCTTCTTCCCGTTGTCTCAGGCTGTCTTACAGCACGAGAAGCATGGGAGAAGCTTGCCACTGAGCTTTCCTCTGCCTCAGAATCACGGATTATGGAGTTAACCTCATGGTTTCACTCCATCACAAAGGGGACAAAGTCCCTTGATGATTACATTCCTGACTTTCAGCACCTTCTGGCCAAACTAGTTAATACCGGGAAATTTGTCGCTGGTCGAACAGTCAAATTTGTTTTCCTTCGAGGCCTTGGCTCTAAATTTTGATCATTTTGAACTGGGGTTACCACTCGGAATGAGAATCTTTCTTTCGATGACTTGCTTCCTTGCGAGCTGAGGTCTCCCTAGATAACTTTGAAAGTGACGACGAGACTGTCAAAGCTCCCGTCACTCCTATGGCCAATCAAGCCCCGACAAATATCTCCAATAAGCCGGTGTACAACACCAATCATCAACAACCATCCACCTCGCACCGAGAGCGAAATGCATGCTACGGCTCACGGGGTGGTGATAATCATGGTCGAGGAGGGTGCAATGGAAGATTTATTCCCCGATGTCAACTGTGCTTGAAAGGGTCACCGGGCTTTAGTGTGTCGCACCATTAGAATCACCCTCCTCCAACCATGGTGATGCGACAGCCAGGACAGGCATTCGGAGGACCTCCACAGGCATACACTGCATCATATGCCGATTCGGTTGCTCCATTACACCATCCGCATCCCTACCAACAAACATGGTATCCCGACAATGGTGCAACCCATCACGTCACAGCCGATGGACAAAATCTTCACGGAGTCGTCCCATATGGCAGATTGGAACAACTCTACGTGTGTGACGGCTCAGGTCTGATTATTAAATCCCTTGGCTCCTGTCCTATCTCATCCTCACATGTCTATCGTCCCCTTCTCCTTAAAAATTGCCCTCATTTTCCTCAAATTTCTAAGAATATTTTGTCTATACATAAGTTAACCACTGATAATCATGTCTTTGTTGAATTTTATCCTAACGCTTGCTATGTCAAGGATCACACATCGGGGGAGCTGCTTCTCATTGGCACGGTTCGTGACGGACTCTACTGCATCTCTCCTTCACAACCCACGGCTCTTTTAGGTGAGAGACAATCGTCAGATACCTGGCATCTATGCCTAGGACATCTGTCTTTTAATATTTTGAAACAAACAATCTCGCATTTTGGTCTTCCTTTGTCTCAAACTATCTCATCTTTTATATGTTCACCTTGTTTCCTGGCTAAGTCTCACAGGCTTCCCTTTACTTCTGCCACGACTACCTCGGTGCGACCCCTCCAAGTTGTGCACTCAGACTTGCGGGGGCCAGCTCCAGAAAAATCTTACTTAGGCTATTCGTATTATGTTTCCTTTATTGACGAATTCAACAGGTACACGTGGCTCTACCCTCTCAAGGCTAAAAGCGAATTCCAATCGGATTGGGGAGGTGAGTTTCAGTCGTTATCCAAACATTTTCTAACTTATGGTATTAAACATCAGGTCTCATGTCCTCACACACCAGAGCAGAATGGAATAGCTGAACGCAAACACTACCACATAGTGGAAACATCACTCAGCATGTTACATCAAGCCTCACTCCCAATGAAATTCTGGGATGAGGTCGTCATTACGGCTGCCTATCTAATCAATCGCATGATTTCTCTGATATTGAAAAATAAATTGCCTTTTGAACTCATGTACTCAAAAATACCTGATTATACATTTCTTAAAATCTTCGGATGACTATGTTTTCCAAACTGTCTTTCTTTATCTAGTTCTTGCCTCTACATCTCTCGCGATGTTATTTTTAGTGAATCCATTTTTCCGTTTTCACCATCGTTCCAACAAACACAATATGCTGATGGACTACTTGGATCAGGTCCTCCAGACCACTCTAGTTTTCATTTTATCTCAACTACAGCTGACTCGGCACCTCTAGTACACAATTCAGCATGTCACGAATATTCAGCAGATCGATAGTTCGATGGAGACAGGTCTGCAAATCGACAAACAGGTATGGTTAATGAAACATATGGTACTCCCTCACCTCTTCCTACTACAACAACAAGTATTGTGTCATCTACTCCACCTCTACGAACTCGTCGGATCTACAATCTACTCAATCTTCCTCACTCGTCGTATGAGCGAGCTCAATATCTTCGTTCGTCCAATGCACTCCAAGTTCAGGTATGACCCTCCACTTACTCCTTCTCTACAAATGAACCCAGAAGTACGGTGCAGGCACTTAACTCTCCAGTCTAGAGAGCAGCTATGGAGGCAGAAATGTCTGCTCTCCAACAGAACGGTACCTGGTCACTTGTGAAACCTCCCCTTGGGGCTAACATTGTTGGCTCAAAATGGATATTTAAACACAAACTAAAAGCAGACGGTGCCTTAGATAGGTGTAAGGCACGACTGGTCGCACAGGGGTTCAGTCAAACAACAGGGATTGATTACCAGGACACATTTAGCTCGGTAGTCAAAATGACCACTGTGCGACTTCTACTCTCCGTCGTGTTGAGTGACAACTGGGCAATTAGCCAAATCGACATTTCTAATGCTTTCTTGCGTGGTGATCTTTATGAAACCATCTATATGAAACAACCTCCTGGATTTACTAATTATTCCTATCCTAATCATATGTGTTTACTTAAAAAATCATTGTATGGACTTAAGCAAGCACCACGAATGTGGCACAAAAGTTTATCTGACTTCCTAACTCTTCAAGGCTTTCATAGCTCTAAAACAGATACCTCTTTATTCTTTAAAAACCTACCAACCTCTAAATTGTTTCTTCTTGTATATGTGGATGATATACTCGTCATTGGATCTAACTCCTCTATTGTTTCAGAAATAATTTCCACTCTTCAATGCACATTCCCGGTTCACGAACTTGGTACAACCACGTATTTCCTGGTAATTGAACTTGTACAAACCCCAAAAGGTATTGCCCTCTCTCAGTCTAAATATTTGACAGAAATACTGCAAACTGCCAATATGGGTGAATGCAAATCCACTAATACGCCATGCAGGATTTCGGGTAAGGCACCCTCTAAAACATCCGATTGACCAGACCCCACATTTATTGTAAAATTATTGGGAGTCTCAAGTATTTAATTGTAACTAGGCCGGGCATTGCCTATGCTGCTTGAAACAAGGCATGTCAACATATGCATGATCCTTATGCTGAACATTTGGTTGCAGTAAAATATTTACTTAAATACCTAGAAGGTACTGCTGATTTCTCTCTGATGTACACTCAAAATTCCTCTATGCAACTAAGTATCTATAGTGATTCAGATTGGGCTGGTGACCCAACTGACCGACGCTCTACACAAGGGTATCTTATTTTCATTGGATCTGATCTCATTAGTTGGTACTCCAAAAAGCAATCTACTAATTCACTTTCCAGCACTGAAGCCGAGTAAAAATCCATTGCTAATGCGACCACTGAGATTATTTGGGTTGAATCTCTCCCCCACCGAACTCGGCCTTCATTCAGGTACGCCTCCTATACTGTGGTGTGACAACCTGGATGCTACTTATTTAACAAAAAAATCCTATCTTTCACTCTCGCAAAAAGCACATTGAAATTGTATTTCACTTTGTTCGCAAATGAGTTGCCTCCAAGAGCCTACGTGTCTCCTTTATCTCCACTAACGGTCAACTTGCAGATTTACTTACAAAACCCTTAAGCAAGAAACGGTTCCAATAGCTCTGCTCAAAACTCAATGTGGCATCCACCTTGGTTTTGCGGGGGCCTGTCAGAGACTTATCTTGTCACGGAGTGCTGCCACTCCACAATCATGATCTGTCTGCATTTGTCTGCCCTATGTACGGCTCAAGGAAAAACACACTAGAGAAGCTTCTGGAAACATGTACGGACTCCGCCGCCCTCGCGCTACGTTCCCGTATGACACAAGCACAGGACTCGAAGACTGACTTCGTGTCGTCCCAAGGCAATGCACACCTTTCGTCAAGGCTAGATGAGACCACCTGTGTCTGTCATCATGCCCAACAACATGGTGACGGACAGTGTGGTTAATGCATGCATTAAATGCATAACCACCTCAAATGGCTATAAATTGAGAACTCTGCGTCTTATTTGATTATGGGATTTCCTTCTTCAATCCCTATTCCTTCGTCTTCTCGATCTCTCTCTCTTTTACCACTACTCCATCCTCTCATACTTCTCACACCCCACGCTTCAGTCCTTCTTGGTGACAACTACGACGCAGTCCTTCTTGATGCATTTCCAACGGCAAGCTTATCTGCTGATAAGGAGCTCGACCTAACAAGCTTTTCCCATCATTGAAGCTCCAGCCTATATGAATTATTTAGCAAGCCCAATGGCTGTGCCAACCATGGCGTTGAGGGGGGGTGTTAAGGAGATAACGCTTGAAGTGAAGGATGTGAAGATTCTTCTGATAACGGTCGACTGCTGCTATTTCAAAATAGCACTACAACGGTCGACTGCTGCTATTTCTCAACAGAGGATGGACAACGGTCAAGCACACAATGGTCACATTGAGGCCTATAGATACCTGCGTAAACATTAGATCATTGAGGCTTTTCTTACTCTATTATGTCTCCCAGGGCGGCGGCTCCGCCCGTCGCCATGTCCATCCTCTAATCTCTGTCTATCTTTTGTTCGATACTATTTCAGCCTAGAGGGCCTCATGATTCAAGATCGTGAGATGCCCTTCTCTCTTCTTCTCTACTTCTCTCTTCTAGATGTCATATTGGCATCTCACGTTTCTTACCAAAAAGGAGGTGGAGGAGATGACGATGAAGAAGATGATGATGAAGAAGAAAAACAACGTTGTCATCATGATAATGATGAAGAACGTTGTTCTTAATGAAAATGATGAAGGCTGCTCATGACGAAAATAATGATGTCATTGTTGATGATGATGGCTGTTAAAAGACCTAGGAGGTGAGGATGATGAAGATGAAGAAGAAGATGATGAAGAAGAAGATGATGATGGTACAATGATGAATAAGAAGAAGAATGAGAAAATGATGATGATGAAACCTAGAAACAAACTTTGTGCGATCTGATTATTCGTTCAAACACGAACAAATATTTTGTTCAATTGAATGATCGAATAGTTCAGATCGAATCCACAGTTGATCGTTCAAATCTTTCGATCTGGATTACAACGATTCGATACGATCCGAACCCCGATCCCTGGAGAGAAAGTGAGAGTGAGAGAGAGAGAGAGAAAGAGAGAGTAGTGAGATTAAGAGAGAGAGAGAGACTGAGAGTGAGAGAGAGAGAGAGAGAAAGAGAGAGTAGTGAGATTAAGAGAGAGAGAGAGAGACTGAGAGTGAGAGAGAGAGAGAGAAAGAGAGAGAGTAGTGAGATTAAGAGAGAGAGAGAGAGAGAGAGAGAGAGAGAGAGAGAAAGAGAGAGAGTAGTGAGATTAAGAGATAGAGAGAGACTGAGACTGAGAGAGAGAGAGAAAGAGAGAGAGTAGTGAGATTAAGAGAGAGAGAGAGAGACCGAGAGTGAGAGAGAGAGAGAGAAAGAGAGAGAGTAGTGAGATTAAGAGAGAGAGAGAGACCGAGAGTGAGAGAGAGAGAGAGAAAGAGAGAGAGTAGTGAGATTAAGAGAGAGAGAGAGAGAGAGAGAGAGAGAGAGAGAGAGAGAGAGAGAGAGAGAGAGAGAGAGAGAGAGAGAGAGAGAGAGAGAGAGTAGTGAGATTAAGAGAGAGAGAGAGACCGAGAGTGAGAGAGAGAGAGAGAAAGAGAGAGAGTAGTGAGATTAAGAGATAGAGAGAGACTGAGACTGAGAGAGAGAGAGAAAGAGAGAGAGTAGTGAGATTAAGAGAGAGAGAGAGACCGAGAGTGAGAGAGAGAGAGAAAGAGAGAGAGTAGTGAGATTAAGAGAGAGAGAGAGACTGAGACTGAGAGAGAGAAATGGAGAGAGAGAGAGAGAGAGAACAAGAGAGACCCAATCCAATTCTCTCTCTCTCTATTTCATTCTACTCTTTGACTTCTAGCTTTCTATTCCAACGAGTCATTTTCCTCTAAATTTCTCTCTCGGAAGGCTTTCTACAGCATCCCTATCTCCCCCCACCCCAAAGACTTCGTGTTGCATCAGCTTGCCTCTCTCTCTCTCTCTCTCTCTCTCTCTCTCTCTCTCTCTCTATATATATATATATAGAGAGAGAGAGAGGGAGAGAAAATGACCCGTTGAATAGAAAGAGAGAAACTCTATATGTATATATATATATATATCATTCAGGTCCAAACAACACTCTCCAATCAGGCCTCGTTCAATGTCCAACAATCCAAGCCTCGTCGAGAACATGGTGCACGTCATAGCTATCGCCGTGGGGAAGGTCGAGGGCGTGGAGGACGTAATGATTGCTTCATTCCATGTTGTCAACTTTGCCTCAAGCAAGGCCATCGAGCTCTAGAATGCAGGTCTGCATCCTATCAACATATGCACTCCTTCAACCCCCCTTCGGTAGCTATGGCTCGTTCGCTTATGCAAGCATTTGGAGGACCTCCACAAGCCTATGCATCAACATTTTCTGGGTCAGTCGCTCGTTGCCAGCTCCATGACCTCACCCTTACCATCAAACATGGTATTCGGATAGTGGTGCCACTCACCATGTTACTTCCGACATTCACAACCTGTACGATGACATCCCCCATGAAGGATCGGAGCAGTTGTATGTACGAGATGGCTCAGGTTTGCCCATACAGTTTTTTGGCTCATCTAAGATTTCCTCATCTAATACTAACCGCCCTCTCCTTTTCCAAAACGTATTACATGTTCCTGAAATTAAAAAAATCTTCTCTCCATTCATAAATTAATGTCCGATAATCATGTCTTTGTTGGATTTCATCCTAATGCTTGTTATGTAAAGGACCGCATGACAGGGGAACTGATCCTCATTGGAGTGGCTCGTGATGGGCTCTACTGCATCAAACTTTCGCTTGCAGAGGTGTTTATGGGGAACGACTGTCTTTGGATGTTTGGCATCTTCGACTTGGACATCGTGCTTTCAACATTCTAAAACAAGATATCTCTCATTTTGGATTTCCTACTTCTCAAAAGTTTTCCTCTTCTGTGTGCTCCGTTAGTTGTGTAGCCAAATCTTCTGATTGCATGTCTGTGCTTCCTCTTCAAATGGTTCACTCTGATATATGGGCTCCGGCTCTTGTGCAGTCCTACTTGGGATACTCTTACTATGTTGCATTTATTGATGAATTCAGCAGGTACACCTGGCTCTATCCACTTAAGGCCAAGAGCGACATACTCTCAACATTCATTCAATTCCAACAACTTGTGGAAAAACAATTTTAACCAAAATCAAGAAGTTTCACTCTGACTGGGGAGGTGAGTTTCAATCCCTGCGTACATATATTCTAACATGTGGCATCAAACATCAGGTTTCCTGCCCACACACACCAGAACATAACAGAACAACTGCGTGAAAACATCGGCATGTCATCGAAACAGCACTCAGCATGCTTCATGAGGCTTCTCTACCAACAAAGTTCTGGGTTGAAGCCGTGACAACTGCAGCTTACCTAATAAATTGGATGATCTCTTTGGTACTAGGTAAAAAGTCCCCGTTCGAGTTACTGCATTCGAAAACACCTGATTATACATTTCTAAAGGTCATCATCTGCCTCTGCTTCCCTAATCCTTGCCCATTTAGTAAAAATATGTTTTCTCCACGATCCCAGAAATGTGTTTTTCTCTGTTATAGTCCATTACATAAAGGATATCGGTGCCTCTCTCTTACCCATTATTGCCTTTATATCTCTCGAAATGTAATTTTTAATGAAAATATCTTTCCTTTCTTGCAATCTTTCAAGCAGATGGGTTACTTGGCTCTGCCCCAACTGAAAACTCTACCCTAAATATACTTCCTGCCTTTGAAGATACCACCTCTTTACCTTCGACGGTCATTAACCTTGAAGTCACCACCTCAACTACAGATTTCGCTAAGTCTCCTCTACCTTCACTCGTCCCTCTAACCACATATACAGCCTCTTCCATTCCACCACTGCGCACGCGTCAAATATGAAATTTAATTAACTTACCAGACTCGTCTCAAGAACGTTCTCGCCATCTGTTCTCCTCTAATGCGCTACACACTGAGGTATGCTACCCATCCTGTCTTCCTCTTCCATCTTAACCGTCTAATGTTTCACAAGTGTTAAACTCTCCAATATGGAGAGCGACAGTGGAGGCCGAAATTTCTGCTCTTCATAAGAATCACACCTAGGTGCTTGTGGATCCCCCCTACGGTGCCATTATAGTTGGCTCCAAGTGGGTTTTTAAACAAATATTGAATGCTGATAGCACGTTAGATCGATGCAAAGCTCGTCTTGTTTCTCAGGGATTTAGACAAGCTCCCGGAGTTGACTATAAGGACACCTTTAGTAGTGTAGTCAAAATGATAACTATTAGACTTCTATCTCTTGCAGAATTGGCAAATTAAACAACTTGATATCTCTAATGCATTTTTACATGGCGATCTTAATGAAACCATATTCATGAAGCAGCCTCCTGGCTTTACGAATTCGTCCTACCCTCAGCATGTATGTTTCCTTAAGATATCTATGTATGGTATTAAACAAGCTCCTCGAATGCGGTACAAGAAGCTATCTGATTTCTTATCTCCACTAGGCTTCCACAGTTCTAAAACTGATACTTCTCTATTCTTTAAATTCACATTACCTTCAAAATTGTTTCTTCTTTTCTATGTTGATGACATCTTAGTTATCAGATCTAACAGTCATGATGTTGTAGGAACCATTTCTTCGCTTCAAAGTGCATTCCCAGTTCAAAACCTAGGTAATGTAAAATATTTCCTTGGAAGGTATAGCTCTATCTCAATCAAAGTATCTGGCGCAAATTCTTCAGACTGCCAAAATGGGGGACTGTAAGCCGACTAATACCCCATGCAGTCTCTCTTCTTCTACGCCCTCCAAATTTACTGATCGACCCGACCCAACCCTTTATCACAAAATAGCTGGGAGTTTACAATATTTTACTCTCACTCAGCATGATATAGCCTATGCTTGATCCCTAAAACATACATTGGGCTGTCGTAAAATACTTACTTCGCTACTTAAAGGGGATTGTGATCACTCTCTATCAGATTCTCGCTCTTCCTCTGTGAATCTTAATATTTACAATGACTCAGACTGGGGGGGAGACTCAACTGATCGAAGATCAACGCAAGGGTATCTCATTTCTTGGTCAAAACTTCATCAGTTGGTCATCCAAAAAGCAGTCTACGGTATCTCTCTCCAGCACTAAAGCTAAGTATAAATTCATAGCCAATGCAATGGCAGAAATCATCTAGGTAGAATCTCTAGTCACTGAACTTCAACTTCATTCAGGTACGCCTCCTACTTTATGGTGTGATAATCTAGGTGCCACATACCTAACTAAAAATCCCGTTTTTCATTCCCACACAAAGCATATTGAAATTGCTTTTCATTTTGTACAAGAGCGGGTTTTAGCAAGTCTCCTTCATGTCTCTTTTTTTTCAACGAACGATCAGCATGCAGACTTGCTCACTAAACCGTTAGCCAGGCAACAATTTCATTAGCTGCAGTCAAAAATCAATGTGATGCCCACCCTGGTTTTACGGGGGCATGTTAATGCACTGATAGTGGAACGTCGTCTCCCTATACGGATGCCACCAAACACAGCACTAGGGAAAACCTTTGCCACATGTCCCACCACCAGGACTCCTCGACCGCTGTGTTGCTCCCACCTACTCTCCTTGGACATGTCCTTCTCTGCCAACGCCATGTCGTTCTATTACTCTAGTCGTGTTGTCCCAAGAAGGAGCACAACTGCTGTCAGGTGGCAACACGCTAACCTATGCACGTCATCATGCCATTAGGCATGATGGCGCTCAAGCAGTTGAGTGCTTCCATAAATACAAGATACGTCTGATTCCTCTCGGACGCCTATAAATAGGATGGATATTTCTTCTGTGAAGTTATGGGATTTTCTTCTCATGCCCCTGTTTCTTCGTCTTCTACTTCTCTCTCGTTTGCCACTACTCAATCTTCGTACACTCTCTTCCCTCATTGTCTCACTCCTTTTCATTTGTCGGTTGATCAGCTTTCCTCCCCTCGCCTCCTCCATTCCCCATCTGGATTTGAGTGATTTCTCTTCCTCTGCCGACGATCCCTTCACAGATCTCTTCGAAGCCTTCAGAAAGTGGGATGAAGATGTGGGTTGTGAGTGCTTTAGAGAGAAGCACAAGACATGGAAGCCCAATGCTTATGCCGTGTAGAGCGTGATGGAGGACCATCCGAGTGAGCACGTCACGATGCGCCATCAACCCCTTTGCGGAACCCGAGCTAACGTGAAGAACCTCACTTCCACTACCAAGTTTGAAAATTCCCAGTCATTTCGTCTTGTTATGCGTCGTGTTCTGTTATGTTCGTGACAGCCTATTCCTTGTGTATGGGCTCGTCGTCCCTTTGTTTTTTTTTTTGTTTTACCTTTCATCGTCGTCCTTGACTATAGGGAGGCTCCCACCTGCGCGTGTACGGGCCTCCCCCAGATACATTTGTGTCTATGTTGTTCATTGTTGATCTACACCTTGGGGGGGGGAGGAAGCCTAGATGGACTTCCTTTTTCTCCCTAAAGGATCCTCTTAAGGGGAAGCCCAATAAGCTTCCCCTTAAGAGAGGCCCATCATGGACCCATAACGGTCGCCCATTTTCCACTATATGAAAAGGGGGAGGGTGAACATGGAGGACAGGCTTGACTGTTTTTGAATCCAGATCTCGTTTGTTTTTTGGCAGTTAATTATTGTGTTTTGTTGAAGAAGGTGTTTTTCCCTTATCATCCTGGATTTTCCAACCCTGATCCATCACGAAAGGGAAGAGAGATCCCTCTGTCAATAGACGGGTCTGTTATTTGTTGAATCGGTCGCTGAAGTGATTCTAGATTTCCAGGCGCAGTATCATCATGAATCTCCATCGTTCAACAACGATCTCGTTCACAGAAGATTATTCTCTCATCTAAATATTTGACGTTCGTCCTCGAATCCCACAGTGAAGAAATTTTGCCCACAAATGCAATCCGACATTGGGATTTCTTCTCGCGATCATTACATCAGAGGTGATCTTTGGTCTTTTGATTTCCAAGGCTTCCCGATTCTGCCACTGTCGATCAGGTAACTGCCTTTAAAAAAATAAAGGAATTCCCCTCACATTCCAGAGTTCATCAGGTGAAGATCAAACGACAACATTGTGTCTCTACGACTGTCGAATCTTCTGCTTTGCCAAAGAATCGACAGTGTTTTGATTTCTCCTGGATATTGTCCTCTATTTCTACTAAAGACTGCCTAGATCGATCCCACTCCGACGTATAGAGACATCAATGAAGCGATCACGAACAGTTCGAACCTCCAATCACCTTGACTCACGGAGTAGGATTCACCACCCCTATCTATTGTAATTTGTGTGTTTCGTGGTCAACCAATTGAACGAAGCTACTACAAAGAAACTGCAAGGAACGGTGATGCAGTGACGCAAATCCTTCCATTCAACGGGCGCCCCTTTGATCGATCAAGTGATACGTTCCATATTGCAATCGACTCACCACGGACTTTGTCTGCTTGATGTTCCCGACCACTTGCTCAATGTGGTTACGAAGACCCTTCTGATAAGAAATGACGCTGCTAATCTCAATTAACTGTCCGATGTGGTTACTTCCGAAAGATTACTGCTCTTCTGTCGAATCTAGTGGTGCAGTCCTGGGGGTTCCATCATGGTTGATTCTTCAATTCACTATTTCGAGATCATCTAGATGTCAACGGAGTTGCTGCTGCACTCGTGGACATATTTCTCTGCGCAACCAGACAGGGATCCGGAATCACTGCTAGCCCGGCTTGAAGCACCAGCACAACTAGTGGATCCAGCCCTACAAGACGTCATCGTCACGCTACGCTATCCTCTCCGAGAATTCTCTCTCCCATCACCGGGCCTTCTCATCATGCTAGGACAGTTTCTCCGCATCAGGTTGCTGGTGGTGCCACAGGTTACGTCTACCCCTCTTTTATTTTGCAGTATTAATTACGTCTTTCAGTGCCGATCTCTAAATTACTCATTGCCACGAGTGAGTTTTAACGTGAATTTAAGGGTTAGACACCATATTTGTTTTAGAGAATTTCTTAACGGTGTCGGGTCTGATCGTTGACGGTGTGGACGCTCTTGGATGAGGTGGTTCCCAACTCGTCGTCTTTTGAACTGCTCACACGGGAGTTTGCTCATGAGATAACATGTCAGTGTTGTAGATTGGTCACACCTAGGATCTTCTGACTACTGTAGTGCTTCTTGTTAATTATCTAAATCTAATCATCATTTCACTTCATTAACATCGCATTTAGAGTTTATCCACCAGACGTAGCATGAAGTGTCGATTCCGACCATCGTGTTACATCAGAGCGAGATCAGCGTAGATTGCCAAGGCTTTGGCCAGTCTTCTTATCTTCGCATTATGGTCAAGGAATGGACATAGATTCGTGATAACTTGGACCAGCTCTACGCTTGCTGTTGTGGCTTGAGCTGCCTTTGGACTAAGTCTCCGATATTGGCTGATAAACCTGATGCTCTGTTATTTGAGAATTCCTTCCCACCCCCAATCGTAGAAGCCATATTCTTTTCTATGTAGAAAGTTTTGTTTCTTCTTCTATCAAGTGGGTTCCCACCCTTTGTTGCTTGATCACGAGGAATAATAAATATTTAGGGAATTCATAGACACTAATGAGAAAATTTACATAAATTAATAAAAAATTATTGACTAAACATGTTATGTCACATGTTCAAAATTCATCTTGTGCTATTTGGACTTGACCATCAAAGTGGATAATTTTAGAAAATTTAAGATTTGAATTCAAATAATCAAGCCAACAATTATTGGAATTAATATAAGTTCACCAAAATTCCAACTTGAACAAGGTTCATTGATGTGGATTCCAATCAAGCCCTTACTATCAATAACTTCAATGGCCGAGAGTTCCCAAAGTTAGTCCTTATGATGTTATGATTCAGATCCTCAAGGAAATTAAGTTTCTCCATGGACACAAGGAAACTAGGAAGACTGTGATGATAAACACGAAGCACATCAAGATGTAGAAACAGAATCAATCCAACCCCTCAAATCAACAACATCAAAGATAAAGAAAAGGAGGTAGACTGAAGCAATAGTTTCTAATCCAACCATTGGTTAATCCCTGAAGTGCATTTCACACAGATCAGCAGAAAGTTCTATTCTTAGAATAAATTATTAATTAATTAATTGAGAATCATATTATTCAAAAGGGGAAAGACCCATGTGCAACTACTATCTAATAGGAGACAAGATCATGATATTATCTAGATATCCACAAGACTCAGTTCCAAGTGTCAATATTATGCCTAAAATCATACATGGTAAATTTATTTTAGGTGAGTTATAAAACCTAGTATGTAGTATTTGAAATTTTGCAATGGATTCATGATAATCTCAATTTTAGGGGTTTTAATTTGTCGTTGCTAATTGAGATTATTTAATAAAATATATTTAACCGTATGTAAGAATGTTTAATTAGTGATGAGCAAGGATTGTCTCCACAAGGAACGGTGATTAAAGAATTAATTTCTTATGATAGTGATGATTAACGCGAAAAGAGATGAAGACGAGAGTAAATTATGGGAGCTAGTGATATCGAGTAAAAAGATGTAAGTTATAGGTTCATTTAACTTAAATAAAAGAGTAAGTGAACATGAAGGACACGATGATGGTCGATGGTATGAACGATGGTAGTGGTTGAATGCAGAATGGTATGATGGAGAGGATAGAGAGACGAGATAAGAGAATATAAATGACTAAAATGTAAGTGACGATATGATAAAAAACACTAATTAAGCGAATGATGGTGTTAGAAAAGTAGCAATGTAAGGCAAAGACACTTACCTTAGATCCTTACGTTCCGCCCAAATCAAGGTGATTTATGAGTGCCGATAAGTTCTCCGTCTTCTCCGATGCTTCTCCCCACACACCAAAGACACCAAGAACACTCTTGATGGATCTCAAAACTCACTATCTTTCAATCTACCCACACAAGTAGGAAGAAATTTCAAGATGAATTTCACAGTGATCCAGGCCTTTATTTATAGTTCAATGGTTATGGATGGAAAGAGAAGGGGAAGATGAAGCAATGCTGAAAATTTCAGCTCAATCGGAGTTGTAGATCAAAAGTTATGGCCGTTTGAAGTTTAGCCAATCATAGCCCTTGATTTCCTTCTCTCTCCTCGTCAGCACCCGCGTTTTCTGTTTCCTGATTCTACGCTTTTCGTATTCCGTGCATGCACATTTCGAAGTCTACATGTACCTGAAAAAGGACAAGAAAGAAAGGCAAAGAAAATCAGAAAGAATGATTCTTTCTCGCGAATGGCGTGGCGCCGCGTCAGCGCGCGCCACATCGTCTTTTTTCTTTCTCTCTCTTCTTTTTTATTAATTTATTTTCTCAGAAGTGATATGAGCGCGCCACGCGTTCAATCACGGGCCACGTGTACACGTGGCGGCCCCTTCCGCGCCCATGTTGCTCGTCATTAGGATCAAAAGAAAAAAATGAAAAGTACTTTTTTGTCGTTTTGTACATCGCCATTGTGCGCATTTATTGCGAAAAAAAGGGTGTCTTTTTTTTTTATTTGGCCACGTCATCCTGCGCAGAAAAAAAATAAACATTTGACATGTCAGTCATAAATGCAATCATCGCTTCATGAATCACGAAGCGATGAATTGCATGGCTAATGATTGGTCGACGCCAATCATCAGCGAGCGCTATGATTTGTTGACGTTCGACAAATCGAACAGCAACACGTGGCAGCATGAATAAAAGGACTGGAAAATACTTTAAAATTCATTATAATCAAAATAAAAGCCCAAAAAATACTTATATATATAAATTCTGACTTAGAAACTTCATATATTTCCAAATTTAATGTCAAAAGAATCCAGAAAAATTATATTCTGTCTAAAAAATTATATTCTTTTAGAATCTATATTCAGAAAATTCCCATAAAATATACGAAAGATGTAGAAAATGCAGGAATTCATTCTAAAACTAGATTTAATCATTTTAAGCTTGATAACATGCAAATATGAGTGATCTAATGCAATTAAACATGTGAATATGATCATATTAATGTACTAAATATGCATGTTATCAATTCATTAGATGAGTGAATGGATGTTAAATATTACGCAAATAGTTAAAGAATTTCTTATTTTCAGAAGGCCTCATTGTCATCAATATGAGAGTAATTGAAAACCCACGCCATGCACCTATATTATTATGCAACCTTTTCTTGCCATTGCAAAATCTGTTGCTTATTGGGATGAAGGGGAAATGGAATTTAAATTGGGGTGAAATTTGAAGATATATAATCTTAAGAGATTATCCTTGTGTGAACCATGAAGAGTCCTATCACTATAATTATCATATTCTAGGATATGACGACAAATTATAATAAGATCGTTTGACATCAATGAAATGGATATTAAAAGTGAATAATCTAAACCTACATATTTCTCTTCCAAATAAAATACATAACATGAAGCCCTGAACTCTTAATTCAAATACGCCTTCTTAGGTCCTACGGAGACTCTGTTTGTTATCATATCATCAAATCTAACTCTTAAACAATAGCATGATATTCTCAAGAATGCATAAGTCAGCCCAATGAAGGTAGTTTGGTGAAATAAAATATAGAATCTGGTACATTGTCAAGGAAAATAAAAAAATATTTAATTTACTATGTAATGAGTTTAAAGAAAAAAATTGTGAATTTTTAATATTTTCTATGCTATTTAGATAGATATTGGGTTGGTAAAGTCCATATGGCAACTAAAAACACTAGAATAACTCAAGATGAAAATATAGGGGTAATGATTACAAACTAAAATTTCCATCAGTTGGAGAGTATGTATAGAATATAGGGCTATTAATTTGGGAACAAAAAATGTCAGTACAAGATACCATTAATGGGTCAGATCTTAGAAAGTCTTTTTAACTGAAATTATTTTTTCTTTAACGTCTATACATTATATAATTTTAATTAATTTTTATTTTGAATATTAATATAAAACCTTTTTTGTGTACAGAAACCTTTGCCTTTAGAATAATGACTTTCAGATGATGTAGTTGTCAAGGCACCTTTCAAAGATGTATGAATGCTATGATTTCTGAACTAGAAGGTGGCTAAGATCTTTATATGCATGATTTTCCTGTTTTTGGATCATCATGTGAATCATTCCTGTATAACCCCAAACTTAATTACAAATATTTCACAAATAATATATTACTAAGTTGGGTCAATTGTCTTTTTATTATGGTTCTAAGGTCATTCCTGGACGTATTTGTTCTAGTGCAGGGAGTCAACAAGAACATGATGGCGTTAGACAATCCCAAAATCAAAGTGATCAAGAAATTAATACTGCCCATAAATTTAAAGAAACTTAGAGGTTTCCTCACCACAGAAGATTCCACGAGACATTCATTAAAAAAATTGCTAAGATAACCAAACCCCTAATCAATCTACATTCCAAATATTTTGAGTATCTCACTACAAAAATAATATAACTATATTTACATCTAGTATAGATGGTCCAATTAACATCTAGTACAGATATGTTACATTTAAACTGATTATTTACTTATTGTGTCAAAAAATGTGTTTGTAATTGTGTAGAAAAATGTGTTTGTCCCTGGTTCACCCAAAAGAGCTACATGATTCTGCTTTTCAGGCAACCCATGATCAAGAGAAAAGATGTGGACAAAGAAGGAGAGTAAGAAGAAATAGAAGAAATAAAGAGATAGAAAGGTGGTAAAAACTTTGAGGGGGGATAAGGAAGACAAAATGGACGAAGAAGAAATGGAGGATGAAGGTTAGAGGAAGGAGAAGAAAAAACATAGAAGCTAAAAATAATTGGAAGCCAAAAATGGAGTAAGATTTGATGGAAAAATGAGAGGTTTCCTTTATTTGTAATTTGGAGTCAAGTTTAAAGAAGTAGCATATTCCAGAGAAGTTAATCAAATTTCTTTTTTATCAGTATAATAAGAAAATTGGATCTTCAAACTTAGAAAGTACAATTTCAAGTCTTAAAAATACCTTAACTTCATCATACGCCTAAATCTCAGGTGTCTTTTCCAATTTAAAGAACATTTTAAGGTCCTAGATATGTACTGGGTAATTCACCCGAAACATATGTTGAATAAAATGGTACAGTTGTTTAGGATCCAAAAACTTTCTAAGGAATTTGAAATTAAATATCTGCAAAAATATGTATCTTCGTGACGTTAACAAGCCATATCAAGTCAAATCTAGGATTCCCCTTGTTGGTGAAAACTGTCCCGTTGTTTATTCCACCAGTGATAAGTAGTTAATTTCATGTCTTATAGTCAACCTTCTTTCTTTTAAGATTTTTTATCCTTAAATAGCTTGTGTTCATATTTCTGAGGTATTTATTGACACTCTAATCAGTATCTTTAAAAAAATCAAAGCAACAGCACTGCAATCATCTATATTCATATGCTTATTTTCAAATTAGTAAAAAATAATACTGTGAACACCATTTGATTCCAGTATTAGGGCTTCCTATTCCTCCCAAGAGGAAATCCTTTTTCTTACCTTGCTTAGTATTCTAGACTTAATGTTCTAGCCAAGTCAGGAAATGGCTTAGAGTCTTCGCCGAATCATGCGGCTGTCCAAGAACAGAAGAAAGAAATCTAAAATTTTAAAAAAAATGAGAATCCGAAGACACATCGAAGAACTCGCATAGAAACTAAAACTCAAGATGAAATAATATACGGCAAAAACTTGAGACCAAAAACCAAAAGTACTTGCATAACCACGCCTCACAGAATACAAGAAGATTAAGAATTGAGCATAGAAGACGACCTAGTTTACAGGATACAAAAGCTAAAGAACTGGGTTTATAATCGCCCAAGAGTTGGCATTTTGACATGAAAGAGAAAAGACTTTGATCCATGGACTGGACTGAAGAGTCAGCTCTTAGTTTTGAATTTCATGCATCATCATTAATCAAAGAAAATATTCATGAGATGAAAATAAATTGGACAAATAAAAGAAAAGTGCACAAAATCAAACCGGCCCCGTGCGCAGAGCATCGTCAAGGTCTTCAATTAGATCATTCACATCCTCAATTCCCACAGAGATACGAATGAGGTCTTCAGTAAGGCCCCTGGCTTCTCTGACTGAAGCCGGAATGCTCGCATGGGACATGAAACAGGGCAGGCTTATCAGAGACTTCACGCTGCCTGTGGAACATTAGTGGAGTGGACATACAGATATATTTAATGAACACTGGCTGCCTATTTTTTGCAAAATTATACTTAAGAATCAATGATACGCGTATTGAAATAGTTCTTAACCTATATATCACTTTCTCTTACTTTGCTTAGTGGGGCTAATCCATTCAGCTTCTCTTTCTCCATAAATACTGTTGTAACACTAATTTTTGGAATCAACAAGTGGATTTATAATTCTATCCTTCTTGCCTCTCTGCCTCTACCCTTCATGGCCGCTCTTATCAGGGTGCCTAATTTTTTGGAAAGTTTAAACTTGGAATCAATTAAGGCTCTCTTCGCATAATTTTTTTAAGGGCTTTACCCAATTTTTTGAAAATCAGAGGTAATTAAAATGTCTTTTAGAAAGTAAAGAACAGGAGGCAGTGAGCAATTTATTACCAAAGCTGACTGTAACGCTGAAGTACTTGGTAGTTTCAACAATGTGCTTTGAGAGAGCCAGTGATCCTGTCAAGAAGCTCAGGACAGAGCCAGCGCCTTTAGCCTTAGAGAGGAAAAAACGACAATTACAGAGAGAAAGAGATATTTAGCCGTAATTAGAATAGCTAATCCAGAGCGTAAGATTTTTATAGCTATCGTTTCCCCACAAGAAACCTGAGAGTAGTGCAAACTGCGGCCTGGGTGACCAGAAAGCCCGGCGTAGTTGACTTTCTTCACCCGAGGGTGTGATGCCAAGAATTCAGCGATCTTCTGAGCACTTTCCTGCAAAATGCATCAAATGGTAGTTAGATAGGAATATGATGCTCCTAATATGGTCCGCAGACGGTGATAAATTTGACATTATCATCGTCATTCCCAAATCTCATCATCCGTCATCTGGTATGAGACAAGTGACATGACAATGATGAGACGATGATGAATTCATGAGCGAGAAAATTTGCGGGCATGTGATGTTGATTCTTCGTTGTCATCGACTGGTGTGCCGAGAAGAACAGCAAGGGAAAGCGACGATCAATCAAGAGATAAGGAAAGAGATCGATCAGAGATGTCTACTGAAGATCCAGTGATGTAGAGATAATCACAGGGGCAGGGAATCGCTGATGACTTAATAGAGGGGACCAAGATGTAGGGAGGAGCATGGAGAAGGATAGGATAGAAGAACCCATGCTATTTAAGGCTAACATCCATGGTGTGACCAAAATACCCTTATTAGGTAAAATGACAGAAATACCACAGAAGGGTTGGGAATCGTATCATAATTTAACCTGGACATTGAATCATAATTGAGCACCGTTTTTGCCATTAAAAGATAGGTAGGAGCAAAAGATTCAGGTCAAAATGGGATGATAGTTGATCCTACCTGCTGCCTCTCCACCCTCAAGGCCATGGTTTTAATGCCTCGCAAGCAGAGCCAGCAATCAAATGGAGCTAACCCAGTGCCTTCAGCATTCTGCAAGAAGGCCAATTCTTTGACCAATCTGGATAAAGAAAAAAATACCGATGAAGCTACACCAAATCTTGTTTAATCAGACCCATCAATCTGTTTCCAAAGACTAAGGGAAGAAGATGAGGAGAGAGAAACCTTTCACCCTTAACAGCAAGAACCCCCGCCATGATATCACTGTGGCCACCCAAAAACTTCGTAGCCGAGTGCATGACAATGTCTGGATTTGGGAAAGAAAAGATTATCCACAAATGTCAAAGATGCATGGGCAGAAATACACAGTATTCATAGCACTAACCTGCCCCAAGTTCCAACGGACGTGATAGAACAGGTGACATAATACTATTATCCACCAAGACGATGGCATCATGAGCATGAGCTAATTCCGAGATTCTCTGCAGTGAACAAACAATATAGCATTTTAATAACGTCAATCAAAATCAAAACAAGCTCACAATATTCGATTAGAAACAAGCTCAGAAATTTAATTTCATTAGAATAAATCGTACACGTATATCTGAAATTTGCAGACGGGGGTTTGTTGGGCTCTCTAACCAAACGAGCCTCGTGTTTGGCCCAATAGCAGACGAAACTTCAGCCAGATCAGAGGTATTAACTCTCCTGTTAGATGATGAGCATTCAAATCAAAATTTATCAAAAACCTGCCGATTTTACTAAAATACGTCTACTTAAGTGATACAGCAAATAAAAAATGAAGCCACACCTCACATGTATTCCTTGTTTTGGGACGACCTTTGAAAGAAGTCGGTCAGAACCACCGTATATGTCATCACCCGCGACTATTTCACTACCTGGTACACAGTTTCCAAACGGATTAATAAATAGATGAATCATACAGCCTTCAAGGACACGAACTAGGCATAATGTTCACTGTCACCAATGAGGATGATGAGAGGCCAGTGACAAGTCATTGTCATCCACATCCTTTTCCTTCGCCAAAACGACGATCAAGATGATAAATTGTCGCCGTCGACATACTTTTCCCATGCCAGGATGATCATGACGATGACAAGACGAAATTGCCGCCCTTTCTCATCATAAATGACGATGATGACAAAATGGTCATCGTCATTCATCAGGAGGTAATGTCAAAATGGACATCCTCATTCGTCACGAGGATGACGAAACATTAGCATCACTCAAGCTGTGGATGATGACAACAGATATGATGATGACGAGTTTCTCGCGACAACAATTTTTGTTATCGTCCACAAACTCTACCCAGGCATATGAGGAAGATCAGCTACCTGTTTCAAGGAGACGGGTCACTGCAGCTAAAGCAGCCATTCCACTGGTGAAGCAAAATGCCTTATCAGCCTTCTCAAGCTTGGCCAGGAGACTGAAGATGTTCAGAGAACATTAACCGAATTAATAACATTACTTTAAGCTCATTACAGAGTTGAAAATGAGTGATGAACTAATCACCCTTTCACCTTTCTAAGACATCTCGAGTAGGATTTCCACTCCTTGTGTAGTCATAAGGACCGTTCTCTGTTGCTGAAGGCTACAAACATATAAAAGTAATAGCTAAATAAGCTGTGAACCAGGGAAACTGCGCAGAGTGCAGAAAAAAGTAACATGAATCATAGAACTGAATAAGGGATTCAGATTTCCCTCATAATTATAATTCCTAAAAGGGAAAGTTGACTCAATCATTGAAGGTTCTTGGACTGGCAGGCTAGCGCTCAGTGCTAATCGAGCGCAGAATAACACTTAGGGAAGTATAACTTGGGAAAAAGATGTAAAATTCCGTCATTTTTAATCGGGGATAAATTACAAGATCCAAGTCAGTACCTGCTTGAAAGTGGCAGTCTGGTAAAGCGGCGTGCTCAAAGCATCGTATGGATCGGAGCCGTTGTCGAAACCAGTAAGTATAGTGGATATGCTGGGATCCTTATCTTTCGTCACTGATGATTATAGGTCCGCAAATTTCGTAAACACAACGGAAAACACATCACAGATTAAAGAATATTTCCAAGAAACAAACCGAAATTCGACGGAGACTCCCGACATTGATCCAGATCACCGCCAACCAGCGCCAAATTAGCCACGTCACCGTCTCCGCTCATCTGTCCACGGCACCTCAGATCGCCGTTTGAAGATGCCATCGACGCAGCAGAAAACACGTTCCGAACGCGAAGAAAAGTTAGAGAACTTCTGGATCCCAAAGAATTACCAAATCCCTGCCGAAAACGATCAAAAATCAAGCAAAAATGACAACCTAGTAGGGAATTCCGAGAAAAAGTGCAACGATCCGAGGAAAACTGATCACCTGAATCGGGGACGTGCAGCCATACAAGCTCTTGGGAGCGACGCTGGTCATCGGATCTAGGGTTTTGGTTTCTTATCTGGATTGAAGACGATTCCAATGGCAAGTAGAAGCTGGAGCTTGGCGCTGAAAGGTAGAGAGTTTAGCAACTTCTTCCGACAGTTAAGCACGAAGTCGGTATATAAAGGGGCAAATTAGTCTTTTCAGAAAGAATCTTGTCCTACGTGGCATCTGACGTAAGCCACCTTATCTAATTATGATTTTTATGAGTATAATTTCTGAATTTTTGTGAGTACTACGGTATATAAAGGGCCAATGATTGGACCAATTTCTGAATTTTTGGGCCTAATAGAGGCAGACAGTTTTCAGGAATGGTCTCATCTTGTGCCGTGCCCGGTTTCATGGTCGTTGTGCTGTGCGGTTGTGCGATTTTGTGGCCGTTATTTTCCAATAATAATTGAAGAATTTGCAAAAACCCATCAATAAATCTACTACAACCCTTCAAAAATCAACAAGGAATCTTAAAAATGAGAAAGATTTCGATAATCGGGTCAAAGGAAAGATCCCTTCTCAAGCCCGAGACTCTGCTTTCTTTCACGAGTCAGATCTAGCATATCCCAAAAGAGAAGCTAGTGATCCGCTCAATAGAACGAATTAATCCGACATCACCGAAGGGCGGGAAAAACCAGCTTTCGTTCCAACTCAAATCAGAGATTTCCGAATTGTTTGTCTAATAAAAGAAAGAAAAGAACTCCGATCACACCCATATAAAATCTCAATTTCATACTCCCCTGATTCCCACATTGGCCAGAGCCTCAGGCAGATTGGTTATGCAATTTTGGGATAATTATTTTCCATTCTTCTCTCCAACCTCTTTTATAATCTCTCCATCTCTCTGTCATTTGGCATCTCTTGTTTATCATATCTCTGGCGTTGCTCGTTTCTCACATATCTAGTTATCTCATTTCTCATGTCTCTCTGGCCAGTTTGAGCGGTGTGCGCTTCGGGTTCCCAGCCATGAACCACCCGACTCATCACGCGAGTTCGGAGCTATCAGAAATTTGTCAACATGGGGCGAATTTCCACGCCAAACTGCGTGACCATCATTAACAATAGTTACTAGTTTTGAGACAATCATGAATGTCAGTATCGTCACCCGTATCACAGGCACCTTAAGTGGCAGTGAAGAACTCGTGATCATCATCCTCCTACAGACTGTTGTAGATGTGGTCATTCTGTTTTTTTTTTGTGTAAATTGTTCATTCTGTTTGGTTTCCGAACAGAACAAAACAAATTCGAACAGAACATTGCACAGACCCGTGTGCGGTTCTTTTGTTCACTTTGTGCAAATTTTGTTCTAGTTTTGTTCGTTTAAAAAAAAAGAACAGAACAAAGAACAAGGCCCTGTGCGGTTCTTTGGTGCAAATTTTTTGTTCATTTCAAACGAACAGAACAGAACAACCATGTCTACTCTGCTGTTAAGGAATAATTAACAGTAGTTTAAAAGGAGGGAAAGACGCCGAATTAGGACACACCTTACAGTAAACCAATGAGAAGCCCAAAACCGGCCCAATTTTTACCCCGTAGGACCGAATAAACGCCCATTGTATTAAGCGATAATTAACAGTCTAATGAACGGGGAGAAGAGTATTTAGTGTTAACCTCCTTTGAAGGCGTACTCCTCGAACAAGCCGTCCACTGGGCTGGTCCTCATCCGTGGGGCCGACGCCTCTGGACTGTCCAAATCGAGATCGACGCACTCGATGCGCCTGCTCTTGGCCGACTCCACTGCAGCTTCGGCAAAATCATCCTCCCAACTAATGGTTGCGCGTATTCCCCCCCCTGCAGTCACGGCCGCCCGTCGCCGTTTCGACACCTCCCCCCCACTGCCACCGCCACCACTGTTGCTCGTCCTCGTAAACTCGTCGAGTGTCAGCTCGATCGTCTCCAGAACCCTGTCGCCGTACTTGTTCACCTTGGCCCTGCGTGCAAATCCCAGTCAACGCGGATCGAAATCTCAAGTCAACGGACGCACGTCAGGCTGAGAACTCACTTCCCGATGCCGTTGATTTCGAGGAGTTCCTCTTTAGTCCTGGGCAGTCTCTTGCTGATCTGCTGCAGAGTTGCATTTCTAGACATTCCCAGGTTGGTTAACGGAGCCGAAAAAGTCAACGTAAAATATTATGTAAAAGTCAAAGTCAATGGTCTCACAGGAAGATATGGTAGGCCATGACCCCGTCCCCTGCCTCCTTGACGAGGGCTGTCCGAAGCGCCTTCAAAGCAGAGAAGAGCTTCTCCGAGAGTTTCTGTGTTTGTTGACCAAATGGCGTTGACCACTAAAGTTTGACCACATACCATTGACCTAGCGTGCAAGTAATAATACCTGGTCAACTTCGCTCTGAGTTGACATGGCAGCGGTCTTCCCCATCGAAAGCGAGCCCTTAGCTGGTGTCTCGTCAATTCTGCCAGCAACTTTCGTTGGCTTCGCCGGAGCCGGAAACCTATATAAATAAATAACCCAAGATTGATTCAGGATCCCGAGATAAACATACAAGATTGATTCAATACGTACTTTATAATGATAGGATGTGCATTCGACGTAAGTTTGCACACCTTGGCTTCGTTAACCTGCCCAAAGAAAAGAAAATTAAGAAACAGTTTCTTTTTGCAGTAATCTTTTGGGGAGAAAGATGAACCTTCAAGACGGAGGAGACGGATCCGTAGAGATCGCTCTTCTTGACCTCCTCTCTGAGGAAATCTTCGACAACAAGATGCCGCAAGATCCTGGACGCTTCGTCCTTGCCTAGATGTCTGCCGGCACCATGAAGGCTAAGATTCTCATGTCTGTTTTTTTTAACCTGAAATAAGAAAGAGAGATTGGCCCAGAGTTCATCTTCTGGGCAATTGTTGGGCCGAAAATTGGATCCACTTACAGCTTGGCTGAGGGACCCTTTGTACACATCCAGAAGATGAGAAGAAGAGTACTGCTGTCCCGTTGACTTCACAAGGTCAACCTTTGAAGGATGAACAGAGAAAAGTCAACCAAATGAAAAAAAAAGTAAAAGAAATATATTTGAGTATGTATTACGCTTACCAGCTGCTTTGCGATGGGAGTGACATCTTTATTGACCCAGCTGACCACTCTCGAACAGTTGTCGCAAGTTCTTCCACAGTTCGCTGGGTCGAATTTCTCCCCAAAATGTATGAGTTGCATCAGGCGTCGGCAGTCTGCTTCGTTCTCACAATAATTTACCTGTTGGCGTATAGATCCAGGTGAGTGAATAATTAATTAAATAAATTCAAAATAAAATTAAGGCACCATTCGTCCAAGGTTTCCGATGTTTGATTCAATCACGCTCCCCGGATTGGGACTCCGCCTTGGGCCCAACGCTGAGGGGTTTTGTTCGGCAGCGCTCTGGGTCAGCATGTGCTTCACACGAATCTGCACAGACCCAATATATTACTAATTACTATATTAAAAATATATTAAATAATTATTTTTTTCAAAATTAACAAAAATAAATCAAAACAGATTAAAAAATGAAACCTAGGAAATAAGAAGTGGAATTAACGTAAAATTTAGGACAAATATTTTAATTACAATTATAAATTTAAATTAGGTGGAAAGAGACATAGTCACTGTAGCTGTAGTACAGCACACACGATGATCGTTGACCGTCTCTGCCAGCTCGCCCGCACTCCTGAAAAATGCATTTCAAAATCATGCACAGCATAAGCACGCAGAGTTCAATTAAAGTAATAAATGGAAACAAACCTGATGATAACCCTCAATTGATTTTGGAAGAGAATGGTGAATAACGAAACGAACATCGGGTTTGTTGATTCCTAAATTAGGAATATTAATGAGTGTAAAAGAAAAATTAAATAAAAAATTGTATAACATATAAAATGAATAATCAATACCCATCCCAAATGCCACAGTGGCGCATATTATGTTGACTTCATCCTTGCTCCACTGCTTTTGAACTTGCGTTCTCTGATGAGGATCCATACTTCCATGATAGAACGCAGTTTTGTGGCCCAATTCCTGAAGTACAGTAGACAAGCCATAAGGTTATGGGACGGAAGACAGAATAGAACGAACAGGACTTGACGGGACAGAACGGAATGGAATTTCGGTCCGTTATCTGTCCAAGGGAGAGGAGGAACGGATGACAGAACAGACAGAGGGAGGTTGTAAACATAGAATGATCACCAGCGCTTGATGAGCTAACGAGAGGGAACGGAAAGGAACAGAAGGTACGAAGGCTTGCATTCTGTTTCCGAACGAGGTCAGAACCGATGACTGATGGCAGTAATGAATTGAAAAGATGACGGATCGGCATCCATCCACAAGCCTTAATGAGTCCGTATAGGACTAATTAAGATTTTTTTTTTGAATAAGGAAGAAAATTGGTGGTTAACCTGTTACCATTAATAATGGAAAATATGTACATTAAGATAATTAAGATAATTATGAGTATAAAAGATAAGACAACCAGTAATTTTTCTGCCACTTTCTCGCAGTCCATCCTTGAGAGACAATAAATGATCCCACATTCGTCAAAATGATTTTCCTTGATGAATTTGTCGATGTCTTCCATACATTTTTTTGTCTTTGGCATGACAGAGAACCTGTAAAGCCCTCAAAGAAAAAATAATCTCAGGGAAACTTAAAATAATTTATGTCGAGAAAAGGATATTACCGTAGGTTTGGTCTGTTGAAACTTTGGCGGAACACAATGCAATTGACTAGACTAAGGGCTTGAACAACATCTTCTTTTACACTGGCTGTCGCAGTTGCAGTTAAGGCAAGCACAGGAGTCTTTGGAAACTTCTGTTTCAGAATTCCAAGGCCCTTCCCAAAAAAGATTTTTTTAATTTTGGGATGATTTTACAGGAGAAGTAATTCAATGTCGAAGTTATTATCCAGCTAACCTGGTAATCCGGACGAAAATCGTGTCCCCATTGACTAACGCAGTGAGCTTCGTCAATAACAATTCTAGAGAGTGATCCAGTGGTGTTCAAAGTTTCTAAATGCCTTAAGAGGACGTCACTTCTGCATTCAGAAAGGATTATACATTTTAAATACCGTTAAGTAAGAACCGCCGACTGTAACACATTGTTATTCAGGTCTATGCTGTTTTCAAGTCATTGTTCTCTACATGTTTCAGTTTCACCATGATGAAGAAATCATTCTCAAGAGAGAAAGAGAGAGATGACCAAGATTACTGACCTGGCAACTTTTTCTGGTGTAACATAGAGAAGTTTATATTTGCAATTGGGAGAAACCAACTCTCTCAGGACCTCATGCTGCTCCGCCCACTCCATGTTGGCGCTCAGATATGCAGCAGGAATGTTCGCCTTAAAAATACGGAAAAACTATTTTGTAAAATCCAAATGTTCATCAAGTTTCAAAAGAGTGATCATTTAGGGAAAAATATATATCACCTGTTGCAAATGCATTATTTGGTCTTGAATGAGAGAGACAAGAGGAGAAACAACCAGCGTGACTCCTTGGCAAATAAGAGCGGGAAGCTAGGAAAAAATAGAGAGATACAAAATAATAAATCAAATTGAAGAAATATTTATTTTCAGAACTTATACCTCCATGGTAACCTAAAAAAGACATTTACACAAAATCAATCACAGATTTTCATACGAGTTGGACCCATTGTTTGAATTGACTGCATCAATCTCCAGTACTTGATTTGGACAATTCACGCAGACAATTGAAAGCTTGCCACTCGTTAGTGTAGCTGAGATTACACCCTTTCATTGAATATCACGACTTAGGGAGAACTAAGGCCTACGGATGCATATAGATGATATCATCATTTCAGGAATTTATAAAGATGGGTTTTCCACTTTGAGCGGCCAGCTTTCAGATGGGTTTGACACTAAGAACATGGGCCAGTTGATATAATCTTTGGGCATTCTGCATGTATCCATAATCTCAAAAAACATAGATTTTACCGATATAAAATTCATCTCATCTTCATAAAGTCGACAAATAGAGATGAACTCTTAAATAATCTGGAAGAGGTAGAAACAATAGACCACAGCCTGCATTAATGGATGGTAACCAAAATGATATTATTTTTATGATACACACCTTGATATTATCTTTCATTAGTGTTCCCAGTTTAATTCGTTCATAATCCCAAACGTCACCACTAGTGCATAATCCTAAACCTTGATTGCTCGGTAAAGCAAGAACCGAGAGGTTATGGCACATTACATAGCCAAGGCTAAGTACCAAGCTACGACTCCCAAGGCATTGTCAGAAGATTTAAAAGTAATAATCCAGAGAAAAATGCAATTCCTCTTCGACGCAAATCAAGAATTAGGGTAACTCACGACATAAAACTACACTAAACATATCAAAGTCCATCGTTAGTTTACCAAGGAAAGCTGGCAATGCTCTCATCAGTACCTCCCTATGTAAAGTCATCAGATTGTGAATAAACCCATAAAGGGACTAATAAAAACGGTCTTTAAAAAATTCAAAAGTTGAAGCAGAGAAATGATGACACAACTTGAGGGATGCCCATATAAGGTTACATTCCTTATTGTCCTTTTTACACTTCAGCCCGCTGAAAGGTACATCATTATGTTATGCACATTACTGATATTGGGTCAGTTTTGTAAGGTTCATTCTTTGGGTTAAGCCCTGTTAAGTACTAGATTAAGCATTAGTTATATTTTGTTAATGGGGCTGAACTCATTGACAAACCTCATTATAAATACTGAGGATATGTCCCTTTATCATTTCAAATAAAGTTTACTGTTTCACGACTACGAGAAACTGCTGAACATGGTATGGATTCATCTGTAGGGCGACATATCTCAAGAGAACATTGAAAACTCCACTTCTATTCATCTACTAAGAGGTCATGGCTCAGATGCTAGGCGTGTTCCTCTTCTGATCATTAACACTAATACACCATAGAGTAATAAAATTCCCAATTCGAAAATATAAAACCCAAACCCCTCCAAATTTTATAAAATGGTATGAGAGGAAGTGCAGAGAGAGAGATTTTAAACCTGATAGGTGAGACTCTTTCCGCCACCGGTTGGCATGAGAACAAAAACATCATACCCACTCATAGTCGCATTGATTATCTCTCTTTGGTTTGGACGAAATGAGTGATTGCCAAATACTTTCCTGTTGTTGGCCTGCACCGCAGCTTTTTGGGTTAGAGATCTATACAGCGGGACAAAGACCAATAAACACCTTACAGGAACATACTTCAAGTTTCCTTGTCCATGAGAAATCCACACTGCTCCATCGTTTATCATTTGATCCTTCGATGTAATTAACCTCAATAAGCTTTGGAATAAACGCTTCTCTTTCTGAATATCTTGGTGCACTGGTAAAACTATCTATGGGATAAGAAGTAGGGCTCCAATTCTGGCATCCTTCGCTTGGCACGTACGTCTGAGATTCAAACCTTATTGAACCTGTCCGCAAAGCACTCACTGGAGTCTCGCATTGAAATCTTTGAGAGGAAGCAGTTGAAGCAGACATATGTGATTTCTGCCTTTCTTCAACTTGACCCATAGCCTGAAGATAATTTTCTAGAGAAGAAATTTTCTTGTTGAGTAACAATCTGCCATTAACAAACACATAAGGACTCTAATAAATCTTGAAAGAAGTATTTTCAAATTTCAAGTTTTTATATAAGGAGATTCAACCGCTCTTGTCGTAGTTCCTTCAATTGTTGAGCGCTAAGATCTTCCGCATCATCAAGAAGTTTATTTGATATGGAAATAAGCTTATCTTTCCACTCCTGCAAATGACTCTTTGCTTCCGGGCAACTTGCCAGCTGAATAATGCAATTTTAGTTATACTAAATAGTAACTTCCAGATGATGGTGGATAACAGAAAGAAGAGACCCAATACAGAAAACGTACCTCCAAATTATGGCAACATTTTTCACAGAGATCTTCTGGGACTTCATTTCTGCGATGCAACGGAACATTTCTGCCATTTTCAACAGGAGTAAATGGAGAAAACTTTGATTCATTGCCATCAGGTGTACTTGTAGCTTGATAATGCGCAAGGACTATCTGGTCTACATCAATATCCTGCCACCAAAGTTTATCTAACATTACATCAACCTAAAATTCCTTCTAAAGTAAAGAACATGAATTTAAAAGAAAAGGCCTTATAACTTACCTTCAGAATTTCATCATCTTCATCCTCAACATTGTTAACAGGATTGCAGAAACTCGAGTTCTTTACAAAACCATTCAGTTGGTTTGAATGTAATGAGGGCAGAGACGACGTCTCTCTTCTACCTTTACATAGAAATTTCCGCAGGATTAAAGCTAAAAATCTAAAGGATATACATCACACAGAAAGAAACTTGGGAAATCCAGAAACTGATCACCTTGGCTCTGCATGCCATTTGGACGTGCATAAAAACTTCCATCTGTTCGGTTATTCGACAGGCCGACAGTTTCTATGGGACTAATAGCTTCAGCTTGTCCACTACGTTTAGAAGACCCTAAAGGGTGAGGGAAACTACTGTTTCCATTTGTACCTTGACAGGGCATTGTTGATCCGGGCTTCACATATTGTCTGCTGGCTACCTGAAGGCAAGAAAGACTCTTCCAAGCCTACAATGTATTTTCCATATGATAATTTATAGACATCAGACATACAGAGCAGACAAAGTAAATAACAAACCTTATCGACATCTGACTCTCGCACTTTTTCAATCCTCTGGAAATTATTAATCAGAGGCCTGCAGAAAGAAAAGTTTACAACCGACTGAATTGGTGGCTTAAATACCACGCACAAATAAAATATTCTGGCTTCGGCTGTTAGATGGTTTCGCAATAACAAAGAAGTCTGAAGGAGACTTGAAGACACATGTTTTCCATTATTATGGTCCATTTTACATTCTACAGTTGGTTTGCCTTTTGTCGTTAGAAGTAGGAACTTCGAATTAAATACTTCCAGCATTGAGATTCCCAGCATCGACAACAGATCATTGAGATTTCCAGCATGATTTGATTAAAATTGTCAGCTTCTATCGTTAACCTTTTCAGATAACTTCTGCATTTATACTAATCACCTCGAGATTATTACCGTCAGGGCTTTTGTTCTAAGGTTAGACCTCTAACAAAAAATGAAACCAGGAGATAAGGGGGGAAGGAGGGTTGGTCCACATTTATGTCCTTGCATTTGCTTTTGACCTCAGAACATCAGAAAAGGTGATTAAATAGTAATCTTCCTCAAGGGTTCAAGAGTTAAGTCAGGGAATTGTTTTCTACACTATAGCTGTAGTAAGAAAGAACCCTGAATCTGTATTACACCATCTTACCACACTGAGATGAACGTGCTACTTCTGCATATCCAGAAAATCACCAGATAATGGGAAAACTCTTCCTGAATGCCAGTACAATAGCTGAATGGTCAACCAGGGTACAGTCTCTTTTCTTAAGGCCATGTTGGACATGTTGCTGGAGTAAATGTCCACCGCTGCTTACAGGCATCCAAATCAGATAACATATAATATTCACTTCTGTCAAGACATGATAGATCATCCCAGAAGCTCAGAACAAGGAACGCCATATCAGGCCCGTCAGGCCCATTATCGGATTCTCTAGCTTTCCCTCTTTTACCAAATAACGGCTAGAAAAATAGCCGTTAACCTAGCCGTTGGAGGCATGTATAAGAACGGGATACTCATCGTCTGTAGATGTAACGTCTTGAGTAATAACAAGTAGTTCTGTCTCTTCTTCTAACTCTCAGTCCCAGATCCATAGTTAACAACTTCCATTGAATTCAACAGATGGTCTAAAAGTGTGGCATAAATGTACTGGATGGGATCACTGCTATCTCAAGCTTGCAGCTGGATGGGATAAGATGTACTGGCAGCATAAAAATGATGTATTCTTGTGGCCCTTGAAATAAAGAACATAACTCAGTCACTCATTATAATTGCATCCAGTCAATCGATGACCATTGGACTTTAGAGTAACCAAGGAGAGAGGAAGGCAGGATGATGGGAAGAACACAGTGCCCTGGAAGCTCAAAAAAACATGAGAAATTCATAAAAAACAGCTAACATCTTACTTAGCTCAATCTGCCTTAAATCGGCAGATTGGAGGTTACAAAATTTATAGGTCCGTGATAAGATAGAGACTGAGATTTCATCTCCGATGTCTGACACCCGCCTCAAGCTAGTAATGAACTGCTTGCATTGCCAGCTGGAAGGTTTTGCACAGGGTAGAGAAAAGAAAGAGGATATCCTGCTGATGGTCTAGCACCTCGGATGATGTGGCCGAACCTACTGATGTGGTGGTGCTCTCTAATGTGGCAGTTCTTGCTGATGTGGCAGGGTCCACTGATATGGCACATCCATTGACATGGCAGACCCACCAGAAGCGGTTGCCTTTTGTAGTGGCCACTGTGTGAACGTGGCACAGTCCATCATGATGATGCCACCCACTTTGATGATGTGGAATGTCTATGTGACATGGCTAACTTTGCTGATGCGTCTCCTCACGCTGACACAGCCCAACTCTCGACATGGCCCTGCTGTTCAGATGTAGCACAATAATAGCCTACTTCGTTGATATGGCTTGTTTTTATGATGTGACCCCCTAATGATGTGACTCGTTCAGCTGACTTTCTGATGACAACCTGTTGTTGCTAACTTGGCGCTGATGTTGTCGCAGCAATGTTGCCTTGCAGCTATGACACACAGACATGCCCTACACACAACGCCGCCTGCTGATTTAACAGTACTTCGGCATTGAAGTAGCATTTTTTGGTGCTGGCCTGCGGGCACTATTACTGACTTGGCGAGCCTCAGGCACTCGCCTGGCCCCACTTGTGATGCCTAGATGGTGCTTCTTGGCCCTTCTCCCAAGGTCAACCCCTCAGCCAAACCCATGGTCAAGCCATGGTCAAAGCTGCTGAGAATGGCACAGTCAATATGCGCTCATTCCCACTGACAAACCTGTGGTCATACTTGCATTCAACGCTTCAGTCATGTCCACAGTCAACAGCATGGACATACTGATATGATCTCGTCTAAAGACGTACCGTCTCCGATGTAATTTGAGGACAAGGAGAGTTCCCGGGGTGAAGAAGAGAACGGGAATGGTCAGGAAGAGCCGAACAGAGGGGTAGGGATCAGCCGAGGACAAGCCGCCTGAAGATGCGGTTACGAAGAGACGATCACGAGAACGGGGATGGTAGAGAGGGAGAGAGGACCCAGACGTGGAGAGGGGAGACAGAAAACCTTACTACAATCTTCTTCTTTGCCTCCCTCCTAAAGGGAGGGCATCCCTATTTAAAGGAATTATACAATAGAGAAATGACTAAAATGCCCTTATGGGCTAATACGACGAGACTACCCCTAGATAGGTTCAGAATCCTATCAAGGATCCTATCACATACCCATGATCCTCATCACAGTGAAGGCCGCGTTTAAACTCACAGTCATACCCACAGTTAATGCCATGGTAAATATTGCCACGATGAGTGTGTTTATGCCTCCAAGTCATTAAATCAACTTCCTGGATATGAGTCCCTCCACCTCCAGGTCTTTACCAAAGGCAGGACTAGTGACTGGAGTGAAGCCACAGCAAGGTATCTGTACCGGAAGGTGCGGCTGGATCACCTCCTTTTCACTGAGAGCTAATTCTTTATGTTGGTTTGTCACTGCTTCACACCCAAAAAAAGCAGCAACTGCCTGGATATGAATCTCTCCCCCTCCAGGTCTTCACATCAACTGCCTCCACAACTACACTTCAGCCTTAAGATCCCAATTATGCTCTGATATATTGTTGGACTTTGGATTATTGACCAAAAAGAGGGAGCTAATGTAAAGGGAGGACCCCACAGTCTGGGATCTCAAAAATAGGAGAGAAATTCACTAGAAGAACCCACATAATTTGTACCTCAGTCTGCCTTGAAAAGCCAGATAGGAGGTTACGATTTTACACAGACGCCCCAATTAAGATAGGCCTTGACATCTTACAAGGACTACTTATCAATTATTGATCACTTAGAACTACTTGACTCAGACCAGTTGGGTGCAGACAAAGCCAATGTGGAATCGATTTAGCTGTGATATGTCGATTTGACTCAGAAATGATCTAAAATACACTGTTCTTGGAGGCCTGACAAAATAAGCAGGACAGCACAACAGGCACCGCATGATCAGAAGAAGCTAACAGTACCAATAAACGGGCCATGGGCAGTCGATGGGAATGGCATCACTGACAGGGCAGCTAACAGAGGCAGTTTACAGATAATGATGGGGAAGGGCCTGCCAATGAATTTATGGCAGAGGAATCAAGAACGATCGACATTGTGTCAATCACCACGCTGATACTATGACGTAAGAACTCCTCTCATTGATCTCCGGTAGCCTTGGCAGTTGAAGGAATTTTTTTTTGAAATGTTCCCCATTCTCTCATTTGAAGAAACCTAGTTTATAATTGGGGTGTGACACGATCCATATCAAAATTGTGAGTAAGCTTATGAAATTCAAGTACGGATTAAAAATATCGAGTTTCTCCTGCAATCCAAATACTGGTCTACTGCCTTGCAACCAGCATCCCATTATCCTCATCCAAGTCTTTAAGCCTGTCAGTGCAAGCACCTCTCTGAAACCCCAAGGTCGAATATAACCCCCACCTAAGGAGATCTCCCGCTTCCTTGGGTGATTTCAGATCCAGAGAAGTATAACTGCTTATCCCACCTGTTTCCCCTTTTTACACCATGCTCTTTGGATCCTCCTCTTCTCGGACCAGGTCCCAACTAAGTCCCGATGAGGCATCATGTGCAGGGTCATATGATGGCTGATTAGCCTTCTTTCTTCAAGTGTTCCCTTTGGGGATATATCCATTTCTCCGCTGCTCCTCTCTTAATTTCTTCATATATATAGTTTCTTTCTAAGGTAGCCAATTAAAGGTAGGATCATATAAGGGTGTTACAAGTAGGGGCTCAATGCGCCATGATATACCGACGCAATAGGAGAAACCCTTATATGGACACAATGACAAGGAACATATTTAAAAATAATAAGGATATCGAGAAAAAGATAAATGTACAGGATATGGGAAGAAATGTTGCAAGCTGCCATATTCTGATAATAAATTGTGGTTCTAGTGGCATGACATCTTGTATGTCATGAAAGAACAAAACATTTGGTGAAGGACAGACATCAAAGAAAAGATAGAATTTAGTACTATAGCCCAATATACCCATAGCCATAAAAAGGATAGAGTATCAAAGAATAGGAATTAGTAAAGCAAAGTGAGGAACTGAATCTCTTATATCTTCTTCACTCATCCCTCTCTACCACCAAATCGTCTGCAACAATATGTTAGCGATCATTGTTGTACATTACCGTTAGTAACATGACCACAAAAAAAATGTTGAGGCCAACTATTAGTTTGTCAGACAATTGAAAAGCCATTAACGACTGACATTAAATGACAAGTCATCTGAGCCGTGTGTAAAACTATTTTCAAAGTGGCTAGCCAAAGCATTGTTTCTGATGCTTCTGAGTATGCTTTCATACTCGTCTGTCAGCTCAAGAATGAGCGTGGTAGAAAAATGGGGTAGAACTCTTTTATAATCCAATCCTCCTTAACTTATGCGTTATCTAGGTACCCTGATTTTACATTGAGTCACTTTTTACCGCTGGGACACAGACTCATGTCCAGACCTAGAACAACCAATTGTCTTTCGAAATCTAATCTAACCTACTTGATTAGGTGTGCATCTTTTGTTGGAGTACTTTCTTGATTACTAAAGAGTTCACCCGCTTTGCAGCTGTGAGAGCTAGATCATCTCCGCTGAGACAAACCATGTGTTTGGACTATCAAGCTTTGTATGATCAGACATATGAATAAATGTAGAAAACTTCAAAAAAAAATTAAATGATCCGAACCTTGAGCGTAACATTCTCTCAGCGCTGGGTTTCTGATTATGTAGAGAGAAATAAAAATTTGAGGTTAGAAAATTTTCTTGAGATTTGAAGTCATTGTGAGCTTTGGCGTGCTGCGACCAATTTACTTTGGGAGGTCTCCCTGCTCTTTCGATATTATCCTTTGAGTTTTCTCTGCAGTATATCAGAAGAAGCAAAAGAAAATTGAACTGAAGCATGAGTCTTAAATAGGAGTTTAATTAGAAGAGAAATATAACTAAGGAAAGAATGCAGAGATATTGATCTTACATTACAGATCTTTCTTTCGACATCAGTCAGCTTGCCCGACACTTTACACATGGAATCAACGGCAAGTGCCCCGATGAAGAGAAAATATTAAAGAAGCAGAAATCGTACCAGTTGTCCTGATTTTTTTTTGGAAACGCCCCAAAATTAAGTGTTAAATATCACGCTACAGCTGACTATCTGGTTTCCATTCTCCACCACATGCATCTAAACAAAGAGAACCAAATTTTAAAACTTCTGTAATTCATTTCCGTCAGTAGTATCAGAGAGTTGGAAAGAGGACAGCAAAAGAAGCTTCTCATTGCTCAAAGAACAAGGTGTAATAAAAATAGATGATACGACAATAAAATGCACATTACAGCTATAGAAAATTGGAGAACCCTCCTTATAACAGATGCATCGATTATAACCATTGAAGGGGTTAAGACCCGACCCATCTTTGCTAAACTTGGTGAGAATTTACCATCTTAATGAGAAACTTTTCAGGAAACAGCGGACGGAAGTTATTTTTAAAAAAAGGCAAAGAAGACGGGGTGGGGTGGGTGGTACTCCCCCCCCCCAAGAAGCTTTCAATTTCTTTGGCCAAACAATATAAAATAAACTGTTACGTATTTTCACACGAACAAGGCCTCTCTACAACAGTGTAAATCCTTCTGGAGCAACAGTCTCTATTGTTATGTCAACATTACAAAGTTTGCCGTATCTTGCCAGATTCAAAGCGTATCAGTATCACAAACTGAATTTCGTGGAATCAAATACTTCCAGTAAACAATCTACCCAAACGGGAGTAAGACGAAAGTCGGAACGCATTAATAAAAATGACAAGCACTCAAAAATAAAATAAAAAATTAATACCACGAAGCGGTCGGAACGACAATCTCTATTGCTTTCTCTACCTCACACAGTTTCCCCAACCTTGCTGGATTCGAATTGAGAAGCATATTTCAATCTGAATTTCGTTGAATAAAATCATTCCATCGAACAATATAAAAAACTACAATAGGTCTGAGCGCAAGAATACTAATGACAAGCAAAAAAATAAAGATTAAACAAATTCCTTGCACGAAGAGTTCGGAACGACAATCTCGATTGCTTTCTCTATCGAGCTTCCCCTACCTCACCGGATTTAAATTGAGGAGCGAATTTCAGGCTGAATTTCATTCAATAAAAATCATTACAGCGAACCATATAAAAAACTACAATAGGTCTGAGCGCACAAATACAAATGACAAGCACAAAAACTAAAAATTAAACAAATTACTAGCACGAAGTGTGCGGAACGACAATCTCGGTTGCTTTCTCTATCACGCACAGTTTCCCGTAACTCGCCGGACTCAAACTGAGAAGCAAATTTCAAGCTCAATTTTATTGGAACAAAATCAGTCCCCGGAACAATATAACAAGAGATTGGTGGCCTGAGCTCAAGAATACAAATGGCAAGCACAAAAAAAATAAAATAAATGAATATCACGAAGTTTTCGGAACGACAAAATCTATTGCTCTCTGTACATCACACAATTTCCCCTACCGCTCCCGATTGGAATTGAGACGCGAGTGTAAAGCTGAATTTCGTCGAGCACAATCATCCCAGCGAAAAATATAACAAGCGATAAAAGGTCGAAGCGCAAGAATTCAAATAACAAACACAAAAAACAAAATAAAAATAAATGAGAAATAGAGAAGCGTATTTCAAGCAGAATTTCGTTGAAAAAAATTATTAAGACGAACAATATGACAAGCGACGGAAGGTCAGAGCGCAAGAATACAAATGTCAAGCACAAAAAGATAAAATAAAAGTAAATAAACGAATAGCACGAAGTGGTTTGAACCATATATTGCAAAGCGTATTTCAAGCAGATCTTTGTTAGACAAATTTATTCCACCGGACAATATAACAAGCGGTAAAGTGTCTGATCGCAATAATGCAAACATTAGCACAAAAAAAAAATTACAAATTGACTAACCGCAGGTAGAAATCGTAAAGTACGAAATCTGAATGCCGCCTGCTGAGGATGAGATCAATGCAACGGCAAAGAGAAGCATATTCCAAGCAGATTTCGTTGAACAAAATTATTCCAGCGGACAATATAACAAGCGATAGAATGTTCGAGCGCAAAAATACAAAATACTAGCACAAAAAAAAATTAAAATATTGAAAAATTGACTACCGCGAGGAAGAAATCGAAAAGTACGAAATCCGTATGCCAACCTGCTGAGGATGAGATCAACGCCACGTCAAAGAGGAAAGATTTACACTTGATGCGAACAATCCAGGAGCGAAAATGGAAGAGAGAGGATCGTCTCTATGAGATTTTTCCCGCGTTCATAGGCGCCAAAATGAAGTAAAGGCGCTATTTAAACTAGTCCTTAGTTTACCTGTTATTTTTTTCACCCTCCTTTTATGAAAATTACGAAAATAGACTTTATTGTAATTTTTTTCCCAGATTATTGGCAAACCTTAGGAAATAAATATAACTTTCAATGGCTGCAGGGTGGCCAAGCTTTGTGGTAGAGTGAGATTAGTCAAACATATTTCTCTGATTGGCATTTTGATTTTATTCATAACATTTTATTTTCTTAAGTAGGTATTTACTACCTTTATTTTCCATCACATTTTTCACATCGTAAGTTAACATATTTTTATGATTTGTTAACGAGTAGTTTATGTTGCATGCAGTAGATTTATGTGAAAGGGGCATAATATATCTTGAAGGTTACAATTATAAGCATTCTCCAATACTAATCTACATTTATTTTACTCATTTGGTGTGTAAATATTAGAAGTTTTCCTTGAGATTACATGCATTTAGTGCCAATTTTTCAGATTTATTTTATGAAGAAAAAATAAAATAGTTAACTCCATACGCAGAGGAGAATCGGTGGGAATAAAGCCCCTTGCCTGTACAGGTTGTCCAGATAGGAAAAAGAGGAACAAAGCCCAATAAAATCATGTGTTTTTTAACTTCATCTACTTCTCCTTTCCTTTCGTGTATTCATCCTCCTCTGTCTTTCTCTAAGAGGTACGTTGTGATGTATAATAGTAAGTTGTGAGTGTCTTGCAATTTTTAAGAAAACTGAGAACAATTTTCACCCCAACATATATCACAGATACCCATTTTATATGTATTGAGCAATAGTGGGCCTTCAAAGATCATTCCCTTCATCCATCACTGTCATCATTAGGCTAAATAATGATGGGGATGGCATGATGATATGGGGAGGATAATTTTATTTATTCATGATATTTCTTTTCCCAACAAGTGGCATTCTCTCTATCTCTCTTGTCATTTTCTCTGTCATTTGATTGTTGTGTGATGATGAGTTCATCCTCTCCTTTTGACATCACCACTATACATTAGCTTGGATGAAGATGAATATATCATCGTCCATATCCTAATGATAATGATAATGGATTCATCATCATCCTCATACCATGGTTCTCTTTTGATTGGATAAACCTCCTTCGCTTTACCATTCATTTTTTTCTGTTGGGAAAACATTATATCGACGATAACCATTTGATGTTTGGTCCTATTCCATGTAGGAAACTTTGCGTTCATAACAAACTTCATGATTTTGTTATTTTTTTCTTTGGTTAATGTACATGACATTTGATTTCACATACCTATTTGACATGTGTGGGCACATTATTCCCAATGCTCCATAAAATCGGGTTCATATTAGAGTGCAGACAACTAGTACTTGTTTTGGCCTTCGCCAGGTATTTTCCTCATTCTATTTAGATTTTCTAAGTTGTATGTTTGGGATACAAATTTTTGCATTAGATTCCTCATCCTATGACTAAATTTTCGTTATTCTTTATAAAAGCAGTACATGACAATATTTTTTGATTGGTCTATTTTAACTCTGAATGGTCAACCAGATGGGACATTACCATACCAATACCGGGCCAAACTTTAGGTTAGGTTTTGGCCTTTACTAGAAATACCAGACTATCCAGCCCTACATGTAACATATACTAACAAAATTGTATGATTGGATTTATTTGTCCAATAAAATCCAAGGAGGATTTCCTCGCATAACAAATCTAACTATCCTACACTTGTAGTTTCTTTAATATAAACACCACATTTGTCATGAAAAACTGTCTTTATGTTTCCAGCTCTTCAAACTGAAGACATGCCTCATTATATTGAAATCTCATAAATTGAAATGAGAAATTAAAAGACTTGTGTATGTACCTTATATGAAACTCAGGTCTTATCAACTAGATGTCTTTGTTTTCAGGAAATCGTTGTGACTCCTACTCTCACCCTGATTGGTTACCCTAATCTAACATTTTTATTACTTTAGATGTTACCTAATACATTTGATTGAAACATGACAGAACTTTTGCAATTTATTTATCAACATCCCCATGTTTGAAATAGATTCCTTATATGCTTAGTTTTTTCCACTAGAATCTATAACTAATTTTGTGTTTGTCACTTGCAATGACATTTTTTGTATTTTAATGAAAAAATTACATACTGATACCTTTTTCAATAATAATTGGACTTTAAAATCATAATTTCAATTACTCCAGCCTTTTATTGTTTGCCCCGTCAGTTCATACCATTGATAAGAGTGATCTAATTTGTTCATACAGTAAATATCTAGGTCAAAAAAACCTTATGAAAGCACAATAAATTATATAATGTACATTTCCATGGAAATTTTGTTCGTCAATGGACTTTATCATTGGGTCATTATGTGGATGGTGCGGCCAAAGGGAACCTGGGACCAACAGGAGGGGGTGGTTTCCTTCGTGACCACACAGAGAGTATTCTCTTTGCCTTTTCATCTTTTTATGGTATCCAAACTAACACAGCAGTCGAGGCTATGGCAATTCGTGATGGTTTGCTCCTCTGTGAGGCGCGAAACCTTCACAATTTTGTTGTAGAATCGGACTCATATGTGTTAATAAACTTGCTCTGTGCAGGTACCTGCTCCCAGTGGTCGCTGCAGCAAGTATGGCACGACATCATACAATTTCGCCCCCGCTTGATTAGCATCCGACACCAATTGCGCAAGGGCAACTAGACTGTAAATGCCCTTGCCAACCATGCGGTATGAACTCAAGCCCCTTCTATTCTTTACTCATCTTGACATGATCTCCCTCGGGCAGCTCATGGTTGCCACCGCGTTGAGCTCCTCGGATTGCCGGTTCTTCGCACGCGCCGCACTCTGACAAAGGATAGACCCCGAGATTGGCATATGTCATGGAGCACTGGAGGCGAGAGTGCTTGCCCTCTCGCCTGATTGATGTCCCGCCACGTGCCTCAACGATGCCACCTGTTGACGACATGGAGAGCTCCACACACTCCATGCATCATCACTGCTACGGGGGACCTAGTGAGATGTTGACATGAGCGCCTTTCTCCGAGCACTTACTAGGTATCACTCATATACCTTTTTCTTTTCTTGCACATGGTGTGGATGAGTAGTATCCGATTGTAATTGGGATATTTATGTTCGCTCCACACTTATAGTCACTGATAAAAAATCCACTTCGTATATAAAATCCCCCTAGGTTGCGTCTAGGGCACAGCTGGATTGGTCTACGGGGACAACCACAGAGTTGGACATACCCGGCACAGTGTATTTGCCAATAGAAAAAATATATTGATGAGTTCCTAATTGACCAAAAAAATGAAAGATGTTTCATTCGTATTCACACAATGTTTGTTCTCTTGATGGTGACCATCTAGCACCATAGACCGGTCTCAGCTAGCGCGTGGAGCTTGGGCTAAAGGAGAGACCAGGCCTTCAAGTATTTGACCTAGACAATGAGCCCCCGGAGGTTGACATTATCTTTGTTGTGTTTTTGCCGATTCATTCTAGTTTTGATGGCCATGTTTGTTCGCCTACGTGTTCGTACGAATGGGCCCGTTTTGATCTTGAGTACCCCTCGTACCCCTTTAGCGGGACTCTCTCCCATTCCTTTAGAGGGGAGGCCCATATGACACCCCATGTAAGGGGGGGAGGAAACCCTCCTTTGGGAGGCTTGTTTTATCTTATTTTTATTGTATGTTTTATTTTTCAAGTTATTTACAAAAATGCCACGACAAATTTGAAAATTTGGAAACCCTAGCCTGTTGTCGCTGCCATTGCTGCATTCGTTGCCCACGGCCCACTCAGCCAACACGCCCGCCTAGCCGCCTACACCCCCCGCTTGGCCACCCGCGTTTGTGCCCACACACCTCTTTCCCTATCTCATGCTCATTTATTTCTGTTAGTACCTCCCGGGCATGTCACCACCGCTAGGGTAAGGGCAATATAGATAGGGTCAATGTTATGAGAGTTAGGATTTCTATACGTACATCCTTGGTTGGACCCATCAAGGGTGTGCGCACTAGCGGCAGTAGCCTTGCTGACACCCACGGTCTACAACCCGACGTGTGGGTCATTGGGAGCCTAGTGGCGTGGCCATGTTCTGCTTACCGTGACCTAGTGGTCATCGTCGTTTATTGAAGACGGTCTTGTACTTTCTCATCAATTTTCTCGATGCTTTAGCATTGTCATTCACATGCATCACCCCTGACCAATTGAATCTAGAATTGTCTTCAATCCCGACACGTCGTTTTGCATCAACTTCATTATTGTTAATGTGTTGTTTTGTGTTGATTTTTGCCGAGACTTATCATCTTTGAATTTCTCATTGTGAATCCAAGTAAAAATGTTTGTGGATCTACCAAATTTGGATCTCAAAGTGATTTTCTAAAATTTGGACGTCATAGAGTTCAAACCATTTTGGCCCTCAAATATCAAGGATAAACTTAGAGGGCTTCGAGCATTGGGGGTGTCTTTATTAAAGCCTTTGTCTTATGTCATAATGACAGCCATTAGAATTGAAAGATTTTCTCATGAGCCATCTTTTTATCCTTTTTAATATACGAAGAGTGCAAGCCAATCACACATTATACATCTCATTTTATACTTAACGATAATATATATATTATAATTAAAGTTCATGAATACATTCAATGACTAAGTGAATTGTGTTGAAATCACAAAATGACGATCCTCAGTCTTTAAACACATGTTCTTTAAACACATGTTCTAAACATTTCTATTCAAAGGATACTCAAGAAGGACATCAAGACATACATATAGTATAGTCATGTCTGATCCCACTCATGTGATGAGTAAGGGCGATCCTATAGCCACAAGTGTAGAGATGTTAAGGATATGGGAAGGACAATTTTATTTATTCATGATTTTTTTTTTTTAATAAGGGTATTCTCTCTGTCTTGCTTGTCATTGCCCTCATCATTTGATTGTTGTGTAATTATGAGTTCATCCTCTCCTTTGACATCACCACTGTACATTGGCTTAGATGAAGATGACTATATCATCGTCCATATCCTAACAATAATGATGATGGATTCATCGTCATCCTCATAACCTGGTTCTGTTTTGATTGGATAAACCTCCTTCCCTCACTCATTCATCTGTTTCTGTTGGGAAATCATTATACCTATGATAAACATTTGATTCTTGGTCTTAATTCATGTAGAAAACTTTGAGTTCATAAAAAATTTCATGATTCTGTTTTTTTTCTTTGGTTAATGTCCATGACATTTGATTTCACACGCCTATTCGACATATGCGGGTACAGTATTTCCAATGTTCCATAAAAACTGGATCCATATTAGAGTGCATACAACTAGTACTTGTGCTGGCCTTCGCCGGGTATTTCCTCATTCTCTTTAGTTTGTCTAAGTAGTATGTTTTGTAATGCAAAATTTTGCATTAGATTCTGCATCTTATGATTGAATTATTAATATTCTATGTAAAGCAGTCCATGTCAATATTTTTTGATTGTTCTATTTTAATTCTGAATGGTAAACCTATTGGGACAGGACCGTACCAATATCAGACCAAACTTTAGGTAAGGTTTTGGTATTTACTATAAATACCGGACCATCCAGCCCTACATGTTGTTGGGTTCGAGAGGCCTAGATCTGAACGAACAATCAAAACGATACGTAGCGAAAGACATTTGCGAATCGAACGGCATCATAAAAACTATTGAAATGATGTACCTTTCCACGGATCGAATCTGTAATTTATTGGATTACGGAGTGAGACAAGTCGAGCTGCTCACGTGTGCAGCCTCTAGACGTATCCACACAATCCTCGGCACGTTGAATCACCTCCTTCTTGTTAACGAGCCACGTTCTACCTCCACCGTCGTCGTTACGTCGTCCTGATCGCATCAGGCATGGACAGGGGTTGTGGGGAGAAGGGAGAAGAAGGGGAAAGGCCCCTGAACAATTCTTGCTTGGGTCAATTTCGTTCAAGGCCTTCCCCTATTTATACTAAGTGGATATAATTCATAAAAAAACCCCCAAAACTTAAGTATATCTTCCAACATCCTAAAGACCATTTGCGTGTGACCCTCTAGGCCCATGTATTAGTCTAGTTAATGACTCCAACGACCCAACAACCTTTAGTGGCCTTCCAAATTAATTAATTATATCAACATATAGATTAATTAATGTCAGATCAATTTAACCCTATCAATAGGTCGAGTCTCCGACACGTGGGGTGCCAAGCTACACCTCGTGTCCTAGAAGATACAAAGGAGTGTATATTGACTCACTCATGGAACCTGTTCATCATCAGTTACCGTGTATGTATAATCCTTCATCCACTTGATGCTCCTTGGACGACTTAGGGTACGGTCAATTGTCAAACCCTAATCGGTCATCCGAGTTAGTACTGATGCATTCGGAAATCATCGGGAACTCTTCTTCGATATTTCACTAGCTTGGCCAAGGACTTCACCGCATCGTCTTCCTTTAGCTTTCACCTTTTATACCGAGGGTGGACAATCCCATATTGACCACTCAATTGTCTTTGTGAACTTCTTGATGCACCCAAACTAAGGCCGTTTAGAATCCCATAATTAGAGACTCGTTGGCCATAGCCAAAGTGCAACCGTCCGTCCACAAGACGTCTTTGGTGTCTCAAGTCTAAGGACCACTTACACAATTGTGAAGCGAAACAACCTGATTGACAGTTCGGTATAAAACCATTCAGGGATTCGTGTGGATCAATTCAGTGAACTCTTTCCACTAAAGAGCACCCGCTATCTATCCTTAGTGTCTCCACACTAATGGCTACATGAACGACCATACTCATCATATATGTGAGGCTAGATAGTGTTATTCTATCCAGTTACTTTGATGTCCTTCTCATGTATTCTTTTAGTAAGAATGTTTAGAACACATGCTTAAAGACTAGTGATCTCCGTATTACGATATGATCATAATTTACTAAATTCAATCATGTATTCATGGACCTCATTATAAGCATCACACGTGCACTATAATGAATATGATGTATTAATGAACATGGAACGATGTGTGGAATGTGTGATTGGCTTGCCGGCCACATATATTTCCATCACATGTAACATATACTAACAAAATCGTTGATGGGAGACCATCTCGCCAACAACACCAAAGGATGCCAGCAGCCAATTTGAGCCGCTCGTGTTGACGTTTGCGACCCGACTTTCAAGTACACATTCTAACGACATGTCGTGATCATTTTATTTCAGTTTATTTTCATGTCTTTTATTTTAATTTCGAATTGTGGATGGGCCTTCGTGTTTGGGCCTCGTCCATTATGTGTTGTTTTCCTTAACGTTTGTTAAGGGAAGACCTCTCGTCACGAGATGGTTTCTCCCTGTTTGGCCCAATTGGACATACCCCCTACACTATATAAAGGGAGGCATGCCCAAGGAAGGCCTTTGGGAGTTGATTTGAAAGTTGAGTTTCTTCAATTGGCTCTTGCCCTCCTCCTCTTGGAATTTTATCATTTTCTAGCTCAGCATAAATAGTGGGAATCGCCCACCCGACGTCCTACCCTCGTCGAGATTCACCATGGAGGAATCATCGTTGATAATCTCAATTTTAGGGTTAAAATTTGTCGTTGGTGATTAAGATTGTTCAATAAAATATATTTAACCGTACTTAAAAATACTTAGTTAGTGATGAGTACGGATTGTCTCCACAGGGAATGATGATTAAGGAATTACTTTCTTATACTAGTGATGATGGACGAGAGGATCGACGAAAGCAAGATTTGAGGATGTGAGGTAGTGATATCGATAAAAGATACGTCATTATAAGCTAATTTCACTTAAAGAAAAGAGTAAGTGAGTGTGATGGATATGATGATGAACGACGGTATGAACGAGGATAGTGGTTCGATATGCAGTGGTACGATGGCATGGATGGAGAGATGAGAGAATGGGGACGTAAGTAAGTGAAGTGATAATGAAACGTTGATGAAAACCTATAACTATGATAACGATGATGTTGGGAGAGAAACAACGTAACGCGAAGACACTTACCTTAGATCCTTACGTTCTGCCAAGATCACGGCGATTTGCAAGTGCCGGTAAGCTCCCCCTCTTCTCTTTTGTCTCTTCCCACACACCCAAGACACCAAGAACACTCTTGATGGATCTCAAAACTCACTCTCTTTCAATCAGCCCACAAAAGTGGGAAGCAAGTTCAAGATGGTTTTTACAATGATCCAGGCCTCTATTTATAGATTAGAGGGTATGGATAGAAAGAGGAGGGGAAGATGACAAGTTATGGCCGCTAGAAGTTGAAGCAATCCTAGCCTTTAATTTATTCTCTCTCCTCATCAATGTCATCAGTTTGTGCATGTTAAGAAGTCAAAGCACTTGGTATTCTGTGGCTTTTCGTATTCCGTGGCTTTTCATATTCCATGTCTTTTTGTATTCCATGGTTTTTCATATTCCATGGCTTTTCGTATTCCGTGGCTTTTCGTATTTCGCGACTTTTCATATTCCGTGCCACATGTACATGTCAAAAGGACAAAAAACAAAGAAAAAATCTCTTTCTCAACGCTGACGTGGCGGCGCATCCGCACGCCACATCACATTATGCCATAAAAAAACCAAAATACTTAAAATTTCATATTAAATCAAATAAAAGCCCAAAAAATACGTATAAATATATATTTTGAATCAGAAAAATCATATCTTTCCAAATTTAATATCCAAAAATTCCAGAAAAATCATATTCTTTCTCAAAAAATTATATTATTTTAGAATATACTATTAGAAAAATCCTAAAAATATAGAAAATTCAGAAATTTGTTCTAAAAATAGATTTAATCATTTTAAGCTTGATAACATGCAAATATGAGCAATTTAATGCATAAAGACACATAAATATAATAATATAAGGCACTAAAAATGCATGTTATCAATCGTCACCACACCCCTGTAGCTGTTTCTTGGAGCTTGCATCAAGAACGTGAGTTCTTGATCAGTTCTTGTTCAAGAAGTACCAAGTGTTGGGTTCGATGCTTTGGTTCGTCCATGGAAATCACATTTCCATGGATGCAGAAGCGTGGTTGATAGATTCTCAATCGATCTTTTAAAAAAACATTGGAAGTATCTTTTGGGGAACTCGTTCCACCCTTGACTTTGCCGCTCTGAGATCGTTCTAAAGCTGTTCACGCATCCAACCTCTAGAAATGTCCATGCGATCACTCGACGTTTGGATCTCTACGTCTTCTTCTTCAACTCTTCTTGAAAATCTAGAAGATCTCCTCACCATGAAGACACTCTTCCTTGGATGAGTGGAAAAGAGAGTGAAGAGGGGGAGAGGCTTTGAAATCAGGCTTGCATGGGTGCTTCCACTAAGACCCCTTTCCCTCTTTATATTTCACTTAAGGTTTTTTCTCAAAAACTCTATAAAGTAAAATATAGCCGCCAATGCCCTTATGACCTTGTGCCTGTGACCCTCTAGGCCCATGTATCATTCTAGTTGATAACTTTAATGGCCCAATAACATTTATTGACCAACCTTATTAATTTACTATATCAACATATAGATTAATTAAATAAGGATCGATTTAACCCAATCGATAGGTTAAGTTTCCAGCCCGTGGGGTGCCAAGCTACACCTTGTGCTCTAGAAGATACCAAGTAGTCTCGAACTCTCTCATGGAACCTTTACCATCATCGGTTACCGTATATGTATAATCCATCATCCGCGTGAGACTCTTGAATGACTTAGAGTATGGTTTATTGTCAAACCCTAATCCGTCATTTGATTAGTACTGATGTGTAACGGGGATCATTGGAGAACACCTTTCTCCAATATCCTCACTACCCTGGCCATAGATTTTTCTGCATCGTCTTTCTCGAGTCAATCTCCTCTTATACCGAGGCGGATGATCTCATCTTGACCACTCAATCATCTCCGTAAGCTTCTTACTACATCCGATCTATAACTTATTTGAATCACATGATTAGAGGCTCGTAAGTCATAGTCAAAATGTAGTCGTCCACTCGCGAGATGTCCTTGGTGTCTCAGGTCAGTGGATCACTTATACAAATGTGACTTGAATCAACTTGATTGACGTTTAGGTATAATACCATTCAGGGATTCATACGGATCAATTCAGTGAACTATTTCTCCAAAGAGCACCCACTATCTGTCCTTAGTGTCACCACACTAATAGCCACAAGATCAGCTATACTTACCAAATAAGTAGGATTAGCTAGTGTTATTCTATGCGGATAATTCGATGTCCATCTCGACTATCCATTGAATAGAAATATTTAGAATACATGTTTAAAGACCAGTGATCACTGTATTATGATATCATCATAATTCACTCAGTCATTGCACGTATTCGTGGACTTCATTATAAACATCACTTAGAATAATAATGAACGTAAGTATTTTATTCAATGGACTTAAATAAACACGGTAGTGTGATTGGCTTGACGGCCACATAATATCCATCACCATGAACCCTTTTCTTGGACTGTTCTTGAAGCTGCCACTACCGTCATCGCCGTAGCCACGCCGTTGCCACCGCCATTGTTGTCCGCGCCTGCGCGCCCTTTGCCACACGCCCTTCATGCCCTAGTGCTCGTGCGCCCGCACACCTTCACTCCCGTGCGCCCGCACGCCCCAGCCTGCGTGCCCCAGCTCCCGCGTGCCCGTACAACCAGCAACCTGCGCCCCCCCCCCCCCACAAAACCACAACCGCCCCTCGTCCACCGTGGCCGTCATCGTCCAAGCGTCAACCCGCCTACGCGGAGCGCGCGCAGGACCACGACCACGCCTACGCAGAGCGCGCGAGATTGGATATCACCTGTGAGACGACTCCTTGCCACGGAATTTTGGGTCTCGACCCATTAGGTACTGTCGTCCCCCTTCGTTCGCAGTTGAATTACTTCTTACAATGACATTGATTTTGTGTTCCGTCGCCCTCAAATTTGCTGCATTGTGATAGGATTAGCCACCCAAAATATTGAGAGTTAGACTATTTCCTTGTGAAACCGCTAGACCTTGTCGATAGAGGCTTGGACACCACTGGGTATTAACAATACCTCTCATTACTTAATCGTCTAGTTGGTCCAAAGGGACATTGAGGAGTCTGATTCTGACTAGTCAAACTTCACTACTTAAATTTCACGTCCGAATCTGTCAGCCCTGTCGAATATTAATTCATTGATTTTACATGTTCATTTAATCGCCATCCTTGCATCCTTGACCATTCCTCGCCTTCCTCGTGTTGTAACATGTGTCGATCAATCATTGCCGCATCGTGTTACATCAATCATATGATTGGATTTATTTGTCCAATAAAATCCAAGGAGGCTTTCCTCGCATAACAAATCTAACTATCCTACACTTGTAGTTTCTTTTATATAAACACCACATTTGTCGTGAAAAAACTGTTTTTATGTTTCCAGCTCTTCAAATTGAAGACAGACCTCATTATATTGAAATCGATGAAGCCTTAATGAACTTTCACTTTTTTTAATCTCATAAATAGACATGAGAAATTAAAAGACTTGTGTATGTACCTTATATGAAACTTGGGTCTTATCAACTAGATGTCTTTGTTTTCAGGAAATCGTTGTGGCTCCTACTCTCACCCTGATTGGTTACCCTAATCTAACATTTTTATTACTTTAGATGTTACCTAATACATTTGATTGAAACATGACAGAACTTTTGCAATTGATTTATCAACATCCCCATGTTTGAAATATATTCCTTATATGCTTAGTTTTTTCCACTAGAATCTATAACTAATTTTGTGTTTGTCACTTGCAATGACATTTTTTTGTATTTTAATGAAAAAATTACATAATGATACCTTTTTCAATAATAATTAGACTTTAAAATCACAATTTGTAATGCAACAAAAATACGAGATCCAGATTACATAAGCATATTATTTCAATTATTCCAGCCTTTTATTGTTTGCCCCTTCAGTTCATGTCATTGATAAGAGTGATCTAATATGTTCTTGACAGTAAATATCTAGGTCAACAAGACACAAGAAAGCACATTAAATTAAATAATGTACCTTTCCATGGAATTTTGTTCGTCAATGGACTTCATCATGGGGTCATTATGTTGCATCTTTAATTATTGATGAGTTCCTAATTGACCAAAAAATGAAAGATGTTTCATTTTCATTCACACAAGCTTTGTGTTCCTGATGGAGACCATCTAGTACCGTAGACCAGTCTCAGCTAGTGCGCGAAGCATGGGCCGAAGAAGAGACCTGGCCTTCATGTATTTGGCCTAGTCAACGAGCCCGCGGAGGTTGACATTATCTTCGTCGCATTTTTACCAATTCATTCTAGTTTTGAAGGCCATGTATGTGGGCCTACGTGTTCGTACGAATGGGCACGTTTCCATATAGAGTACCCTCGTACCCCTTTAATGGGCCTCTCGCCCATCCTTTAGAGGGGAGGCCCATATGACACCCCTATGTAGAGGGGGGAGGAAACCCTCCTTTGGGAAGGAAGAAAAAGCGAAAAGCTTGTTTTATCTTTTTTTATAGTATTTTTATTTTTCAAGTTATTTACAAAAATGCCACGGTGGATTTGAAAATTTGGAAACCCTAGTCTATTGTTGCCGCCATTGCAGCGTTCGCTGCCCACGGCCTTCTTGGCCACCCTGCCTGCCTAGCTGCCTATGCCCCACTCGGGCACCCGTGCCTGCGCCCACACACCTCTTTCCTTTTGTCATGCGCATTTACTTATTTTAGTACCTCCCGAGCATGTCTCCACCACCAGGGTTAGGATAGTATTGATATGATCAATGTTCTGAGGGATAGGATTTCTATTGGTACATCTCTGGTAGGACCAATCGAGGGTGTGCGCACTAACAACAGTAGCCATGCTCACACCACCGGTCTACAAGCCGACGTGTGGGTCATTGGGAGCCTAGTGGAATACTGTGACCTAGTGGTCATCGTCGTCTATTGACGCTGGTCTTGTACTTTCTCATCAATTTTCTCGATGCTTTTAGCATTGTCATTCGCCTGCATTACCCCTGCCCAATTGAACCTAGAACTATTGTCAATCCCGACACGTCATTTTGCATCAGCTCCATTACTGTTAATGTGTTATTTTGTTGATTCTTGCTGAGATTTATTATCTTTGAATTTCTCATTGTGAATCCAAGTTAAAATTTTTGTGGACCTAACAAATTTTAATCTCAAAGTTGTTTTCTAAAATTTGGACATCACAGAGTTCAAACCACTTCGGCTCTTAAATCTTAAGGAATGAAATTAGAGGGCTTCGATCATTAGGGTGCCTTTATTGAAGCCTTTGTCTTATGTCATAATGACAGCTATTGAAACTGAAAGATTTTCTCATGAGCCATCCTTTTTATCATTTTTAATATACTAAGGTGCAAGCTAAATCACACATTCTACATCTCATTTTATACTTTATGATAATATATATATTATAATTAAAGTTCATGAATACATTCAACGACTAAGTAAATTGTGTTGAAATCACAAAATGATGATCCTCAATCTTTAAATACATGTTCTAAATATTTCAATTCAAAGGATACTCAAGAAGAACATCAAGACATCCATATAGTATAGTCATGTCTTATCCCACTCATGTGATGAATAAGGGTGATCCTATAGCCACAAGTGTGGAGATATTAAGGATAAATAGATAGTGGGTGTTATATGAAAAAAAAAATTCACTAAATTAATATGTATGAATCCCTGAATGACATTATACCTAACATCAATCAAGTTGAATCATGTTATGATTGTGTAAGTGGTCTTTAAACTTGAGATACCAACTACACATTGTGGACAGACAATTGTGTGTTGATTATGAACTAAGTGTCTACATTAAAGAGATCCCAAACAATATTAAATCTTATGCAATGAGTCGACGAAAGTGATTGCATGGTAAACATATGATCATACGCCTTAGTATTAGAGGAGATCAATTCAAGGAAAATGTAGCTCAATTCCTTGTCTAGCGTAGTGGAAATATCAAAGATGTTCTCCAATGTTTCACCATGCATCAATACTAACCATAATAACCTACTAAAGTTAAGTGATTAACAATACCCTAAGTCATTAGGAAGTCTAGTACGACTGAAGGATTCTATATACACAATAACCAGAGACAGTATAAGTTTTAAAATAGAGTTGACATAATATTTTGCATCTTCCAGGGCATGAGGCGTACCTTGGCCCCTCATGCACTATCAATTTAACCAATTAATAAGGTCAAATATTTATTTTGTTAATCAATACATAGGTGATTTAGTTAATTAATAAGATCAGCCCAACAAAGTTAGAGTGCCATTGATGTTATTAAATATATTGATACATGAACCAAGAAGATCACACACACAATGTTTTTGGTTATACGAGTTCAGGGGCTTTCATTAATTGTTCCAAATGATAGGGACTTTTAAGAAAGCTCCTAAAGATTCCTGAAAACGTCCTAAACAGTATAAATAGAGAGAAGAACTTAGTTCTGGCAACCTGGTTTAAACAAATAAGACCATAACAACTGCTCTGAAGATCGTTTGGATACGTGAAGAAGCTAGGCATCTAAATAACTCTCACGCAAAACCAACAAAGATGCTCACACACAAAACCAATAAATCACAAATTTGGATTGCTGAGATAAGAGCATATAGATAAATAACTTGACTCTATTTTATTTCGTTGTTTTGGTCAGATCATTTACATCAAAGACGAATCTTAGAAAGCGGTATTATCTTCTCCATTGTTTTGTGTCTTATTTCTCTAATACTTGATCTCTGCCATAAGACCCCAAAACAGAGAGAAAGGAGAAACATGATGAAAAGAAAACATACTCATCTAAACAAAGAGAAAGATAAACAAGATGAAAAGAAAACATACTCAGGGAAAGATTGGCCACTTTTGATCACCGCTCGCATAGGAGATGATGTTCCTCTTGAGAAATGGAATATAATTTGCCCCATGAAAGGCCGCTGCCCTCAGAAGATTCAGAGGTGCTGCGTCAACTGAGAACGCCTTCTGGAAGCCATCAAGAATTGTCATCATAGTCGCATTTGCTGCTTTCCTCTCCTTCTCATACCTCCTTAGCAGATTAATCTACAATTAAAATGATGCATGCATCTTTCACTTTCGCATATATGTAGAATTAAAATGACATAAAATCGCACATAAATTATTATTTTATAAAATCGGATAAATTTATTTTCAGAGAGTCAATGGGGAAGAAAAACTATGGGACCCAATTAATTCCCATCGTTAACAAATCAAATATAGAAAAGAGAAAATGGGGAAGAAAAATAACCAGGTATAAAGTCTGACATACATGTTGAATTAAATCTTATCAAATTAAATATAAAAGAGATAATTGGGTATCAGTCACGAAATTTCCAATTAAAATAACAGAATCAAAAATAAATAAATATGGGGGAGAAAAACAATGGAGTATAAACCACTTTGGCATAAATGTTGAATCTGTCAGCAGGCGCTTTTCTATTTCTTTTTATTTGTTCTTTTTGTCTGTCAACCCTGTATTTTCTCTATTGCATAAGTACCCTTATGAGGTCGGATCCACCATGTTGGGCCTGAGTGGACCTAATAGATGTAATCCAGTATAAGTACTGGAGAACCTCTTTTCATTAGGTTAAGTCATATTTTCGAAATATCCTCTCTCTCTCTTGGCGGCTAGGGTTAGAACAGGTGGAGGAGACAACAAGGAGAAGATCTGTCCTCCTCATTGAGCAGCTGGAAGCTGACAGAATCAATCTTATAAAATAAATATAAAAGAGAGAAAATGGGTAAGAAAAACAGGGGGTATCCATCATTCTCGCATAAATGTTGAATTAAATATCATAAAATCAAATATAAAAAGATAAAATGTTGAATAAAATGGGGTATCTAATTTTCTGCAATGAATGCTTAATTAAATCTGATTAAAATCAAACTCAAAAAAAGAGAAAAATGAAGAAGAAAAATAATGGAGTTTCCCCACCTCTCCAATGTCAGAGCCGGCGCAGATGCCATCTGCGATGATTGTGGCGAGGGCGGCAGCATCTGCAAATCCCAAGTTGACTCCTTGGCCAGCCAAGGGGTGGACAGTGTGGGCTGCATCCCCAACAAGTGCAACCCTCCTTGCCACGTACCCCTGCGCATGCATTAGTGAAAGAGGGAAAACCATTGTTTCAGAGTTGACCCCCACTACCCTTGGTGGGGCCATGAATTGCTCTGCTGTCAAAGATCGGGCCCACCCAGTCAGACCGCGAATCGTCTTCACATACCCTCCCAAGAAGTCATTCTGGGTGTCGTGTCCGTGACCCAACGCGCGATCAATTGCTGCCGCCAACTCTTCCGTGGGCATTGACTTGTGAGAGGCAGCTTCATCGGGCCGCATGGTCCAGACCACGTTACTGTATCTGTCGCCAATGGGGAGAAGTGCGATCGGTCCGGAGGGGAGGAACCTCTGCCACGCACAATCGTTTTCCTTAACATGTTCCACAGTGCATATTATTGCGCTTTGAGAGTAGCTTTTTCGCGTTGACTTTAGCGCCGCCATTGCCCTCACATTAGAGTTTGATCCATCTGCTCCAACCTGCAGAAGAGAAAAAAACAGAAGCAAGAGAAGGAAAAAGAGGTACATCATCTGATTTGTTGTCTAAGATAGACTTAGATTAGTAGGATCAAAGTGGAGAAAGTTTCATGTGTTACACACAGTTTGAGGCTAAATAACGGTTACATGTCCGTTGTACCACATATTGGGCCCGAGTTGTCAGGCCCAATACTCGTCTTCTGTATATTTTTCTTATGTTGAAGAGAAACACGGAGCCTTTCTGTAATCTTCTTCTCTGCGTGTCATTTTTCTTATCGACCGAGATACCAAATCACAGGGTATAGCATTTATAAAATGATTCTTCAAAATTCAATTTAATATATTTGATTTCCTTGAATCTTTGACATATCTAAAGCGCAATCTTTTACAAAAATATATTATGATAATTTAAAATTCATTTAATAAGAGGGGATTCAACGTCCTTCAAACCTTTGAGTAATTTCACTTTCATTCGAGCAGGCCGCACAGAACAGCATAAAAAGTATAACAACACACAAATGAAGTCCTATTGATTAGAAAACAAAAGCTTTATCTATAATTTGAAAATAATAGTCCATTCTGACGTTAGAATGAAAGTTTTGGAAATGAAATTGAGTAATTTTAATCAAATCTCAATTGGATCGGTCCAAATTCGAAATCAAAGCAGAACACAGATTAAAAAATAGGCATACCACCAATCTGGCGAGGAGGCTATTTCCATCGCTGAGATCAAGTTTAATGGATGTGCCAGGTGAGGGCTCTGTGGGCTCTGGTAGATTTATGATCTTGCTTGTAACGGACGGTGGAGATGGGACGATCATGGAAGTTAACTTTGCCGGGTAGAGCTTCCAGTGCAATTCTTGTCCTGACTGGGTCATGATTTTGCCCAGAAAATGGGAAAACAGAAAAGAAAAATAAAAGATCGACTCTATTCATAGTCAGTACAATGATTTTTTTTGTGCAAATGCGTTTAATCAAAATCGAAAGACTTGAATAGACACGAGAGGAAACGGGAGTTCATCTGCCAGTCACCTTGAAAGAGGACAGGAGAGCGTGATGAAGCACTTTGTTCTCCACCACACATCTGAAAATGAAATGAATGAATTGCATCCAGAGGGATGTCTGATAATGATAAAAATGGATTGTCATAGACATACCCTAACCATCTCTTTCCCACGTCTTGGGCATTATACCGGGTGTAACCCAACCCAGTGTAATCCCAAACCTATTTAGGAAAACATCACACTTTCAGTTTTAATCATTAAAGGTATTTAAATCAAGAAGAATATTAATATTATATTTGAAAAATTGAATTAGAAGAGTAGGATAAAAGTGGCTCGATAACCACCTGCATCTTATCAAAGTATGCATGTCTTTGCTCCTCAACATACTCCCAGGCCTTGATATCTGCCGGATTGAGGAATAAATATCTCACGAAGTGAACAAAAACCTGATCTATGCATGAGTTGGAATTATTTTGAACTTTACATGAGAAAAAGGATTTTCCAATGAAAAGGTTTCTTTCCCTACGATAGAAATGCCCACTAAGTTACAGCCGGAAAATTTTCCCTTGATACTATCCAAAACATTGTTAACAAAGGCCCTACATGTGATGCCGACATGGGCACACTATTCGAGGAAATATGATCTTTGCTACGTTTTGTATCTCTGTTAAGGGACATGACAGTCTTCTGTGTTACCTAAGTATCTTTATACATCAACCCTTAGAATTGAGAAGAAAAGAAGAACATTTTATTTCTCAATCAATTCTTCCGTTCTTACAAATATAATCCTACTTAATCTATAATGGATCCACCGGGAGCTACTCGGGTTGAAAGATACAACAGAACGTCACAAAAATATCGTTTGCTCATATAAAGTAGTAGGCAATTTAAAAGGATTTACCTCTGAAGAAAGAAATTGAGGCTGGAGTCACTGTACTGACCCTTGGGTCTGGTATCTCGCTTCTCTTGAAGCTGGCATCGAATTTCAGGGCAGGATTATTATCAATTATCGCCACTTTTAAGTGCTTGGTCATTGGATTTCTAGCTTCAATGAATGAAAAATACAAGTTCAGTCTCCTTGCGCATCATACATAAACTAAAAACTTCGTCATTTCCAGGAAAACACAGAGCTAGGACATCCGGGCCACATTGTCTTTCCACGCAAAGAATTTCAAAACAGAAGTTAGTCTTCTCTTTTTTTTGGAAAAGAAAAGTTAGTGTTCTCCTGTGGAGAGCTCGTCTAACTCGTTTTTTTCTCTTTAGGAGTGGAAGTATGGCAATTTATAGCTCTTTTCACGTTATCTAGAAGATTAGAACCCCATTTTGTCACAGTATTAGCAATGATGGATTCGGTTATTTGTTGTTTTTTGCGACGAAGATTCAAAAAATTATAGATAACACTGTATACATCTCATTGCGACGATCCTGATCATCATCTTACGTATGTTGCAACACCAGAACGTTGATGCCGAAGTTATTCTAATGATTTTGGTCGTCTACTTTTTTGTGACAAAAATCCAAATTATCGTAATTCACCCTTGAATACATTCTATTGCGATGATCTTGATTATTTACATGGTATAATAATAAAACTAGGCCGTTGAAAATGTTCGTAAGCTAAGGGATGTGTCGAATACGTACAAAGTGCGCAAACAAAAGCCATGCCCACCATGCCTCCCCCAACAATTGCAACGTCGTACTGTTCAATCCTCGACGTCCTCCCCAACTGATCCCCTTTTTCCTAAAACAAGATAGGGAATGAGAATAAACATGATAGAAAATAATACGTAACTATGAGTAATATAAGTAAACCGCAACACAAATTCAATTATATGCAATTCAAGAAGATGACAGTCAACATGAAAGGCAATGTCATGCAATAATAAAAGTAAACCGCGAAAATCGATCGAGAAATTTTCATGTAAGGATTGTACAGTATTAACGTCGCCCTGGGAGAAAGAACCATCTGTAGCGCTGCAAAAGTTCTTCTCATGAATCCGTGTTAATTGAGGACCTTCGGTTGCATTTCTCCCGATAATCCTATTGGCATAATTCGAGGCGCAATCAGACAGTTATCAAATAAACTTCGAAAGAGTAGTTCGTGCTTGCTTACTGGATATTATACCTTCGCGAGGATCTAAATACTACTGGAATCCGCATCTGATGCAGCAGTATGGCAAATAATGATTCAAAATTGGGCTCTCGATCGAAACAAATCCGTTTTCTAGCTCGTTCGTTGTCGATCTTTCGATGATACTTTCACAGCGACGATTGCAGGAAATTTGAAAACTCTTAACAAATCCAACAGAGGAATGAGGAATCGGCTCTGACGATCACGAGTCTGTGCCGATCGTTCTCGTCTCCGAGTTCGTAACAATAATCTTATGTTCTACTAGTTCACCTAAAACTTAGTATTAGGGCTCATCTTTCTAGCATCAAAATGGATAAGCATGTTTAATAGCAATAAGCATGTTTAATAGTCCGTCGATATAAGATTCACAATTTTTATGTGAATAAGCCGCATTTTGTGAATTTCCAAATGCAGTATCCCAACATTTCTCAATAGTAAATACTGACGCCTAAAAAATTAGAAGTTTTTTTTCCATTTTTTGGATTTCTCCTTCCTCGTCCTCATCCATGGGTGCAGATAGGGAACGGCAAACGTCACACGTCACGGTGACGACACCGTGATGGATGACGTGACGGTCAAGGGGAAAAAATTGGAGACTCGTGCCGGTGATGACGACGGTGACGAAGGTCCTCAGACAGGTGATGTGACGGGGCAGACGTCACGGATGATGTCGATGACGGATTTGTAAAAACATTTAAAAAGGAAAAAAACCTTTAAAAATTTCTCTGTCCAATACAAGGACGAGGATAATCTGTTTGCGACGGAGGAAATCTCCTCCATGTGCTGACCAAGATGAAGGAGATCACGGAGGCCTACTTGGGCACAACGGACCTCTTCTGCAAGTGCACGGACCCCATGGTGAAGTGCCTGCCGGACGCCAAGATGGACAAGAGCTCCGTCCACGACGTGGTCCTGGCCGGCAGGTCTACCCGAATCCCCAAGGTGCAGCTGCTCCTGCAAGACTTCTTCAACAGCGAGGAGCTCTGCAAGAGCATCGACACGGACGAGGCTGTGGCCTATGGTGCGGCAGTCCGGGCAGCCATCCTCAGCGGCAAGGGCAACGAGAAGGTCTAGGACTTTCTCTCCTCAACGTCACCCCGTTGTCTATCAGCCTGGAGACTAAAGTTCACGTCATGTATTTCTGTCACCTGTGACGGTATTGGCGTCCAATGGGGGGACAATGATGTGACGATGCGTGTGGTGACACGTGATGAGAATGTGACAGAAACTTTTAAAATGTTGGGATGTGTGATGAGACGGTGACGTGATGAACTACTCGTCACATCACCGTCCATCACCATGCGTCATCCGTCCCGTCACGTCCCAAAGGTGTCGTTCCCTAGTGCAGAGTAAGGTTAAGGAGTCGGATAGAAAGGATGACGGAATAGACTGTGGACAGTTGTAAACCTAGAGTAAATCACGGTCGCCAGTTGTTGGGACATCAAGAGATGGGACATAGACGTTAGGATTTTAGTTTTTAGTATTTCCACAGACGTTAGGATGGATAAATCCTGACACTAGGGGATAGAATAGAGGTTGTAAGACTATTTGTCCCCTAACATGTACAAGGTAGTCTTGGGTGATATTAACCGTATTCGTACCCAATAACCTGTTATTATTGGAACAAATATGCAACCAATTTGATTATGGTAAAGATATCAGAAAATGTTATGGTTTAGCTGATAACAATGAAGGAGAAATAATTACGCCTGCCTCACAACACTGCATCACCCTCAACCTTTCCAATTTCAAATTTCCAAATGTCAGCTTGGTCAACATTTTGACATTAAAAAAATATGAAAATCATTGACAGTTAAAATTTTGACAATATGTATCCTTTTCCAAACATGTTTACCAGTCAAAACATGAAACACACATTGATAACAATCATGATATCAAATAGCATGCCAAAGTTCCTCTTAATCCTAATCAGTTATATCAGACATTTGAAAAAGGATTCCCAGATATCCAACAAATTTTCTACAAAATCCTTTTTGAGATAGATTAAGATATTAAAAGTTCCTGGACGATTTCGATAACGTTCATCGCATGAAAAATTCCCCTTATCCGAACTGGATATCAATAATGGATTCTCCAATACCAATCAAATTATGAACAAAATATTTGTAAATTTCAATAAAAATACAAAATATAGATAAAAATACTAACACCCAATCAATTACCTGACATCTGACGTCAGATGTTGCTAGCGGATTCCATGATAATGAACAAAATTGGAACAAAATCCTTGTTAAATCACTTAAAATATGAAACACTTGCAAATAATGATTCTTACAATGGGTACCATACAAAAATTCCCCAATAGTCTAATCAATTATCCGGTATTGGATATCAGATATTTGGTAACGGATCCCCCATCACCGAACAAATAAACAAAAGCATTGTCAGTATCAATTAAAATACAAAACACTCATGTATAACATTCATGACAACGAACACCTACACAAATTCCCCATGATTCAAATCAATTATCCATTATTAGATATCCGACATTGGTAATGGATCTCCCATCACTAAACAAATTTAAAACAAAATCCTTGTTAGTATCAATTGAAATACAAATAACTCATGTATGACATTCATGACAACGGTCAATGAATAAAAATTCCCCATTATCCAAATCAATTATCTGATATCCGGTCAGATATCGATAAGGGATTCCTCGATACTGAGTAGGGTGCAACCATTCAGATAACGTATAGGAAAGTGGGCACTTGTATCCGAATACAAAATGAGTTTCATTCGACTTTCATTCGTTATCTACATTATCGTATTCGATATCTGATATTTGTTATCGGATATTGATGTCGGAATACGAAAGGAATATCAGACGTTATCTATTACGGGTCTGTTATCCGCTATCGAGTACGGATATCGAATAATAGGAAAGAATGGGCCAACAATGTTCTTATGTTCTTAGGCGACTTCGATTTCGACTCGAGCTAGGGCTGTGATTTAGCTGGTGGCACTGGAGGGGGCCAAGGAGCTGGAGGAGTTGCTAGCAACGGAGCGAGACGTGTTGGTGAAAGTTGTTGCTCGAACCTCGAAGAGCAGCTAATGTTGAAGACGTCGACGCCACCAATTGAAGACAACTGCTGAAGACCACTTGGCACTATTGAAGACGTCGGTGCCAAATCCATATGACGAAACAAGGGTTCTCCTTGCTTCAAGAGTTCAGGTCTGTCCTCCACGCGAAATTGGTTCATCATGCATCGATCTGTACTTATGGATATTATTTTTAATTATTCATAATGTGGAATTGCATGCCGCCACACATGCCGCACACGCGCATAATGATGAGGCCTAAAGAATTTTATGTGGATGCCCCCAGGCCCAATGCATGGGAATAAGGGGTAATAATGATATGCAGAAAAATTCATGACACTTTTTCTTCCTCTTCCTCCAAATTATTCCATAAATATCCAATATCTTTCTAACCATCTTCGATCCCCAAACAAGGATCAGCCAATTTTGCCCAAAGGATGATCTCTTCTTCTTCTCAAACAACTTCAGCCTTCACACTATTCATTAAACACAAATGTTCATCATTCTCAAACAACTGTTTAAGGATCTTGAAACTACTATGTTACTCCCAACATTCTTTACGTCAACACCTGCTGCTGGCCTGCACACACTGTTATGCCCCACCTGGACTTGGCCTACCACAATATGTCCCTACTAGGATTTGACCCCCTGACTTGGGCTTTGATACCAATCTGGTCACAATGGGCCATGAATTCTCCAGACATTAATTCTCCTCCTCTATCGGTTCTGAAATTTTAAATCTTCACATTCTTCTCAGTTTCATCAATGCTCTTAACATATTTTAAAAACACCAAAGGCAACATATTTTTCTTTTAGAAATGAAACCCCCATCAATCGTGAGAAGTCATCAACTAAAAGAAAGAAATACTTGTTACCTCCCCAAGTAGGCAGAGCAATGGGTCCACACATGTCACAATGTATGAACTCCAGTGGTTTTCCAGCTCTGAGCTGAGATACTACTGGAAATGAAGATCTCCGTATTAGATCTGATAAGGACTTTGAAGACTGAAAATTTAAATGTCCAAACCTTTCGTGCCATAGCCAAGTAGTTGATTAAGAGTCGACTACAACAAAGCCTTTCAATGTGTTCAACGTCAACAGATACAAATGTCCCCTTGACTTCTTCACTTTCGCTAGTAAATTCCCGTGTCTGTCATAGATCACTAGGCTACCAGCTTCCTAATGGAAATATATGTGGCTGGCAAGCCAATCACACATTCCACATCTTGTTTCATGTTCATTAAAACAACATATTCATTATAGTACACATGTGATGCTTATAATGAAGTCCATGAATACATGATCGGACTTAGTGAATTATGATGAGATTATAATACGGAGATCACTAGTCTTTAAGCATGTGTTCTAAATATTCCTATTCGAAGGATACGCCAGAAGGACAACGAAGTATCCTGATAGAATGGCACTATCTAGCCTCACTCATATGATGAGTATGGCCAGTCTCGTAGCCATTAGTGTGGAGACACTAAGGATAGATAGTGGGTGCTCTTTAGTGGAAAGAGTTCACTAAATTGATCCGTACGAATCCCTAAGTGGTATCATACCAAACTGTCAATCAGGTTTATTCACATCACGGTTGTGTAAGTGGTCCTTAGACTTGAGACACCAAAGACGTCTTGTGGACGTTGGGTTGTACTTTGACTATGGTCAACCAGTTTCTATTCATGGGATTCTAAACGGTCTTATTTCGAGTACATCAAGAAGTTCACGAAGATGATTGAGTGGTCAAGATGGGGTCGTCCACCCTTGGTATAAGAGGTGACAGCTCAAAGAAGACGATGCGATGGAGTCCCTGGCCAAGGTAGTGATATATTAGAGAAGAGTTCTCTAATGATTTCTGAATGCATCGGTACTAACTTGGATGACCGATTAGGGTTTGACAGTTGACCATACCCTAAGTCGCCCGAGGAGCATCAGGTGGATGAGGGACTATACATACACGGTTACCGATGACGAACATGTTCCACGAGTGAGTCGGTATACACTCCTTTGTATCTTCTAGAGCACAAGGTATAGCTTGGCACCCCACGAGTTTGAGACTCGACCTATCGATTGGGTTAAATCGATTCAACATTAATGAATCTATATGTTGATATAGTTAATTATTTTAGAAGGCCAATATAGGTTATTGGGTCGCTGGAGTCATTAACTAGATCGATACATAGGCCTAGAGGGTCACATGCAAATGGTCTTTTGGACGTAAGAAGATATACTTAAGTTTTGGAGTTTTATGAAAAATACCCACTTAGTATAACTAGGGTAATGCCCTAAACGAAATTCACTCAGGACACAATTATTCAGGGGCCTTTCCCCTTCTTCTCCACTCTCCCCACACCCCTTCTTCATCCTCGTTGTGATCAAGACGACATAATGATGAAGACAGAGATTGAATGGAGCTCATCAACGAGAAGGAGGAGATCTGACGTGCCGAGGATCGTGTGGATACATCTAGAGGCTGCACATTTGAGTAGCTCGACTCGGCTCACTCCAGGATTCTAGAAATCACAGGTGCGATCCGTGCAAAGGTACTTTGTTTTAATGGTTTTATTCATGTCGTTTGATTCGCAAAAGTCTTCCACTGCGTATCGTTTTTCCATTTGTTCATCCAGATCTAGGCCTCTAGAACCCAACAACTGCCATAGGATGAACGCGCATATTTGCTGCATGTGGTTGTTGCCATGCAGACAAAGCTAGTCGAATATGAGAAGTTGTTGTGGAACAATGATGCCGTCCTAGCTACCTCATTAATTGACCCATTTCGCAAGGGGTCAATGTTGGACAAGACATCATATTTGAAGGTCGTATCATTTGTTTGAGGAATTCTCCCTACTACACTGACATCTTCCCATGACTGACGCAATACAACCATGCCCCCACATCAACTACCATCAAAGGCTTGGGTCAATCAGGCCCTTAGCAGTGAATCATTTGCTAGAATAACCTCATCAGCATCACCTTTGGAGGAACTAGAGACATTCCTACATACAACACACCAAGGAGGGGGAGACTCGACACGTGCCTGGTGGGGAAATAAGGGTGTTCTTGTTTATCCAACACTATAAAAAAATTCATGTGAATTTCTATCAGTGCCTAGTGCTCCCTCAGTACTAGAGAAGGGTGTGCGCTGTAATGCAAAAATGGTGGCGTGGACACCAACGCATCGACACCGGAAGTGCCGCCACTATCAATGAAGTCAACGTCTTTGCTACGGACACATCGCCATAGTCAACCGAAGTCAATGCCTCCGCCACGGACACACCGCAACCGTCATCGGACAAATTCAACATACCAGCGTTACGCACGTCTCCACGCATGTACGCTCCTTCACGCATCATGACACGTCGTCAACGACAAGTCAACAATTGCCCCTTGGCGTGACACAAAGCACGTCCCTCGTCTTTAATTTCTCGTCATTAAGTTATATTTTCTCTTTCCTCCAAGGCCTATATGTATAGGCCATTGTTTCAAGAAACAGTTAGGTAGTCATTATTCAGGAATTGAGTTTGTTTCTAACTCTTCTTGGAAGACTGCCCAGCCTCCCTTACCCCCTTCTCCAACCCTACCACCGTTGCCTCCGTCGCCGTCGCCGCCATCTCGCGTCGCCGGTCATCTTCCTCTCCATCTCTCTCTTCTCCTTCTCTCTTACTTTCTTCTCTCTCTTCCCTCTCTCTCCACTGCCCAGGGTTGTCAAGGCTGCCCGCCCTTGGCCGCCCAGGGCTGCCGCTTAGGACTGCCCAAAGACCACCCTCGCCCACCAGGCGCCACCAGGCCGCCAGGCGCCCCTAGGTCGCCCCATGGTCGCCCCATGGCCGCCTGCCGCCCAAAGGCCGCCCAGGTCGCCTGCCAGGGCTGCCCAGGTCGCCCCAGGCTGCCCAAGCCGCCCAGGTCGCCCCAGGCCGCCCAGGCCGCCAGCTGCCGCCCAGCAAGGCCACGGCCGCCCCCAAGCTGCCCCAGGCCGCCTGCTCAAGGCCGCCCAAAGGCCGCCCGCCTAGGGCCGCCCAGGCCGCCCCCAGGCCGCCCCAGGCTGCCTGCCCAGGGCCGCCCAAAGGTTGCCCCTGGCTGCCGCCTAGGGCCACCCAAAGGCCGCCCAGGCCACCTAGCCAGGGCTGCCCCAAGCTGCCTGCCCAGGGCCGCCCAAAGGCCGCCCTAGCTGGCTGCCCAGGCCGCCCCAACCAGGGCTGCCCAAGGCCGCCCCCAGGTTGCTCCAGGACGACCCATCCCCAGCCTGCCCGTGCGCGCCCGTCTTGCCCGTGTTCGCACTCGTCGGTCTCGTTCTCTACCAGGGTCGTACAATGCCTGGAACACCCAGATTCTGTCGTCCAATGGGCCACTCAACACCCGGATTCGCCCAGTCTTGTAACGGTCAGAATTTCCCGCAACCTCTTCACGCACTACGGTGCCGAGGTACGCCTGAACCCTTTGGTGTCGAAGTGTTCTCCGTCCAGTATTCCACGAGAAGTCTCCACCGCCGTCATATTTGATTTGATTTGGATTCTCCTACAATTCTCTTCGAGAGTTTCTTTCGTGACGTGAATTCGGGTATTGATTTTGGTGCCTTGGCATCATCGCGGTGGGTGAAGACAGTACTCCCCCCCTCGACGAGGATCGGAGCTGCACCACCAGTATTTCATCGATTTTAAACTCTAAATTCGACCATGTGGATTTCTGTGGTCTGTTTTATCCCTCCATACATACCCGTCTAGCACCCTTTACCCGTCGTTGTCGTATCCACCCCCTTAGTCGCCCTTCTCATTAGCTGTCCTGCATCAGAAAATTTGCACCAATTGTGCGAATTTTTGCACGCACCAGAGGGCATGTGCGATGTGCGGTGCGGTTTCATGCATAAATCCGCACCGCACATCGCACAAATTTGCACAGTTCATTGTTGTCGGGCCAGGGTGGCACCAGCAAAGGCGGCGAACATGCCGCCAGTGGCCACTTCGGCTACCACCGCCGCCAGATTTTGTTAATGGCGCAGGGGGTGGAGGAAGCGGAGCCGGCCGGCGTGGGGGGCGTGGGCGGTGGGGGGGGGGAGGGGCTCTTCATCGCCGTTGGGGGGGGTGGGGGGGGCGCGGGCATCGGCTGTGGGCAGGGAGGCGAGGCCGATGACGACGGGGGGGGTGGAGAGAGCCAATGGTCATCAGCGAGAGAGGGTGCGGGGCGGTCGGTGGGATCGGGGTTTTGGGGCGCGCGGGGAGGAGGGGAGGTGCACGGGCTGCCGTGGGGGAGGGGGGGCGCGGGCAGGGGTGGGGCGCTCGTTGGTGGGGGGGCGGCGAGGAGGGGCAGGCAACCGGGGGAGGAGGGCGGGGGGTGGAGGGGGGGGTTGGGCGCTGCGGGCAAAGAAGGGGAAGAGAGGGGGTGACGGGGCTTCAGATGGCGGGGAGGGTGGGCGATCGTTAGCGAGAGAGGGCGGTGGGCGGCGGGGGCAGGGAGGGGGCGTAGGCAGAGAGCGGGGTGGGGGGGCACAATGGCCGAGGGAAGAGGGCGGGGGTTGGAGGGGGGGGGGCGCCGTGGGCGGAGGAGGACTGGAGAGAGGGGGCAACGGCCGGCGGGGAGAGGGGGGGGCCGCCGGCAAGGAGGGGGCGCATGGGGGGGGGGGGGTTGGGGGAGCACCTTAAAAAAAAATCGCACAGTCACACATAACCGCACCGTACATACTTGTGTGTGGTGTGCGGTGCGGTGTGCGGATATTGTGTGTGGTGCGATGCTCGAAATTCACACCACACAACACAAACGTACTAAAATAATTCGCTCGCACATTTGGACCTTCCCTACTCAGAATGGTTGTTCTCCGCTAATAGATCAATTGTCACCTATGAGAGATCACATTTGGAGGGGACGAGTATTGAGGCACTAGTCTGTGTAAAGTGTTAGTGTCGAGGAGAAAAAACTAAATGGTACAATATTTGCCTTGATGGTGACATAGATGTTGACCCAGATACATCAGGAAAAATTCTAGCTTATATTTTGTTATGTTATACATATGGATGGTAAATTGACATGGCTTTTTATTTCAAATGTCGTGGTAACTTCAGAGCAGTAGGACTCATGTGACGATGCATTACATGGAATTTACGATGAAGTCCATGCAGCGTTGTCAAGACGAATCTAACCTTTTTCCCAAACACGGAGAAACACTTTATTTTCAGAACTCTTTTCTTACTACAAGTACATTGTCTATAACTTGTTTGACATATGATACTTTTTACTTTATATTTGAGTACTATAACCAATATTACCTTAACCATATAGACCACGACAGGTGCCATGTCGTCAAGCGATGAACCAACAACAAAACATCGACACCTACCACATTATAATATGCGTCTTCTTATTCAACGCGTGGTGAAGAAACCACAAGACTCAACTGTGCACGTCTTGAACTTTGACTCTGAAGATGATGGCGATAGTAATGGAAGGTCTAGCAAAGATAACACTTTCAATGCCCCTCAATTCTCACCGGAGCAAATTGAGTTGATTGATGCTAGTACGATACGAATCCTTGCAAGCCTTCACTTCATTCCAACTGAGCCCATACCAGAGCCGCACATCCTAGTGAGCTGCGATTCATTTTCTGAGCTATGGACAGACCACACCTATTGGACCCGCTACAACTTCATCCCAGCAGTGACTAACTTTGTTGAGTTTCAGGTCGTCCATAGCATCCATAAAAGGCAACAACCATCACCGAAAAGCGACAGCGGAGGAAACAAATGGCTTGAGAATGAGAACCTAAGAGGTTTATTATGTTTAGTTGTTTAAGGACCACCTTCCTTTTATAATGTATGTTTGGTTTGACTTCCCAACTTTATATCAACGTGGAACATGGGTTAGCATACATACTTCAACATTTACTATGATTTTTCCTATACAGCTTCATATAATAAATATTATTAACACAAGTGAACCTTGTGCGTAATCTGTTATCCGCTCCAATATTGTATTCGTTATCCTCTTAATGATATAGACATCCGATATCATTATCACACTAACAATGTCTGGAACCGTTATCCATTCAGTAAGGCATAACAATATCCGTTATTGATATCCGATATCGATGTCGTTCACGTTCGACATTTTTTAGCGTACGGATAACACGTTATCCGATCACGGATGACGCATACGAATATCGTTAGCTACTCCCTAATACCAAGTAAAATTTGAACAAAATCCTTATGAATATCAACATCCGATACCCGTATTGGGATCTTATATCTGAAGAGTAGCACCTTAGGACTCACTAACCTCTATACTCTTTACAGGACATTAATGTACCGGGCCTAGTGAATCGGGCCTTGCTTGAACAACCAACTCGGCCTGGGCCGACCCGGCCCGGACTGAGCCGGCCCGGCCCGGCAACATTAAGCGTCCTTATATTTATTACAATGCTTAGAAAATAGATCTGGAAAACGCGGAACTCTTTCTCTCTCTATCTCTTGCTCTCTCTCTCTCTCTTCTCTCATCTATTTGTTCTACCAGCTCTGACTTAGGGTGGGGGAGCTGAACGGGGGAGAAGTTTGGTGAGAAGAATTTCACGGTCGATCTTTGTATTAAGCAGATCCGGTCGCGATGCTGCCGGCGGCTGGATCTCTCGCTCGAATCGCTTCTTTCATCTTCTTCCTCGTCGCCGTCTGCGCATCGGAGTATGATCACAAGGTGAAGGCTGTTCGATACGCCGATTTCTTGCTCAATCTGTTTTTTTATGTTTTATTTTCTGTTTATTTTTTGTTTTTGGAGAGTTTCGAGGTTTTGCTGACTGCATTGCGAAGCGTAGATCTGTGCAAGTCTTTTTTCAGATCTGCGCTTTCTTTATGATGGCTGGTGGCTAGTTTTCTGGATGTTAGTTTGTGCTGATATTTGTTGATGCGGCAGATTAGTTTTTTTTGTGACGTTTATTTGGATCAGATATGGCTGCACCTCATTTTTTTCCCTCGAGTTTTATATTTTTCCTCATAAATAATTCAGATTTAGGTTTGAGCAAACTTGTTTTTGGGTTACTAGCGTGTGCCCGTAATTGTAGGGAGGTTCATCGCTAGCATTTTTGAGACTTATCCTGTTATCTGCAGACTCCATACTCGATTTTCGTCGTTTTTCTTCACGTCAGAGTTGAGGTTTATTTATAAGATTTTTCTCAATATACTTGCACTTTTTTCATGGTCTAGCGGCAGAAATGTCTTCAGAGTGAGACCTAGCTTTCAAATATACCTGAATCCCTTCAATCTTATGGGGAAATCTCAAATCTTCTTGTGCTGCCTTCTATTTATGATTTAATGTTAATGTGCGGATGTTATTTAGTCCAGACGCTAATAATATATTTGGGCTATTAAAATTATTCACGACACGAATAATTTCACACTAAGTTGATCAATTATGGGAATTTTTCACTCTATCCCCTTCTTGTTTTTATCTTGGCTGTGATGCTCCGAGCCAACTTTCCTTTTTTTCTATTTTTCTTGAAAATTTTCAATTATAATGCCTAGATATGCTTGACACGCTCTCTTTTTTCATTTCGTCACTCATACCTTCTCTTTTTTCTTGAATAACTTTCATACGTTGATGCCTTCATCTGTCCTTCAACTGTCTATTTCTTTTGCTGTTCTGAGTTTTCCCCCGTATTTTTGCTATCTTTTCATTTCTCTATTTTATTGCAGTACCAAGACGATGAACGTGTTACTCTGTGGGTAAACAAGGTTGGTCCCTACGACAATCCTCAGGAGACATATAACTATTACAGTCTTCCGTTCTGCCGGCCTGGGGAGAATCCTACCCACAAATGGGGTGGACTTGGCGAGGTTCTCGGGGGCAACGAACTAATTGACAGTGAAATTATTATAAAATTTAGGAGTATGACTCGCGCCTTTCATCTATTACTTGCATGACACCCACAAGAGGTGTTCAAAGAACTCATTTCTCATAAGGATTTATTTTGGGTATCTGCCTGACAGAGGATGTTGAGAAGGCTTCAATTTGTCAACTTAAACTTGATGAAGATAAGGTGCAGCAGTTTAACGAAGCAATTGATGATTCGTATTGGTTGGAGCTCTTCATGGGTATGCAGTCACCTGATGATTAATCGATATTCTACTTTGAAATTTGTTGTTGTATGATCTGTTAACTCCTTTATACTCTCTTTTTTTGCATATATTGGGGAAGCAGATGACTTACCGTTGCGTGGTAAATTTCACTAACCATTATCCGCATCCTAATTTGCCTTCTATCAGACATCATTAATGTAACCCTCGTTAAATTCTCAGGCCATGTTGGGGAGTTCCGAACAGATAAAAATGAAGACAGAAAATATTATCTTTTTACACATAAGACGATCCATGTAGAATATAATGGTGATCAGGTTTGTTGTCCTGACATTCATATAGTATTTCATGTCGATCTGAGCTTTTCAATTTGACAAGAGCTTGAAGACCTTTTTTTTTAGATTATTCATGTCAATCTCACTCAAGATGGGCCAAAGCTGCTGGAAGCCGGGAAAACATTGGACATGACTTATTCCATCAAATGGGAGAAAACAGATATACCTTTTGCTCAGCGATTTGACATTTACCTAGACCACCCTTTCTTTGAGCATCAGGTAGAAAATTTGTCGGCATAATTTCAATCAATTTCTTTAGAGAATGATTCTTATGCTGTCATTCTTGTGCCTTGATCATCCCTTTTCTATTAATATTTTTTTCACACGTGTGTTATTTTATTAGTGTCTTTTTTTATCAAATTATATTTAATTTATGAATAGGATCTCTTATGTTTTTTCCTTTACATGGATAGATTCACTGGTTCTCCATCTTCAACTCTTTCATGATGGTCATCTTCCTCACTGGTCTGGTGTCGATGATATTGATGAGGACTCTTAGAAAGGACTATGCCAAGTATGCCCGTGAAGACGATGACCTTGAGGCGTTGGTGATTATTTAAATAACTGCTCTCATATAAAGTTCTAGAATTTTATCTTAGGCTATTTTCTGTGATGTCCTCTGAATATCAATTTTTTACAGGAAAGGGATGTTAACGAGGAATCAGGTTGGAAGCTTGTCCATGGTGACGTCTTCCGGTCTCCTCAGAGTCTGGCCATTCTCTCTGCTCTTGTCGGCACTGGCGCTCAACTGTCTTTGCTTGTCCTTCTCGTGATCTTGTTGGCAATTGTTGGAACATTATATGTCGGGTATGAATATTGTGTTTTAAAAAGAATTTCCTTTAAAAACATTGTTTTAGAAACGCTACATCAATTTTCCATTAGGAGGAACAAATATATTTCCCTTGACACCAATAAGCTTCATTGAAGCTAAATCACACATCCATGGATTTCAATACGATTTGGTTTTCTCAATTGATGCATCTACAGTTTTATCTGAAGAGGGAAATTATTTCTGTTTTTTCTGGTTTATTTCAATACCTTTCTCTTCCTCCCTTTTTCTGTGATTCATCAGAAATTATTTCTTGTTCTCTCTCTATGACGTAGGCGTGGGACGATCATCACAACCTTCATTGTGTGCTACGCTCTCACATCTTTCGTGTCCGGTTATGTCAGTGGTGGACTCTACTCCCGCAGTGGCGGTATTGAACTCTCCCTTTGTCTCTCATCTTCTCTCGTTCACACATCGTTTGAGATCATTTTCTCTCTCTCTCTCTCTATTTCTCTCATTTTCTGAGATCTCTCTCTCTCTCACCCTATTTCACTCATTTTCAGAGACCTCTCTCTCTCTCCCTATTTCTCTCATTTTCTGAGATCTCTCTCTCTCTCTCTTGTCAACTTTCAGGTAAGAACTGGATAAGGGCAATGATTCTTACCGCATCACTGTTCCCATTCACATGCTTCGGTGTGGGGTTCATCCTGAACACGATTGCCATCTTCTATGGTACTCTGGCTGCCATTCCCTTCGGGACGATGGTGGTGGTGCTGGTCATCTGGGCTTTCATCTCCTTTCCGCTGGCCCTCCTCGGCACTGTTGTTGGCCGCAACTGGAATGGTGCTCCGAACAACCCCTGCCGTGTCAAGACCATCCCCCGCCCGATCCCGGAGAAGAAATGGTACCTCACCCCGGCTGTCATCTCCCTTATGGGTGGTCTCCTTCCCTTCGGCAGCATCTTCATCGAGATGTACTTTGTCTTCACGTCCTTCTGGCATTACAAGGTGAGAACGTTCACTTCTTTATCATCCTCCTTTTCTGTCTCTTTTGGGAATGTATTGCCGTGTTTTTTCTCTGTCCCTTATTCATATGACTTGATAATCATGGATGAGGATGATGATGAATTGACATTGTCATGGTCGTGGTCATCAGGTTTCCAAGAGCCATTATTGTCATCCTCGTCATCACTGTAGCCAATCAGTTGATGACTCATCCTCATCATCATAGTCACTGGTTTTCCAGAATCCATCATCTTCACCATCATCCTTCAGTTGGTGACTCCGCGTCATTATCATTGTCATCCGGTTTCTTAAAAAAGTCATTTTCATCTGGTTTCCAATAGCCATCATCATCATTGTGGCCATCATTCATTAGCTGATGGTTCATCATCATCTTCATTGTCATCTTGTTTGCAGTAGCGTCATCGTTGCCTTAATCCATTGGTTTCTAAACCAAGATAAGCATTTAATCATGTCAATGTTATCTGTTTTCCATGGGCCGTCATCATCATTATCACCTCATCCATTCATTGATGATTAATCATCCTCATCATCATTTTTCAGCAGTTTCCAAGAACTGTTTGTCGTCCATCTGTCAAATTTGTCATTGTCATCATCCTCCAATAATGATGAGGATAATAAAATTTAGGATGAGGATGATGAATTTGTCATCATCCACCAACATATTCTAAATTAGAAATTTACGGGGTAATACTTTTTTTGAAATATAAAAGAGGTGAACACCTGATGAATTGGTGAACCCCCATCAGGACCTTACAGTTCCTTCACCATCAATTTTATCATATTCAAATCCTTCCCTCTCTACCTGTTGCCAGCTGGAGCCATGCCACCTTTAATCCATCCTCTTCCTGCATGACTCAATCTGTAGAAGTCGTTCTTCCCCTGAACAACATGTCCTTTTGATGCAACCATTGCTCACAACACCGCCAATGCTTGGCCACCTTCATCGTATCCTCTGGCTCTGTAATTCTGAACTGAGTCCCAGAAAGTTTCTTGAATGTCACCTTTACCATTGATAATATCTGGCTGGCCCAAATCATGCGAGCTAATGAGCACTCAAAGAAGAAGTGACTGCAGTCTTCTTCCCCGTTAGAGCATAGCAAACATTGTGACAATGTATCCAGTTATAGCCTTTTGAGAAAGACTCTTGTGTCTTCTTTGTGCCAGTAGCCAACCAAAGATCCTCACCTTCAGCAAGACTCTTTGTTGCCATTTGAACCTGCATGCCCGGATTAGTGACCTGTCTTCCTCTTGCCCCTCCCAGATTCGCGTGTTGGCCTTCTGGACCAAGAAGGGGCCATTTGTCCATGCCCAACTGTTGAACCGTGTACTGAACTCTATTGGGCACCTTGGAGGACTTCTCTCTCTCTCTTATTTTCCTCTCTCTCTCTCTTAACTATATCCCACGTGTGACCTTCTGTAAGTGGTCACACGTGGGACATTCATTTTAATGCTATGTCACACGTGGGAGCCTTCTTAAGTGGTTCCCACGTGTGAAGTTGTAATGGAGCCTTTAAAGGCCTCCAAAAATCCTAGCCGGCTAAGTTGGTTTTTTTTCCAACTGTCTAAGGCGCCGCCCAGTGGAGGAGCTCTTCCTTCTCCCTCCTTTCTCTCTCTCAGTCCTCTGTATCACCTTTCAACACCAACCATGCTACTCTCTGTCATTAGGTCTTAACTGGATTAGGGATTGTTGCATATCCATGAGTTCAGACACCCACCAGTCAGATAAGGCACCCTGTACGATCAGGTTCCATGCTCCATCCCAACAGTCCTTAACCTGTTGAGCGACCGCATACTTAATTTTCTGTTAATTAGTCACTACATATATGGTCGCATTTGTGTATCCATCACTTGTGTTTTACTGGTGGGTTAAATCTCGATTAATTTAACTTGTTACAGGTGTACTACGTGTTCGGGTTTATGCTGCTGGTGTTCCTGATCCTGGTGATTGTGACTGTCTGTGTGACGATCGTCGGCACATATTTCCTGCTGAATGCGGAGAATTACCACTGGCAGTGGACATCCTTCTTCTCTGCAGCATCAACCGCCCTTTACGTTTATCTCTACTCAGTCTACTACTTCTGCGTTAAGACCAAGATGTCCGGCTTCTTCCAAACCAGCTTCTACTTCGGTTACACCCTCATGTTTTGCCTCGGCCTCGGCATCCTCTGCGGTAAGCTCTTGTTTTTACTGTCTCCCTCTCTCTACACCCTCATGTTATATCTCATGATTACTCTGAATTTCACTTGTTTCACTGACCTCCTTGTCTCTTTTTAGAAATTGTCTTCTCTATATGCTGGTCTACTTTATTTTCATGTGTCTTCCTCTGCCTAAATGTATTCAGCTCTCAGAATTTCACTTTCACCAAAATCTCCCTATTTGGTTTCATTTAAATCTCTGCTGTTAGCTCTCTCTCGCTCTAAACCTTTCATATATCTATAGCTACCTCTCTCTGTCCAATTTATTTGTTTCAACTTATCATTCTGAATTTAACGGCTTTCTATGACTTTCCACCGTTACTCTTTAGAATTATGTTATTCTCAATAACTACTGCTCTTTGCTTTTCTTTTTCATTTGTCTTCCTCTTTCTATTTAATCATTTCTCTTTAAATTTCATTTCTGATGGACTCTACCCATTCGGTTGCTTTTCCATCTCAAAATCTCCTCCAAGACATCGCTTCTCAGTTCATCTACATCTGTCTTCATTTTGACTGCAGTTTTCCGTTTATCTACCTTCCTCTGGGCAGACATCACATATCTGTACATCTACCCCTTTACCACGACTTCAGTTCTTTTCACATCTACCTCTCTTTCAACGTTTACAGACTTCACTTGTCTCTCTCTCTCCCACTCCACCTACAGACTTCACTCTTCTCTCTCTCTTTACATATCTATCTCTCTCTCTCCTGAGGCTTCACTTGTCTGCAATCTGAATATCCATCTCTCTCTCCCGCAGGCTTCACTTGTCTCTCTCTCTCCATCTCCACCTCGTCATCGTCATCCTTCGTCCGTAAATTGCTGACGGATGACGATAACGACTCTTCAGTGCTCGCAAGTCACTTTCTTTTACTCTTTCAGATGACTTCAATTATATCCCTCTCACTCTATTCTGAGATCTTTCTCCTCTATGTTTATCAATATCTGTCTCCACCCTTACCTGGCTTTTTCTCTATCTGCTTGGGCTTTGCTTCTCTCTGTATCTACCTCTTGCCATAGCTTCTCATTCTCTCTCTTGCTCGCTCTCTCTCTTGCTCGCTCCCACTCTCTTTTGCTCTCTCGCTCTCTTGAGGTCTCATTCTCTCGCTCTCTTGTTCTCTCGCTCTCTTGTTCTCTCGCTCTCTTGTTCTCTCGCTCTCTCGCTCTCTCGCTCTCGCTCTCGCTCTCGCTCTCGCTCTCGCTCTCGCTCTCGCTCTCGCTCTCGCTCTCGCTCTCGCTCTCGCTCTCGCTCTCGCTCTCGCTCTCGCTCTCGCTCTCGCTCTCGCTCTCGCTCTCGCTCTCGCTCTCGCTCTCGGCTTCGCTCTGGCTCGCTCGCTCTCGCTCTCGCTCTGCTCTCGCTCCCGCTCTCGCTCCGCCCCGCCCGCCTCGCCCGCCCGCTCGCTCTCGCCCGCCCCGCTCTCGCTCTCGCTCTCGCTCCCGCTCTCGCTCCCGCTCCCGCTCCCGCTCCCGCTCGAGAGCGAGAGCGAGAGACTGTGTTCATTTTTGTTTAAAATTTAATTTTTGTCATCTGTCTTCTTCACATTTTCCCTTTTCTTCTTTCTCTCTCTCCTCTCACATCATCTATTTATCTATCTACTCGCTTGTCTCTCAGGTGCGGTGGGATATCTTGGTTCTACCATGTTCGTGAGGAGGATCTACAGGAACATCAAGTGCGATTAGAGAAGCCAAAGTGATGGAATGGACGGCCGTGATTCGTCGTCTTCAGGAAAAAAATCCAACATTCGATGCCCATATCTTTTTTCTGACCTTTTTGAAGTCCCCTCTCTCTCTATTCTCCTCTTGCTGGAGAGCTTCTCTCTCTCTCTCTCTAGAACTGTTATTCTGTAATCCTTTGTATTAGCTATCTTGCTATAGGCTTCTTCTGTGGCTGTAAAATTACTGTTTGGCCCAAGTGGTGAATAGCCACGTGTCCACCTCTCATTGGTACACACGGCTACGATATGGAATTTCCTCAGCTTACCGTTATCATTCCCTTTCTTTCCAGTAGGGTTCAAGGATTCAATCTGATCAATTGAATTTTAAATGCATAATCTGCAATTGAAAAATTCTGATTGATCTGATTGACCCGTCCATAATCTGTGATTAGGGAACATTATGATCTGACCAAAGTTTGGCCAGACTGGACTGAACTTATGCCCGGCAATGCCGAACTCATTGATGGATAGTCCACGGGGCTTGTCATTGAGGTGGGGTATCGGGTTGGACCATCATCGCGGCTTGATGAGCTCGCCTTCCCCTTTATCCTGCTTGCCCCTGTCAGGTTGGAAGATCTTGATAGCGGTATATAGCTCCATTCAGTAACTTGTTAGGCAGGTTTTGGAGATGTCTATGTGAGCAAAACCTAGATTTCATCTATTTTAAGTGGTTAACTTGTGCTGACAATTATTCTTCTAAATACCCAAGGAAAACTCATGCACTATCTGCATACATGGAGAAATCTCATGTTGATGAGCTTCTAAATCTCTTCTCAAATATCTGATGGCAGTGAGGATAGAATAAGGTGAGACCTTCATTATTCTTCGCTTTCCTGCCATTGAAGTCAGCTAACTTAGTTTGGGGAAGTGGGCTCAAACGGTGGGTGAAGTGGCAGATGGAAAATATGCAGTGCTTGCAAAGCAGTTCCTCTATTTGCGCCTTGAGTGCTCCATGGGAGCGTCTTTTTTACATGATGAGGGATCATGGCTTTTCATAGAGGAAGATTATCTTCATAAACTATGTCCGTCCTTCTGAGTATGAAGTGTTGGGTTATCAAGGATGATGAGGAATTCAAAGAGGATGAAATAAAAGTGGAGGAAACTAACATGGAGGAAGTTTAAGGCTACATAATTTTATGATCATTTTTAGTAGGGTTAATATCAGTGTACAGCCCAAACCAGGTCGAAAGTCTGCGAGCTAACCTTAGCTTTTTTTTGGCATGGTATATCCCAAACTCACTAAGTCGTCTGCGATATATCCTGGTGATGACGTGGAGTCCATCGTGGCTGCCAGGTGGATCTTCGGCCAGATTTTGACCTGGCGGAACCCACATGGAAGCCACGCTGGATTCCACGTCATCACCGGGATATGTCGACCTGCCAAGGGTTTTCTGATAAGAGAGAGAGGGGCACTCTAGAGAGAGAGAGGCGGCCTAGAGAGAGAGGAGAGAGAGGTTCTAGAGAGAGAAAGAGAGGTGTTCTAGAGAGAGAGGCATTTTGTAGAGAGAGAAAGGGAGAGAGACCCGACTGAAGTCTGACAGAACGCCTCTCTCTCTAGAACACCTCTCTTTCTAGAGAGAGAGAGGTCGGGTCTCTCTAGAGCGCCTCTCTCTAGAGAGACCCGACCGAAGTCCGGCAGAACGCCTCTCTCTCTAGAACACCTCTCTTTCTAGAGAGAGAGGTCGGGTCTCTCTAGAGCACCTCTCTCTCCCTTTCTCTCTCTAAAAAATGCCTCTCTCTCTAGAACACCTCTCTTTCTAGAGAGAGAGAGAGGTCGGGTCTCTCTAGAGTGCCTCTCTCTCCCTTTCTCTCTACAAAATGCCTCTCTCTCTAGAACACCTCTCTTTCTCTCTCTAGAACCTCTCTCTCCTTCTCTCTCTCTCTCTAGGCCGCTTCTCTCTCTCTCTATAGAATGCCCCTCTCTCTCTTATCGGAAAACCCTTGGCAGGTCGGCATATCCCGGTGATGACGTGGAATCCAGCGTGGCTTCCAGGTGGGTTCCGCCAGGTCAAAATCTGGCCGGAGATCCACCTGGCAGCTACGATGGACGTCATCACCAGGATATATCGCAGACGACTTAGTGCGTTTGGGATATACCGTACCAAAAAAAGAGCTAAGGTTAGCTCGCAGACTTTCGACCAGGTTTGGGCTGTACCGTGATATTAACCCTTTTTAGTATTATTACTTAATTATTTTAAGTTATTTTTTTAATTTTAGGTTTTTAATCATTAGGAATTTTTTATAATTCTTTCAGGTTAATTCAACGAGGAGACACCAAATCAATGCCCAATTGGATGTGCTATGATGACCAAGTGGAGACAAGGAGAGGTTGTAAGACACATCTCAGGCGGACTATGTGTAGTGGAATCCCTTAAATGAGAACTTTAGGTTTTCTAATATGGACCAAATATATTTTCGTATAATTCATTATTCATTGTACTGGAAGTTAATATCAAAATTTATTTTATTTATTGCATTAGTTCAAAGAGAAAACTTGTCTTTTTATCTTTTCATATTGTTTTCTTATTGCTTAATTTTGTTTTTAAAATTCAGCAATAGTTTCAAATTATCTTCTTTGATTTTGAGAAGTCATTGTGATCAGACCTAGATCATTCTGGACCAGAATGAGACTAAACCATGAATGGACCACTCTATAGGTATAGGCTTAGGTTTTTGATAAAAATGAGACCAATATCATCCATCCCTATCCATGATCGAGAATGGGCAATCTGATCAAGGGCCTGATTCCTGACCAGTAATGCAGTTTGTGATCAATAACTTGATCTGGTCATCCATTGACCATACAACATTTAGTAATAGCTGATACTTTGTAGACTACACGCACATCATGCTTAAGCGTATCTCATAGTTATTTGATAAATATCACTGATCTTGCAGACCTTAGTGTGGAGATTAATAATAGATAGTGGGTGCCCTTTAGGGAAAGAGCTCACTAAATTAATATATATGAATCCCAAATGGTATCATACTTAATTCTCAATCAGTTTGATTCATTGCATGCTTGTGTAAGTGATCCTTAGACTTGAGACACTAGCGGCACTTTGTGGATATATGATTATTTTTCCACTATGAGCTTTTGCATTTTTAATCATGAGATTTCAATAGAACTTAGCTTGCACACAACCAGAAGTCCATGAAGGTGATTGGGTGCTGAAGATAGGATCATATGTCCTCATTATAAGAGGAGAATAAATCAAGGAAGATGATGCCATTTCTTCCCCTGCCAGGTAAATGGAAATATTAGAGAATGTGTTTGATTATTTCCATTGCGTTTCAGTACTAACTTGAAAGATCGATTAGGTTTAATGGCAAACTATACATGATAATTGGGTGATGGTAAAGGTTCTATGAGAGAGTTGACATACTCCTTTGTATCTTCAAGAGAACGAGGTGTAGTTAGGCATCCCATGGGCTGGTAAGTCAACCTATCAATTTGGTTAACTCTTTTCTTGATTAATTAATTTATATGTTGATAGAGTAAATGAATAATGCCAAAAAAAAAGTTAATGGTCATTAGAGTTATTAACTAGATTGGTACATGAGCCTCTTGGGTCACACAAATATTGGAATTTGATGAATATACTCATATTTTAGGAGCTTGTAAAATTCTCAGAGATTATAAATTGGGGAAGTCACAGATTTTTAGGTACTCATGCAAGCCACAACTGGGAGCCCTCCCATTTATTATCTTGCTCCAATTAAAGCTTGCCTTCTAGTGAGACTAGATGGTGAAGCAGCGCTGTTGAAGGGATTGATGAGGATGTCCAACATTTTGAATATGAAGTGGATATGTCTAGATGCCAGACACATTAATTGCTTGAAACGATTCATTCCAGTAATTTTTTCCTGGTGCAGTGATCCATATTAGCCACTATCCTATCTTGTCATTACTTGGACTACCCGCCAATCCTCATCATGTTGAACTTACATACACAGACCTCCTTTCCAGTTTCACACTATGTGGCTACAACATGATGGCTTTCACAGTTTTGTGAAAGGTCACTAACATGCTGATAGATCCTATTATCCCATAGAAAACCTCAGTTAAAGACCGAGGAACATGAAACTCCTCAATGAGTGATGTAAAAGACATATTTGGAATATCAACCCTCAGGTCAAAGCCCCCAAGACAGAGCTAGTCAAAGTCAATGGACTAATACAATCTAGGAGCATGGGTTAGGTGATCGAGCAGCTTGATGTTATACTATGATGATATGATATCCACTAACTCCAAAAAATACACATTTAGTTGCTGCGTGAGGGTGATCAAAATATGCATTTATTTCATGCTTTGATCTTACATCCCACATATTTTGATAATTACAACCCAAAACAAATGCAAGAGAAATGAATTGAGTACTTTATTACCTCTGCGACAACCAATACATCAAAGTATCAATTATGCTTCATTCTGTCCCTTGTGAAAACCAGGAGAACATGCCCTCATGACCATACCTAACAGGATAGATATCAAGAATATGGCCTCTTTACTTCATAGGAACTAGGCACTTGACACAGATGGCTTCTTTGTAGATATGAAGGACATGTCTTCTTATTCTAAATATTTTTAGAACATTGGGACATGAGAGGCACATAGCTAATCAAAGCTATCAAGGGAATATCTACCCTCAAAGTGTCTCTTAGGATTTTGAAATCCCCTTTCATTTCATTGATCTTGAAAGCAACCAGTCCAGTTGCTCTTAGAGACTTCTGACCCATCAATATTTGGAATGTATGCTACAAGATTACATCTAAGATCATTAAGATTAGACCAAGGACTCTCCTTGATAGGATTATCTCTCTGGAGCAATCTGGTTTTGGTAAGGGTAGGCATATTCATGATAAAACTTTGCAAGTCCAATCCCTTAACTACCACAAACCTGACTCTGGTGGCAGCATCAAGCTCCACATGGAGAAGGTATTTGACTGTATAGAGTAGAATTTCATAAAAAAATCATGAGATGCTTTGACTTCACCATCGAGTTCATCAATCTTGTCAATGCTTGTATTTGAGAGTATCAAATCTCCCTATTGGTGAATGAAAACACTACATCTTTTTTCATGACCACATGATGTCTATTTCAAGGCGACCATTTATAATCTACCATCTTCATCCTAGTTTAAGAGGTTTTAAGTTTATCCCTTTCATGACGAAGAGCTTGACAAGGATTGGAGATATAAACACATCATATTGTCTCAGAGCACTCGTTAATTCAACATTTACTTGCCTTCCCTCCTTCCTTACCCCCATGATTTTCATCTACATTTGCCTCATCTTCTCCTTTTTTGATTGCACTATCATCACCCATGACATCTAGTTCTTCTACTTTGCTAACAGATCATGCTCATTTTCCTTCACTAATTAATTCCTCAATATAGTCAAGTTAAGAATTACCTCTTTTGAGAGACCTAAATCTTCCCATTTCCCATTGGAAAGGGACACACTCTTGCACACCCCGTCTCATTTGTAAATTTATAATTCATGATTATCCTCATTCCTCCTATCCTTCCTTTACCTTATCCCTCACCTTTGAGTCCATTTCAAAATTGTACCAGAATGTTTTATGATTCCATCCTGAACTAGAGCATTATACAAACTCCATTTTGTTGTGGGTAGTTAGTGTCTACTCTTGGATAATGAGCAGTTATGAATTCATCATAGCACTATGTTGTAAGGTGGTGACATCCAGAATCAGGGAAGTAAACAGTTAAAACATAACCTTAATTTGTTTCTTTAGATCTTTCTTTGCTATACCCCTATACCCTCAATTTTACTTTACCATATCGCCTCAAGTGCTCCCACTATCTTAGTCTTCTGGGCCCTACAACTCTATGTGCCAGGGCCCCTTAAACCATATGTACCATTCAATTGATTCATATATATGGTACCCCAAGGAGAGATGACTGGGAAGGGGCCCCGAGGTTCCATTTTTTTGTGTTTAAGAAAACATCAGATCTGTATTTCCTTAAAAATAATGAAGAAACTTCCTGTCATCGTACCAATGCATGAGTCTAGGATTAATTTGATATATTTCTATAAAAATGCTGAAATCATATTTGGGTGATGTACCCACTTGTGCAGAGTAGAGGGTCACACATATTGCAGAATATGCTCTTTCCTTCATCTGAAGTATTTTCTCATGAAAAGTAGGACCATGCTAATTTAGTGTTTGTCACCCTTAAATATTAGCAATATTACAGGTTACCCAATTCTTGTTTTATTCCTATCTCCCCATGATGTGACTTTGAATGAAAAACTTGTGTATCCCATTTGGTAAATAATAACTTTATGATAGCCATAGGGTGACTAAGGATTGAACCTATTAACTATCAATTCCAAATGTGAAAAGTATGATTCACCCATGTCCTCCATATTAAAATGATTGGGTTGTAAATATTTAGAATCCTTCATAAAAACAAACATTGAAATAAAAAATAATAAAATTTTTTAATGCTTGAACTTCGATCAATGTCTGATACCTGTTCTTATGAATGATAAAACTAAATTGTGCCAGGTAAACCCTCAGGATGAGTTTGATTTTAGATCACACATGCTCAGCATCATTATTTATTATGTATAACCTTACATGGACTGAATTATTAATGTATACCAAGAGACCTGATGTTCGTCAACAGGCACCATGTCAAATAAATTGAAATATCCTATACTAATGGTAGAGGAAATTGCAAAGAAACATCATCCGCCATTGGCAAATTTTTTAGGTCAATCAAACATCATTTTAAGCACAAATTGTCCAGTCAAAACATATAAATCAAGTTTTGATATTTATACTAATTATTTGATTATTTCATTAATAAAAAATACTTATAGAAAATATAATTTTGAATTAACTAAGTTAAAATTTAGGGGGAATGGTTATTAACAACTATATTTTATTTGGAGTTTGATATTAATGGCGAAAATGTATTTAGGAAAGTTAAACATAGACATTGTCGCAGCAGTAATTTTTTTTCTTTTTCTCTCTTTCTCTGATTATCTCATTTAATACATTGAAAAATTCCCTCTCATCCAAATTTTTTGGACTGAGAATCTTCATCTTTGCCCATAGATATTGCTTAACCCTAATGATTCATAACACTCCTTCTCCCCTTCTTGTGAGTATCATACAATCGCCAACAAAGGAATGTAAGCCTCTAAATAAATAAACATGGTAATTTTTTTATTCAAATTAAATTATTATTAATGAAAAACCAAACACAATTATTAAGTTTTCCTTCAGTTTCTTTTTTTTTCCTTGTACGGAATCATAATTGTGTCCATAAATGGTATTGGATGCATAAAAATAATTTTTGATGTGCTTATAAAAGTGTTCAAGTAATTTAAAGCTGCTATGAAGGGAAGTTAAATTTTTGTATTTATATCATAATAGATGTTATGTTATACATTATTGTTGACATTTTTTAGTTATATAATAAATTACTATTCATAAAGTTTCATTTTGCTTTCTGTTCATGAAAATATTCAATAACTACATGTTGTGATTGAAAATTAGTGATTTTAGGAGTTTATTGAAATATTTTCAAGATTAAACTATCATCATTATTTTTAAATCGTCAATATACATGTTAGATATAGTTTTTTGATTTTTATTCAGAGCTTTTTATAAACCCAAAATGTGTCATGTAATTATACACATTTTAAGATCATTTTGGGATGATTTCATGTGTAATTTACCCAATTTTATAAAATTTTGCATCACATGCACTGAATAGAACAAGTTATAAAATAATGCATTATTTTATGTCATTTTTTATGCATTTTATACAACTTTAAATATTTCTTAGTAAAAAAATATATATCTAAGGCATTTTTAATATTATAATGCTCTATTTATTATGTATATATGCTATTGCAGGAAACAAAATGAAGTTGGAGAAATAAAGAGAATGAAGATATAAAGAAAATTAATGGAGAAGAAAGAAACATTTATATATATAAAGAAAAAAGGTTTTATTAGGCAGCTATGGAGCCGACCAAGCGCATGAGCCCTAGCCAGCCGCAGGCCAGCGAGCGCGAGGCTCAAGCCAGGCCACAGTCGTCAAGGAGCAGTGCCCGCCAGGCAGGCGCACAACCGGCCCACAAGGAGAACATGCCCAAATAGAGGCCCAAGGAGAAGTCAATCGCGCGCTAGAGAGGTATGTTATTTCAATTCATTTACAGTTAGCGCTGCAATATATATACTGTTTCATCTTTTTGAAAATTTCCATATGGGATTCAAAATCTCACTAGGAGTTTAAATGTTGCAGCGAGCTGAGTCATTGTTGAGTTTATTGATCGGGGGCCACCAGGCTGTGATTTTTAAAGAAAACAAAGTGAAAAAAGAGACCGGGCTTCGAGCCAACCCGGCCTGAAGCTGGTGTCTTTTCGGGCTTATTTAAAGAGGCCGATATGATCTCAGGCATAGGATCTTCTTAAAGAAGATCAAATGGTGCAGATCTACTCCATTCATTTAACTATTTTTATATCAATTTCAGGCCCTCTGATTGGCTACTTAGCACTGATGCGGATCGCAGGACCCCTCAACGGCGAATCAGAGAGGAGGACGTGGATGAAATGCTGACAGAGCTCACTGACGGGGTATATTGATCTGGCTAAGTGGGGGTACACCATTTAATCAGGGTTCACGACTGTAGTTTAATCGCAGCCGTTGGACCCAGATGAGCCACATCGAATGGCCAGGGGCAGTTCGGTCCAACTGTGCCCCTGGCCATCGATGCTGTTGATGCCGCCGGCCGGTGGCCGTTTTCGGCCAGAGGCCGTTTTCGGCCGGCGAGGGGGGACCAGCAACGATCCTTGGGCCTGAGAGGATCCCCAGGGCCGTCCCCCTCCATCAGCCAGCCTAAGGGACCCCTCCCAAGCCGTTAAAAGGGACCGATAGCCCCTAATTTCAAGCATCTTTCGACCTTAAGTCCATAGGATGATGCAGATCCCTTAAACCAAACCTTGGCGGCGGCGATCGACGCCACCACTCTCATCTTCAAATCAGGGTGATTCAGATTAATTTATGTGTTTCCTTGGCTAATTTTCATGTTTTCCATTAATCTAGATGTTTAATTTCTAGTGCAATCAACTTAGTTCTCGAGTTTTAATCGAAGTTTGGTACCGAGAACTCATTGTGACATTGCATCGAACACTTCACGTGTTTGATGGTTATTTGCTCAATTTACCTAAGTTCCACTATCTAGACTTTATAAAATTTTAAAATATAAATACTTCCTATTACCCTATTTGTGCCGGGCATTGTGCCGAACACGTTACAGTCGTTCGACAGAAATACCCCTTATATTCCATTTCCTCTTATAAAATCTATATAAAAACATTAAAAAACTTATCATTAATTAAATACTATAGATATATCTCTCTTCTTTGACTCTCTAATGGGCATTTGGTCGAACACATCTTGGGTGTTCGCCTAAATCGACCCATCGATTATAAATATATAAAAGATATATAAATCATATAAACACTATATAATTACAATATTAACTCCTATTTCGACTAAATAACCCATTCTACACTCAACTTTTCACTATAAAAAGACATTAAAACATATAAATCATATAAAGATACATATAAAAATACCTATACTAATTACTATATTAATTACTATACTAATTATAGTATTCTATGGAGTATTCTATACCTATAGGTCTTTTTATATTACTAGAAATGCTTATCAATTTCTATTACTATCTCTCTTTACTTCATAATATTTCTCTATACCTATACTTACGTAGTATATTCTAGTTAAATAATTACTTAATACTCTCTCTATGCTTATACTTACTTGGTATACTATAATTAGTTAATTACTAATTCTTTCTTTCTAACTCCTCCTCAATTATTCTTCCATCTTATTACTAATTACAGATATTAAGTACTCTACACTTGTTCCGTTATTATATTACTATCATCTTAAATATAATATCTAACCTCTTCAATTTTTTATTATTCTTAGTATCTCTAGTACATATATATACATATAATTTCAGATTGTCTCCCTTCTCTACGTATCTTTTTATCCTATTATTTTATATCTACTTATTAATTACTTATTTCTCCTTATATTCACTATATCGAGTACTATTATTATATCTTAACTAAAAACTCATTTATTAAATATATACCTAAAGGCCAGTCCCTGTGGAGACGACCTTACTCACACTATACACTTGAGTAAGTTTCTATAACTTATTTAAAAAATTATTTGATTGTAGGCAATTAAAATTACAACAACTGTTATAAATAATTACATAATTTGCCTCCGTCACTCTAATGTGCCTTGTGCAATTATTCTAAAAAATCTATAGAATGTATATAAAAATATAGATTAGGAGAATAAATCATAGATGTATCATTTTATCCTAAAATGCTGAATAATGCTAGTGAACATCTAATAATATGTGGTAAAAAAGATGTATAAATCATAATTTTAATGGTCTAATTTGATGATATCAAATACCCCCTACTAAATCTTTGGTAGTCCCTATACAATGCCCAATAAAGTTTTCTTGAGTCATTCAATCGTCCTTGAAAACAAAAAGAGAAATGAAGTGTTAGAAATATCAGTCACTTATAAATGCTTGATACCTCCGTTGACAATTTACACATAAACCTGTAAAGAATTTGCAAGTTAACCCCCTTGTAGCATGGAAATAGCGGATGAAGATGAGAAATGGAATCTACTTTTCTCTAGGTATGATGCTATAGATAAGCATGACCTTACAGTTCTGTATGAGTAGGTGGCCCTGACATTTCTCAAGGCTATGGATGCTATCTGTGTAGGTTGCTACTTGGCGCTAAACAGCTTCAATATATTTATTATAAAATATTTGGGGATAATACACTTTTCTCCTCTTTGGTGAGCACAAATGTCAAGTGGCTGCTCCTGCAGTGACGTGGTGAGGATATGGTTGCATGTGCTAGCTATAGGTAAGTAGAGAAGAGAGAGACATGTGGCTTGAAAGAAAAGAGAAAGGTATGATAAATGATAACGTGTAGAAGTAAACATTACTGATAGCTTTGCTCCCAAGATTTGAGACAAAAGGGGATGGGGGGGGGTTAGAAGAAAGATTGAGGAAATTTATCAAAATACTCCTTATAAGAATTGGATATAGTGCTCATCAATATAGAATAATGTTTTACTGTAAAATCCCCAGATGATACTTTCTTTTTTTATCATTTTCTCTTTTACTTTACTCTTTTGTTCTTTTTTTGGTTTTTATCCTTTTTTGAAGATGTTTTCTTAAAATAATTTTTTCTTCATTTTATTATTCAAAAGAGGACCCCAAAAAGAAGTGATCACGAAATGCCTGAAGTCATATGAAAATCCACCTAATTTATGCGTGGACATCAAACATATATTTCCAGTACAATGAAATAAAAAAAATGAAAAATTAGAGAGAATAATGAGATTGAGAAGATGAAAAGTTAAATTATAAAGAGGGATAACAAGAAAACAAGATCACAAGGATATCACAAAAGGGACAAATACATGGGGCTGGTTTTATGTAGGCTAGGATAAGGGTGAAGAGGATATGTATAAAGGTTTTTAAGTTACATTTTGGTGGATCAAGAAGAACGGATTTTGTGCTCAGGACTTGAAGAAATACCATTCATAAATAACCTAGACATGCAAATTAGGTTTGGCTAACCATCACACTGCATTGAATTTCCACCCTTTGACTTTTCAACCTCCTAATGCAGTCCACTAGTTATCCTTACTATTTGAGAAGTGTCATCAGTGATGTCTAAAATCAAAATTGGTACCATTGTGAAAATCTAACGATCCGCAGTAGGAGTTTGACTTGTAACATTCTGTGAAATTTATAAAATTAAAAATATAAATTTAATAAAATTCTATGTTTTAAATGATATATTTTTTAAAATTGATACTTATATTTTTTAAAGTAATAATTTTTAATTGAATTCAGAAATCGAACATGTTTTATGAATATTAATTTCATAAATATTTTTTAAATATTTATAATCGTTCATTCATGATATTTGGATTTCACAAAAATGTAGATTATGGTTATAATATTGATAAATCTTAAGAGTTAAATGTGGGAGTGTAGCATTAATGAAAGTATTTTTTATATATAAATTGAATTGAGAATTATTTGATTCTAGAGCATGGTAGATCTGAGTCACAAAATGTTAAACATGTGGAATCAAAGAAAGAAGGGTTAGCTGAATCATCCGTCAGGTCTGTGCTGTTATCTGCATCATATTTATTGGTATCACTATTGATGTTGTCATCCGCTTATTAACAACGCTTCCACAAAATGAGTAGCTCAATCTACTCAGTTGTCAAATGTATTGTTTTTAGACATCTAGCTTGATGGCAATATATGTGGCCGGCAAGCCAATCATACATTCCACATCTCATTCCATGTTCATTCATAGAACATATTCATTATAGTGCACGTGTGATACTTATAATGAAGTCCATGAATATATTATCGGACTTAGTGAATTATGATGAGATCGTAATACGGAGATCACTCATCTTTAAGCATGTGTTCCAAACATTCCTACTCGAAGGATACAAGAGAAGGACATCGAAGTAAGAAGAGTTCTCCGATGATTTCCGAATGCACCAGTACTAACTCAAACGACCGATTAGGGTTTGACAGTTGACCATACCCTAAGTCATCTAAGGAGCGTCAAGTGGATAAGGGATTATACGTACACGGTAACCGATGACGAACATGTTCCATGAAGTGAGTCGATACACACTCCTTTGTATCTTCTAGCACGAGGTGTAGCTTGGCACCCCATATGTTGGAGACTCAACCTATCGGTTGTGTAAGTGGTCCTTAGACTTGAGACACCAAAGACGTCTTGTGGACGAACGGTTGCACTTTGGCTATGGCCAACGAGTCTCTAATCATGGGATTCGAAATTGCCTTAGTTCATGTGCATCAAGAAGTTCACGAAGACAATTGAGGGGTCAAGATGGGATCGTCCACCCTCGGTATAAGAGGTGAAAGCTGAAGGAAGACGATGCGGTGAAGTCCTTGGCCAAGGTAGTAAAATATCGAAGAAGAGTTCCCCGATGATTTCCAATGCATCAGTACTAACTTGGATGACCGATTAGGGTTTGATAGTTGACCAAACCCTAAGTCGTCCAAGGAGCGTCAAGTGGATGAAGAATTATACATACACGGTAACTGATGATGAACATGTTCCATGAAGTGAGTCGATACACACTCCTTTGTATCCTCTAGCACGAGGTGTAGCTTGGCACCCCACATGTTGGAGACTCAACCTATCGATTGGGTTAAATTGATCCGACATTAATTAATCTATATATTGATATAGTTAATTAATTTGGAAGGCCAATAAAGGTTATTGGGTTGCTGGAGTCATTAACTAGACTGATACATGGGCCTAGAGTGCCACACATAAATAGTCTTTTGGACGTTAGAAGATATACCTAAGTTTTGGGGGTTTTTATGAAAAATACCCACTTAGTATAAATAGGGGAAGGCCTTGAACAAAATTCACTCAGTCTAGAATTGTTCAAGGGCCTTCCCCTTCTTCTCCCCTCTCCCAACACCCCTCTCTATGCACGATGCGATCAGAACGACGTAACGACGACTGTGGAGGTAGAACGGGGCTCGTCAAGGAGAAAGAGGAGATCCGATGTGCCAAGGATCGCGTGGATACATCTAGAGGCTGCACATTTGAGTAGCTCTACTCGGTTCACTCCAGGATCCAAGAAGGCATGGATGCAATCTGTGTAAAGGTACTTTGTTTCATGGTTTTAGTGATGTCGTTCGATGTTGCAAAAAGCCCAAAAATTTAGGAAGTTAACCAATGTTTCTTAAAAATATTTATACCTGTATTTAGCTATGAAAGCATGGACAAAAGAGGGGGAGGGGGATGAAGCTACCCTCAAATTCGATCTTCCGCTGGGGATTGTTACATCATCTTCATCCATGTCAAGGCCTCTAGAACCCAACATAGCTCATGCACAAGATCACCGGTGGGTGTATGATCATAATCTGGAAACAACTTGAAAGCTGTAGGTAATAAAAAAACTTAAATAAAAAATTAATAAGAAACTGAATGAACCATGCTCTGATCACTGGCAATCCTATGTGTAGATAAAATTTGATCATAAGATATGACTTATTTCTGGTTTTGATGATGAACTAACTGTAGCTTCATCAATCGATGAATAAGTGTAGCAATGGCAAAGGTCTGGTTGCATGCAAGGATTTTTGCATATTTGGACATGTTGGTCCTCATCGCAGACCAATATTTTAGACAAACTTTTGTCCCTGTGATGACGTAGGCTACTTACTTGAATCATGACCGCATCTCGGTTACAGTGCATCACACTATTGAGATGTCTAGTTATAGGTATGATGCTAAGGAGGATAGTGGTTGTAAGGGAGTATTATTAATCATCTACAATGCCTCATCAACCAACACATGTTTCTTTATAACATTCAATGGTAGGATGTGAAAAACATTCCGTTTCTCCACCCAGTAACTGGCATTTCATCATTGAATTCCACCTTGTTGGGCAGTCTAAGGGAGCTTTTCTCCATTCGTATGCCAAACAGCTTACAAAAGACATATAACGCTCCTCATGCTGTATTGAATCATGTATTTTTGTGACTATGTGTGTCAGCCAAAGTAGAGAATCACTCAACATAGATGAACCAAAGCCATCACGCATATTGCATTCTTTAGCATTGATCAACCCAATGATATTATTAGTATCTGTAATGGTCTTCTCCGATGGCACCTTAGTCGCATGTAGACAGGTCAGCTGTAGTTAGACAAAACTTTTTATGATATGTGCCACACATTGCATGTGCCCACTTACACAAAAATGAGGGTTTAATGATTTTAATATCCAATATTAAAGTACAAGGCACTAAGGTACTACTTAATGCATTCTCTTCGCCACTACACACAACTTCGTCAAATTATATTCTAATGATGGGAATTATTCAAAAGGAAAAATATTATTATTACTAATGTGATGTGTAGTTCAACTTTCAGTCTAAAAAATGGAAAACTTAAATAATGTTTACCCTCATATTTTCCTTAGTGTGGGGGTGTTTCGAATTATGTATGCCAAGCACACAATTAGAAAGTTTCCACTCTCTATGTTACAGAATTACAGTCACTCATAACAATGCAATAGTGTTCTTTAAAGTACATGTCTACAGTGTTAGTGATACACCGCCAATGTCAGTTGATTTCTATGTATGCTCTTCTTCATATCCTTCTTAAATTTGTGTCGTTTTCCTTTGATAGCCCTCAATGATGGGATAAATTTCAGATACAATGCAATATAACAAATAATTATTATGAAGCACTTTGCCACACAATTGCACGAGGAAAATCAGAAACAGACGGGGAGCACACTAATAATATTATATTATCCAGTGCTCAACCAATTCAATATTGCTTCTTCGTACCTTTTATGTCAAAATTTTCAGCTACTAACCTCTCTCTTGGAACTTGTCTCCCCTTAACTCTCAAATTAGCATTCATTTTATGATGAAACCTCTCTAGATGTCTCTAGCAAGGAGTGCTGCTTTCATTTTGTTGCAATCTATAGTGACGCCACATAAGTTACGCTTTAACTTGTGCGGTGCAATAAACCTGTATGTTAATGCACTACAGGTGTGAATCCAAGTTATTTTCTTTGTTTTAATTTTTCTACTATCATTAGATTCATCTTTTGGAGACATTAGAACAAAATCCAGCTCATCTGGAGCCCTACTATTTCCCTACTATTAATCTGAAGTCTTATGAAATGAATATAGATACACTTCGGAACATGAATTACGGCATAGGGACAACACCAATGAAACATATGATTCACATAAAAATTGAATGAATTAAGAAGAAAGGAGCTCCCTTTTTTACTTTATTCATCAAATATTTAACCCAGTATTTTAGGTAATAAACATATTCCACCCAAGAGCACTAAAAATATAGTATGTTAATCATAATGCAATGAGATGTCAGATCCACTATTAGTAATAATAATATGAAGTCACTCCAATATAGTTCCATTACTGAAAAAAGTGTCCAAATAGAAGATTCTTGACCTTGTTTATAAATATTACTAAAATCTGATCTAGTATCATATCATATTTGGATTCTAAATTTATGAGGCCTGTGACCATGTACATTACTTTATCACTTCTTAATCAGAAATATAGAGAATGAGACAAATATATGATGCCATTAATAAATTGGGGGACAAAGAAGAGGGAAATGAAAGGGAGAGAGAAAATGAGAGAGATGTGGGACAGATATAGAGAAATTAAAAGAGAGGGAGAGTAAAAATGAGAGATAAGCATCCAAGAGAGGGAATAAGATATCTATTGAAAGGGAGGGAGACAAAAAGGGAGAGTTTGATAAAGGACTATATGGAAGATCAAGCCCAGGCTCATCACCAGCTGTGTCATGACATCCAAGCCAACGTGAATAATCAAAGCTTCAGATATCAGGCTTGACAACAGGTCTCTAGCATTCATTTTATTTCTGCGTGTGTCGTTTTATCGTACGGATTTTATGGAGGGTATGTGTTTTCTTCGTTTATGTCAATAAAAAGATTCATTTCCATGCTAAATTTTAGATACTTATTGTCACATTTTTCTAATGTTCTTGCAATGTAGCTGAAGCTTATTTTAAATGAACAGAACTTTCTTATGCTGACTACAGAACTTTAAGGTGCCAAATATTGACGGTTCCTATGATTTTAGGTTCCCTAGTAAACTAGCGGTCTTGCTGGTTCTCAGGGAGCTTCGTCAAAGTGAATGCTTGAAATCTGCAACCTAAATAGATTTAGATAGATATTATGTTGATTTTATGCATTAAATCAATAATGTAAGCATCCATGTGATGCATTTAATCGTGTGTACCCCTTCAAGTATTTTTTGTTCCTACGTATTAAAAAGTACACTTCTCAGACATGGGTTTTCCTCTTAATAGTAATCCTTAATTATGTATGTTCAGTTATAACTGCATCAGATTATTCACATTGATCATTTATTATCAAACCAAGTGACTGCCACATAAGAATTGCCTTTATGAAGAATCAACTCTAGTGGAACTCGATTTGCCTTTGTTACTTGCCTTTCACCAGAATGAACTTTAAAGTGGACTCAATATAAGGTCACAGTAGGGTGGGACTGAGGCCCATTTATTGTCATTTTTTTGAGAAATAAACTTTTCCAAAAATTGATGTCTGAACTTAAAGTGACTCCAACCATGGTCACTAATCATTGGAGTTGACTTAAAATCACATTTGATGTTATCAAAGAAGAATCTAATCAAGAATCCGATATGGTTGTAATTCATTTCTAGTCATGAATATTCTCTTATCAATGTCCACTGATCAACTAAAATACTATTTCGTAAAAGTCTATTATTGATCAGACTTGACACTTGTTATATTCAACATTAGAGTAGACTCAAAGTTCCATCATCGTTTCCTCTAATAAAAAAACGAAGTCTTGGGTCGGCTCCATTCTTCATCATATATCCTTTTATGGAGAATCGATACAGGTGAAACTTTATTTCTGTTTACAAACTGAATATGCTCCATTTGATATTATCATAGAGATTGCCTACCGTCATGGTAATTTCTTGATCAGAGTTGATTTCATAGCATATTGGGGATTTGTATGTAGTGGACTCTCATCATTAAATGGTTCTCATGATAGTGCTTTTTTTAAGAGATGGGCTCTAACTGAGAGCCATTGCCGAATAATGAGCCAAAAGCATAACACAATTGCAGAATCAATTTCTCTCATAACGAAAAAATATTTTTCAAAATTTGAATTTTGCATTCGAATGTGAAAATCAAATATGATTTAATTTTTCAATTCCTACTTTTCAATATTAGCGTTAGATGTGCATCTTATCTTAAAGAATCTTCATTCTGCTAAATAAAAGTTGTTATTTATGCGACTATAGACATTATCAATTTTGAGCAATCCACTGAACTCCAGCCTCGAGAAACTTCTCTGCGATACAGGTCAAACATTATTTCAGTTTACAAACGGACTATGCTCCAATTTGATATTTGCATTTAGTTTGCCTACCGTCATCGTCAATTCTTGATCAGAGTTGAATTCATAGAATTTTGGGGGTTTGTATGTAGTGGAATGTCATCATTAAATGACTCTCATGATAATGCTTGTTTTCAGAAATGGGCTCTAATCAAGAGCAATTTCAAAATAATGAACCAAAAGCATAACACACGTGCATAATCAATTTCTCTCATGACGAGAAAATATTTTTAGAAATTTGAATTTTGCATTCGAACGTGAAAATCAAATATGATTTAATTTTTCAATTCCTACTTTTCAATATTAGTGTTAGATGTGCATCTTATCTTAAAGGATATTTATCCTGCTTCATTAGAAGCTTTGAGCAATTTAGTGAACTCAGCCCTCGGGAAAATTTTTAGCGAGAGCTTGGTGACGTCTTTGCTTTCAAAAAGCAGCATAATGCGGATCAAGTCTGATGTAGCACGACGTGTCGGAATTGAACAGTTCATATTACACCACAGGGAGGAGCATATGATCAGATTTGGAATAATGTGGAGGTGATGCAAGTGAAGTAAAATCAATGAGGATATACCAAAGACATTGCAAATCTAAGGGGGTAAGACCAACGTAACGACACAAGGGGTCTAGGGCAGTGGCATGCTCCCAATGACCAAGTAATCAGCTCGAAGGCCGATGGGAGGGGAACAATCACTATCCGTGAGTGTTCACAATTGTCGCTGAGAGCGATAAATCTGATGCCAAGAATAAAATCCCCTAACATGAGCTCGGTGGCCAATTTAACAATTCAGAAAATCTGCCAATGGAACAGATCGGTACGGCACTAATGAAGATAATAAATACTGAAAGTAAAAGGGGAGGCAACGGGGACCAACGGGCCAGGAGCCTAGATGCTCGAAGCGGGTCATAGTCGTTGTTGTCATAATGTATGAGTAGGCTTCCCTTGGAGACAATCACGGATGACACGGGCTGACTACTGGTGTTTGTGGTATATGATAGTGGGCCTCCCACAGTGTGGGCCAAACAACCATAGTGGCCGTGGGCTCACACAATGGTTGGGGAACACCGCACGAGGTCGTGGTAATGTTTATGATGATATGTGAAGTGGTCCTTGCAGTTAGCATGGTTGCGCGATGGCGCCCACAAGAGGACGGCCTGCGAGAGAGGCGGCTGATAGCCACGGTCGACGACCGCAGACATGCACAGTCCCAGATGGGCTTGCGACCTCAAGGGCTGTAGTTGCAGATGGGCTGTGGCTGGCGATCATGAGTGGGGTTGAGGCTGGGGGGGGGGGAAGGAATAGGGACGCTAGAGACCTGTTGTAAAGCCTGATATCTCATTATAATACTTCATTAGAGTCTTGGTTAATTATTTTATTAGAATGAAATATTTCCCTTTAGTATCGAACATGGAAGGAAAGGTATAGATAAAGTGATAAGCCCAAAATAGGGGTGGATTAGGCAATTAAAATCCCTTTTTGTTGTTAATTTTAGCTTAAATAATAATATTTTTAAAACCCTGACTAAAGATGTATAGTGATATGTATAGATATTGTCCAAGGGAAGCTATTAAGGAATTCAATTAGTGATCTGCTATAAAACCCTGGCTTGAATAATTGGACCAAATTAGAGTTAATTTAATCTTCAGTCAAGATCAAATTGAGGCCATGGCGATACAATAGCCGAGGCCATGGAGATACGTGATGGTTTACTCCTATGCGAGGAACAAAACCTTCACCATATTGTCGTAGAATCAGACTCACATATATTAGTTGACATACTTCATGCAGGCAAATGCTCCCAATGGCGACTGCAATGCGTATGGCAGGACATCATGTGGTGCAACCCCTGCACAACTAGTATCCATCACCAGCTGCACGAGGGAAATCAGACAGCAAATGCCCTTGCCAACCATGCAGTACACACACAAACCTCCTCCTCCCTTTTCCTTTCTTGGTGGGCACTCCCTCCGATAACTCATGGATGCTATTAAATTGTACGCCTCAGCTTGCCATCCCTCCATACGTGTCACACACTATCAAAGGAAGGCTTGCGGGAGTGGCGGATAGCATGGAGAGCTTGAGGTGGGAGAGCTCACGCTCTCGCGTGATAGTTCGTCAAGGCGCGCACCTCCACAATGACATCGGTGAACGGCGAGGTGGACTATGCACTCCACACTTTTTCATCGTGATGAGGGTCCCCCAACTCCTATTGGCATGAGTGACCATCTCTCGGCCCTCACTAGGCAACACCTATGTACCTTTCCCTTCCTGCAACATGAGAGGGGATGGGTAGGGTCCGTGTGTGATTGGGACATGTACGCTCACTCCATGCCCAAAAACATTGAAAACCACTTCATTTTATCAATAAAAACCCCTTGGGTGGTGTCCAGGGCACGGATGGATCAGTCTACGGGCACAACCGCAGGATTGGACGTACCCGGCACCGCAATTTTGCCAACTCTTTAAAAAAAAAGAAAAAAAGAAAAAAGAAGATCAAATCACCCTAATTAGATGAAGAATTTAGAGAGGATGATACAGGAGATTGGGAAGAATAAAAGAAATAAGGAGCTCTAGATTGAATTATTTGATCCAATAAAAATGATCAAATGAGTCAAATAGAGGGGTTCAGAAGGAGATTTTGGTTTAGTTGATTTTTTAAGGGATTGAGTATTTAAATTTACTAAATGCTATCTCATAAATAAAGTTTAATCTTCCTAGAAATTACACTATTTTATGATTTATCTGTTTTTAATTTAAAATTAGAATAATGAGATTAATTCAATGCTCACTCTTAATCCTAATGCTCACTCTTAATCCTAGTAAGATTTTATGATACACGCAATCACTTGTCAATTCCTGATTGGCTGGCAAAATTAGGGTGAATTTGGTGGGTTCTTTCTCGGCAAAGCACATACCCCTTGCTGGAAATAAAATGAAATGAAAAATGCACATAATACATTTTAAACACATTTTACTAGAGCCGCATTATCAGAAGCTGCCACATTACCTCTCGTGCATGTCGTTCATGGAATGTGATGAAAATATTTTGATATGATTTGTGATGAAATATATTACTTAGAGGAGGAGCTTCAAGTCATATTGAAGCTACCAATAATAAAGAAGTTCAAACATAAACAAGAGAATATTAACCACCTATTCCTTTTTCCAAGTGTGGTGAAATCTTATAAACCATCCTCAGATCGTGAAACAAGAATGTGTGAGGCCTTTAAAGGTGCAAATGTCACTTTTCACTTTAAGCATGTGTTGAAAGAGGTATTCCATCTCTAGCAAAATATATTAATTATTTTGGCACACCTACAAGAAAGCCAAGGAATATTCATTTATTCAAAAGGTATTTCTCGGATTTCTCATTTCATGCCTCTCAAAAAGGAATTCGTAGAGGTCCTTTTACTAAATGACAAATTAATGGATGATTGATCCCAGCTCACTTTTAGATTATGAAGAAAGTGTGAACATTATGTCAAAAGTTCAGTTTGATCCATTTAAATTTGATGGTCTTGGACCTAGATGCATGGATATACGATTAGCTGATGGGTATGTGAGATATCAATGTGGAAGAGTAAATGTAATCTTGGTTTGTGTTAAAAATTTTACCTTCCATGTTGACGTTATTGGGGCAGATATGAATGTGACCAAAATTTTTAGTGAATCAACTATAGTCTAGGGTATCGCATTCCTTGCCACAGCAAACACTGTAGTAAATTGGGAAAAAATGATTTTGTTGAATTAGGGGTTGTAGATCAGAGATTTGAACGAAATATGACCAACTTCTTTAAATATCCCAAGGGATTTCAATATGAACTTGGTTCATGTTATCTATTTGATGAGGATGATAATAAACCACGTGGATATCTTCTTGAGATCCAAGATTTACATCCGAAGGAATTCCCAAGATGATTTTTTTTGGGTTCTAAGAGCTGCCTATTTACAAAACCTGGAACTCAAACTATTTTCTTATTTATACCATGCATTTTTGGATTCTACCAAAATATGTATTGTCTTCCTATCTTACTAACTAATCTCTTAATAATAATGTGATCGTTTAAAAATTTTAAGATATCATAAAACAAGCCCTTGGTTGGCCCTTTGATGACATAAAAAGCATTGTGTCCCATTATTATAAGCATAGAGTTTTCCTTGAGGAAGGATCAAAACCATCTAGCCAGATTCCACAATGGTAAACCCTGATATGTTTGGATTTCAAAAAGATAAAATTTGAAATCGTTGAATGGTCGAGTTATTTATCCTATTTCTTACAGTTCTTAGGTTAGTCATGTTCATAAACTGATGAAAGAAATGCGAGTTTCAAACTTAAGAAAAACGACTTTCCGATTCTTAAAAGGGGGAAATAGCACTTGGTTTTCAATTGGAGTTCTCATATGGTAACTAAAAAATCTGGGTTAAAATTTTACATTTATGCTAAATGTGAATAAATCCAAAAGAGAATGGTCATTAGTTAGAGAGTTTGCATTGATTATAGAAGATTAAATTTTGTGAGGAATAGCGATGACTTTAGAGACAACTTATGGTCAGAATTTCTTTCGCTTTATTGATATTTTTTCTGATTATAATCAATTCAATATTTGTCCACTAGCTATTCATACTCAATTCAGCTGCCCTCGGGTGTCCCACGGCCCATAAGTTGTATGCTGGTAAGATGCTAGTGGCCGCAAATTTCACCATAGGAATGACAGCCAAAAGTTCTACTTTGCCTTAAATTTTAATTATTTCCCTTAAACATCTCAAAAATATTTTTCCAAAAGAACATAAAAATTATTAAAACTGTAAACAATCAAAACATATATTCATTTTACTTATATATTTAATGGATTTTATTAATTTTTTTTGTTTTGCTATTTAAAAAATGGTTTAATATTTAGGAAACTATAAAGTCACTTAAAACATTCATTTACCAATTTTATCACTTTTAGAATAATAAAATATATATATTCATTTATCAAATTTGAATAATAATTAACTTCACGCTACCTTCTTAATATGGATTTCACCCGTAGCTTATACTATGAAACTAAAATTTTCTAAATATTATTCTATAACCAGAGTTTTAGGCCTGTTTGGTGGCCTGATTTAGTAAGTCTGACATCCTGATTCAATGATGAATGTTTGTGAAGACTATGTATTTCAATTTCTCTTATTGCATGTGATTTGCGCCTAGGAAAGCTGATGTCGGACGTTGTCGATGACATCGTCCGACAGATAATTCCTTAATGGGATTTGTAACTACGTGATGCAATGAACACTAGGCAGATGTATGTGCAGGCCTCGACTTGTGGGGATTTGCCGAGCTCCGAGCTCCGGGATGGGTGACCGGTGATGGTGATGGTGATGGTGACCTGCTGACCCTGGTGAGAGCGATGACGGTGACTATGGCGTTGAATGGAATATTTCTGTTGGTGCTCGCACGTAATGAACGTGCTCAACCCGTACCTAGGAGAACACTCAAAGCATAGTTTTCTTGATATATTCTCTCGTGTAAGCTAACCCAAGAGCAGTGGAGTGCAGCTGAGAATATACTGAAAGACGTAATATAACTAACAAGCAAGGGGAACAGCGTACCTCATCAGTGGTGCCATTCATCGTCGGAGTCTTTGTTGGTGCATGGGCCAGTGGGGGCAGGTAAGCGGAGGCGTGCCGTTGACGTGCATGACTTGGCTCCACTGGTGGTGGGATCGCGGCACAGGAGCGACAACATAAGTCGGAGGCAAGGAGACGAGGGAGAGAGGTGCAACGAGGATGTGGCAGGTAGGGGTACGTTCTGCCTGAGCGGAGAAATTCTGACCCGCAGTTCGCCGCTGTTCTGGGGACTTCCAGCGGCACGCGACGGGGAAGGCTGCACATAACGGTGACGGTTCCAACGGCTTGCCCCCTTTCCTTTTGTAACCTTCCCCTTCCTGTAGTCTCTCTACTTCTTCGTCTCCTTCCTCTTCCTTCCTCTTCTTCTTCCGTGAGACTAAGTGAATGTAATCCTTCAAAATAATAAACCTGGTCTGAGGGGGCTAGGGCTCCATCGTGCCCCTTGCAATCTAGCACATTCAGGAGATGAATAATGGTCATTGAATGAAGCAAGATACCTATGGGAGTCTGTGTTGATTGGTGCATTGGCCATCCAAGAAATGCTGACCACATAGTATGTTAGTTTAAGCGGTTTATGTATAAAAGATAAAGGGGGAGAGGGGACTTCACTTCTTAACTTAATCATTATGATCTAGTTAATTATCGCAAGTTTGATCAACCTATCTAATGAATGAGGTAAAAGACACGATAGACACAATATTTTTTTGTATAGTTTAAAATAGTTACTAATGTTTTTCCGGTGTATCTATTCTAAGGTTGCCATGATCCATAACCAAGATTTTGTGAATACCTAATAAGCAAAATACTTTGGAGTAAGGCAAAGTAAAGATACAAAAATTAATGAATATTGAGGATCATTTGTTGCCCTCTGATCTCAAAGTCTCACTAAAAGGGATGACGGTTGCCCTACCTTGACTCACAACCTTAAATCTTTTATTTTTCCTTCCCTAACCCTTCATATAATATACCATTAAAGTCAACTAGGATGTATTTAAATTCCATGTATTAAATAATTTAGATACATATAGATATACAGATAATATTAACCAAGTATCTCTACAAGAATCAATAATAAATATAAAAATGTAAATTATATTTAATATTCGAAATGTGTATAGTAGTAGTTTAATATGCTAGTTTTAATCAACACTCTTAGTTTAAAATATGGATAAAAGCTTGCGGATGTTTTCACTTTCTCTTGCCATTAACTCACAAAACCTGGGACTCATGTTTATGGAAAAGCTATTCAATGAATCAAGATAACCTAAATTAGAGACAGAAGTTTTTCTTGTGGACATTTTTTGAAAAGATGTATCATAATTTTTCTTGCAATTAGGTGTTTTATTTTTTGCATGATCCAAAGCTTCTATGTTTCTTCCAATAGGTCTTCTTCAATCCAGTGTTAAATGTCATGATTCTAGATGGTATAAATTTTATGAGTGTTATGAAAAAAGAAATTAATAAAACTTAAAAAATGGTTGTTAGAAATCTTGGAATGATGATCTTTCTAACAAAAATGCCAAGAATGCAAATCTTGAGTCACAAATTTGTTCATGTGGGAACCTCTTCAGCGTTCATAGGACAGTATAACCATAGAGCCTCAGAATTTAGGTGGATGGTGGTGAAAATTCTTCATTTAGGTATACTTAGAAAAAATTATTCATAAGAATTTTAAAAGAATGATATTGAAAACAATGCTGCTTATAGTTTGAGTCTTGAGTCACAATATTGTTCTTCTTGTAAGCTCTTAATCCTGCATCAGATGGCATGGCTATATAGCCTGTGTATTTATTTGTATGCTAGCAAAAGCTCTTCATTTTAATGGAACTCAAAAAAATATTCGTGAAAATGTAGAAAGGACTGGGAAGAGAATGTTAATAATGGTTTGAATTTTTATTGACAATATTAGCCTCCCTGTATCATATTTGTTCTACATCAAATAGTACTATTCTAAAACCCATGAGTTTGTATGCAAGTCATAAATAATTTTTATTTTTTAAATAAGATGCAAAACAATATGCAAAAATCTGAAAAGTATGATCTTTTGGTCAAGGGACAAATCCTTTTCTCCTTGTAAATTTTGAAAACATGTAACACAATACACGATTAAGAATACCATGGATATTGGATGACCTTTGGAAAAAAATGAGGGACCAAGAATCTCTCAAAACCCGCCAATAAAGTTCTATAGAACCCAAAAATCATGCATGCTATTTATGGTATTTACACTACCACCAAAATATGATAGCTCATATTGAAATTAGTTATAGCTCTGTTTATATGGTATTTCAAATACAAATGGAGAAATATATAACTTGACATATCCAGCCATTTAATATATTTATTTTTGGATGAAATGTGGAAAAGCATATAACTTGTAACTTTTGACAAAACTTGAATTTCGAATGTTAGAATACTCCCCATTCACTAAATGAACACAAATACTGAAACAAATAATTAAATTTCCTCCACATTTTAACATAAAGGGTTTATTCAAAATTATTAGCTATCTAAAATCTATTTCAAAAACTACAATTATTAAAATAAAAAGTATATCGAAGTCATAAAATAATCAGTTTATTGAGATAGCAATGCCCATGCTAGGTAGAGAAGTCGTTGTTAGCCACCATGGTTCACTTGCCAAATTGTGTCACACTAATAAACTATGGAGGTGTTGGACCTTGTCACCAACGTATCAGAAAACTTTGAGTTTTAATCCCACCAAATGGATTACTGATGGATATCCAATCATTACATTTTATTAAATACATAAAGGTATTCGTTAAATGCATGTCATGCCAAGGAACCATATGAAGTTTGGCATCAATAACAAAAAAAGTGTCAACTAGTCGAAACTCATTCAATGAGGGTTAAATTTCCTACGTAGGCCGATTATCCAGTATCTTTCATAAAAAATAAATAGAAATATATTGAAATTAGATAAATTTTAAACAAATTATAGTACTTGTACAATGCTTCTCATGCTAGTGTGATGTATCAACTAATACATCCAATTACATTAATTGTTTTCTATCCATATTAAAAAACAAATGAATATTTCCATTGTGCAACTTATTCCAATCTATTTAAAATACTGGTCATTTCCCACCAATATTAATGAATAAAAATTAACTTTCTGTTACATTTCTGTTGTAAAACTATATCAACCATTTTCTCACATCATGATAATTAATTAACAAAATATGTTCATGTTATCACCTGATTTAGTTACTATCTGTTTTTGTAATCAACTTATAAAAAAAAAAAAAAACAAAACATCTATCTTAAGACATACATCAGTCTTTTTTTTTTTTTGTCCCGTATATATATTTAATCGTCATCATCTCTTCTGGAAGATCAGAGATCAGATCATCAAATCAAAATACTTTTTTTTCTTTTGGTTCAATTCTGAGTAAACTAGAGAGATCTAAGATCCTAAAAGAATTGTGAAAAGGGAATGATGAGAGAATATAGGTCATCACTTCATTCAACCTAGTACTCAAAATAAGGTCTAGAACAATAGTTGCATTGAGATAAGGAGAGTTATAATATATTTTTAAGAAAATAATAATTTTTAAAAAAGTGTAGGGAATTGGGAGAAGTTCCATTTTTATAGTTTCCATTTTTTTTTTTTTTTTTTTTTATTTCATATTATCTTTTTTAACACTTAGCAAACATTACTCATTTTTAATACCAAAGTTTTTACATTTTCCTAGCAATGAAAGATAAAGAAAAGTAAGAAAAAAAAAAAAAAAAAAAAATAAAAAAAATCAATAAAAATAAGAGGATAAAATAAAATAACTAGTTTATCAATAAATGCAGATTATTATCAATAAATATATGATTGTGTATATGTGTGGAAAAAGACCTATGTCAGTGTGTTAGAGCTCCAGCTATGTCCCAGCCAGTGTTATATTTAGGTTATCTTAAAAAAAAAAAAAAAAAAAAAATTCTGATTCCTATTTTGTTTTTTTCTTTTTTTTTTTTTTTTCCCTTTAGTCATGACTCTTTCTCTCATTCCTTCATCATTGACATCATCATGCCAGCATAAAAGAAACCCTTCCCCGACAATCCTTCTGCTGTCTACTCTCCTCTCTCATCTCTCTCTCTTCTCTCTTTTCTCTCTTCTCTATACACTTGGTAATCAATTGAGTATGTCAAATATAGTTTGAAGATTGAACTTTAGTGTAGATCAATTCAACTTGAGTCTAGATCGTTTCATTGGTATCAAACCCTACTTAATATTCCCCAACCTCTTCCTACAACCACATTGGTTTGCAAAGGTATCTGAATGGGCTCCATTGAGGGACTTCCCAAATCAAATGGCTTCAAATCAACAGGATCAATGGATGCAGGGGAATGTGCCAGGCGCCGTGGGGGCAGGACAGAGAGAGAAGGTGAGAGGCAGGGGGATGGGGGCAGGCGAGGGCCATGGGGACAAACATTGGATGCTAAGGGCATTTTGTTGGACAGAAGAGAGATGGAGAGATGGATGAAAGAAAAAAAAAAGAGAGACACCACACCACTTCACTTCAACTTCAAGAATGTCACATCACACACTCATCAGGCGCTATTTGCTTAGAGAATTTGCTGAAGAAGGCCAGATTTTGCTATGGAATCCAGTCTCATTCAGCACACGATCTCTAGGTTTCCAAATTTTTAAGTTTGCCCTCCCTACGATTTGAATAGGCGAATGGATAATATTTTTGTAGGCGACCAGTGATTGCTCCTCCAAATGGGCATAATGCGGGCAATGACATTTGTTTCACAATTTATCATTCCTCTCATAAGAAGCATTTTATAAGACAGTGTCAAATAACTCAAGGGTCATAAGAGGAGCCCATATGTCTTCTTCATCAAATTTGTGCTCACGCCAAATGAACGTTTAAATGGATGTAAGAACGGTTGCCGGGCCGTAAAGGCAAAACTGCCTATTGGAGATTGCCTAACAGGCCGACAGGCCTTCGGCGACAAACACTCAGATTCTACGATGTGTCCATTCAGACCTGGAGGAGCTCATCAGAAATATGGATCTGCATGACAATTGCAGGAATGTCATCACATGTCTACTTCATACGGAGGCTGATTCCTACAAAGAAGTCGCTGAAACGGCGGCCAGAGTTTGAAGGATTATAGTTTTTTCTTTTGTTATGGTCGTCACGATCTCATTGAACACATGATGGCTGGGTTTTGATGGGGGACCATTGCGACTACATCGACACGGGACTGGCTCAACTGCGTTGCGCTGCTCAAGCTGAAGTTCATGATCCCAACTTCAAGTATCCAGCGTAGTTCTTACTTGTAGGTATTGCATTTTATTTCTCTGTACTTCAATTTCCTTGAACGATTTGGATAAGGCCACTATGTTTTGGGCCTCGTCTGTTGTTTCTTTCATCTCTTTGTAATGTACATTTAAGGGAAATATCGTCACACGATGGTTTCCCCCCATTGTTGGCCACTTGGGCATCCTCCCTCCCTATAGAAAGGGATGGTATGTCCAAGGATGCCTTAGGTTGTCTTAAAAATTTGATTGTATCATTTCTTTTAGAGTTTTCATTTTCCCTTTAGAAAGAGTAGTAGTTATCGATCTAGATTGAGACGAGATCGTGGACCTCTCGCTGCACGTGCCAGTTTCACCATGTTAAGACCACTCCCTGGAAGAACTGTCGACAATGACGGCCCTCTCCTCGACCCTGAGTTCTTGGAGCATTCAAGCAATGGTCCATTGTTCTACAGGCTGCAAGAAACCCTTCTGTTGATCTCTTTTGGGTTCTTACTCCTTGTCCATTCCAGATCGTCCTCCATTAAGGTGTATTCTGTCCAAGAATTGTTTTCTTAGGGCAGTTGGTCAAGCAAAGAATGATCAAGAATGGTCTCTTCTTTGAAAGAGGCACTCTCTAGCATGGTATTCCTGTCTCTGGATGTCTCCATTTTCCTTCGCCATAAACCCCAGGTGCCACCGCCACTTGCCTTCAAGCCTTGCCTGCCGCACGTACCATAGGCACCGTTCATGGGGGCACGCCACAAGCACCGCCCTCGTGCACGCACCGCAAGCATTGCCAACATATGTGCACCGCAAGTATGCCGCCGTGCGTGCCGCAAACACTACAGGCGTGTGCGCGCTGCAAGCGACCTGCCATGCGCACCGCTAACCAGTTGATGCTCAGGACGCAAAGCATCACATGCTGCCCTCCGCCAGGCCTCGCTGCTGAGCGCCACAAGACCCAGCCGCCGACGCCACCAAGTGCCGTCCATTGAGCATTGCTTGCATTCCATCGAGTCGAACACACTAAATCTTCATCCGTACCTATTGTACGATCTTTAAGGTACCATTGCTTCCCCTTCATTTCTTAGTATTATTACCTTCTCTAGTGCCATCTCCCACTATCTGTTCCTCTGCTGAATTTAGTTATGAACTATAGGATGGCCACCTTCCTCGAGAGTTAGGACAATCTCTTTGGGCCGTCGAGCTCCTCACGTCATAGGTGTTCGAGTTATCTTCACGGTTCATTGGGAGTCTAATCGTGACAGTCCCCTTCCCAGAAATCAATTTAATTATAATTCTACGTCAATATCTTGCTACTACTTCCTCGTCGAGAGTTAATTTCTAAACGTGCAATCATACCTTCATGTGCATTTCCCATTTCCCATTTTCTGGAACTCGAGATGAGCAAATCCAGAAAGAAATCATCTCAATAGAACTTCAGGATCAAAAGTTATTAGTAAATGAAAATTGACCAATCTAAGCTGTTGGATCAATTTTTATTTATTTAATTTAATTTTTATTCTATATGCAATGTCGTGTTGTTCGCTGATTGGCTGACATTTATTTAATGTAGAATTGAGCGCCTTATAAGTTTGACCTAGTCACACAGCGCCACGTCATCTACTGTCGGTGTGCTTTGTATGCACAACACGAGAGGTGAACTTACCGCCTGGAGAGTGAATTTCCTAATTTTTTTGCATAAAAGTCCCTATGATGGAGGACCATCCAGCAGATGGCGGCTCAGCGACGACGAAGCCACCCGAGGATGCCACGATGACGCGCCACCAGCCACGCCGAGGTGCTCGAGTCGACGTCCGTCATCTGGGGTTTAAGTACTCCGGGTAAGCAAGGCTTTACCATTTTATTATTTTCATCATCATGTTGTATTTCTTTCCGAATTATGGATTGGGCCATTATCGTAGGGCCCGTCCTCGTCTTTGATTTTATATTTTAGGATTGTATTTGAATTTGTAAGGAGAGACCGAACCACGTTTCACGACGGTTCGATCTCTCCCCACGTTCTCTTGGCACCCCTCCTCCCTATATAAGGGGAGGGCATGCCCAAGGAACATTTGGAAGTTTTTGAATGAATTGAATTTTTCAAAGAGCTTCCCCTTATCGTAGTCGTAGCGTAGGGGGTGTGGCTGGCCCCAACCACGTCGAGACCACTCCGTGGTTAGAGCTCACGATCCACCCGTCGAGATCACTCCGGACGGGTCGTGCTAATCGTGCCGTCGAGATCACTCCGGCACGTTTAAAGATTCGAGAAGTCGGCATCACCTCGCGCAGACGGAAGCCTGCATCGAGCTTACTCTGGAGGCATCTGAATACACGAGACGCCGTCGACCTGCGCTGCATCGGGAGATTTGTCTTCATCGAGGAGACTCGCCCGCGACGATCAAGAACCTCTGTCGTCAAGGTTCTTGATTCTCTCCTCCACCTACACCCTTCTCAACTATTCGCCCCGACCATCTTCTACCCCGGCTCCCTGATTCCCCTCATCGTCCTCGCCATTTCTTGATCTTCTTCCTTCATTCACCCAACGTTTCTTGATCCCTTTCTCCCCCCCCCTTCACCTTCGTCATTCTTGATCTTATCATCAACCCCATCCCGTTTCTTGAACCCCATCCTCGATCCTTCCCCCTTCCCCCCCTTCTTCTTGATTCTTGATCCCCAAACCCCGTTCTGGACCCTCTCGCCCTCACCTCTACACTCTCCCCGCCGCGGCCCCTGCTTCCCGACTCTCTCTCTTTCGCCGCACGCCTCAGCATTGGCCGCGCCGAGACCGAGCGCTTCGCCGTGTCCACGCCCAGCCCCGCGACTTCGCCCGCCGCTGCCCGCCGCGCCGCGACCGCGCCGCGCCCAGCCAGCGCCGCGTCGCGCCCAGCCTCGCGACTCGGCCGTGCTGCCGCCGCGCCGCGACCTCGCCGCGCCCCAGCCCGTGTCGCGCCCGCTGCCCACCCGCGCGCCGCCGCGTCGCCCAGCCCGCGTCGCGCCCAGCCCCGCGACTTGCCCGCGCGCCGCTGCCCGCCCGCACGCGATCTCGCCGCGCCCCCGCCCGTGTCGCGCCCCCCGCCTGCCCGCCCGCACCGCGACCTCGCGTCGCGCCACAGCCCGCGTCGAGCCCCAGCCGCCCCAGCACGCGACCTCGCGTCGCGTCGCGATTCCGCCAGCGTCGTGAACGCACGTGCCCGCCGTGATCCGACCGCACGCCGCGGACTCGTCAACCCCGCCGTGACCCGATAGCGCGCCGCGGCCTCGCCCCTCCCTCGGCTCGTCACCTCGCCGCGCCGTGATCCGCCATTTCGCTGTGCCTTGACTAATCCACCATCAGGTTCCGTCTCCCTCCCTCTTATTCCAGTATTATTACTGCTTGCAGTCCCGTCGCCCGCTATCGCGTCCCCTGCCAAGACCTCTGGATCGAACATCGGAATAGGCGTAGCCACCGACGTCGAGAGCAGGATTCTTTGAGGTAAACGGGTTGTCTATGATTGCTTAAATATCGAACTCTCCAGGGCCGTTATACGCCCCTCCCGTCCTAGTCGTCTAGTAGATTCAGCGGGTCAACGGGGGTCTGATTTCCGGATCATTCTACTCCGTGGCACGTCCCAATCTACTGCGCTTACTTGTCTGCGTCTTATCGGCTTGTTTATAAACTTCAGTCCCATAAATTTGACAAAGTTATATCATATCATCATTTCACTTGTGACGTGAAACGCGCCGTTCGATCCCGGCCGCCGTCGTTTCGCATCACCCTATTAAATGCGCAAATGAACACCCCCAAAAAATTTGTGTTTATGCTCTTCTCGCTATCTCTCTCCTCCATTTTTTTCCTTGAACCATCAAAAAATCTTGTTTAATTGCAATAAATCCTGCAAGTATTTGAATAGTATCTTTACTCTTGCACACATGACTGAAAGTTGTTTTATGGGCATAATTGCAACAAAAATTTAAGAAAAACCTCTCAAACTTAAGAAATTACTTTAAAACTAATGATTTCCCTAAATATATCCTTTTCTACTTAAAAATTCATTTCTTCCTTCAATAAATTCCCAAAAGTTTCAATAAAATTGTAAAATGTTCTAGAAAATTCAATAATTCACCCCCAAATTCAGTAACATCAAATTTAAAATTATAACCTGCCCTTTTAATTTAAACCGAATTATTCCAAGGTAAATTAACCAGTAAATTCATAACATTAATAGAAAATTAGGGAAAAAGCAGAAATTATTTTGAAACATTAATTAAGTGTAAATAAATGATAAAACCCTATTTTAAACTCTTTAAATGCATAAAATTGGGCTAGTTACTTAAATTAAATACCAAATTTAGGATGTTGTCAAGACTGCTTCCTAGAAGGAAGTCACTAAAACGGCGGTCGGAGTACAGAGGATGATAGTTTTTTTCTTTTGCTATGGGCTCCACGGTCTCATTCAGCACATGACGTATGGGTTTCTAAATTTTTTTTAGTTCGCCCTCTATACGGTTTGAACGGGTGAATGGACATTATTATTTTAGTGACTAGTCATCGTTCTTCTAAATGGGCATAATGTGTGCAATGACGTTTGTTTTGTAATTTATCATTCCTCGCATAATATGAATTTAATAAGACAGCGTGGAGGATCTCAAGGGCCATAAGAGGAGCCCATGTGGCTAGTTACGCGAAACAGACGTTTCAATGGATGTAAGAATGGGCGCCGAGCCGTAGAGGCGGACCCTCAAAGAGGAGATTTCCTGGTAGGCCGATAGGCCTTGGGCGATGAACACAGGGATGCTAAGAGACGTCCATTAGGACATGGAAGAGCTCGTAAAAAGGATGGAGCTCCATGACAAAAAAGTGAGGATGCTCACCACCGCTCTCCAAAATTTCAGGAATGTCATCACACAGCTGCTTCATACAGAGGCTGCTTCCAAGAAATAAGTCGCTGAAACAGCGGCCAGAGTTCAGAGGATGATAGTTTTTTCTTTTGCTTTGGGCTCCACGGTCTCATTTAGGACGCGATATCTAGGTTTTTAAAATTTTAAGTTTTCCCTCCCTACCGTTTGAATAGGGGAATGGACATGATTTTTGTAGGTGGCCAATGATCGCTCCTCGGAATGGGCATAATGCGTGCAATGACATTTGTTTCAAAATTTAGCATTCCTCTCATGACAAGCATTTTATAAGACAGTGTCTATAATTTTAGACACCATAAGAGGGGCCAATATGTCTTCTTCATCCAGATTCGTGCTTACGCCAAACGGACGTCTCGATGGATGTAGGAATGGGCCACAGGTCGCAGGGCCGGAACTCCAAGAAGTGAATGCATGGAAGCCAATAGGCCTTGGGCGACAAACACTAGGAGGCTATGAGGCACCCATTCGGACATGGAAGAGCTCATCATATAAATGGAGCTCTAGGACAAGAAGGCGAGGATGCTCACCACGTCTCTTCAAAATTGCATGGATGTCATCACATGGCTGCTTGATACAAAGGCAGTTTCCCATAATAAAGTCGCTGAAACAACGGCCAGTGTTTAAGGATGATAGTCTTTTCTTTGCTATGGGTCCACGATCTCATTCAGCACGTGATCTCTAATGGAGGACCATTCAGTCAAGCACATCCAGTCTCATCATCAGGCACTTCACGAAGCTCGAGTTGATGTGAAGAACACAAATTTCCACTACCGGGTTTTATAATCTGTATTCCCGTTGTTTTAATTCCTGTCGTGTCAATTTGTGGTTTTATGGCAGCTCACTTCTCGTATACGGGCCCCATCTTCATGTTGTTCTAGTCTTTTCTCGTCATATTTTGATTGTATTGCGGCCCCTCCTGTGTGAGTACAGGCCTCCCTCATATGTGTTTTGTCTATTTCATTGAACTAGTTTAAACCTTTAGGGGGAGGGAGTCCATGTTTGACTTATTCTCCCCTAAAGAACCCTTTTAAGGGGAAACCCAATAAGTTTCCCCCTTAAGAGGGGCCCATTAAGGTACACCAGAATTGCCCCACTTCACTATAAAAGGAGAGGGGAGTGAATGTGGAGTTATGCTTGTTGTTTTTGAAAAGAATCAGTTGTTGTTCTTGTGAGAAAAAAGCTTCACGTTAGTTTTCTCGTCAATTCTCCTCCTCGTTCTCCCACCAAGGAGGGTTTCTTCCTCGTTGTTGTAGTGAGAACTTTGAGGGAAGTATCACATAGTACCCCTTGAGTGTGTGTGGATCATTGGTGGACATGTGACCGCGCAGCCATTGACTATTGCAGTAGCCTACCAGCACTGACTTGCACCGCCATCCAACTTCATGCGACACTAAGGTTTGAAACCATTCCTTCGGTCCCAGTAGCCCTACAGAACACCGACGTGCATGAACGTCGATAAGAGAATACTGGTGCTGACATGGATGCCTGCTAGTTATCCATGCCCTACCATGTACGCTGACTTCTATCTACCCATGACAACGTCATTGATCAACACTGCGATTGTGTCCCCTTTTGGGGGAATCGTCCTTAGTTGATCGGGCCTTCCATATAATTCTTGAATCAAGTGTTCCTGATGGGACTTGCCGGGATTCCCTGTTGCCTCTACGACAACTCCATCGCGAAACTACCGCGTCCGCGCCATTGACACCTCCCCCATTCAACACAGAAAGAAGGATATTCCATTGTATCAGCTTGTTGTCCCCCTCTCCTCCCTCCAGCGGTCAACACCACCACCCTTTGCCTACCATATTCTAGCACAATATCCACGCAATTACCTGGTTGAGGCTTCATGGCGCCACTATTGTTGCAAAAATTCACCCAAGCATTGCATAACGGGGGTGATTATAGTTCAGGGACGGGGATGGGACAGGAAGAGGATGGTTTGGGACAAATTTCATCCCGTCTAATGTCCTACGTTAGCGTTAGGACGGAGGACAGGATGAATTTCCGTCCCGCGACAGAAAAATCATCCTGTCCAGAAATGTCGGGACGGTTTTTCGTCCCGTCCTGGCACAAAATCGTCCCGTCTTTTTGTCCCGGACGAAAAAATATATGGCGGGAAACATATATGCGACCCGCGTTTGGAGCCCTAAATCTCCATTCCCACTCTCCAGTCTCCACTCTCCCGGACTCCCCTCTCCACTCTCCACTATCCACTCTCCCGGTCTCCCCTCTCCACTCTCCACTCTCTCGGTCTCCCCTCTCCCCTCTCCACTCTCCACTCTCCACTCTCCAGTCTCCAGTCTCCACTCTCCTGCGCCCGGCAGATTTAGGGCATCCGCTGGTAGCCTGTAACTGCGAAGGAATGAGGAAGCACTCAGGAGGCTGAACTCGGGAACTATCACCTGTTGTCTCCTTCAGAAACATGAAGTCTCCCAGCAAGCGCAGGGCGTTCTTCCGCTGCTTTTTTGACGTCAAGGTATGTTCTCATCTCTTTCTCTTTCAATGGCTTTATTATAATGTCGTTGTGTTGCATCCCATTTTTCTTAGATTGATTGATGTCATTTCTTTGCGCCATTAAGTGCATTTGTGTTGTGGACTCGTGATCATCTCCTGTGTGCTGTGCGTAACGCCTCTCTGTTGTGTAATACCTTGGTTTTCCAAAAGCCGTGCTCAGGGTTGGGAAATCCATTTTTCTCCTACGTTGGCAAGAAATATTTGGTCTGGAGAGCTAAGAACGGTTGTGTAACGCACTCGTTTTCCATTTTGTAGACCCCTATCTCCTTTCAAACTTCTTCCACAGTCTACTTAATCCGTCTCCTATTCCTCACCATACAATTACTACCGCCACGACCAGGATACAGCTGCGCTCATGGAAATCGAATTTCATTTCCCCTCATATGTGTTCTGTTAAGGAGTCACACGCATGTGTCATTACAAATTTTAGCCGTTGTTTAGGCTTGACGTTTCTTTACACACCAATTTATAGTCTCCTTAACATCCAGCTATGAGATTGTTTATAATAAGCATCGTTACTTAGCTGAGAAACATAACAGCTTCTCTTCTACGGTCATCAGCTCCATCCCACTATATTCTCCGTGGATATAAGTGTCTGTGATCTTGTCCATAACCACTCTTTTTTCCCCTTGTCCATATCTGATCCCAGCAGAACAGATTTCCTTTAGAGGACAATAAAAAAAATTGGGAACTTGAAGGGTGTTCTAAAGTTCATTTAAATATCCTAAATCTGATTTTAAGAACCCTAAGTCCCGTCCAGCCTAGTGAACTTCTTTTCCTTACTCCTCTGGATAAGATTTAAGTATGCTGTTTAAAAATCCTTTTCCAATATTGGTCTGCTCAGGTAGATATGTCTTATGCGGAGATCGATCGCAGCGGTAGAGGAGTATTTAATCCTTGCGAGACGAAATTACTCTACTCTCATTAATTCATCTTGCAAATGAATTGGGAATTAATGTAAGTGTGTTGCGACTAGACGGAAGGCTCTACTGCTCATCAGATTCACCAAAACTAGTCAGTTTTACTCCACCAATTCATCCAATGGAAGGCTCTCATGCTCATCAGATTCACCAAAACTGGTCAGTTTTACTCCAACGATTCATTTGATGGAATCGTTAGCAGAAGGCATCCAGTCTCGCCACATGGTTTACGGCTGATGTTTTAACACTTGCTCCCCATTTGTGGGATGAGTATTTTCCAGGTACACGGGAGTCGCGGACTAGACCGACAGCTATGCCTCGATCATCATTGACAACCCAGCACCCTGCATCGTAGTCGACGCGTTTCACGTCGTAGTGTTTGTCTGCTCCTCCAACACCTGGCCTATCGTCACCCAAATGAAGACGTCATCGACATTTCCTTGGATTCGGACTCTAACACCCCAAAGCCTTCCTTGAATCCACCACCGGGTGTAATTTTTTCTTCCGTCCCCAACAGTCCTGCTTCCACATGGCACGCCCCGGCAGCACACCCTTATCATTGAAAGTTCACACCGCCTTCTCTCCCGTCTGCGTCCCTTCCTTTTTGGGCCGGATCCCCCCCAAAAGGTACCTGAAAATTGTTTCACGGATACAGCTTTTTGGGAAGCCCATAACTTTTCGCAGGAGATGATTGCCGTTGTACAAGTTATGGTAGGCCATCCTTTTCGTGACGACCACGTCAGCACCGGTGCACATACAACTACAGTCCCCTTGGCGGATGGCGGTGGTAATGGATGGCTAGTCGAGTAACGACCATGCCATGTTCAAAACCAAGCTTAGTTGGTTAAAACTTTTAAGACTACTGTTTCTTCAAATATCTCCAGTAACATGGAAGAACACAGTTGTTGTTGAAGTGAAACTGTTTTCCTATACCTAGCGTTCTCTTCTCGTTATCTAGCGTTCTCTCTTCTCTCTATCTTTATCTTTATTAAAAAAAAACCCTATTTGGATAACGATACAACGTTTATTTTTTACTAGTGTTTTTACTCCCTTACTGCTTTTGATGGATAGCGATGGTATGAAATTTTTACGTTGATATATTATTCGACTGTATGGATTGTGGAGTTTGATTTTGGTTACGGAATTCCAGGGATTTTTGTAAATGTTCATTATGCAACCATGGTAATGGCAAAGTTATTTATGTATGAGGAAAATATCTGCAAGATTTTAAGTGATTGGAATTTTTTACTGAATTTCCTAGTCGACCGAATTTACTAGTTACTATAAGTCACACTTTCTTTATAAATGATTGCGTCTTATTAATTGCCTAGGTAGAGTTATGGAATCCACTTCTGCTACTACCCCAAAATCGACGGCTAAGGCTACGCCGTCGATGACCGCAGATTGCATCGCAATCGAGGTTGATGATAACCTATCATCTCGTAGCGGCAGACGTAATCGGTCAAAAGTTTTAGATTATTTTGTTGAAATTGGACCGGACGAGTATCAGTACATGCTTTGTCAAGTAGAGAACCCCATCCGTAAGGTCGTCATCAAGAGGAATAAAGACAAGAGCACAAATGTATTTTGGCGACATCTAGAGAAGGTGTACCGTAGAGTTCATGACGAAATTAATGGACACAAGCTGAAGCGGAGAACCATTCTACACTACGAATTACTCTCACGTAAGTTATACTTACGCGACATCACCATGGAGCAGACAAAAGAAGAATTCGTTAGGTTCATCTGCGACAACAATCTTCCTTGGCGTCTTGTGAAGAAGAAGTTGTTCTGAAGGCTGTGGTTATATGGGACACAGGTGGTGGGTGACATCCCCGGTCCAGATGCGGTCAAGGTGACGGTCGAAAGGAGGTACGCCGATGTCCAAGGGAAGCTGGTGGAGATGTTTGCGGAGGTCTCCAGCGTATCACTTACCGTGGATGCTTGGACATCCCAAAACAACATCGCCCTTTTAGGAATCACTACCCACAGGATCGACAACAACTGGAAGCTATGTGAGCTTCTTCTAGGACTGCGACAGATCAAGGGATCACATAGCGGCTCGAACTTAGCGACGATCGTCGTGGAAGTTGCATATCATTACGACATTGAGTCGAAGATATGTGCCATCACCATGGACAATGCGTCCAACAACAGAACAATGATTGCTTCCATTGTGGATTAGTTGAAGACAGTAAACCCCCAGTTCACCATGGACCGACATGTACCATGCTTTGCCCATGTCCTGAACCTCGTCGTCCAGGCCGGAATCAAAGTCATTTGCAATCCAGAACCCCCTACAACTAATTTACTACGTGTCCGAGATCTGCGCCCAGTAACACCATTGGACACGGAAGACCCGACTGATTCACATGTCGAGGAAGATATTGCGGCACTAGTTGCACCTTTGGGGGAAGCTGTTTCACGCGTGAGAACCATTGTGAATGCCATTCAAGGATCCACGCAGCGTCAGGAAAAATATGTTGACATGTGCAAGATGTTTGATTTGCCAGATTCGAACAAGATAAAGATCGACTTCCCAACGCGCTGGAACTCAACCTTCACGATGTTAGAGCGTGCTCTTGGTAAGAAAGATGTCTGGACCACATGGCTATGTCGTTCCTTTCGACGCCCACCAGAGATTACGGCCTGTGTCAGGAGGACTAGGAGTTGATAGACGAATACCTAGGCGTCCTTGGGCCATTATGCCAGGGAACTGACTTTGTGTGCTCGGCGAAGAAATTGCCAATAACTGAAGTAACATCATTAGTGGCGGAGCTCACGACGCACCTTGAGCATGCCACGAACAATGCAGGGGCAACATGGGATGCCGATCGCCGGAATGCCCTACGGTCAACGTGTGGTGCTATGCATAGCAAATTGATGAAGTATGCAACGGTACTTTGGGGCAATAATACCGTCGCCACAGCGGCAACATTAGATCCGTTCTCAAAATTAGATGTGGTTCATCCTTCGTGTAGACAGAGTGTGCTTTCTTATCTTGGCAGTTTATTGGAGTCTACGGCTACGACGAGAGGAGATGAAAACGATTTAGAGCAGGTAATGTTGTCGCTAAGTCGGCGTCCAAATCAATATTTATCCAAGTGGCAATATATGCGTCCGTGTACCCGTCAACGACCACGTTCAACGCCGAGGCAAGAGCTGGATACATATATTAACATCCCATGCAGTGAGGAGGAAGACAACCCCCTAGGTTGGTGGAAGGATGTTGGGATGCGGTACTTGCCAAATCTGACAATAATTGCTCACCAATTCCTCGCCGTCAGTCCGACCAGCGCAACGGTGGAGTGTCTTTTTTCAGTCGGCTGAAGCATCACAACGTACCGAAGACCACGGCTTGATGCGGAGAGCATTGAGATGTTGATGATGCTTCGCGTATGGTTCCGTCGTGTAGGACGGGACTCCGACGACTCTGATGATGACTCCGACGATGATGACAGCTCGGCCGATGGTGGGTTACGCTCTATCGCTTTCCTTGTTTTCAGAAACACGTTTCTCTTTTATTGACTATCTACGTTTCATGTTACAGAGTAACAGAGAGATAATATGATCGCGATGTGTCATTCACTCACGACACATATCGTCATTGTAAGTACAGTCTGTCTGCAAATTACTATTTCAATTTTGATTAAAAACAAATACTAAGTTAACCTTGTCTTAGATTTACCCTGAGAATTTTGACGCAGACATGTTCTGATTATTCTTGAGCACATGCGGTCTACAGCAGTCGAACGTGGTGTTTAATTTTTCCTTAACAATTTGTTGAGATATGATGATTTGTCTTACTGCTCAAAGTTGATATTCCTCGGCGGGACTCCATGACATGTGCATTTTCATTGAGATATTCCAGCATGAATTTATCTCTCAAAGGAATTATCGCTCAAAGTTGAGATATTTACACACTTTTCAATGCAACGGTGCTCAGCTGTCGCACCCACCAATGCGCTTCCCTCCGATGAACACACTCCAAACCGTTGAGATATAGTTTGCTTCAGAATTATTGTGTCTTATACTTCATTTCTTACTGAACAGTCAATTATAGCTCATAATTATCATTCCATGCACTTTCAGGAAGTGGCTGGCCTTTTGGTCGGGGTAAGCGGCTATGGTGTGGGTACGGTGCGGCTACGGTGCGTTTACGGTGCGGCTACAGCGCAGCTACGGTGCGGGTTCGGTGCTTACCAGTCTTCTGTGTCGTATTATACGTCCACTTCCTTTGTACTGAAAATACTATAAATACTTTTTGAACATTTAAGTTACTGTCTACAACTTTTTTGACTTGGACAAAGTTAAGGTTTGCCATTTTTATTTTTATATACATACTCAGATCGAGTGATTAAACTGAAGAAGGAGCAATATAAAAAATAATTACGGAACCGCCATTTTAGGTATTGGTTATCTATATTATTTGACTTAAGTAATCAAAATTGAACCCATGAACATATTATTTTAATAGGTCGAGAATAGTAAGTAATAGTGCAATTTCTTAGATTTATAAACAATACTACAAATTCTTTGTAACGTATATATAATTAACCATTCAAAATTTAACCCATACACATAATATTTCTCCAGATCTATAATTAATGTTCATTTAGTAAATTACCCAAATTAATTCGATTCAATATAATGGAAGTGAACTCAATTCTAATAATAATTAGTCTGCTGTAATACGAAGTTTAGTTTAAATCATAAGCCTTATATTTTGTAGGGGATTAAATAACTTTTTTTCATTTTCTTTTCGTCCAAATTCGTCCGTCAACCGTCCAAGCCTTTTGAACGAATGATTTTTTTGTCCCCTCGAACGGAATTCGTCCCATCCACAAGACCAACGAACAATTTTCCGTCCCAAAATTTGTCCGACTCTCCGGGACGGGACAAATTTTGTCCCGTGGGATGAAAATTTTGTTCGTCCTCGTCCCTGCACTATAGGTGTGATGACTGTATTTCTATGGGCATCCGCTGAATATTTAACATCTCCTTCTCAGACAATGAGTGGTTCCTGCACGCTAAGAGCTATTAGCACCTGATTTCCACATCACTGTCAGCATCGAGCGCCATCTGCCACGAGCATTTGGGTCCAAAGCCAGGTCATATTCTATCTTCCCTTCCCCCTTTATTTTCAGTATTGTTACTTCCTTCAGTGCTGGGTCTTAGCTGCTCCATTGCCTAAAAAGTTACAATATGCGACGTAGGTCTAACCACTATATTTTAGTAAGAAACCATCTTCATCGGTGATGGATTGATATCATTAGCATGACGGACATGTACACTCACGGACGGTGATTGCCCCCTCTTCATCGATCTGATCAAGCGGGCGATTATGAGCCTATCCATGACACGACCCTTCGCGTCGTCTATCTGTGCGTTGTCATGTGTCAATCACCTTCCGTTGTACTCCTCGTTGGGTTTTAAATTGTGTATTATCAACTCATATGCATCTAAATTCGAGTCATTCAACCGTGCTGTGACACGACCTGTTCGATCTCGGTCGTCGTGTTACATCATACTGGTATCAGAGTCAGGTTGTGTTTTCCTCTGCACTTAGCACCATTGGTTGCATTTTTCTCATTTCTGCATTTTAAATTGCACGCATCGCATATCTCAAAATTCATTGCACATGCATACACTAATATCTCATCACTGCATCATTGTAAATAGGAAACATTAGAAAATGACTTTTCTTGCCATATGATGGTTCAAACACGCTGCCAATTACAATCTGCCGTAGACGCTAGTTAGAACAATGAGGATTCCATATTTGATCCTGAACTTCTGAATCTTCCCCTAGAAGGTCCCATATTGACACTTCCTCAGGACGTTTTTTCTGACTTCATCAAGGCTGAGTCGTCTACTGGTGCCATTGGAGAATCCCCCCCTAGGTACAATACTTTCCATAGTGGGGCACCAATGACGGTGACACTGCCTCAGTCCGAGGACCTAGGGCAGACTTTACTACCCTCAACACCTACACCGACACCGAACTCTCACCTCACACCAACATGATCAGACGACTTCATCCAATGACCTAGGAAAGTGCCCGTCGGAGATAACACTGAATCCCAAGCGCCTCTCAACGTGACACATCAACACAAGCTGACCAATCCAGGCACACATTGTATTATATCGCCACCGTACAACACTCAGGATTACTGTGGAGTGCCTTGTGCACCCACGACACCACTACACTTGACTTACCCGCAAGCACTAACTTACGCACCGCGAGATTCGTATTTTCCCTGGCACCATATGCCACACCACGTGCCACACCACTTGCTGCACCTGCAACCTTTGTGCAATATGCGGCACCAACTCAATATGGCCAGTACACCTAGATGGCGCTGCCTGTGCCGAGGACTGTCGACGTGCCACCTAGACATCCTGCACCTTAGGACTATTATCCTACCCATCATGTTCTGACTCTTGCGTCGACACTAGATCCCTGGAATCCCTATGGGCCATAGGACACATCGACAAAGCCAGTCCATCCTCATTACGATGATCATGATAGAGACTATAGATGAGAGGCCCATTAAGCCATGATTTGGAAGAGTGTCCAAATCAAAGTTCCTTTCTACGAGGGCACACAGACTTCGATGGATTACATGAAGTGGGAGTCCAACCTAGAGAGTTACTTCCAGTGGTATGATATGGACGACGACTTATGTGTCGCCTACGCCGAGGCCAGGCCAAGAGATTCTGGAAGAATGAGAAGGATGTCATGAGATGACGAGGAGATCCACCAATCAATTGGGAATCATGTCCAAAAAGCTAAAGGATAAGTATATCCCTGAGCACTATATGACACAACTCATAAAGTGGATGGATCTCAAGCCGGTCAGGCACAAAGTTGGCAATAGCCAGTAGGTTCAGATTGCACTTTTTGTGCATGGCCTCCATCCTGAGTTAGGAACTAATGTGTTGGAACAAAATCCAACATTAGTGGACCGGGCTTAGAGTATAGTGGAAAGCAATGAGTGCTCTATTAAGGATACGCCATTGGCAATGGCCCCGAATACCCGTACACCATCTACTGCCACGACCACAACTACGAGATCATCCCCCACTATAGGATGGATGAGAGGGGTACCTACTCCCTCGAGGAGCACCGCTCCTCCACTAATGATGAATTCCTGTGGGCCCTACCATATCTTCCATCATCTCGACTGCTTGCACTCCGACCGTGACCGGGGAGCAACTACAGTGCTTCAAGTGCATGGGATTTGAACACCAAAGGTCTGATCGTCCATCTTTACATTTAATGGACGTAAGCAGAAACCCAATTGACCCACCTCTAGAGGATGATATTGAGGTCAATGTCTACCTAGGCAAGTGTTCGGAGGATGAGTTCTATGAGAAGGTGTTAGGGAATATCTAGATTACCTCCATAACCCCGCAACTATTTGACTCGTATTGAACCTCGGGATCTAGCAGAACACTATATACTATGACGTCCCTAGAGTTCAGCGAGCTACCTTGATTTCATCACCCGCGCCATCAGCTAGGACTTCGACGATTCCCATATCGACGCCACACGTCTCAAGCACGGCCACCTCCAATGACACCCAATGTCAAACCATCACAGACTCCTACGATGGTGGTCACGGTCACAATCGACACCTAACTTCGATGAACTTGTGCATTACACTTCGATCTTCTACTTCTACGTGAAGATCAGGGGACACACATGTAAGTTGATCATAGATAGTGGGACCTGCACCAATGTAGTCTTCGAAGACACCACGACAAAGCTCGGCCTTACTTTGACGCCACACCTGGTTACCTATAGTGTATCATGGATTGATGCTTCTACTCTTCTGGTACAATTTCAGAGCCATGTACTGTTGAAGATGAGCACCTATGACGAGTGTGTATTGTGCGATGTCCTACCCATGAAGTTTGACAGTATTATACTAGGACGTCCATGGCTGTACGACAACGGCTTCCAACTATGGGGCTAAACAAACACATGTTCGTTCATATATGGTGGACGACGATTGATATGGTACCCATCTGTATGACCATCCACTTAGGTAGCACTGACCGCCCTGATGTGGGCTCCACAACCGAAGGCACTTTTGATTACCAAAGGATGCATATTTCAATGAGAGCTTGACAAGGAACATGAAGATCACCCCATTTTCTTTGCTCTCCCCCTAGATGTTCCCTTGGAGGAAACACCACGCATGCCTGATACTCTAGAGCTGATTGAGCTTATGGCCGATTTTGGAGATGTTTTCCCCAAAGCTCCCACCTATGCGTAGCATCCAGCACACCATCGACTTTGTTTCCGTCGCCTCACTCATGAACCTAGCCCATTACGGATGGACCCGGTAAAGTACGAAGAGTTATATCACCAAGTAAAGGAACTCCTGGCTAAGGGTCTCATAAGGGAGAATCTCAGTGCATGCACCGTCCTCCACTACACACGCCTAAGAAAGATGGGATGTGGCACATGTGTTGCGCCTCCCGTGCCATCAACAAGATAATGATGAAGTACCATTTTCCTATCCCTAGAGTACAAGATCTGTTTGATTAGATGACCAGAGCTACCATCTTCTCGAAGAGCGACTTACATAGTGGATGAGTGGAAGTCGGCCTTCAAGATCAAGGATGGCTTTTTCGAGTTGAACATCATGCCATTTGGGCTTTCCAACACCCCGAGCACATTCTAGAGTTTGATGAACAAGGTCTTACGCCTGTTCATTGATAGATTTGTAGTTGTTTATTTTGACAATATACTAATCTTTAGTGGGTCCCATGAAGATCATCTACAACACCTTTGAGAGGTGTGTGCTGCCTTACAACATGAGAAACTCTATGCCCACTTGAAGAAATGTAGTTTCTTCATGGGGGAGGTATCCTTCCTCGGCTTCATCATATCAGCTCACAAAGTTTTCGCTGACCCGGCCAAGATTGAGACCATCACATTGTGGCCCATGCCCATAGATGCCCATGACGTATACAGCTTCATGGGTTTGGTTAGTTTGTACTAGAGGTTTGTTGCAGGATTTAACGGCGTTACCGCTCCCTATCACATATCTTATCAGACTCGACAAGTTTGAGTGAACAAAGGTGGCTTACAAGGCCTTCAAGGAAATTAAGCACCGCATGACTGAAGCACCTGTTTTATAATTGCCCAACTTCAAGAAGGTGTTGATATTGCGTGTGATGCCTCGAGTGTGGGTATTGGTGGTGTCCTGCGCCAAGACATACACGTGGTCGAATATTTCAGTGAGAAGCTGAACAACACGAGGTGACGATACAAAAATTACGATCGTGAATTCTATGCCCTCGTACAGACTTTTTGGCATTGGTGCCACTACCTCCTACCCAATGCGTTCGTACTTGTTTCGGATCATAGCGCCTTACGGCGAGAAGAAGGTCAGTGATCGACATGCCGATTGGATTGCCTATCTAAAGGACCAAATGTTCGTCATCCGACATAAGAAAGGGGAGGTTGATGTTGTAGCTGACCATCTCAGCTGGAGGCCAGTTGTCCTTGATCTGATGGGGACCCGAGTTTTGGGATTTGTTCAACACCCACATGATTATGCCAACTATCATGACTTTGAAAAGATTATTATTGCTATTCGTGATGGTTTGAAGTCTGAATATCAAGACTATTATCTCTCCGATGGCTACCTCTTCCACGGGAAGATGTTATGCATACCTCGCTCCTCGCTACGAGATTTCCTCATCTAGGAGACACATGCGGGTGGTCTGAGCGGACACTTCAATGTCAACAAGACCATCCAATCCTTATAGTACCAGTTGTACTGGCTGTCATTGAAGAGGGACGTTTGGATGATTGTCTCCCACCGCTTGAACTGCTTGAAGGTTTAAATGACAAAGCAGAATGCAGGACTCTTTAAGCCCTAACCTGTATTGACACGTCCTTGGGACGACGTTAGTATCAACTTTGTTATGGGCCTACCGTAGACTGCTTGACGACATGACTCCATCATGGTCATTGTCGACATATTCTCTAAGATGGCACACTTTATGACGTGCTCGAAGACTGTGGACGCATCGTATGGTGTTGCCCAATTGATCGTGTCAGATCACAATGTGCAATTTTCTAGTTATTTATGAAAGAACCTATGGTTCTTGATGGGAAGGAAGCTCAAATTTTCCATGACCTATCACTCGTAGACGGGTGGGCAAACGGAGGTAGTCAACAATAGTTTAGGGAATTTACTGCATTCCATTTTGGGAGATAACCTCACTATTTGGGAGCGTGTCCTTCCTTGCACGGAGTTTGCTTTCAACTCCCTTGTGAACCATACTACCAGTCGCACACCATTTGAAATAGTATATGGCCAGGTACCTCATAGGCCTTTAGATCTCATTCCAATAGAACAACATCTTAGAGCCCCCTAGTAGGGACCTGCATCATGACATTCATTCTCACATTGTCACGCAAAATGAGAAGTAGAAGGTCACCTCTGATGTGGATGGTGATCGTTCCCTCTTCGTCAAACCTCAAGCTGATCACACGGGTCATTGTGAGACTATTTGTGACACCAGCCTTTGCGTCATCTATCTGCGTCGTCGTCCCATGTCAATCCACATCCATTGTACTCCTTGTTGGGTTTTAAATTGCGCATCATCAACTTATGTGCATCTGCATTCGAGTCATTCAACCATGCAGTGACACGAGTTGTTTGATCCTGGCCGTCATGTTACTTCAATCTCTGGGTTTCTAAAATTTTGAGTTCACCCTCCCCATGGTTTGAAAAGGCATTGGATAATATTTTTGTAGGCGACTAGTGATCGCTCCTCCAAATGGGCATATAGAGTGAAATCACATTTGTTTCACAATTTTTGTAGGGGAAGCCCAATAATTATTCCCCTTAAAAGCGGCCCATTAGGTCACACTATAACTGCCCATCCTTTCTATAAAAGAAGAGGGGAGTGAACGTGGATTTATGCTTGTTGTTTTTGAAAATATTTAGTTGTCTTGTGAAAAAAAAGCTTCGTGTTAGTTTTTTGGTCGATTCTTCTCCTCGTTCTCCTACATAGGTTTTCTTTCCCATCGTTGTATTGAGAACTTTGAGGGGAGTATCACATAATACCATTCGGAGGGTATGGATCATCACTGGACGTGAGGCCAAGCAACCATCGACTATTGCGCTCGCCTACAAGCACCGACTTGCACTGCCATCAAACTTCATGCGACGCCAAGGTTTGAAACCCTCCCTACGGTTTGAAAAGGCAAATGGACAGTATTTTTGTAGCCGACCAGTGATCGCATCTCCAAATCGACAGATTGCATGTAATGACATTTGTTTTGCAATTTATCATTCCTCTCATAATAAGCATTTTATAAGACATCATCTAGTATCTCACGAGCCATAATAGGAGCCCATATGTCTTTTTTATCCAGATTTGTGCTTACACTGAACAGACGTTTGGATGGATGCAGGAATGGGCGACGGGTAGTAGGGGCGGAATCCCTAAGAGGAGATTCCAATGCATGCCAACATACCTTGGGCGACACACACTGGGATGCTATGGGACGTCCATTCGGACTTAAAAGAGCTCCTCAGAAAGATGGAGATCCATGACAAGAAGGTGAGGATGCTCACCACGATTTTAAAAAATTGCAGGAATATATTTACATGTCTGCTTCATACGAAGGCTGCTTCCTAGAAAGAAAGCACTAAAATGGCAGCCAGAGTTGAGAGGATGATAGTTTCTTCTTTTGCTATGGGCTTCAGGTCTCATTTAGCCGATCTCGAGGATTAAAATTTTTAAGTTCACCTTCCGTACGGGTTGAATAGGTGAATGGACAATATTTTTGTAGGCGACCAGTGATCACTCCTCCAAATGGGCATAATGCGTGTGATGACATTTGTTTTTTAATATATCATTGCCCTCACAATAAGCATTTTATAAGATAATATCTATCTCACAAGCTATAAGAGGAGCACATATATCTTATTTATCCAGCTTCGTGCTTACGCCGAACAAATGTTTTGATGGATGCAGGAATGGGCACCGAGGCATAGGGGTGGAATCCCTATGAGGAGATTGCCTGGCAGGCCGACTGGCCTTGGGTGACAAACACTGGGGTGCTAAGGGTCATCCATTTTGACATGGAAATTCTCATAAAAAAGATGGAACTCCACAACAAGAAGGTGCGGATGCTCACCACTGCTCTTCGAAATTGCAGGAATGTCATCACACGATTGCTTCATATGGAGGCTGCTTCCTACAATGAAGTCGCTGAAACGATGACTAGAGTTCACAGGATGATAGTTTTCTCTTTTCCTATGGGCTTCACGGTCTCAATCAGTACACGATCTCTGGGTTTCTGAATTTATAAGTTCGCCCTCCCTACGGTTTGAACAGCTGAATGGACATTATTTTTGTATTGACCAATCATTGTTCCTCCAAATGGGCTTAACAAGTGCAATGACATTTGTTTCACAATTTATTATTACTCACATAATGAACCTTATATAAGACAGTGTCTAAGATCTCACAAGCCATAAGAGGAGACTAAATGTCTTCTTTATTTAGATTTTTGCTAACGCCGACCAGACATTTTGATGGATGTAGGAATGGACATCAGGTCGGAGGGCGAAACCCGCAAGAGGAGATTGATTGGCAGGCCGACAGGGCTTGGGCGACAAATACTGGGAAGCTAAGGGGCGTTCATTCAGACTTGGAAGAGCTCATCAGAAAGAAGCAGCTCCATGACAAGAAGGCGAGGATGCTCATCGCCGCTCTTTAAAATTGCACAAATTTCATCACATGGCTGCTTCCAAGAATAAAGTCGTTGAAACGGTGACCAGAGTTTAGAGGATAATATTTTTTTCTTTTCCTATGGGCTCCACCGTCTCATTCAACACGTGATCACTGGGTTTCTGAATTTTTAAGTTCGCCCTCTCAACGGTTTAAACAGGTGAATGGATATTATTATTATAGTGATTAGTCATTGATCCTCCAATTGGGCATAATGAGTGCGATGTGATTTGTTTCACAATTTATCATTCCTCGCGTAATATGCATTTTATAAGACAATGTCCAGGATGTCAAGGGCAATAAGAGGAGCCTAAATATCTCCTTTTTAAGAGTCATGCTAATGCCAAACAAATGTTTCGATAGCTGCAGGAATGGACGCTGAGCCGTAGGGGCAAAACCCTTAAGAGGAGATTGCCTGGCAGGTTGACAGGCCTTGGGCGGCTAACACTAGGATGCGCGTCCATTCGGACATGGAAGATCTCATCAGAAAGATAGAGCTCCATGACAAGAAGGCAAGGATGCTCACCACTGCTCTTCAAAATTGCAGGAATGTTATCACACTGCTAATTCATACGGAGGCTGCTTTCTAGAAAGAAGTTATTGAAATGGCGGCCAGAGTTCATAGGATCATGGGTTTTCCTTTTGCTATGGGCTCCACAGACAATACACGAACAGTGATTGCTCCTCCAAATGGGCATAACAAGTGCAATGACATTTGTTTTGAATTTATCATTCCTCACGTAATGAGCCTTATATAAGATAGTGTCTGGGATCTAAAGGGCTATTAGACGAGCCTAAATGTCTTATTTTTTTAGGTTTGTGCTAAATTTAAATGGATGTTTTGATGGATGCAAAAATTGGCGCTGGGCCGTTGGGGCGGAACCCCCATGAGGAGATTGCATGTACGCAAACAGGCCTTGGGCGACAAACTTTAGGATGCTATGGGGCATCCATTCAGACATGGAAGATCCATGACAAGAAGGCGAGGATGCTCACCACTGCTCTTCGAAATTTCAGGTGTGTCATCATAGAGTTAATTCATACGGACGTTGCTTCCTAGAAAGAAGTTGCTGAAACGACGACTAGAGTTCACAGGATGATAGTTTTTCTTTTCCTATGGGCTCCATAGTCTCATTCACCACGCAATCTCTAGGTTTCTGAATTTATAAGTTCTCCCTCCCTATGGTTTGAACAGCTGAATGGACATTATTTTTGTAAAGACCAATCATCGTTCCTCCAAATGGGCATAACGAGTGCAATGGCATTTGTTTCACAATTTATCATTCTTCACGTAATGAGCCCTATATAAGACAGCATCTAGAATCTCATGGGCCATAAGAGGAGCCTAAGTGTCTTCTTTATTTAGATTTGAGCTAACACCGAGTGAACATTTTGATGGATGTAGGAATAGGCATCATACCGTAGGGACGGAACTCCTAATAGGAGATTGCCTTGCAGGCTGACAGGCCTTTGGTAACAAACACTCGGATGCTAAGGAGCATCCATTCGGACATAAAAGAGCTTATCAAAAAGATGGATCTCCAGGACAAGAAGGTGAGGATTCTCATTCCCGCTTTTCAAAATTGCAGGAATGTCATCGCACGACTGCTTCACACAGAGGCTGCTTCCTACAAAGAAGTCATTGAAACGACAGCTAGAATTTAGGGGATGATAGTTTTTTCTCTTGCTATGGCTCCATGGTCTCATTCAGTACACGATCTCTAGGTTTCTAAACATTTAAGTTTGCCTTTCCTACGGTTTGAACATGTGAATGGACATTAATTTTGTAGCGACTTATTATCGTTCCTCCAAATGGGCGTATTGAGCGCACTAATATTTGTTTCCTATTTATCATTCTTCACATAATGAGCCTTATATAAGATGGTGTCTAGGAGCCCATACGTCTTCTTTACCCAGATTCGTGCTTACACCGAACAGACATCTTGATGAATATAGGAATGGGGGCCCGGTCATAGGGGCAAAATCTCCATGAGGAGATTTCCTGGACGCCAACAGGTCATTAGCGACAGACACTGGGATGCTAAAGGGCATCCATTAGAACATGTAAGAGGTCATAAAAAAATGGAGCTCCATGACAAAAAGGCAAGGATGCTCACCATGGCTCTTCAAAATTGCGAGAATGTCATCACATGTATATGGAGGCAGTTTCCCAGCATGAAGTCACTGAAATGACATCCACAATTCAGAGGATGATAGTTTTTTCTTTTGCTATGGGCTCCATGATCTAATTCAGCACACGATCTCTAGGTTTCTAAAATTTTAAGTTGACCCTCCCTACGGTTTAAATAGGCCAATGGAAAATATTTTTATACATGAGCAGTGATTGCTCCTTATAATGGGCATAATGCATGCAATGCCATTTCTCTCACAATTTATGATTCCTCTTGTAATAAGCATTTTATTAGACAACGTTGAAGATCTCAAAGGCCATTAGAGTAACCCATATGTCTTCTTTATTCAGATTCAACCATACGCCAAACGAACATTTTGCTTGATGCAGGATTGGGCACCGGGCTGTAGCGGTGGAACCCCAAGAAGAGATTGCCTGGCACGCCGACAGGCCTTGGTCAACAAACTCTGGGATTCTAAGGGGCATTCATTCGGACATGGGCAAGCTCATCAGAAAGATGAAGCTTCATGACAAGAAGGCGAGGATGCTCACCACCGCTCTTCAAAATTGCAGGAACGTCATCACACGGCTGCTTCATACGGAGGCTGTTTTGTAGAAGAAACTCGCAAAAATGGCAGCCAGAGTTCAGATGATGATAGTTTGTTCTTTTGCTATGGGCTCCACACTCTCATTCAGCATTCAATCTCTAGGTTTCTGAATTTTTAAGTTCGCCTTGCCTACAATTTTAACAGGCAAATGGACATAATTTTTGTAGTGACCAATCATCATTCAACAAAAAATGGGCATGATGCATGCAATGACATTTGGTTTGCAATTTATCATTCATCTGGTAATAAGGATTTTACAAGACAGAGTCCATGATCTCACGGGCCATAAGAGGAGCCCATATGTCTCCTTTCACAAGATTCATGCTTAGGAAGCGCGGTGTTTTGATGGATGGAGTAATGGAAGACGGCTAGAGGGGCGGAAGCCCCAAGAGGAGATTGCCTAGCAATCTCCTAAGGAGTGGCAAAACCTAAGCTGCTAAGGGATGTCCATTCAGACATGGAGGAGTTCATAAAAAAGAAGCAGCTCCACGAGAAGACGACGATGATGCTTACCACTGCTTGTCACAATTGCATGATTGTCATCACACAAATGCTCCTTACAGAGGCAAATTCTGGGAGTGAAGTCACTGAGATGGCAGCTAGAGTTCACAGGATGATATTTTTTCTCTTTCCATGGGTTTTGTTGTCTCATTTAGCACACAATCTCTGGGTTTGATGATTTTAAGTTTGTTCTCCCTCAGTTTAAATAGGCAAATGGACATTATTTTTGTAGACGACCAGTGATCGCTCCTCCAAATGAGAATAATGTGTGGAATGATATTTGTTTTTCAATTTATCATTCCTCTCATAATAAGCATTTTATAAGACAGCTTCGAAGATCTCAAGGGCCATAAGAGGAACCATATGTCTTCTCTATCCAGATTTGTGCTTACGTCAAATGTATGTTTCGATTGGTGCAGGAATGGGCACCGAGCCATAGGGGCAGAACCTCTAGGGGGACATTGCCTGGCAGGCTGACAAGCCGAAGATGACAAAAACTGGGATGCTAAGGGGCGTCCATTCGGACATGGGAGAGCTCATTAGAAGATGGAGCTCCACGAGAAGAAGGCGAGGATTCTCACCACTGCTCTTTTAAATTGCATGAATGTCATCACACGACTGCCTCATACGAAAGCTGCTTCCCATAATGAAGTCGCCGAAACCGCGTCCAGAGTTCGTGATGTAACACAGTAAGTAATGGAGGCAAATTGCGGTGTTAAATTTAAATGTCATTGTAACATTAATTTGTATAGCGTGCACCGAGCTTTCAATGAATAAATTTAATAACGTTTAGAAACTTGCTCAAATGTATAGCGTGAGTAAGGTCGTCTCCATAGAGACTGGCCTTTAGGTATATATTCAATAAATGAGTTGTTAGTTAATAAAATATAGTAATAATACTAAAGATAATAAGAACAAGAAGAGATAGGTAATAAGAAAGTATAGAGAATATTAGTTGAATAATATAAGTTTGTAAGAGAAAATACCTAAGATTATATTTATGTATTTGAGATACTAAGAATAATAAAGAAGAAGAAGAAGTGGTTTAATAAGAGTGAAGAAAAAGTATAAGTAGAAGAAGCTAGATAGCTATATTAAGAGAAAATCAAAGGGTTAGAGTACTATTTTTATATACTAAGAAGATAGATAGGAAGAGGGTAAGTATCTAACGTAATATACTAAGCAGTTAGATATTATATAGAGATATGAAGAAAGGGGAAAGGGAATATTAATAGTAATAACTAAGTATTATAGGATCACCTATACTTATATAATACTACTTCTTTTGGTGAAATACTTATTAAATAATTACTGTATATATTTTTAGATGTTTTATATGTATTTATATTTTTATGTCTTTTATAATGAGAAATCAAATGTAGAATGGGTTGATTAGTCAAAATAGGAGTTATATATTATTTACGTAGTGTTAATATTATTTCTATATATTCTATATATTTATTTATATTTGACTCCCAGGATTACTGGGTTGGTTTAGTCGAACACCCGAGAGGTGTTCGACCAAATGCCCGTTAGGGGGCTGAAGAAGAGAGATATATATAGTAATTAATTAATGGTAAGTTTTTAAATATTATATATATATATATATATATATATATTATAAGAGGAAATTGAATATAAGAGGGTGTTTCTGTCAAATGCCCGTGAGGTGTTTGACAAGATGCCCGAAAGAGGGATGTATTTATACTTTTATATTTTTATAAGGTTGATTGAAGTAGAAATTATGTAAATCAAGAAATATTCATCGAACACACTAGGGGTTCGGTGAAAAGCCGAAATGATGTGTTAGTTTAGGTAGCCAAGGAATAACTTGAGAGGGGTGGTGAATTAGGTTCTCTATTTATAATTTATTTTAATTTTAATTAGCCTAGGATTTTTTACTTAAGAAATGAGGTAGGGGAAATGGGAGACACAATTATTTTTTTAAACAGCTTAGGCGAATCCTTAATGCTGTTCGGAGGTATCCGTCCTGAGGTGATGATGTGCCCTAACCAAGTTTGGGTGAATGTCCCCCAAGCAAATCACTTGGAAAAAGGGCTGAACAAGGATACCAAGAAAAAAGAAAAAGTCGATGAAACTTTGTTGTCCTCAACCCTCAAAGGCTTCCACGGAATGACATTGCTTATTCTACTTCAACTTATACCCCTAAAACCTTCTTCTTATGGCCCCCAAAGCCTTAACCTAAGTGATCTCAAAGATCTAGCAATAACAGTATATTTTGTGAATCATGTATTTTCCGCAACAACACTTAGTATTGATAGCTACTCAAAATAGTATTCCAGACAATGATCAATTTTAATTATTTCAACAAGAAAACTTTTATGTCAAAATTTTATTCATTCAGAGATAAAGATTCATAAATATAGCTATGACTTCCCTTCAGTAATACCTCATTGTTTGTAGTTGTTCTTTCTTCAGTCCTTTTCTCCTCCATGTTTTTCTTTGGATAAAATTCTCGATTTGCATTTGACCTTTGATGCTTAAAATTCTAATATCTTTTTCAATCCTGCACCAAATGCAATGACTCCACCTGGAACAGTTTTGTAACAATTTTTCAAAACTGTTATCGTACACAAAGTATTCAAAAAAGAATCAGAGAAATTTCAAGCAATCAATTGTTCAACATCATTTGATTATCGCTCGATTCCTTCGTGTCCAACTTCAAACCCCTGTAACTCTTTCCAAACTCAGCCAAATGATGCGATTCAAATTTCATTGGTTTTGTATGGATGTTAGCAACAATTTGTAGGCTCTCAAAATCAGTATAAAAAATGCTACAATATAAAATTATCATAGGGTTGAGGATGTGTGAAGTTCAGATCCCAACCTTCTTGAAATACCCTGCACCAAAAACCACGATTCCAAGTTCTATGGACTTGTATTGATGTTAGAAACAAATGATTACTTTAAATAATGCTAAAAAACTACTTCAGGACTTGAGAGATCTCTCTAGCTTTTGGACTGTAAATTTAAAGGGCAAGGAGAAAGGGATTTGAAATTAGGGCTCAAAACTGAATATATGTACTTGGAATTTTGAACGGGTATAATGGTAATCTGTCAAAAGTCCCACAGTAATATTCATTCATTATTATTAAGCAATATAAAATAATAAATATTTTAATTTTGATTTTTTTATTTTTACAATTTTGCCATCAATTCAAAATACCGTCCAAGATTTAAGAGCAAAAACTAGCCGTTGTGCCAAGGACTTGAGATTTAAAATAATATTAAACTTTTAGATATGTTTATAAAAACATTTAAATAAAGATATCAGCATTAGATAACAGTATCTTGATGTAATTAATTTTCATTAAATCATCAAGAAATTCAGCTTTAAATACGCAAAGGTAGTAATTAAGATTTTGAACAAGTTATTCAACAAATCAAATGAATAAAATTCACTCAAATACCTGAACAGTGTTAAAAACTATGTTTATCTTCATGTGATAAAATTACAAGTCCTGAATACATGGTTTGAGTTGTTTAGTGTACGGTCAAACTAAGTAATCTTTTAATATATCTAAGGCTCTTATTTTATCTTCACATACAATCAGTCAGCTACTTGACTGAAGGCCTATTGTCATTTGATCACAACCCATATTAAGGCATGCATCACTTTGAACATTCATCGAAACACACATCAAAGCATTGTGCTAAAAATACCCTTAAAGCTTAATGTTCAATCTCCCCCTTTTTGATGAATTTAAAAACATGCCACAATAATCATATTTTTCTCCCCCTTTTTGAAAATGATCAAAAAGATCAGGATGGCTCCCCCTAGGCTTTAGCTCCCCCTACATTCTAGCTCCCCCTAACACATAGCTTGCATACTCCAGAGATTTCCATCAGCAAGGGTTAGTCAAATTGGAGATCAACAAATAGGGAAAGATTCAAGACGATAATGGGAATTTTTGAGACACAGATCTGGGAGAATCCATAAAAAAACAGAAAAACAAATCTTCATTTGGCATATGAATGACTGCAAGAATAATTGATGTAGACAAATACATTTATATAAGCAGAAGAAACCCCAAAACTTTTATATGAATATATAAAAACTAAAAAATTGTGTATATCACGAGTAGATTCCCCCAGAGTCTCAGTTTAATGTGATCCTTAATAGGAGTAGGACCATCATATTTGATGTCTTACCTTGATGGATCTAAAAAAACATTGATAAAAAAAATTGTGGATTGGAAGTCATCATAAATCCCTAGCATGAGCCATGCCTAGCTCTCTCCGTAGAGTACTAAACTGATCTTCACTTAAAGGCTTAGTGAAGATGTCTGCAACTTGTTGTTCAGTAGGTATGAAGCAAAGATCAATGGCACCTCTAGTGATATGATCTTTAATGAAGTGATGCTTCACACCAATGTGCTTCGTTCGTCAATGCATGAAGGAGTTTTTGGCCAAATTAATGGCACTTGTATTGTCACACATTATAGGTATTTTGTTTTGTGTGAATCCATAGTCTTCTAGGTGATGTTTAGCACATACAGTTTGAGCACACCATAGTCCACCTGCTATATATTCAGCCTTAGCTGTGGATGAAGCAATTGAGTTTTGATTTTTAGATGTTCAGGATATGAGGCATCCCCCAAGAAATGCACATGTGCCACTTGTGCTTTTCCTATCAACTTTGCATCCTGCCAAGTCTGAGTCAAATAAGTTGACCAATGTCAAATCTTGATTCTTAGGGTACCAAATCCCTAAATCAGTCGTCCCTTTGAGATACCGTAGTATTCTCTTCACTGCCTTTAGATGGGATTCTTTGGGATCACTTTGAAACCTAGCACAAAGATGTACACTAAAAAGTATGTCTGGTATGCTAGTTGTCAAGTATAGTAGGGATCAAATCATTCTTCAATACATCCGTTGGTCAATACATTGACCAATGATGTCTATGTCCAGCTTAGTGCTTGGATTCATGGGAGTGCCTTTTGCTTGGGAATCCTCTACTTGGAATTTTTTCAAAAGTTTCTTTGTGTACTTCTCTTGGCATATAAATATGCCATTTTGCTTCTGTAAAACAAACATCAAAGCACTGTGCAAAAAATACCCTTAAAGCTAAATCTTCACGATGTTACGATAATAGTTTTTGGATCAAAGTGGATTGAATCAATGATCAAACTAAGAATAATCAAACTAACAAAAACTCTAAGCATTTCTCATCTAGAAGAAGCAAAAGAAACTTACCAACTCGCCCTAAATCAAGGTAAGGGGGTGGCGACATCAATCGCTGCCGCCTAACTTCTGTATGCGGTGCTCCATTGCTTCTCTCCCATGCTGGCATGAGTCTTCATCTTCTTTAGCCCCTCTGTTACCTACTGGAGCTCTAGGAGCTTTCGAAGGGTTGTTACGCCCCTCCTCTTGCTCTGCCAGCCTCAGACGGGTCCTCCACCATGTCTACAAACCTCGGTCGAAAGATGCATCATTTGGGGGTTGGGGTCACCTTTGATGGCCTAGGATGGACCTCCAGGGCCGTTCGATGGAGGGGGGCTGTCCTAGGGGTCCTCCTAGGCCGTTGGATCACCATCGGTCGCCCTCGCCAGCCAAAAATTACCTTCAGCCGACGGCGTTGACGGCCAGGGGCGAGGGTGGACCAAAATGCCCCTGTCTATTGGATAGCCTTAATCTGAATCACATGACTGCAATTAAATCATAGTCGTGGACCCCGATTTAGATGGTGTACCTCGTCCGCCACATCACTGAGCCACGTCAGCCACCCCCGTCAGTGCTTCGTTCGCATTGCTCTCTCTGCTTTGCCCATAATTTGGGTCCCGCTTTCGCATCATTATCACCGACCAATAAGAAACCCTGAAAAAACAAATAAACATATTAAATAGAGTGAGATAGATCTCACCGTCCAATCTTCTTTAAGAAGATCGGAGGGCTGAGATCATATCTCGCTACTTAAAGTAAGCACAAAAAGACATGGGCTTCGGGCTGGGTTGGCTCGAAGCCTGGTCTTAATTTGTTCTTGATTTCTTTAGATCGCGATCATATTATTTCCCATCAGTGACCTGGCCCACTACGAGAGTAAAAGAAATAGTGGGATTCTCAATCCCATATAGAAGATTCTAAAATAACGCTTTGCTATATAAATTTCAGCAATTCCTTCTAATCAAAATCAAGTGCAATACCTCTCCTCTAAACACGACTTCATTCCTTTCTATGGGACTGCTGGATGATGGAGGACCATCCAATCGATCATGCTCCGACTCGTCGCCAACCACTTGAAGCCCAAACCGACGTGAAGAATCTACAATTCCACTACCAAGTTTGAAGCAACAGCCGCGTCTTCTTGGAGCGTGCCATGGCGTCTTTGTGTTATTTTCTTCTTATTGTTTTTGTTTGGATTGTCAGAGACCCCTCCTGCGTCAGTACCGGCCTCCCCCCCCCCCTCGTTCGTGTTTATTTAGTCATGTTTGAATTGTCAACTTTTGGGGGAGGAAATCCATGATGGGCTTCTTCTCCCCTAAAGTTCCCATTTAAGGGGAGGCCCAATAGGCCTTCCCCTAAAATGGGCCCAATTGGGCCTCCATAACTGCCACTTCCCCCTATAAAGAAGAGGGAGAAGTGGGAGTTAGGGGGGAAGTCAATTGTGTTGAAAAACTCAGATCTCATTTCAGGTCGTTGGCAGTTATTTTCTGTGTTCATCGTGCTTGCTTTCTCTCCTTTCTGAAAGAAGAAGATTGCTACATCATAGAAGAAGAAGAGGATACATTGTAGAAGAAGATGTGTGAATTACTTTATTGAGAAGGTCTTGAAGGGCGTCTTCTTATCATCTTGAATGATCTTCTCCCATCATTTAAGAAGAGTGGAATCAGGACTCCATCGTCCACTCAAGGCTGTTTAAGATCATTGCCGTGAGATTGCTAGAGGGGACGCAAATTGTTGAGAGGGAATTTGGGCATCATTCTGCGATTTGGGATAGGATTTTCTGCACGCCATCAAACGTGGCCGAATTGCATTGCCGGAAGTCATCAACCCGCCATCACTGCCACATTCGTCTAGGCGGCCCTCTTCCCTTGGCAGCCAAAATTGATTCAACGTGAACTTTCTCTGACGGTCACAGTGAAGATCATCATCTTTCATTTTCTCCCTCAGATTGTGTTTCTCCTTCTTCCATGGAGATACGGTTACGATGGAAGTTTCTCTTGGATCGAGAATTTATGTGCTTCCTACAGGGCTACGACGGAAATTATCCTTCACTCTACCCTGCTTCAAACACCACGGTTCTATCGTACATGCCACCCTTCTCTCACGAAGACTGTTTCAGTCCATCTTCTTTTGATCGGGAGTTCCTCAGACAATAAATACTCTTTGGAGCACCATCATCTTTCTTCCCTGAATAACGGTAGACCGTGGTTCAATCTTAACACGAAAATTTTCTGATTGCTTGCCGGTGGCGATAACGTGCTAAAGTCAATCGACCCCGGTATTCCATCATCTGTGAAGACTCATCATACTTGGCTCACATAACCTTTTGGTCGAGAGTACGACACTCCTGGGCATTTCATTGTGCACCAACATATTCGGGTAATTTGGTTGTAGGTTCTATATCCAGCTCCTCTCCCTCTTATATTGTATCTTAATTACGTCTTTCAGTGCTGATTTACGAATGTTCCCCTGCCTAGTGAGAGTTGAAAGTGAAATTTAGGATAGCCACCAAAATCTGTGTTAGGGATTTTATTGACGGTAACAGAACTGATCGTCTACGTGGGCGGTGCGGATGCTCTTGGACGAGGACGTTCCCCACTCGTTGTCTTTCGATCTGTTCACACGAGTTATTGGGAACCTGCTCATGGCTACACCCATCACATGTCGTATAACTGAATTGCGTCTTGGGTCAGTTGACGTCAGACATATTTCTCATTGAAATTTCTTAAATATTTGCATCATTACATCACTTTTCATCGCTTCCTTGTTCGATCCTCTTTAGTGAAACACGGACCGTCTCAGATCGGTCATCATTTTACAATAGTGGACCTCTGTGTACCTTATGTGGCCGGTTCTGTTTCCTTATAAGCCACGTAACCCCTTGCCGGTTGTGGCCGGGCTTGAGCGCTCGTGTTTTCCTGCATGTGGCTGGCTTGAGGCACTGGTGCGCCTTGTCAGCTCCTTAGCTGGCCCAATAAACAAAATTATATATATAAATATAAATAAATATCATCATTTTTTTCTTTTCATTTCACTTTCTCAATTTCTTTCTTTAATTGGTTTCTCCAACTTCGTCTTCTTCCCTGCAATAGCATAGATACACACTAAATAGAAGATTAGAAAATTAAAAATGCCTTAAATATATATTTTTAATGAGAAATATTTAGAGTTGTAGAACATGCATAAAAATGACATAAAATGCATTCTTTTATAACTCGCTATATTTAGTGCATGTAATGAAAAAATCTTATAAAAGTGGAGAAATACATATGAAATGATCCCAAAATGACTTAAAATATGTATAATTACATAATACATTTTGGGTCTTTTAGTAAGGCCGCGATCATTTGGCACGTGTTACAACACAAAGAGATGGCGAGATCAATTCTAAGATGCAAAATGACAATGAGACGAGCACGTAAAATTAATGAAGCAATATACGGCAGTGCTGGCGAATTCGGACGTCCAATCAAAGTTGTGGACTTTGATTGATCGAAATCATACCCCTCAATGTCCCTTTGGACCGTCTACACGCTTAAGAATGAGGGGTGTTGATAGTAGCGTCCAAACCTCTACCGACAAGGTCTCACCGTATCGCAAGAAAATAGTCTAACTCTCAATGATTGTTGGCTAATCATACCGCGACATAGCTATTCTCAGGCAGTGGAACACAAATCAACGTCACTGAAAGAAATAATTCGACTGCAAATGGAGGGAAACAGATTGAACCTGTATGGGCTAGGCCCGACGTCCATGGTGGAGTAGAAGATGAATTTCACGCAGAATCACAGTGATGTCGGTAGCGAATCTGATTCATAGGCTGGTGTAGTTGGGGGGCATGAGTAGAGAGGTTGCATCCAAAAAGGGATGGGCGCACTGGTTGAGGATTCATGTGATGATGGAGCACGCTGAGATTGTGCGGGCGTGCACGGTGGGGAGTCGTGGCGCTGGTGTGCTCAACCACACAATGTGCGGCACGTTGATGAGGGCAGGCACACGCAAGGCACCGGTGGGTGCTAGTGGGCGCGCTATCGAAGGCAAGTGCACGCAATGTTAGCGGGTGTGACGCGCGTGCCCTGGCGCACGGGTGCATGCAAAGGTGCGCGGGGCACTGCAATCATTAGTGGGCACAAATGGCGGGCATGCGCGGGTCGGCCATGCGTGATGTGCGGCGGGCGTAGGTACACACCGGTGCACAAGTGAGAGAATGGGCAGGCGATGCGTGGGCATGCCTGGGCACATTGGTGATGCCAATTGAGGGTGACGGGGAGGAAGAGAATACAGGCAGCGGGGGCGGCTAGACAGTAGTGTCGGCGATGGCATAGACAGAGCAGCGTCGACGGCATAACGACGGTGAAGGCGGTAGCAGCGATGACGGCAATGGCGGATCCAAGAATAGCTCAGGAATGGAGTTCTTGGCAATTCTTGAACAGCAACAAGATCAAGAACCCACGTTCTTGATGTAGGCCTCAAGATAGCAACTACGGAGTGGATGCGGCGATGTGGGCATGACAACGTGGTAGGCATTCCCATGATCAAATCTAGACTAATAAAAAGAAAGAAACTCCCAAATGGAGGAAGGCGAGAGCTAATTGTGGAAAATTCAACTTTCAATTAACTCCAAAAGGCTTCCTTGGGCATGCCTCCCTTTATAAAGTGTAGGGAGGATGTCCAATTGGGCCAAATGGGGAGATATCATCTTGTGACGAGAAGTTTCCCCTTCAACGTACACCAAAAGAAAACAACAAAAGTAAAGATGGACGAGGCCCAAACACGAAGGCACATCCATAATTCAAGATGAAAAAAATACATGAAAGTAAAATAAAATTCTCACGACCAGTCGTTAGGCTGTGTACTTGAAGTGTTGGTTGCGAACGTTGGCTCGGGCAGGTTGAAGAGGTTGCTGACGTCCGTTGGTGTCGTTGGCGAGATGGTCCCCATCAGTTCAGAGTATGATAGTTTTTATTTTCCTATGGGCTCCACGGTTTCATTCAGCACGCGACCTTTGGGTTTCTAAACTTTCAGGTTCACCCTCCCTACGGTTTGAATACGTAAATGGAAAATATTTTTGTAGGCGACTAATGATCCCTCCTCGAAATGGCCATAATACATGCATTGACACTTGTTTCGCAATCTATCATTCCTCTCATGATAAACATTTTATAAGAGTGCATCCAGGATCTTAAGGGCCATAAGACGAGCCCATATGTCTTCTTTATCCAGATTCATACTTACGTGAACGGATATTTCGATGGATGTGGGAATGGGCGCCGGGCCATAGGGGCGGAACCCTTGAGAGGAGATTGACTGTCAGGCCAACAGGCCTTGGGCGACAAACACTCAGATGCTAAGATGCGTCCATTCGGCCATGGACGAGGTCATCAGAAATATGGGCCTCCACGATAAGAAGGCGAGGATGCTCATCAGCGCTCTTAAAAAATTCACAAATATCATGACACGACTACATATGGAGGGATTTCCCAAAATGAAGTCGCTGAAATGGCGGATAAATTTATGAGGATGATAGTTTTTTTCCTTTGCTATGGGCTCCACAGTCATATTCAGCAGGGGATCTCTAGGTTTCAAGATTTTAAGCTCACCCTTTCTACGGTGTGCACAAGTGAATGGACATTCTTTTTGAAGGTGACTAGTGATTGTTCCACCAAATGGGCAAAATGCGTGCAATAACATTTGTTTCAGAATTTATCATTCCTCTAGTAACAAGCATTTTATAAGATAGAGTCCATGATCTCATGAGCCATAACAAGAGCCCATGTCTTCTTCATCCAGATTCGTGCTTACGCTGAACGTGGTCCGCTTGAGGAAGATTATTTTAACAGAAAAATGAAAGCTATTAAGATAAAGATTGCTGAAAATTTTAATTTACATTTTTGTGAAGATGAAGTACATGGGTATGAGGAATCACAATCAGAATGTTATACAGCTTCTGAGTTAGTCTTTCACGATGATATGGGAGAAAAGGTGGAAAGAGATGAGGAAGGTCATTTTGAAAATACCCATCCTCATCTTGAAGAGTATAAACCTCGTATTCCATTTCCTGAAGCACTGCGTACTGGAATCGTATGTCAACCCATATACACTAGGAGTGGAGAAGAGATTAATGAAGTTGAGAGACAAAATTTTTTGTCAAATCATGGATGAATAATTTTGGGGAATCAGGCATCTCAATCGAAGAAATGGACGAAATAATCTCTCATGTTTACATGTTGTTTCTTGATGACAGAAATCATGTGAAGGAAAATAGCAATGTGAAGGCCTCAATGAGGATGATGTTGGTGAAAATAGAAATGGAAAAAACTTTGCAATATGCCTAGTGAATTATTTAAAGTTCAATCCATGGTAACGGTAAAAGAAAAATGTTATGAAGTTGAAGTTGAACCATTTTTGTGCAATATTCGTTTTACAGACTGGCATGATGATCTCTTTGAATGTAAATGTCGATTTTCTACCATGGTTTTCTTTATGCCCAATTCCTTTAATGTTTTACTTTTGTGGGCCAAAATTACTAGGAAACCCATTCTCAAATATCAGTATGTACACATGGGCATTGAGTTTCTTATACACATGCTTTGAATTTAAGTTCATGCATGATATAAGATTTAGTTTGATTTATTTTTCTTTTTCTAATGGGAACTGGGATCCTTTCTAGTTTCCCTTTACATCTTTCATCCAATTTCTTCTTTAGCCATCATAACAAGTAGGAGGAGCGCACATGCAGGAGGAATAGAGGGATGCAACCATCATATAGGGAGGAGAGGGTTTGAAGAGCTAGTCGGCCTGATCTTTTAGGACCCAAGTCCTCAACATGATTTCTCTCATAAATTTCTCTCTTTAAAGACTTGAAATATTTTGTTCATGTGGAACCCCTATCAGTCTTGTTGGTGTGTCTTTATTTTTTGATCAAGATTTTGACCAAGTTGGAGAAATTATGACGTGTGATGCACCCACACCTCATTTTATATCCATCATCTCAACAGCGAGCCACAACTTCCATGCCCACTGTTTGCCACCCTCTCCCTCAACTTTCCTTTTGGTTATTTGTTCAATTATGCATTGAGGGCCACACATGTTCAAGTAGGGGGAAGCTAGTTCATTTTATATGACAATCTGTGATTTATGCATTTAATTTTGGGAAATATTACATGAATTGGACCTGCTTATAACGCTAATTAACATGCATATACATGAATCAAATTTGTCATCCGTTGTTTGGGAACATGTGTAGAGATAAGCTCCTAGAGCTGATCAAGAACATGTTTGAGGTGGAACACGTGATTTTGAGCAATGTGAGTTCAATTTCAAATTGGGATGACGAGCGTCTAGTGGGTGATTAGATGATGGAAAGTCAAAGGGTAGAAGCTCTATGCTCCAAAGGTAGAGTGATGAGTGAGTGAGGTCCCCCATCCCATCAGCTCAAAATAACCGAACCCACTTATGTGTTTTGTTTCACCATTAGCATACTCATATTTCAAGACAAGGACGAGTCATTTTCCAAGTCCTATGCACATAATACATTATCTTCCACTATCTCATTGTTCCCACACATTTCACCGTCTACCAATCATCACCTTACTTCTTCTACTGAGGATATACCTATCTCCTGAGTATGTCTATCTTCCTTTCCACTATATCACTCCGATATCGCCTCTTCCCTTCTTTTTCTATCAATGATTTGATATGTCATTCATCGCTAGTTGCGATAAGATGTTTAGAGACAATTTATAGGCTGGGACGTGTTTTTTGTCATTCCATTTTTCTAGTGAAAAAAAACATAAAAATAGAAACATTTGAAAAAAAGTGTGAAAAAAAGAGAAAAGAAGGAAAAAAACAAGGGAGTTTTAACGTGTATGAATTTCTTATGTTATTTTTCCCTTCATGGTAATATAGATCTATATGTATGTTCCGTCATCTTGGGAGTAGGTTATCTTAGGTAGCACCACATCCCTTAACGACAAATTCATCCCATTGTTAACACCTGCCCCATCCCCTTCACGAGACCTCCATCTTTCATATCACAATCCCGACAGTTCTGCCATATATTCTTCATGTTATCTTCCATATTCAGTGCTCAACATGAGGAAATTGGTTTCTTATATTATTGGGTTGAAGGAAAGAATGGAGAGACAAGTACTAGGTGGCCGACACCCCGCGAGAGAGTGATCTTGCTTGTGAGATATGTGAGGCCAGTATCAAATGAGTGCAGCGAGATTACCTTGGGAGTATAGCGTCATACCTAGCGACAAGTACACTCCCTTTTCATCTACTTATGAATCCAAACCAAAAATAAAGGAATCCCACATTCCTGAAAAGGTCAACGCTCAAATTGTCACTCAATGTTTCGTCTCAGATTGTGATTGATATGTCTACCTCTTCCACACTTGTTTTGTTTCACCTACAGGATGAAAAAGGAAAATTTGGCAAACTACTTAGATACTGCTAAGGAACTAGCAATGTTTAAGTACGGGGGTATATGATAACACCCTAAACTCAGTAATTATTTCAAGCAATTATCATAGTTTCATGCATTTAAATATTTTAGAATAGGGTTGTCATCATATATTACATGTTAATTAATTTTTCCAAGTGAATTCTGATTTTTCCCTAATTTTCTGTTAATTTATGAATTTTATTAAAGTTTTTTAGGCTTGGAATATTTATTTTAAAATGAAAATGGCAGGTTTAAATTTTAGTTTTAATCTTAAATAATGTGGCGACAAATTACTGAATTTTCTAGACTTTTCTAAGATTTAAGCGAGGAAGAAATGAATTTTTAAATGGGAAAAAAGTATATTTACAAGGAAAATATGAGTTTTAAAGCAATTTCTAAAGTCAAAAGGGTTTTGCTTAAATGTTTGTTGAAATTATGCTCTTGAAACAACTGTTGGTCGTAGTTGTTAGCAATTAAATATTTACAAGATTTAATTGAAATTAATCAGTATTTTTTATGACTTTTTAAGGAAATATGGAGGTGAGAGAAAGCAACATGAGCATATACATAAATACTTTTTGGGCAGCATCCTTTTGCATGCACACATTTAATGAGGGACGTTTTTGCAAAATTCCAGGGAATTCTCTCTCCACCAGTAAGTTCACCTTCCATGCGGTGCATACACAGCGCACGCATGATGTTTTCTATTTTTTTATTTATTTTGATTTTAGGACAGGGGTACGTGGCATACGGAGAATGAACCCGTCATTTGAAGTTCAAATGCGCCAGCCAATCAGCCGTCCACACGCCATTGTGGGTAAGAAAAAAGGTAAATAAAAAAATGAATATTGATCCAATGACTTAGATCGATCAATTTTCATTTATTAATAACTTTTGATCCTGAAGTCTGATTGAGATGATTTTTTATGGATTTGCTTGTCTTGACTGCCTCTTTCTATTTATATGGTTGGATTTCAGATAAAGCCTACATTGATGGATAAAAAATAATTACTGATTAGGGGTAAAATGGTAAATTTTACCATTTAACCTAAGTACAAAAGCCAAATTTTGAGAGGAGGAGGCCATTCTAGAGGTGGCTCAATAACAGCTGCCAGACAGAGAGGAGCTTCATCCTGGATCAACTCTATTAGGTGCTTTATATTTACTTCTATTTGAATTTGAGTGTAATTTGGATGATTGTTAACTGAATTTCTTCATTGTTCTTCTTGATCTTGGTCTGAATTTCTAAATCGCTAGGCTTAGGCGGAATGTAGAATCCCTTACTGGGATTGAGAGGAGAGATTTTGAAATTTACCTAGCTATTCCATTTCCACATTAAGAAATTTATAAAATTTTAATTTCTAGGATATATTAAATTTCCCTTCATGATCTAATAGTTAGTACATTTTGAATTACCAAATCCCCAAAACCAACTAAAACCAAATCAAATTTCCTTCTTTATCCCAATACTTGACTCATTTGATCCTTTTAATTGGATCGAAGAACTCAATTAGAGATCCCTATTTCTTCTATTCTTCCTATCTCTTATACGTCCCTTTCCAAAATCTTCATCTGATTACGGCGATTTGATCTTCAGTAAAGATTAAATTATCTCTAACTAGGGTCAAATTATTCAAGCATATCACTAATTGAATTCCTTACCAGCTTCCCTTGGACGACCCCCATACTTATAACTATTCATCTTAAGTTAGAGTTTTATAAATTTTATTTTAGAAGCTAAAATTAACAATGACAAGGGATTATAAAATTGCATAATTTACCAGTGTTTTTGGCTTATCAATTGGCGCCTTTGCCAGGGAAGCAAGGGTAAGGAAGTTCAATTGGTTTTCGACTCTACTAACTAAGTGTTATAGGATTTATTTTAAAATCTTGATTTAATTCTTTAGAAAGTGATGCTTATGAATTGAATATATTTTTGCACTACATTTTACTTCTTATAATAGGCAATCATTTCTAAGAATATGAAGCAACCAAGTCTTACTATTATGGGCATAGTTCTCATTATCGTGAGTTGCATGGAAATTATCAGCATGATGATTTCTATTATGAAAGTGCATAATCTGACCATTTTCATGATTAAATATAGTCCTTGAATCATGGTGAATATTTACATTGTAACATCAGTACTTATGATGGTGAACCTTCACAAGAGACCTTCGATAATTTTCATGAGCATTCGTATTATCCCAAATCTATAGAGGCAAGAATCCCTAAATTTTCTCTCCATAATACCATGATCATGGCTTTCACACCCATGATATGCCCCCCTTGGAATATGCACACTATGAGTGGGGGAAATCACCATCATTAGGACTATCCTCTACAAATTCATTGCAAAATGCATCATCTTCATTTTCCACTGAGCATCATGCATTTGTTAATGAGTTTGAAATGATTCAACATAAAATTTCTCAGCTTGATGACTCCGAAGTGAGTGACCAGTTTATGATAAATTATTTTCTTGAATATAAGGATGTTTTCAAACATGAATGTCTATCTAAAATAATTTTACTTCATAATATAAGTAAAGGATTTCCTACTAAAAAAAATGATTTTTATAAAAGGGGAGAATACCTCTTAAGGATCTAACATATGGAGAAGTATGTTTGTAAATTTTTGAAGGATTTATTAGCAGAAAGTGGTCCCCTTGAGGAAGTTCATTTTTTCAGAAAAATGAAAGCTATTAAGATAAAGATTGCTGAAAATTTTAATTTACATTTTTGTGAAGATGAAGTAAATGGGTATGAGGAATCACAATCAGAATGTTATACTGCTTCTGAGTTAGTCTTTCACGATGATATGGGAGAAAAGGTGGAAAAAGATGAGGAAGGTCAGTTTGAAAACACCCATTCTCATCTTGAAGAGTATAAACCTCGTATTCCATTTCCTGAAGCACTGCGTACTGGAATCGTATGTAAACCCATATACACTAGGAGTGGAGAAGAGATTAATGAAGGTGAGAGACACAAATTTTTTTTTCAAATCATGGATGAATAATTTTGGGGAATCAGGCATCTCCATCGAAGAAGTGGACGAAATAATCTCTCATGTTTACATATTGTTTCTTGATGACAGAAATCACGTGAAGGAAAATAGCAATGTAATATGGAGACTGATAATCTCATATGTTAATTTAAGCTGAAATAAATATGTAATTGTAGAGGTTGTGATAAGCTCAAAAAATGTGTGTTTATATGTCGTTATTTAGGGATTTTTTCGAGCTTAATCACTAAAATTTTTATATCCCTTAATACTTGAGTAAGGGGTCGATCCTAGGGAGGCGACGGTGAATTCAATTGTCCTCAAATCAGGGAGTAGCACTAAAGTTTTAATAGCCAAGCTCCATTTACTTTTGATAGATTTAATGATCAGTTAACATCTCTTGGCAAGATTTACTACTCATCCACTGCAAAGTGGCTTAAGTAGAATTGTTTTTAGAATATTTTCTCTTTAGTCAATTAGAAACGACTAAGAAAAGGAAATTGATCCCAATAGTTTTTACCAAATGTTTTTGCTAATGATTAATTCAAACTTATCCTGGACTAGGATGCCTAAGATAGTATTTCTCACAAAGTATATATTTTTTTTTTATCAATTTCTCACGGATTTAGGAAGTTTAAGCAGAGTTTATTATTATTTTTTTCATTTTATACCGATTAATTTCAAATTGTAGCTATGTCCTCAAACCACAAATCGTGAATGTGATTCACGATTTGCTGAATTTCAGAGGCGAGAGATTGAAATCTTATTGATTAGATGAACGAAAGCGATTAGGAATAAAATGTTGGTAATAGATCTAGGTAGAATAATCTGAAAACAAACTAAAAATTCACAAGCTAAATGAGTAACGTTGGAACATGAAAAAGAACGACGGCAAGCGTGAGCTAAATGAAAATTTTCAGAAAATTAACAATGTAATACGGTGAAAAACTTAAAGAAAGATAGACCTAGATGTACCAGAAGCAATAAGAGAGTTAGTTTGAGCTAATCCCGAGCAACGAACGTCGAGTTCTTCTCCGATTTGGTTTGAATTTGACGAAGAATTGCGGCGCCGGATCTGCAAAATTGCTGCTCCAATCCGTCTCCAAATCACCCCTGGCGATTCTTGAGTCTTGAGGGAGGCCAGGCGATCCTTCCTTCAGCTTGAAAATCAAGAACAGTTTGAAATTTTTGGTTTTTTTTTCTTTTATCGCCGTGGAATCGGAAGAACAGCTTTTCCGATTCTGTTACTAACTTCTTCTTATTCGTTTTTCACGCAGATCATACGCACTCTGCCGATTGGTCCATATCGCGTTATATGCATTCTACGCACGGTGCGCGTGCGTATGAAACGCACGCGACATATGAAACACATGCAACACGCACGGTGCGCTTGCGTGCGTGTCATGCACGGAAGGCGACGATTTGCCTTCTGATTGGCTGGCGCTGTCTCCCTGTACTCTGCGCAACTCACACATGTCGTTAGCGCTCAAAATGGCCCAAATGAGGGCCATTTTTATAAGACAAAGGATTTTTTATTAAAAACAAATCGTAATAAATCCTAAAAACCATTATTTAATATGTAGAAAAAGTATTCTTATTGATTGAAAAATTAGTTTTATATTTTAATTTATTTTTATGAATAGAAATAGGTCAGTCAATCATTTAATTTCATTTAGATTTTACTCTAAAAACACTTAAAATGTAAAAATTGACCTAAATATTTATTAGAAGTATTATCTAACTTGCAATTCAAGGAATTTATTATTTTAACCTGAAATGATGATAACATGCATTAAAATTCCATGTTTTATCCATGAAAAGCCCTAAAAATATGATGAAATTATCTCTTTATTAGCTTCTACTTGCATGTTATCAGGTTGCAAGACTGTTATTCACTAGCTGTAATAGACATAAACATATTGGATTCAATAAAATTCATACATTAACAAAACAAATAAAGAGAAACCCGAATTCACTTGGAATAATGATTAACGTATAAATATGTGATGATGACACTACTTTAAGCGCTTTAAATGGTGGAAAATGTGCTAATTAGTTGAATTAAATACATTATGAAATAGAGGTTGATTATCTCATATGTTAATTTAAACTGAAACAAAGATGTAATTGTAGGTGTTGCAAGACTGTTATTCACTAGCTGTAAGAGACATAAATATCTTGGATTCCATAAAATTCTTACATTAACAAAAAAAATAAAGTGAAACCTTGAATTCACTTGGAATAATGATTAATGTATGAATATATGATGGCGACCCTAGTTTAAGCTATGTGAAGAGACGAGGAAAAAGAGGAGAGGAGACGAGGTTAAAGAAAGAAGGAAAGAGAAGAAAAAAGAGGGCGAGGAAAAGAGAAGAAAAAATAATGAGAAGAAGAAATAATGCAGGACGACGCCGGTGACGTCGTCCCGAGAGTACCGAGTTGATGCTCGGATGCTGGGGAGATAGAGGACGCTGTCGAAGTTGTCCATCGGGTGTGGACCTACAGTGATGCAACTACGTGAATGCAAAGACTTCTAGGTGGAGGTACGTGCAGGCCTGACTCGTGGGTTATCGCCAAGCTCTGGGATCTTAGGCGGATGGCTGATGATGATGACGGTGACCTCCTGGCCCTCGTCATAGCGACGAAGGTGTCTATTGTGCCAAACAGACTGAGTCTGTGGGTGCTCTCATGTAATGGACCGGCTCGGCCCGTACCTAGGGAAGATGCTAGGTAGATTCTCTCGTGTCCGTTTGTCCTCTCACCTATTCTATCCAGAGCGCGATGGAGGGCATTCGAAAGATTTATGACAAAAGATAAATTAACACGGCGAGCTAGGGGAAGGGGGTATGTACCTCTTTGCTGGCGTGTTGTCCCGTTGTAGAAATATTTGTCAGTGCAGCAACCGGTGCGTGTAGATTTGGCAGAGTCGTGTTGGATACGGGCACGACGTCATTTGTCCGGCGGTGAAGACGCAGGTCTGGAGCTGTGACGCAAGAGCGGAGGACGCAAGGTAGGGTCACGGGGCGCAGTGGCAGTCGGCGGCGGCAATGGCTTTGAGGGCGGTGACACGAGTGGCGACACAGATTGCGGAGCAACAACATGGGCAACGGTGACGACGTCACAAGCATCGGCATGGCGGCATAGTGACGATGCGTATGACGGTGCAACAGTAATGCCAATGATGGTGTGAGTGAAGGTGGGTTGCGGCGTTGGCGCGATCGCCTGACGGGAAGCATACCGAGTGTGGCGCAGGGCGCTCGGAGTGGATGCCAGGCGCAAGAGCAGTGTGGGTGCAGTCGCGAGTGAGGCATGAGTGGGCGGCCTAGCGATATGCCCTCAATGGCTGTTACGCGCTGGGTATGAGCAAGCAGCTTGGCGAGGTGGCCTCGGCATTGGCAACGGGAATCGGGCGCGAGCGCAGCATGAGCAAGCGGCTTGGCTCGATGGCCTCGGCGTTGGCAACGGGCATCGGGCGCGAGTGCAGTACAAGTAGTGGCCAGGCGAGGCAACCTTGGTGATGGCGACGAGTGTCGGGCACGAGCATGGTGCAGTGATGTAGGACAACGAAGGAAAAGGTGACTGAGGGGATGGATGGGTTGACGACAGGTATGGGTAATAGGCGGATTATAGGTAGGGATAAAACAGTCCACAGAAGTTCAGGATCGAATTTGGATTTAAAAACAGATGAAAATCTGGTGGTGCAGCTCCGACCCTTTTCGAGGGCGGGAGTACTGTCTTCCCCCACCGCGACGATGCCTAAGCACTGAAATCAATACCCGAATTCACGTCGCAAGGGAATACTCGAAAAGACGAGAGAAGAGATAGAATCTCAAACCAAATCAAAATCTGACGGCGGTGGAAACTTCTCGGGAAAACACTGAACGAGGAACACTTCGACACCAAAGAGTTTAGGCGTACCTCAACACCATAGTGCGTGAAGAGGTTGCGGGCAATTCTGATCGTGACGAAGCTGGGCGAATCCGGACGTTGAGCGGCCCACTAGACGAGGACGAGGCTGGACGTTCCGGGCGTTGAACGGCCTTGGTTGAGTGTGGTTGTCGTGGGCGCAACGCTGCGTGGCGCGCGCCGCTGGAGCAGCGCGCTGGCGCCGCTGGCGCGCGAGCGCACGGAGCGCACGGAGCGCGCGCGCGGGCGCTGAGCGTGGGAAGCACGCGGAGTGCGGCGGAGCGCACCCGAGCGCGCGCAGCGCGCGCGGCTTGAAGCGCCGACAGCGTCTGGACAGGGGCAGCCAAAATGCGGCCCCGGGCAGCCCTGGCGAAGGCTGCCTGGCGGCGCGGCAGCGCGCGGGGCGCGTGAGCGGCATGGGCGCGCGGGCGCAGGCGCGCGGGCAGCCTGGGTGGCCCCTTGGCGGGCTACCTGGCAGCCTTGGGCGAGAGAGAGAGGGTGAGAGGGAGAAAAAGAGAGAGAGAGAATGGAGAGGAGATGGGAGGCCAACGTCGTGGGGCGGCGGCAGCGGCAGCTAGGGTTAAGAGGGACAGGGGAGGCTGGGCAGTCCTCCAAGAAGAGTTAACAAAACTCAGTTCTTGAAATAATGACTGCCTAATGTTTCTTGAAAACAATGGCCTATATGTAGGCCTTGGAGGAAAGAGAAAATGACGAGAAAATAAAGACGAGAAAATAAAGACGTGCGCCGTGTCACGCCAAAGGGCAGTTGTGTATCTGCCTCTGGCGTTGTGTCATGACGCGCATAGGGACGTGCGTGGGTGGAGACGTGCTTGTCGACGGTTGTGGCATGTTGACTTCGATTGACTCCGATTGACCGTGGTCCATAGCGGGCGTGTTGACTCCGGTTGACCGAGGTGACGCGTTCAGTGCTGAAGTGTTGGCATCCTCGCCATCATGCAGACAAGGCAGCCTGGCGAGGCGGCCTCGACATCAGCGATGGGTGCCAACCGCGCGCGCGATGCAGGTAGAGTGGCCAGGTGAGGCGAGCTCAGCGGCAACGGCTTGCTTTGAGCGGCACTACGGGCGGTGTGGGCAGTGACTGGGCGCGCGGAACACACCGGCGTCATGCGTGGCAATAGGCTAGTGGCGCTACGGCGCGGTCGGCAGCCTGGTGACGGTCCGGGCGCGAGCGCACAAACACGCCAGAGTCATGCTTGGCGGCCGCCTGGCAGCGCTATGGCACAGTCAGCAGCCGGGTGGTGACTGTGGAGGAGCACGTGAACGGCGGCAAACAGCACCGGGCAGCACGTGAACGGCGTGGGCTGCGGCTGGACACGTGGATGTGCTGGCATAATGCTTTGCGGTCGTCTAGTGGCATTACGGAGCGGTCGGCGGCCAGGTGGCGGTCCGGGCCAAGCGAGGAGCGGACGGTGGCCGTTGGCGTTTCCCATTCTGGCTCCCTCCCTTCTCTCTCTTTGTTTCTGTTTTTTTTTCTTCCGGATTAGGAATCTTTCACAAAAATTATCTTGACTTTTCTTAGTCTAGACTCAGGACTTAGGGCCCCCTCCATCCCTTAAATAGGGATGGTGATGGGCCTCTAAGAGATATCCACAAGAGGGGGCCCATTTAGCATAGGGGCCCCCTTAAAACAACTAATAGAACACAAAAGGATAGAAATTCTAAGAGAAAACAAGGGCCGTGTGCGTGGATATGGCCCGAACTTAAGAGTGCGGGTTTACCTCACCTCCGCCTTGGCGTGCCGACCTGACTGGGTGCAAACCCATGACTATCGATGATGTTGGTGCAGGTTTCAGTGACGTTTTGAATGGCGTGGGATCTCTTGCTCCATCAAGAAAAGAGGAAAAAAGAGGAGAAGATAATAAAAAAAGAAAGAGAAGATGAGAAGAGGAAAAGGATGAGGAGAGAAGAGAAAAAAGAGGAGAGGAGCGGAAGAAAAAGAAAGAAGAGAAGAGAAGAAGAAAGAGGAGAAGGAGAAGAAAAGAGAGTAAAAGGAGGAGTGGAGAAGAGGAAAAGGGACGAGAAGAGAAGGAGAAAAGGAGGAGAGAAGATGAGAAGAAAAAAAGAGGAGAAGAGAAGAAGAAAAAGAAAGAAGAGAAGAGAAGAGTAGAAGGAAGCGGAGGAGGAGAAGAGAAAAGGGTGCAAGGAGGAGTAGGGGGAAGGAAAAGGCAGGCGAAGAGAAGAAAAGGAAAGATATAGAAGAAGAGAAGAGGAAAAAGAGGACAAGAGAAGAAGAAAAATAAAGAAAAGAAGAGAAGAGGAAAAATATGAGAAGAGACAAAGAAAAAGAGCAGAGGAGACGAAGACAAAGATAGAAGAGAAGAGAAGAGAATAAAAGAAGGAGAAGAGGAGAAGGAAAAGGAGGAGAAGGGAAGAAAAAAAAGAAAGAGAAGATGAGAAGAGTTAAAAGATGAGAAGAGAAGTTGAAAGAGGAGAGGAGAGGAAGAAAAATGAAGAAGAGAAGAGAACAAGAAAGAAGAGGAGGAGCAGATAAGAGGATAAAAGAAGGAAAAATGGAGAAGAGGAAAACGTAGGAGAAGAGAAGAATAAATAAGAGGGACAGAAGAGGAGAAGAAAAAAAGAGAGGAGAGGAAGAAAAATGAAGAAGAGAAGAGAACAAGAAAGAAGAGGAGGAGCAGATAAGAGGATAAAAGAAGGAAAAATGGAGAAGAGGAAAACGTAGGAGAAGAGAAGAATAAATAAGAGGGACAGAAGAGGAGAAGAAAAAAAGAGAGGAGAAGAAGAAAAAGAAAGAAGAGAAGAGAAGAGAAGAAGGAAGAGGAAGAGGAGAAGAGAAGAGGATGCAAGGAGTAGAGAACAGTAAAAAGGAGGAGAAGAGAATAAGAAAAATGAGAGAGAGAAGAAGAGAAGAGAAGAAAAAGAAAGTAGGGCAGAGAAGAAGGA